>NC_064676.1:4244484-4850839 GCF_023278565.1 Colletotrichum lupini
ATCGGAGCAGGCCCTTCGGAGCAGATATACCTGAATTGTGGATCATCGGGCCGGCTCAGTGCCTCGGACGTACAATCGGCGACTCGGGGATTATTTTGTTTAATCATGCGCGGCAATCGAGGACGGTACAGTCAAACGTTGTGGATGGAGAGCTGCTCACCAGAGAGATGTTGTTTTTTGTGTTTTCGTTTTTCTCTCCTTATAGGCGAGTAAGGTGCTCCATGCGAGCCATCGATAACCTCGCTATAGGAGTCATGGTATATGGATGTTCGCAAACGGGGGATTCCGGCTTACCTGCCAAACCCGTCACGTAGTCCGGATATTGATGTGGAAACTTACAAGAAATGAAAAGAAGCTGGAAAAAAAAACAATGTGTCAACCGCAACATTAATGTAGCTCACTTCGTGTAACTCAACCTTGTCTCGTGTAGTGTCTGCAAATCCGGGTGTCATTGGTCCTGCAGGTGACCACATGAGCGTTGGTCTAGACAAGGCGCTGAGTAGCGACTGGGACAAAAGGACCGGCATGCTATGTTTCCGGGATTGGTTGGTGTGGTTGAAAGAAGAAGCCCAGTACTCCGTAAGAGTTTCGGCCCTCAGACTGCTGAATGAGAGCGATGATCATAACTCTGAAAAGACCAGTCAAGCTGGATCCCACGTTTGAGGCTTGGCTCAACCTCAAATGCGGTAAATGGCTGCCGAGTGAGAAAAGTTTGCTGATGATGCGACCTCCACCGCCATGGGCGATAACAAGGCGAGAGAATAGACATGGATGGGCACGCCTGGGCGCTTGCCATGGTGCTGACTCGGGGTCCCAAGAATTGAGGCAGTCCACCCTTGTGGCGAGCCTAGAGCGCTGAATGATGAGACGAACATCTGAAGCAAAACAAACTGACTTGGCGGGAAAAGTCAGTGAAATTAAGTAAAATCTCACTTGGTCAGGCGACGGGGGACGAGGGACAGGGAGGTGGGACAAGAGAAGGGAGGGACAGAGACAAGACTCACCGAAGTAGTCGATAACAGTAGTGTCGAGCGCAGACGGCGGAGCACTTTATCTTAGCGCGAACCAGGGCTCAGAAGATCTTCGCGGGGATCCCGCTGCTTCGAAAACGAATGAGAGACGAGGTTAGCGACCAAAAAGGGCTCCAGCCAATGGATAAGTATCATCTCCTCGAAGCTAGGTGGTCTTGCAGCAGGGTCGTGACTGGGGTCTTGTTAGGACAAAGCCGCGGGGTCCTTGCATTTCCCTCGTGTCTGTTCCTTTCGGAGGGGGAGCTAGAACCTGTTATGACGTAGCTTGTTGGTAGGGGGTGTGCGAAATTGTGAGGGCGCAGACTCGGAAAAAGTGAGGTTTTGGATTATTTTTGAATCTGAGAACCACCTGGGTCAAACGGATGGTCCCTGGCCAGTTGGGAACAGTGACAGGACGCGAGGACTTGGGAGGTCTCAAGACTCAGAATCGAAGTGAGTCACTGTCAGGGGTCCAACCAGATGGGGGCCGATAATGGTATCTTCCGCCTGGGACAAAAGCTGATTGCGCTGCTGATGCAGATGAGGGAGCATACCTCAGCATGGCCCAAGGCGGGGCACGTCTTGAAGGTGGTGGGAGCGAAGTGGTTGGATTTCCAACAATGGAAGAGTGTGGTGTGAACGGCCCGGCGCAAACGGTCCAAGTTGATCATGGCAGGCCCCCACGGCCCCTCCTCTCCCGTAATGTATCTGTACTTGTCGACCACTGCCCGGGTGACAGGGTCAGCAACGACTGTGAAGTGGGATTCGTGAAGAAGACCCATGGGAAAGAGGGACGAGAAGGGGGAAAACCGAGGAATACGAATGGCGTACGACATTGTAAAGGTGTAATGAATGAGAAAAAAAGTGATGGTTCCTTGGTGGCTGGTCCCAACAGCTAGCTGGCCCCTCCCTGTCGTAACAACACCCTCCCCTACCCCTCCTCCTGCTGCCCCTCCTTATCGTTATCGTGTGTCTACCTCACGGATAGGTGGTGCACGCCGGCCGGCAAGTCGGCGGTCAGTCCATCCGTAAGGTAAGGTAGCGCGAACCACTTGATGATAGGATTCGCCATGATGCTGAGAGAGACCAGGCTCGGTTACGTCGATCAATGGTAAAACGAGCGAGGAACTGCCGAAGGATATCGACTTGAGAAAACCTTCCGTAAATGTTGCTGGCAATGAGTAGGTGTACGTAGCGAGCATCTCAAAGCATTCTTTTCGATGGCATCTTGTCGGCACGCTCGGCGGATTGTCGGGCCCCTCGTGCTTCCTCAAAAGGCGGTCGCAATTCCGCCACAGTCAGTGTACTCACACCCGCTGGGGAGTTGGGAAGTTCGCCGTCATACGGGATACATCTGAGCAAAACAAAACCACGGCCGAGTAAGACAGCACACGGTGTGGACCGACAGCAGCTTCGTCACTTTCGGACCTTTGGTTTTGATCTGGCAAGCAGGCCAGTAAACCGGTGAGAGGCGAGCAGGGAGTCCGCAGCATCACGGGCTTGCTGGGTTCTTTTAGGTGCATTTCATGATCGAGGGCTGTCCGGCTGAGGTCAAGTTGTGGAGACACCGTGTCTCGCAAATACCGGGGAGAAGAGGGCAAACGCAAGAGAAGCCGTCGGATGCGGCAGTTTGAACTTTGAACCGGACAGCTTGAGAGTAGGCTTCACTATGAGTCCTTTTTGTGAGACTTGAAGTTGCAAAAGACGGCATATGAGGATAGATATTGCAAAGAGGCTGGCGACGAGATGTTTCGTTTTCAAGACGGGTGAGTTAACGGCCGAAGGGCGGTTGCAAGGAAAAAGAAGACTTGCCGGCGAAGCAAGCTTGGATGGCAGGACCCCAGTCTGGATGCAAGTTCAGGGTCTGTCCTTCTATTCGCCAGATGAGGGAAGGTGAGCGGATGAATAACCAACTAACTTATCGACCAGGAAGGACTCACAGAGTATAAAGTGCCCCAATTACTACTGCGCAAGGTATCCGTACATCGCTGCGAGGCAAGCTGCAAAAGACACCTTCTGGTAAGGGAAGGCCGCGAGTTCAGGTTTTCCAAGGGCAGAAAGTACGAGACAACCACCTATCCATACGGATACCTCACTCGTCTTAGCAGCCAAGAGCCACAGCACAGGCAGGACGGATAGTGGAGGACGACAGGCAGGGTACATGGCGGGTGTTAAGGCCGTCTTCATGTATAACAAGCCGAAAACATGCTGGTGCTGCGAAGGGCTCGCATATGGCGCGTGCGACTGGTCGATCAAGTTGAGTTTCGTAACACCTGACAAGCCTGCCTTAGTTGTGTGTTAGTCTCACTCTCACTCTCACTCTCACTTTCGTTCTTACCCTCACTCACTCTATCGCCCGGCCCTGGTTGCTCTCAGGCCAAGTCGAATCACACGGACCCAGAGACAATCTCTCACACCCGAAGCCATACTACTTTCAGTGTAGCTTCCTGTGAGAATCCGACCATGATTTGTGGTTTTGTGGTGGCAGCGAGCTATTGAATAGTGTATTTTCTTCGGCGTGGGAATTGGCTTGCGTCTGGAGTGCGACGGACAGAGAGCATGCAGAGCAGTGGTGAGTGAATTGGTGAGTGATTACCTTACAGCCTACAGGGTCGCCAACCCCTCGTCACTATCATCATGCCAGTATCCTGCAAGCCCAGTAAGCCATGCTGTGCCCACTGAGGTGATGACCAGGGCCAGCCTACCAGGTGTACTGTGAGGAGCTCGCAGGTCAGCGTGACGAGAAACGTTTCTAGACACAGCCTCACAGGTCATTCATCCGTGGCAAGGGCGCTGGACCGTATTTATTGATACTTGATACCTTTCGAAGAACATTGCGAGCGTGTGGTATTATTGATTGCCCTGCTTGGACCGGCCGAGCTCAGGTGGTTCATGTGAGCACCTCACTCACACTTAGATGGAGCTGACCAACTGAAGCCAGGGCCCAGGACTGCCGTTGCGACCTACTGACACACCCCATGGCCCCCGGTCGTTGACGTTTACATACATACCGCTTTCGCACCACGGCCGAAAGGTTTCGTCCTTTCACGACCCGGTCACGACATGATGATGCCCGGTGGAATCACGGCGGAGTTTTTGGGACTTCCCTCCAAAGGGGGGGGGGGGGGAGACAGCTGGAGTGGTAAGTGAGTGGGTTCTCAGCTCCGTCTGTCAGTCTGATCAGCGGGCAGGAATGCGAAGACTCCAGCGTAACGAACCTCGGAAAGAGAATTTGTCCACGCTCAGACGTTTCCGGCAGGCCAGCATATCGTCGCTTCCGAATTGTAGTAAACTGCTGAGGCTGCTGATGCTGATTATGGTGCCAATATGCTGATGTGCCGATGCGGTGCGCTTGCATTCCCGTCAGCGCCCGCTTTTCCTGATACATCTCACTTTACACGCCTCCAGCATCAGCGACTCCCCTCACTTTCATCCATCTGTTCAGGCCTCCAGCCCAGTTTGATCATGGATGTGGTCACGAACGGATAAGATGCTCTTCCTTTGCCGACTCTTTCATTCTTCGCAATGCTCCCGAGGCCCCGGCTCCATCATGTATGGTTCTTTGAGAGCAAGGAAACTTTCAGTCTACCGCCCTTGTGCATCGATCCGCCCACAAATGGTCAACTGCGGATACCAACTCACATGGTTTCTGCAATGGTCAATATATGGTTCAAGAGAAAGGCGACACCTGTTGGCAATGACGAGACCTAGCTGCAACTTGCAGCACATCCTCAAGCCTCTCCCTGTCCACCGCCGCCACCATCAACCACCGCTCGTCCGCCATTGAGGATGGTGCTTGTGACCTGGTGTCGACCCAGTCTTTGGCGTATCACAATTCGTCTCTTCCCTCGCCGCCTCTGAAAGTGTTTAGGAAAGGAAAGGTGCCTTGCCGCCGCCGACTGACACCCGCCCGCCCCCGTGGGATCCGAACAGCCAACAACGACCCAAACACACCCGCTCGCTACCCATGTCTGGTAAGGTTGCTCACGTCTCGCTCACTTTTGGTGGCTCACCTCGGACGGGGGCACTAGCCAAGCGTGCCAGGCAGGCTGCAAAAAGTTACCCTCAGTCTCAAGGGAAGGGCAAGGGAAGCAAAGGGTACGAATACCCACGCAAGTACGGTGTATTCGTGGCTCACTGACTCTCAGTCTCAGATCCGAACTTGTCTTGGCCTTTCTCTTTCTGCCTCTTCATCCGCTTCCAGCTTCCGCTTCCAAAGCCTGATGAGCACCCGACAAGGGACTTTTCATTTAACCCTCGCCCAGCGCAGTCCATGTCACATAGCTTGCCCCTCCAAAGAGACGGAGCCACGCATACCCCAGGGCCGGGCCTGCTTACATGTGGAACATTGACGTGGGAAAGACCACTGCGAACAAAATGAGGGCATCGCACAAGGTAGCCGTACCCAGTCATCCAGCACATTTCCGCCGTAGTAGTAGACCGGCACCCGAAGCAGCAATGGATAATAAACATCTTTGCCAACAGAGCGGCGCCAGCAATCAGCACCCGCCCGGCCTGGACTAGGCCACGCGGTCGAATTTCCGTCATTTCTTCCTTCCAGACTGATCCTGTCGCTGTTCCCGACAGACAGCCACGTCCAATATTCAGTATTTTCCAGCCCTGGTTTGGCTTACTCTTACTGCTTATCATTGTTTTTGGTGGACCCGGCCGTACACTCAACTCGGTCACCGGAGGGAAGGCTTCGTGGGGTCCCGAGGCGAGGTGAGAGGGCCAAACGATGGACGAGTCGGATATGGCATTATTATGAGGGCAAAATGCAAACCCAAATGCCCCTCGTTGAATGGAAACAAAATGGCTCCCAGCTGGGAACTGGACTGGGTCGGCGGATGCGCATGGCCCTGCAAGTCTCTTGCTCGGCGCTCACCCAGTGGTCTCTAACTCTCACACTTACTTCCGCACCGTACCCCCAGCGTGTATCTTCCTCTCACGGCAAATCGTCTTCTGAGTCCCGGTCTTTTTTTCTGCCCTTGCTCCCTGACCCGAACCCCCCATTGGGCTATTGTCTGCCGTCTTCCCTGGCGGGAGTGCAGCGCCATGCCATGCCACGCCCAGCTTTTGCCTGCCCTGCCCATGTTGTGCTGTGTGTACGGATACAAAGTAGTGCTCTGTGTGCAGTGTGCAGCGTGTTGTGTGTGTGTGTGTGCCTCTGCTCTGCTGCTGTGCTTTGCGTTGCGGCACTTTGCTTCGTCGTCTTTGGTTCGCTCTGGTCCAATCCATTCCTGTTGGAGCAAAGCAATCCAACCTAGCCCATAATTACCGCCCTTTCTGCCCTGCAACGACATGACTTTCTGGACATGGAACATGGCCCCGGTCATGGGCTGCCCTTTGGATCATCGGAGGAGTAGCGGTAGCAATATCTAGCTGGCTAGCAGTACCGTAAAGTAAACGCCGGTCGGTTCGAACCAGCCCCAGCCCGGCCCAGCCGTATTGATTGTGCAGTCTACCAATTCGGTCCCGTCTTGCATGGTTTCCCTCACTCTTTCTGCACATGTACGTATGTATGCTCTTGCTAGTCCACCCCCCGTCCCGGTGTCATTGCGTGGGACTCTCTGCGAAGGGCTCCATCATCACTGGTCTTGTTCCAAGCCTGTCCTTCGTGAGGGTCGAGTGTGAGGTGAGTGTGAGCGAGATACCTGACTTATACCTCTGGGGGTGGTGAGGTCCAAGGTGGGCTTTTGCTTTGGCTTCCGGTGCCTTGTCTGGACCTCGCCTCGTCTTCCTTTCCGGTTCCCTTCCACCCATTCCCATTGTCTCTTAGACCTTGCCTGGCTGGAGTGTCTCCTCCTTCGTCTCTCCGTCGCTCGTCCATGGCCCTGTCGAACCGACCTTTCTTGCCTCCCTACTAATACACCTTGCCTCAATAAGTGGTGGTGTCTGTCGGTCTGGCGTCTGGTGTCCGGTGTCTGGTGTCCCCAAGGTTCCCTTCCTTCTTGCCTGCGACGAGATACAAAACCCAAGACTGCCTACCCACCCCTCTTTCCTTGCCGCGCCTTCCCTTCCCTTTTTCAACCCCCGGTGGCCGTCTCTCGTCTCTTCTTCCCACTTCCTCCTCTCTTCCCGAGCCATCGTCGTCTCACCGATACTCTTCGCCGCCCACCGACCGCTCGTGAACCTAACCTGACCTCACCTTCCAACGTCTCCCTCCCGAACCCCATCGACCAATATCCCTTGCTCGGCGACATCGGCGTCACAACGTATGCAGCCTGTCACAAGAGAAACCAAAACCCATCGAGTCACCGTCACCCCTCTTTTCGTCTACCTAATAAGAAGACGAACAGACTGCCTTCGCCCTCGCTCTGCTCCTTTCACTGCCTTACTTGGCCCATCTCACCTTGCCTAGCCTCCTCCTGAGTAGTCATCCTCAACGATACTCATACACACCACATCCATATAAGGTATCCCATCCCTCTGCCTCGATCCCCCGCCTTGAATGGTTCCCACGCACAATCCTCTTACACGCTCCTCCTTTCATCCCTACTCCATCACCGCCCTGCGACAAGAGTAAGAGCGAACAAGCAGATTAAGAGACACAGACCGCTCTTAATACCAGTTCGTTACGAGGAACGCCAAACAGTCGTTTTTCCTCTCTCATTTTTTCTTAAAAAAATTCCCACGGCATGAAACTCCATCGTCCTTACCCAGACTGCATCTTACCTGTTACGGCCAAACAAGACAGACGCCTGCATCCCGCTCTTTTGCGAACATCCGACTAACTTCTGAAAGCGGCATGATCCAGCGGCCCATCCCAGTGTCTTAGCAGCAGCGCCCCTCACCTCACAGCCGCATCACGTCCCGCTCGACTCTTACACTTCATTCCGCCTCGACCACCCCAGGTACCACCCTACTGAGGCTGGGAGTTTGAGCACCTTGTGCATCACGCCTAAAGGACACGAACTACAACCAAAAAAAAGTAAACCTCGATGGGTTACTGGGGAGAAAACATTTCGAGCCGACCTTGGAAACTCTTTATCGCCCATCGATAAAACCAGCGACGACTCTTAATTGAACGCATTCCGAAACCTCCAGACTCGCCCACTCGGCCGCATCTACCCCTCCTCCAGTCAGTCTGCGACGACTTGCCAACACACCACATTCATTTCGGAACCCCCTCATCTGAACGATCCGCTTGCCTCGACCACCGGCAGCTTGTACGACGACGAACGCACCTTCTGATCGATTGAACAAGGGCTTAGAAGAAGCAAGCGAGCGACGCCGTGCAGCTGCATACAAACAGGGAAATCAAGCGACAACAAGGAGGGGAATAAAGAAAAGAGCCAAGTCATTTGGTGAAAGAGAGACTGTGATTCTCCAACACAGGCAATACTAGCCACAATTCAGAAGCCGGCTTCACAGCGACAGGCTAGAGGACTTTCCTCACGCAACGGTGGAAGGGATTTACAGCATGGACGAAGCCATGGATTACGCATACCATCATCCGGAGCAGCCTCAGGGTCAGGCACAGAACCCGTACGCACAACAGCGACCACGATGCCCTTATTTCCTCAACAGAGAAGGTCAACAGCAACTCCCTGGGATGCCACAGCACCGCTCAACAATGCACTACGACCCTGTTCACTCTTCAGCGAATTACCCAAATTGGCAGCCTCAAGTGCCACCGATACCTGGGCCATATCACTGGCAACACCAACCTCACATGATGAACCACCGGGGACATCCGGCACCCCAGCACCGGCCTTCGAACTCGGGCTCTGAGGCACCTTACTACAACCATGTACCTGTTCCGAACTTTGGCAATGTGGCTGGTGGCTACTCAGGGGCACCCCCAAGCGAGATGGTAGGCCCTCCAACCATGCAGCCGTCGTTCCCTCATACGCAGCTCCCTCCGGTGAGATTCAATCTTTCGACAGCCCTACCAGCAGGCCATCCGGCACAAGGCCAGCCGTTCTACACCAGCTCTGAGAGGAACTTTGGTGGGCAAAATGCTGCACCTCGCCACAACGCCTTTAACACGGCTTCTCACTCTGTGAATACATCAACTCCTCCCGTAGCACAAACTAGCTCAGAACACCTTGTGGCAGCCCTGAATCCTCCCCAGATCGAGACATCAGACTCTACTGGAGGTACAAATCAAGCACCATCTTCTGGGGCCAGCATCCAGTTTGGATCTGCTCCTCCTTCATCTGCTCTCCACCGCAGCACTGCAACCTTCCCCAATCCGCCGCATGACGTTCATCAACCTAATTCAGGTGAGTGGGGTTTGCCTGTACCTGAGACTCTATCTGCTAATGATGCCCGGAATATCACAGGCGCCTCATCTTCTGGAGCCTCGAGCTCATCAAGCAGCTTGGGCTCGCATCACCATCCAGAGCGACGTCGAGTTCCTGCCATTCGGCGCGCGTCCAGAAGACAAAGCCCTCTTTCCGACAGTGATGTCGATTCCGACCGAAGCGCGCTCGAACAGGTCATAGCATTGGCTGGAAATCCAACGCAAATGGCGCGTCATATTATGACTCTGGAAGAAGACCACGTTCGGGCCGCTCAGTTCATGCGTGGCTCTGTGACCACGAAATATGTGGCGTCTTCATCGGCTATCCAATCTCTTCAGAGCGTTCCGATTACCGAGCTATCAGAAAGCGAAAGAAGTGAGTTATAAGGATTCTGGCTCTATTGTGAGAGAAAAAATACTAACACGACTTGACAGCCTGCGTCATCTGCTACAATGAATTCGGTGTGGAAACACCCGAGGGCGTGAAGGAGGCTCCGCTGCGACTGCCCAAATGCAAACATGTGTTTGGTGATCACTGCATCAAGAAATGGTTTGAGGAGTCGGACAGCTGCCCTTACTGCAGAGATAAGGTGCCGCACGAAGCCAGGATCACATCCACACACCCAAACTTTGACCGGTACTACCGCAATCGTGGTCAGGTGAATCTTGGAGGTCTTGCTGGTTACGCTGGCTACATGCGAGACAGGGACGCCAGTCTTGCGCAGGACGACTCAAACCGCTCGCAAGGATCTGGATCTAGCCATGGTGAACGCCGCTCTCCCCCGACAGACAGCGGTGAAAGTCGGCGTAGGATTCGACCTCGTACTGGTATTCAAGGGCCAGGGTCACCAACATTCAGCAGCAGCCGGCCCAGACCAGTATCCAGCGCATACGAAAGTAGTAGGAGAGCGCATGCTTCGATTCCTGCTCTGCTCCCACCTCGTGGAGCTTTCCCATCCAACGGCTCCAGTCGTACGAACCACGGTGCTATATCACAGGTGTCGTTTTCCGGTTCCAACCTGCATCAACACCATCATCAGGCGACTGGCTTTGCAGGTCAAGGAGAGAACGGGAGCGCCTCGACGCAGGGAGTTCCGATACTCGCACGCCACCCTAACGGAGCTGCGCCAACCGCTCTTGGCGTGCCTGAAGGGCTCCATGGGAACGGATATCTGAACCCCGCGAACCGAACCTCACTGCCGGCAGTCCTTCCGGGCCCTTGGATCGGAGACCTAACAGCACCCGACGAAAGCCATCGGCGTATGATGGGTGGTGAGAATGATGTGTCGCTTCAAGCCAACCCATGGGTACGGGAATAGGGAAGTCAACATGGACTTGGCGGCTGTGGACAGCGTAGGCGTGGACGGCGTGGCCATTGGAAACGTAATTGGTATACTGGACATGGGGGACAGTTTCACTAACCAGTCTGCAATTTTCTTTCGTGGAAAGGCTCGGTTCGGCATGCAGGATGACCTTTTACACAGATCGACCACGGCGTTTATTTCTTTTATTTTTTCGGTGGTCATGGCGTTTCAGGGAATCAGGGATCGTCATCTTCGTGATGGCATGATTCAGGATCCAAAGTCTCTCGGTAGGATTCATGAGGTCTGTTGGATCTGACTGCTTTTAAGGGCTGACCACTTGGGGGGCCAGCCTGAGTGCACACATCATCAACACATTTCAGGGGGGCACTCACTTATTTGGTGTTGGCCTGTAAGCCACGATACGCAAACAATGCGACACCGCGCACATGGTGGAAGCGACACAGCAAACTAGTCTAGTTGGTTCTAGTTAGTTGAGCAGACGAATACATGACTCTATCCCACTCATATTCCGTTTTCTGACTATCTCGTTGTAGAATCCAAGTGTATGGGTGAAATTGTTGGCCTACGCGGATTAAGGCATAGGTTTTCCATAGCTGACCTCAAAAGTAGGCAGGCACACAGGTATTGATATGAGACATCACGGGACTTGGTTGACATACAAACTCTTAGCTTCTAGGCAATGCTTGGACGGCGAACACTTCCCTTTGAGCCGTTGGAAAACGAACTTGGCGGAGAATGCAATGTGGACGGCACGGAACGGAATTTGGGGTCTCAGTAGCCCGTGTGAAATCCGTCGGGACGGAGGGGCGGCAGTGTCGTGCCCGGTTTACGTTTTGCGGTTCTGTGGATGTTAGACCCTGGCCCGATTCGGTGTTTTGGGTTATCGAGGCGGGTCTTGTCCCGTCGGGTGCGGAGTAAGAGTGTGAAGAGGGGGAGGAGACCCGAGGAGAACGACGACGAAGTCAGACTTCTCGGAGGTTTTGCTTGGGGTTTCCTTGACTTCCGGGATGATGGCGGGTTAGTGGCGGCGAGGAGAGGGACAAGAGGAAGAGGGGATGGTTAAGTATCTGGGGTGCAGTTCCGGCGGGCACCTACCTCATTGCTCGTAGGACGTCGGAAGTTTGGGTGGTTGTGTTATTTCTGCCGCGTGCGTACGAGAGGGGGATCACGAATCATGGGAGTTTTTGGAGAATATCAGATGGTAGTGTTGTGATGATACCCTCGGAGAAAGCGGGTGGCGAGGTGTGTATCGCGTGTAAGTGGCTGGGTTAACATGGGGAGACAGACAGATGGACACGCAGGCAGTGGTATCACATCATTCTGCTGATTGCGATCTATCTTTCGACGCTGTATATTCTGTTCTTTGCCAAGGTTTGAAGTGGAAAGTTGGCTTACAGACAGGCATCGATGCAGAGACGTGTAAGCGAATGCGAACGGGAGCCCCTCGCGGCCCGAAAATGGATGATAAATGATGGAAAAGGTTGGCCGTATTTCCCATTGGCTGGAGCCTCGTTATCCATGTGGTCCCTTTTGCGTGGCATCCGTGGCGTCCGTCATCACGGGAACTGTGCATTCTGCCCAGAGGGGCAGATCTACAGTGTGGGTGTGATTTAGACTCTTTAGGGACCCGTGTTGTGTTATTTCAGCCGTTTAATCACCCCACATCTTGACTGCTGTTCTGATGCCACGGAAGACTGCCACCCGAATGTAGAACTGCAGAGTCGCTGCTGCTCTGCCACAGTTCCTAGCTGTCATAGATTGCCGCTTCCTCCCGAGCGGTGCAGCATTCGCTTCGAATGACCGGGCGGTGCATTATCAAATGTTTTAGAAATAAGGGGGGGGGGCGGGGGGGGGCGGACGTGTGCTGCCAGCAGCAGGACAAGACGCTTGGGTTCATGGCAGGCAGGACAATGTCGTTAAAGAGGCGGTAAAAAGGGTTTGTATCACCAAAAGCTATCTTTAGCGTGGTAGAATGGTAGGAAGATGGATGGGTTGAATGAAGGGTTTCTTGATTTTGAGCCTCACCTCCACGGACGGCGGAACGGAAACAAGGCCTGCCGTTGAAGGCGAAGGCTAAAGGTGGCGGTGCTGCTTGTTGTGTTTCTTGCGCTTGATGTTTCCCGTTGTCTTGTGTTGGCCCTTTTGGGTTGTTTTAACCACCTTTTATTTGGTGGTCTACGTCAGGTTTTAGGCCTGTGCGTCTCTCTGTTAAAAAAGATAGTCAGAACAGAAGGGTGAGGGTAGCAGAACAGCCCGATGTTTGGTTCAAGAACGCAACGGCAACGACTTGGGTTGAAGTTGGGCGTTCAGGGGGGCAAAGTTAAGTTATGGTTCTTCTTGACAAATCAGTTTGAATTTGGCTTTCCTCTGGTCGTCCAGACGGGACGTCTTCTGATGCTGTGCTATGCCCCATTCTTAACTCATTTTGCAGAGAATAGCCCAAGGCTCTGCTTGTTTGAACGGGTGAGGGGCCAAACCGAGAAGTAAGAGAGTGAGGCTCTTGGTAAGAGAGGCTTTCGATTACCTTGTTTGGGTAAAGGTCCCCCGTATTCCTGCAAGCGGTACTCGTCCTGGAGATGAAGGCGAAAGTGTAGAAAAGGAAGACGAAGCAGAAGAGAAGAGCACTGTCCACGCGATTGAAACAGGCATGCTATGCGACTTGGCCTTGCGTCCCCCTTCCAATCGAAGGGACCATCCGAAACGATCAAGTCGGACTTTTCTGACTGAGCCAATCGCCTTTGCCTCGCACGGCCAAGCTTGGCGTGGTATCGGCATGGGACTGGACCGAGTCGCTGGAATCGCAATAACGTTGTATCCTTTGCTTTTTTCTTTCGCTCACTCTCTTTAGTCCGGGATTCGGGGTCGAGGAGAGGACGGGTAGTGGCTCCAAGGTGAGCCAAATGTTACACCGAGAAGAGGGTAACCCGTATTGCGTACATAGCACTCAATGTTGGAACTCAAGACAAAGGCAGAGGAGCGCCACGACTGAGTGCAAACGGAACAAGACTGGCACAGCTAGAGACTGGACGGTGCCCTCCCAAGGATTTCCAAGGCGGCAACATCCCGCCGGATTTTCCTAGCACGGTAGAAGAAGAAAAGAACAGCAAGCGAACGAAGAAGGGTGGGATCGGGCAAACAAATCATCCCAGAAGCCCGTTGGACTGGGACGATGGCCAGGGACCCCCCTCAAATCCCGTCCCGGACTTTTAGTTCCCCTTCTAAACTTCTTCCAGATATCTAGGCAAGCTGGAGCTGGGCCTTTCGGTTTCCAAGACACGACACAACCAATCCACGGCGAGCTAGGACGAGAATGGCATTCAATTCGAGCCTGGTGCAAAATGTAGTGTACTCATCATCCATAGCACCCCTCCCCCTACCATCCCACCTTTTTTGAACAACCACCAGTCGCGGGTCATGTGCCGATTCGTCGAACGTGGTGCTGCTGCCTTTTTGCGGATGAACTTCTGAATCCCGGGCGTCCTGCAGAGAACGTATCCGCAGGTAGAGAGAGTAAGACGGAGTCGGGATGCTGAGGTGATATACCTTATACACCATGAATCGCCTACGGATACCAAGACGGAGGAGGAAGAAAGACGAAAAAAGGCAACGAAATACGTACAACTATCTAGCTCCCTTGTCAAGCAATCGAGCCGAGCCCTCTTTCTCTCTCCACCGAGCTGCAGAACGAAGCCAAGAAATCCGCTAGGGGCTCTTTTGGAGGGGGGCAGAGCAGCTTGCAACCAACGGCAGACCGGCTCATTGTCATCACTCCAGCTCCGTTCCCCAGCATCCCATCTCGTTTGCTTCTTTACTTTAGTAGGGGAACGTCCTCCTCCTCCACCACCCTTGCTCACTCCATTGACCTCGGATGCCACGTGCTTTTAGCGTGTGGTTGCTTCATCGACTTTCATCAGAGATAACATCTCAGATCTTCTTTCTCAGATTCACCAACCCAGAATTGACAACAATACGGTACTCTTCATATCTTTTTCTTCCGGTTGAGATATAATCAGAATACAACAAAAGCCGGGTTCGTCGTTTGAAGAACTTCACTCACCCCTTCTCCCAACCACCCCCGGCATCCCGTCGCGTCTCGTCTCATCCCAACTCCGTTCTCCATCGTCTCGCCCATCTGTGGTCTCCGACAGCCAAAACTCACCACCCCACGGCCCCTTGTCTGAAGGGACAACCCAAGAACGGACTTTTGGAGGAACCAAGTGCCTACTTTACCTTACGGACTGAACAGTTGGAACAGCGCAGCAAATAAGGGACTTCCCATAGAAACCGCGGTACGTGCGTGGATCCTCTCTTTCCTGTGTGTGTTTCTCTCTATTTTGCGGCTTGCCTGGGTGTGCATGTGCTGGCGATGCTTTGGTTCCATGTCTGCAACCCCGTACGCATGAAACAGATCGACCCGGCCCTCATTCCACGCGGGATCTGCCTCGCCTTGTCTGCCCTCTTCTACCTACCACACGCCACCACCACCTCTTTTCCCTTCTAATTGAGAGCTTAAACTTCAAGAAACAGCTTTGATCCGTTGTTGTTCCTTTCTGTCTATTTTACCATTTACCTTACATAACCTTACCCTTACCCGGGAGTTTAAACGCCCAGGCTGGCTTCTTCATTTGCGTGTCATTGGGAAAAGTGCTGGCGACTTACGCAAACCTCCCAGGTCAACAAGACATAGCACCAACGAAACCGTCTATTGCGCGCTTTTCGACATTGAGGTCCTTTTACGAGAGTTCTAGACGCAGTCTTTGACAGATCTCGCTTTGCTCATTTCGAAACTCGGACAGCTCGCCTTTTTGTCGCAACGTAGACGTTGGATTCGTCGTCGTCATCAAAGAGAACTAGCTACGCAGACAACGCTCCTCAAGAGGAAAAAAGACTCGAAGAACAACCGCAACAATGAGCGTCCCTTGGCGCGGAGTGTCCGTCAGCTCGGCTGCGATCGCCGTACTATTGGCCCTGCGACAACCAGTATTCTCGAGATGTCACCTTCTAGTCGCCTTTGTGGGCGCATTTGCCTTCCAGATGCTGTCTTGGGGCATCTTTGTCGTCTTCTTGTTCCCCCAGTACTTCTCTTCTCTGCGCTCGCTTCCGGGGCCCAAAGGTGATCACTGGTTGATGGGACAGTACCCGAGGATCATGCGTGAGCCGACTGGCGTGCCCATGATTGAATGGTGAGTAGAACACCGGGGGGAGAGAGAAAGCTGTCTTGACATGTGACGTGAAAGAGACTAAATGTGTGCGCCACACAGGATCAACACCATCCCTCACGAAGGCATCATTCGCTACCGCGGCTTGTTCAACCAGGAGCGCCTCCTAATCACGTCGCCCAAGGCCCTCGCCGAGGTGCTCGTCACCCACAACTACGACTTCAAGAAGCCCGGCGCCGTCCGCTCGTCCATTGGCCGCATCCTCGGCATCGGCGTGTTGCTGGCCGAGGGCGACGACCACAAGGTCCAGCGCAAGAACCTCATGCCAGCCTTTGCCTTCCGTCACGTAAAGGACCTGTACCCGCTCTTCTGGAGCAAGGCATGCGAGGGCGTCCAGGCCATCACCGATGCCGTCCACGCCGAGGCCGCGAAGAGCGCAACCGAAGGGCTCACCGACCCGGAGAAGGCCGCCCTGGGCCCCAACACCGCCGTCCTGGAGATTGGCAACTGGGCGTCGCGCACCACGCTAGACATCATCGGCATGGCCGGGATGGGCCGCGACTTTGGCGCCATCCGCGACCCGGCGAACCCCCTGAACCAGACCTACCAGCACGTCTTCAAGCCGAGCCGTCAGGCCCAGGTCCTCGCGGTCCTTGGCCTGCTCCTCCCGGGTAACCTCGTCCACCACCTTCCCCTGCAGCGCAACGGCGACATCGCAAAGGCAGCCAACACCATCCGCGCCACCTGCCGCGAGCTCATCCGCGAGAAAAAGGAGAAGCTGGAGCGCAAGCAGCTCACCGACATTGACATCCTGTCGGTAGCGCTCGAGTCCGGCTGCTTCACCGAGGACAACCTGGTCGACCAGATGATGACGTTCCTCGCTGCGGGCCACGAGACGACAGCCTCGGCCATGATGTGGGCCATCTACTGCCTCTGCCTCAACCCGGAGGTCCAATCCCGCCTCCGCCTCGAGATCCGCGAGCGCCTCCCGACGCCGGGCACGCCCGGCGACATCACGGCCCTCGACATCGACCACATGCCCTACCTCAACGCCGTCTGCAACGAGGTCCTGCGCTACTACTCCCCGGTGCCCATGACCCTCCGCGAAGCCGCCGTCGACACCGTCATCGACGGCAACAAGGTGCCCAAGGGCACGCGCATCATGCTCTGCCCGTGGGCCACAAACAAGGACACCTCGCTCTGGGGCGCCGACGCGGGCCGCTTCAACCCGGACAGGTGGCTCCCCTCGCGCGACGGCGACGCCGCGGAGACCAAGAAGACGGCCAACAGCGGTGGCGCGACGAGCAACTACGCCTTCATGACGTTCCTCCACGGGCCGCGGAGCTGTATCGGGCAGGGGTTCGCAAAGGCCGAGTTTGCGTGTATCCTCGCCTCGTGGATCGGGCGGTTCGAGTTCAGCCTCAAGAACAAGGAGGAGTACGACGAGAAGAATATGACTATCAAGGGCGGCGTCACGGCGCGTCCGTCAAAGGGCTTGCACGTGTACGTCAAGGTCGTCGATGGTTGGTGAGGTGCTTGTGCGCGTGTGTAGGGGTGTGTGGAGAGTGTAGGATGTGCTTTGTGCTGTAATTAATGATGTGAGCATGACTGGCTGGCTGGCTGGACCGAACTGGGCTGGGTTCCTGGTATGTGTGAAGAACACAAAATGACGTATATAATGGGAAAAGGGGGCACGCTGAGCGCGCAGACGAGCGAGGTCTGTCCCAGCAGAGTGTTCTGGATAGCATTTGGTGCTTGGGAAAGGATAGAAGAACAGGGCGTTGGAAACAATAGCACATATTCGTTTTGAACATGAGAGGTCATCAATTGGGTTTTTAAATTAAGGGAAGAGAGTCCGTCCAGAAAGAAACCGAGTCCTCCCGTAAATAGCTCATTAACGTCTTGAAACCCATGGTAATTCTCAACCTTTTATCCCCTTTCGAAGCAAGCAATCTACATCGCTGAGTTCTATGCCGGGTACGACAGGTAGGTGGCGCATCTCGATCAAGGTAAACAAACCTGAGGTGCTTTTGGTCATTCAGGCAGGCACGACCGGCCCGTACCTTCCTCACCTTCCCACACATTACCGGCGAGGGAAGGCTATATACCCCCCCTCAACTCCATTCCCGTCACCAGCCAGCAGGCGCCCGTCTGGGTCGACGGGTCAGGTCAAACTGGCTGGGTGGTGGAGTGGTTCACGGTCGACTAGCGATTACGCCTACAGCCTACTCGACGACAGGCTCCGAGTTCGAGTTCGAGTCCCAGCATGAGCACTAAGAGATGTAGCCCCCAGTTCAGCACCGGAGGGGGTGAACTCTTTTTACTTCCCAGTCGCGATTACGTCCTGAACGTTCCTGGACTTGGCTGACGAGAACGAGGGAAGATCTTGTTGTTTGCATATCATTATCTTCTTGTAACTGCTATAGCTAGACTTTTACCCTCTCTATCCGCACCTTCTTCCGTACTCTCTCACCAGCTTGCCTTGAGCGCGATCGCTCTACCGTAATTACAAAGCGCTTGACTCCCACCTTTAAATAGATCCGGTTGGGGGTCCCAGGGTCAGGAATGATTTCCTCAAGCCGGTTCACGATTGGGAGAGAGTCCTTCGGCAAACACACAGTAGCCTACTATCGCCGCTTCTCTGCGTTTGGTACAAGCTTTACGCCCTTATGACTCCCGGAATCCCTCAAGACCTTGCATGGGAGGTATAACATGGCACTGGGAGCTTCTCCCCCGTATATTCTATACATGATACATACCCAATCTGGAACACCAGTCAGCAGGGCGAAGAAGCGGTCTCTGATTCGAGTTGTTCTCCGAGTAAGAAAATCTGCGACAACCACGCCAGTCGCTTTTCGCGCGACGAGATACTCACTAGGCTCCCGCAACATGTGCGAGAATGGATAGAGGCGATGGTGCACTCAAACGACCCGACGGCAAGGGCCAAGAGCTACTCACACGTGTTAGGAGTTTAGAAAGCAGCATTCTACAGGCAGCAAGTCGCCCAACGAACGTATGCGCCTATCGGGCTTTCGGCTTGGAGAGAAACGCACATGTTCAGGACGCAATCAAACCGACAAAAGGCTCTTTTCTCAACCACAATGATATACGCGCTTTAGAACGGAGGAATATAGAGGCTTTGGAATTTCAAACAGCAATTACTACCGAGGTGCTACCAAAACTGGGAAAAGAGCACTCAGGGGGGTTCACTTACAGGGTACGGAGAAGAGGATCTCACCACAGAATGGAATGTAACCAATGGATGCCCAGTTGGCCAGCTATGGGAGAGTTGACCTTGCTGTCTGAGATTGTGCGATATGAAAGGAAACCACCTTGCTCAGCTGGGGCACTTTACATAAGGAGGAACAGAAACAGAACACAGGCCGGTGCCGAAAGAAAGGATCTCAATGAGGGCCAGAGACGGTCAAAGGGCAGCAACTAGAGGCTGGGGTCAGACATATTCATTTGATTAAAAACCCTAAACTTCCTGTGTAACTGCGCCTTGTGCGTATCTTACCATGCTCGGAGAAACGACTGCTTCCTATTGAAGCTATTGTTGAGTTCAAATAAAGTTCATGCGGTTGTACGTAATGGCAGTGTGCCGCAGATGTCCTCTACGACTTGAAGACGCTAGGCGTAGACTTATCAAAGTCGATGTTTGGTATGGCAGAGAGCTGGGAGAGGTTCAGGGTCACACAGTAATGAGATGTACTGGAACGTTTGCTAGACTCGGTGGTAGATCCATCGCATAGATTGCCTTTCATCTGCTTGACCAAGCTCACGAAAGCTAGGGGTATAACTATGAATGTACGAGAAAAGAAAAGGGCGGCTGTATGCTTTTGCTATGGAATGATATTCGCACAGTACCCCTAGACTCTCTTGCCTTGCTTCAGTAAGTCACCAACCTTGGGCGGCAACACCAAGGCACTTCTGTCGTTCCGCCTGTAAAAGTCCACGACTGCCAGCGCCGTCTTCTCTGGTAGATCCTCTTGGATGAAATGTCCGGCTTCCGGGAACACTTGTAATGCGTACTTGCCTATTGCCAGGGTGTCAGTCAGCTCTTATCTAGCTAGAATGGTACGGGGAAAAGAGAGCAACGTTAACGTACCCTGCATCTGACCGATCGTCAACTCCGTGTCTAATCTGTCCGTACCCGCCAGCAAAAGCAGTTTTCCACCCCTCGCCTCGAGGAACTTCTTGCTCAAGCCGACGAACCAGCCTTCCCAGAACGGTTGCGTCGCCGCCAGATCCGTTCGCCACCGCCACGGCCTCGTCGGGTCGGTGGAGTCGTCGTACACCAAGAGCGCTGGCACCGACGTCCGCGCCGACACCGAGTTGCGGACGGTGCGCGAGCGGATATGCCAGTCTATACCGGACTGCAAACTGGCGAAGCCGGTGGGCCGCGTTGAGAGATATGTGAGCATGCTCTGCAGAGCGTCCATTGCCGAGCCCTCCACGACATCCAGAACGCCGTAGCCGAGCAGGGCGTTGCCCAGCTTCCCCGACTTGGCTAGATCCGTGACGACGGCGCCGCCCAGCGAGTGTCCGATGAGAATGACGGGAGGAAGTTCAGGCCAAGACATCTGGGCTTTTGTCAGCTGGATGACGCTGAACAGGTCCTCCGTCAGGACGTCGAGCTTGAGGTCGAGCTCGGTGCCGTCCGTGATGACTGTCGAGCCGTGGCCGCGAGCATCCGGAGAAAGAATGCCGGCCGAGGGGAGGCGTTTCCTAATCTCGGACGAGAGGGCCGCAAATGAGAGGCCAGAAGAGCCGGCGCCGTGGTGCATGACGAAGAGGGGTCCCTTCCCGACAGGGGAATTGAGGTAGGCGTGGTACGTCACGGTGGCAGAGTCATCGTCTCCGACCTTGGGCTTCAGGAACAATTCTCTCTCAAAGTAGGTTGTCCACGGGATTTGCTCCAGCGTGCGGCCCCTCGACACACTAGAAGCGGATATCAGCGTCTTGGTGTGAGCGCAAACTTGTTTTCCTTCCTCGGGCCTCGTGGCAATGGCGGGAGGGGAAGAACAGCAGAGGGCAAGAGAAAAGTACGTTACCCTTGCGGTCGAGCAAAGAGGTTCTGACTCGGAGATGGGATGATTGTGCCGGTAGAAGAAGCGGAGGAGGCGGACGAGGCCGAGGAGGAGTCTCCGTCGTCCATGTGCTCCGGCAACTCGGGGAGCTGATCGGTCTCGGGTTCCTCGTCGAGGTCGTTGAGGGGCTCCGGTAGAGGATGCATGGGGTCGAGTTTCCTCTTGGCCCAAGCTCTTTGCAACTCACTCATGTTGGGCTGGCCTTGGGATCTGCCGACAGCTTCTGCCAAAACAGGTGGATGGTTTTTCTGGCAAGAGCAACTTTCAGCGCGGCTTCCTTTTGTGTGTGTGTGTGTGTGTGTGTGTGTGCTGCAGGCGTCGCCGACCAGCCGGGATGCCAAGCCGATGGTTGCAGATGCAGGAAAGTTTGATGAGGGGAGAGATCAGAGACGATCAGAGCCGTGTAACTGAGATGGCCGCAAGATGAGGCCCGTAAAAAGGGGCGGAAGAAACGAATGCAGAGCAAGGCTGGAACCGCCAACTTTGAGCCAAGTGGGATGCTGTGAGACCAACTTTGGAAGTTTGAGTTGCCGTCGTGGGGATGACGTTCAGTGGGGTGATGAGGGGCAGCCCTTTCTGCTCGCACTGTGCCTCAATAGTGTTTTATGCGTGGGTTACAGTGCCTAGATGCAATCTCTCGCACACGCCGGTCTAACGGAGGCAACTGTGCACCAAAAACCTCGCTGAAAGAAAGAGTGGCCCGTCCCTGCCATGTGTTCCTTCCTTAGCGACAAGACAAAGGCGAGCGAGGTTTCCTGAACATTTTCTTTGTTGAGCTGCCTTGAGTTTCTTACTCCTCTGCGAAGACCGTTGTACCTGAACTTATCACAATAAACACACTCCCAGAGCCAATGGTCTGATATCGTCTACATCGTCAGCCTCTTCCCTTCAACTTCACTCATCACTCATCACTCAATAATCACACACTTTAGACTATTAATTTCCGTTCCATTTGTAGGTATATACTTATCCGAGGCCCTTTCCTCCGCTATGCAAACCCTCCGCCTTTTGAACCCCAAAGAAGAAGATTACCTTGCGGTCATAAAACGTGTATATCCCCTGTGGGGATATCGGGCCTGCTTGGTTGTGTAAGTTGCTGATAACGACTGCATACAAGGGTCCCTCCAATTCCTTCTTCCTCTTCTCCTTTACGACAAAAAGGCAAAAAGAAACGAGAAACACAGAGAGGCAGCCGTCGATATCATAACCATTGGTGTTTGCAGAGGTTGTAAAACGTTGTTGTGTGTATCCGTAGATATCTTTGAGAGGAAAAATGAGAGAGACGGACAAATGATGAGCAGACCCAAGGAAATAAGTTTTTTTGAAAATATAAAATAAGAAATAAGGAAAGGAAAAAGTAAATAGGATATAAGTGGCTTCCTTTCTGGAATCTCTGTGAACAGCTAAGAGAGATCCATATGTCATACATTCCACACTTCTATGTTCATTGTCATTCCAACAGGTACACACGCCAGTCAAGCCGTCTCCCGATTCTTTCGGCTTTTCTTTCAGTGATACACTCCCCGGTACCCGCCACCACCATAGCCGCCGTGGGGGTTGTGGTTGAAGTCGCCGCCCACGTTGGGCAGTGTTGGCGCCCGGTCGGCGATGGGTGCCGCGCCGAGGACGAGGTTCTCGCGGCTGTGGTCGTGGTGCGCGTTGCCATAAGGCGTGCTTGGCGCCAGAGGGCGGTAGGGAGCGTTGCCCGCTGCGCCCATGTAGTGGTCGGGAGACTCCGGGCGGTGGTCCTTCTTCTCGGGGACGCTCGACATGGAGAAGGTGGTACCGGCCTCGGGATCCTTGCGGTCCATGAGGAGGGAGTTGCGGGCGTCCAGAGGAGTGAGGGTGTCCATGTCGCGCTGCATCTTCTCTGTAAAGGGGGTCAGTAACGTGGTATTCAAAAAGCGTGGAAGCAGACTTACCCATCTCCTTTCTGCGCTTGCGGTGGGGGTTCTCCTTGCAGCAGGCGTTGATCGCGTTCCACATGATCAGAAGAGCGAGCACACCGGTCAAAGCGGACTGGACGGCAATCAAGACAACGCCAGTGACGGTCTGGGTGGTCTGCGCAATGCCAAACTCCTCGACAAAGACGAGGATGCAGGCAACCGAGAGAACGCGGACGACCTGGATGGTGATGTTGATAACGTTGCCCGACTTGCGCTCAAAGGGACGGCTCCACAGCAAAAGGCATAGCATGAGACCCTCTACGACGAGCTGGGCAGAGGTCTGTGCCATGCCGTGGCCATCGCCAGCAGCAAGGATGCAACCCTTGGCGAACAGGTAGACAATAACGGGGACGAAGATCCACCAGTAGTCCTTCTTGTAGGACTCGTAGAAGAGGCTGTACTTCATCCAGTTGTTCTTGTCATCGTAGAGACCGCTGACATCGCCCTCGGCCTGCTTCAGCTTGCGAGCAGTGCTCCAAATCTTGTAGGAGAAGAAGGCGAGAATGCCAGTAAAGATACCCAAACTGACACCGGCAAGAACCTTGGCAGCCCATGAATCACCGTTGGTAAACTGGAAGATGCAGTACAAAACCCAGATACCGTACAGCAACATAATGAGCGAGGTGATGGCACGGGCAATAGATCCCCAGTAGTGCTCACGGAATCCGGCAAGACCCTTAGGGAAGTTACCGAAAAGGGCCCAGAACTCGAGAATGACCTTGACGAGGAGAATTCCGACAATGATGGCGGCAATGACGATGGCGACGATGAGGAGAACGGTCATGAAGGTGTTGGACTTGGGGACACTGAGAGTGTTGACAAAGGCAGTGATACCCTGAACCTTCTGCTTGATAGTAGTGACCGGGTCGTCAGAGTCGCCGCTGGTGGTTCCGTTGACGCTGGTCTCAATCTCTCTGAGGACGAGGGCTTGGAATGTCTCGACGGCACGCTTGGTCTTGAATAGGGCGCTGCCACCGTCGACGGTGGAGCCGTCGGCGAGAATGAGAGTGCTGTTCTTGAGGATCTCAACGCTGTCCTTGCTCAAATCACCGCCGGTCGCACCACGGAAGTTGTCAATAGCGACCTGCATGTCGGTCCAGGGAATGATGCCGCAAGAGAAACCAAAGTTCTTGAGGAAGCTGCTGTAGACGGGAGGGTAGCTGACAGAAAGCATGCCGTTCATGGCCATGCCCTGGAACCATCCGAAAACCTCTGTGAAACTGGGGCTGATGGTACCAGCACCTCCAGTGCCACTGCCACTGAGGGCGGCACTGCCTCCAGCGAAAGCAGAGCTGACTGCAGACACACCAGTGGCGACAAGGGCGAGACCAGCAACACCGGCGGCAATGTAAGAGACGGCAGCGACGCTGGCGGTCTTACCGTTGGTGACCTGGGACGTGATGCAGGCGACCTCTTCGTTGGTATCGAGGGTCTTGAGCTGAAGCTTGGCCTGAGCGGCGATATCGGGGACTGCGAAGGCGATATCCGGGACCATGCTGGCATACTCATCAGGAATCTTCTGAGTGCCACGAGCAGAGAAGCTGCCGGCGGGGACTGAGATTTGTTAGCATTTTCCGTAATCGAAAAGTCAACTCATCGACAGCTAGCACATACCAGGGCAGAGCTGCTCGACAAAGGTTCCTGCTTCGCATGGGTTGAAGGTGTTGGAGTAGATGGCAGTGCCATAGGCGCTGACATCCAAGATGGCTGTGACGTTCTGAACCTTGGAGCTCGTTCCTGCTACATCGAAGGTGACGGTCTTGTTGTCGTTGTTGTACTGAATATCAATCTTCTGGACGGAAATCGCGGTATCGTTGCCGCAAGTCGTGAAGCTGCTGGTCTTGAGGATGGAGTCGGCGAGGGTGCTAGAAGCAAATGCGGTGGCCAAGGCCAAAAGGCGCTTCGGGCCCCAGTTGGGCGCGGTTCGCGTCATTGTGTTGTGTTGTAAAAACAAAGTTGTGGTTGAAAATTCGTTGTTCGTCGGTCTGTCGGGAATCGAAAATGTTTCCCAAAGCCGTGTGATGGTGGGTATATCCAAAGTCTATACTTTTTGAGCCTCTTTGTGCTTCTTTCTCCTGTACTCCCGGCGATTGATGCCGTCCCTTTCCCTGCTATAACAGATTGATACGCTTTGATAACGAGTTTGGTGGTGAGAGAGATAGGGGGTTCCGTGTTCGTCGGGGACCGGGTTGTGAGTTTTCTTTGGTGAATTGAGTGATACTATTCGAGTCGTCGTCGTCGCGTCGGGAGGGTATATTGCGAGAGTCGTGGACCAAAGGAAACAAGTAACCGGATTGTACTAGTGAAGTCGAAGGATTGTGAAATGGTAAGAGGCTAACAAGAAGCAAGCACAGCTTTCTACAGAATGACACGAGAGAGATGAAATAAAAGAGGCCGAGGATCAACCTGGAAAGAAGAGGAATATGGGCTGGCCGCGAGGTCCCTCTGCAGAGCCCGAAGGGTGTCGATGGGATGAGCCCGTATCAGGCTTCTGGTACGCCGAAAGAGATGGATCAGCGGAAGCAGGTTGAAAACCTATGGTGGTGAGGTGGGCGTCGGAGGTTATGATAGATCGAGAGAGTGAGCAGTGTGTTGGAGTGAGAGAGAGTTTCTTCAACAGCCAGATAGGCGAAGAGAGAGACAGTGGCTGAAAAAAGAGGCTAAAGTCCACGGGCGGGTATATGAAACGAGCGAAAGGTGACGATGCTGAGAATGCACGCCGGTCAGGAGGTGGTGGTGGAGTGGGAGGAGGGAGGGAGGGAGCAGAGACAAGACGCAGAGAGAGACAGAGGAGGAAAAGGAACGACACGAACAAGCGAGAAGGGGAAGCGATTGGCGATCGATGGTTGGCGGGAGATGGGGCCCCAAGCCTGGAAGCGACCTCAGCGTCGTCTGTTCTCCTCCACGGGCCCCCCATGCAAAGAGGGACATGGACCCTGGGATGGCGTGCGGATTGGTGTGGATGGGGGTAACGCACGCACACCAGACGCAGACGAACAACGGTACGAACAATCTGGACGGTCTCCGAGCCACTCGCGCTTTCCCTCTTGCTTTGCTGCTTGACGGATTTCGTCCACAGAACCACAGCTGCTAGCACCGTCTCTGATCCGTCTCCTCCTCCTCTCTTCTCCCACTGGGACAAGACAAGACGGGGAGAGGAACCATCTGTGGGAGGTCGTGTTCAACATCCTGGTCACCTCCACCGGGCGCAGGTTCGATTGGAACCTCGTCCCTGACATGATCCTTGCCCCATCCAGGCACTTCCAAAGGCTCCAGAGTGCAAAGGAACGTCAACCAGCCGGAAGGCCGTCAACCCTGCTCAAGAGCGTCTCTGCCCTTGCGCTGGTTCTAATGTCCAGTAATAGCCCAAGGATTGGGTCGACCCACGCAGGGGCGCTGACGAACTGGGCCCCTCGTTGGGTCCTCTCTGGAGCCCAGCGCAGCCAAACCAGCCCATCATCTCCTCCTGTTCCTGATTTCCTCAGCGTGGTCTGGGGGAAGGTAGTGTGAGGATACCATGGCGCCAGACTGGCGGCGGCACTGGCATTAGCATGCCATGGTGCGGCTTGCTTGTCGCCGACTCTATCTCTCTTGGCCGTTCGACGGCGCGAGGCGTATTAGCGGCGGTGGCGGGCGGCTACTGCGAGGAAGAGGGGGCGGGTAGTGAATACGACGACCATTAGATGGTAAACATCAGCTTACTGTGGTGGAAAGGCTGCGAATGCGCATTAGTTTTTTACGAAAGTCTTCTGTCAAAAGTGCAGTACGTACCGGGCCTTGATGCAAAGTGAAAACAGACGGCGGCGCAAGGTCTTGCAAGTTGCAGCTGCGAGCAAAACCAGACGGGAGGAAAAAAAGTCAAACTAAGGCAGCACCTGCACACCCCATCTGAGCCCCCCGCTGGCATCTGTCTAGGCCAGCCGCGGTGTCGTGTGGTTGAACAGTCTAGACTGGCCCGTCGTGGTCGAAGTCCTTGCTGGTGTGAGGAAACAAGAGATTGAGGGTCCGGGATTGGAGCAAGGAACAATTTGCCTGGAAGTGAGCGGCGACGATACGTACCGACAAGTGATCTTTGTCAAGCCACAAGCATCAGAGTAAAGGTACTTATTTGAGGGGCTGAATTGGCTGGGTCGCTCAGGTACCGCCTTACATAAGACACTTTACTTTCCACAAGCAATCACGCAGAGATGGGACCTGCCTGACCTTCCCGCCTGCGATCAAATTACCGTTGGACAGGGCCGCTGCGGGCAGCAAGGAAGGTGATTGATACCCAGCTTCCAATCTGCATTCAGCTTACATAAAGTAGGTATACGGAGTAGACACAGATACGTACATTCTATCCTAGGGAGCATTAAACGGCAGTAAGGCACGGTAGGCCTTCCGTATAAACCGTCATACGGATTCGATCCATCCAAGTTTCTATTCGGACACACACTTCGCACGCCGTGACGCCATGCGGTGGGAAAACGTCTGAACACCAAGTTAACCTTACATAAAGATGCACTGCTCGCCCATTCTTTCTTGTGGAGTCTGAAACAATGCCTCGAGGAGGAGCAGGTCTCGGCAATTCCGCTCTAAATCAGAGACACTGAGGAACGCCGGTGACCAACAGTGAATCATGAACATTCTCGAGTAATCCAACCTCCTCCGTCGTTTTCCCGTACGTTGTCTTTGTCCTGTTGCCCGGTGACTAAGGTTCAGCAGTCGTCAGCGACCACGCGTGACGCCGAGCCCAGTGCCTCCTTGGCCTGGCAGATACACGAGCGAAGAAAACTCTAGACTCAGGGGCAAAATCTTAGGCTAGTGCCGAGTCAAAGTCAGTAAAACGGTACCTTTTTATGTACGTGTACGGTGATGGACAGGCACAAAATCAACTCTGCATCCCACCCGTCCCAGCCCGCAACAACCGCACTCCGTCCGCGCCCCTGCATTGGCGTCAGGGGTCCCCGTCAAGGGGCTTAGCCAGAATGGGACTGGTGGATCGACATGGGGACTGGTCGGGACGCCGGACGGCCTCGACTACCAGAACGGGGGCGGGCTTCACTCATCTGTTTTTTTTGCCAGGTGGTGAGCCATAGGAACCATTGGCTACCGCTCTTCCAAAAGCTACGCGGCAGAAAGCACAGAAGGAAGAGAAAGAGAGGAAGCAGGGAAGCCTGAACCAAATCATTCCCTACACCCCCGGTCCTGTCTGAAACTGCGCCATCACGGAGAAGGAGGAGCAACCTCGTCTTTCACCAATGAGGTTTTCTTATCCATCATCAATTGTGCAGCTGTCAGCTGGAAGTCTGGGACTCTGGGAGGCGGGTGAGAAAATTCTTGATTGTGGCCGATTCATGAATCCATCCACTGGAGTCCAAACCAAGTTTTTGTACTTCGTCATTATAGAAACAGAACAGAGAAAAAAGACTCAAACTTTCAAACACTTCAATACCAATCAGTGGTTCTGAACCTGTCCTTCCTCCAGCGGTCCAGCCCCCATTTGTCTTGGGAAAGCAGATGAAAATGATCAAAAGCCCAGGCGCTACGGGAAATTCTTGCCGCTGCCACGTTGATCAATTCAGGTCGGTCAATCTCGTCACAAGCCTGTCGAGAACCACAGTAACCACAGTTTACCAACGGGCTTAAACCGACTTTGGTCACTGATTGTGATGAGACCACTCTATATCCAGGTCGGCACATGACAAGAGAGTCCTCTATACGGATAATCAATTGATGTGAACGGCTCGATGCAATCGGATTGCCGTTGACACCCTACTAAGATTAAGAACCTGGGTTACCGTGTAAAAATAAACGTTTGTCTCCCAATCCCAATCTCACACACCCCTTACCTCATCTCCATACTTCCGCCATGTCTTCCTCACCTCAATGTCGGAATGTCCCCACGTCACAATCCAAGCCGCGTCGCTTATCCATCATCGCTACCACGTTCATATCGCGTTGCTGTGTAGGGATGAGGATCGGTGCGTCTGCATTATCATTAACAATATCCGTCATCTCAGGCCCACATCAGCAATACACTTTCCCCCAAACCTTGGACAATTGTATGCAGTAGAGGAAGAATAAGAAGAAGCTACGTCTGCGCAGGCTACCGTACAGCAGAAGAGGGCACGTTAGTTACAATGCCCGTAGGCACAGCCGCTGCATTGTACCTTACCTTGGTATGTGCGGCTACGCGGTACCTGTGCGTTCTCACGACATTTTAACTTGCGCAGTAACACAACTACGATGTAAAGTGAGGCAGGGCAATCCTGATCTTTCACACACAAGTCGAACTTAAAAAGACGATGACTTCGGATCACCCACTTCTTCCCATCCCATCTCCCGCGCCCGCTTCCCCCACCCACCTTTCCGCAGTCTGCTCACCTGCCATAGGAATGCTCAACTATCCGCACGAGAAGATGTAAGGTTAGGATGGCCCGTGTTGTGCTCCCCGGGAGGCCTGCCAAGCCACATTCCAACCCCCTCGGCGCCTGCTTGCCCATTTGTCCAACATTCCAACTCCAGTGTTGGCTCTGCCCTACCCATACTCAACGCTGGCACCGGCCATTGCTTGTCCTCGTCTGATCCTGCAGCCTACGGGATACTCGCAGTCCTCGACAGCCTGCGCCAAGTGACGAATTCTTTTACCCCTCCATCAGTCCACCGGCTCCCGTCCGTCCCGTCACTGCAAAGGAAAGTCCGGGCAACAAGCGAACGCGCAGTACCGGTGCCGTGCCGTGCATATGGACCACCTCACTCCTCCCAAGCCGGACATACCGCGCCGTCTCGTCTCTTCTCCTCTAAGCTGTAGGCTATGTGCAAACGTGCAGATACTTCCGTGCTTTGCTCTACCGAGCTAGAGTACGCTGAGCTCAGCCCAGCTCTGGCCTGAGCCTCGGACGGTAAAGCAAACGCAACACAAACGACTTGTGCCTCAGAACCCCCGCGCCAAAACCGCCTAGACGGACGCACCGCCCCCTTGGGCCTTGGTTGTCAATCTTTTCATCCGATATCGACGACATGTCACCCCCTTACTTAGCATATGTACGTAGTACGGATACGCAAAACGCCAAAACCTTGATCTTTTTCAAGGGCAACCTTCTTTTTTTTCGTCAAAAGGTTACATCCTGTTCCCACGCCGTCACCAAATAAAGGCTGTTTCTTCCTTTCCTCCTCCAATGGTTTCTTCAACAATATGACCTCGAGTTGCTCTGTAAACCTTTCCGAAACTCGTCAAAGCCCCTGATTTACCCTGATTTACCCCCTCCCCCCATTCGTCTCTGTCTCGCGGCTTTCCTTCCCGACGTTGGCAGTGGTACCGTGTGATTGGAAACGCTCTCCACCAGGAGCTTTGAGGGGAAGGGCGAGGGGGTTGGTCGTGAAGCCCAGCAGCGCACTTCCAAAACCTATCCAGAAGAAAGTAAACGTGACTTCATCGCCAACATCCCCGAACTCTGGCTTCAACTACCGCGATGTCTTCCCAAACTTCCCAATGCCCTGGGATACCCTCCCATGTCTCGGGCTTCAAGCGCCTTCTATTCTCCCACGAGACCGGTCTCGTGGGAAGAAAAACGTAGGTAGGCCTCCAGGACGGCTTCCCCGGACCCCGACACTTCTCTCCGTCGTCATTGTCAAGCATTATCCCTCGCTTACGTTCTCACTGCCACCCATACGTACGGATGTCCAAACATTCTCACTATCCCGTAGAGAATCCCCCCCCCCCCCCCTCCATAAACAGTCCCTCGCTCTTGGACCCCGTACCATACCCGCGGTATCTGTCTTGCCTTCCAAAACGATCGGCGACGATGACGACGAGCCACAATAGTACCTCTCAGCTATAGCCTCCTGTCCATACAGATTACACGTGGATGTATGCTCGTAGACACTGGAGCGATAAGATTCGAATCCTGGGAAACCCATCATCCCTCTCACTCTGGAATCGCGCCCCCGAGAGACGAGCAATGCCTTCGATGCATCTGGCAGGTCTTCTCTTCAACGAGAGGCACCCTTGGCTTCTCGGAACCCAAGTCCAAATAGCACGTGTCGGGTTTCTTTTTCTTCGTCTTTACTCCTCATTCCGCTCCCATTCTCAGCCTCTCCCAAAGTTCCGACTCCAACTCCCAGAGTAAAAAATATATACAGTATAGACACCAACAACACGGCCCTCCCTCCCACGGCTTGGACACAGGCTCACCCTCACATCTTGAATCCCCCCCTCTTCCGAGCGGCCCCCAACCAACCACAACCCAGAACCCGTGATGGAGATAGATTAATAAAAGCAAGCAAGACTGTCGCCAGTATTTCCCAGCTACCCGGCCCGGCTGCCCTTTTCCCTGCTTTTTTTTTTCTCACTCTACCGTGTGGTATGCACCTGCGTCCTTATGCCAAACGGTAATAAAATGTCAAAGGGTATCCTGTACCCCGACAATCAGGCACCAGATCCAGAATAACCTCCGTCCGTCCCAGGTCCCGGTCGGGACCCGTCGAGACGACCAAGGAAACTTTTGATGATTTATCCCTCCCCTCTCCATCAAGAGCATAAATGGCGAAAAGAAAGATATGATGGCATTCCACCCACAGTACTCGGTATGCGTACACTGACTGCCTTATCCATACGTACACAAAAATCCCAACCGTGACTCCCGCGGTCGCCCGTTCCCTCCTTCCCGGCCCGCGGCCCGGGATACGTATTACCGCTATTGCGCCTCGTATGAAGCGGGTCTTCCCTCGTCCTTACTTAGGATACCGTATGCTGCATACAGGCACGGTGTCACCAATGACCTCCCTTCTCCATCCAAGTAAAAACCCCCCGTACGTGTGCCCCCCGAGACTGCGACGCATTTGCCTTGGAAACTGTGGAACCTCAGAACACTACAGCGTGTCCGTACAGGCGCAAGAGCACAATGTTGGTGATTTGGGAGGGGGGTGGGGGCACAGGGAGGGCTTCAACATCCCAGAGAATTGGAAAAGGCTTGTTCCTCGATGAAGTCGGATAGGCAAGCTCCGCGGGGGGGTTCAACCGTTCGACCCGGCAAGACATGAAGACGCTGATCCCACGGGAGTCCAGAGCACCCGGACTCCGTAGATATTTTTGACCGTGGCCACTCCGTATCGCTCGCGTACCGCTCATTGGAAATCTCTGGAACATTTGACTGGACCCAGGATGCTAAAAATGCTTCTCTGGTGGGGACCAAAAAAGCTAGGTTGGAACTTGGCACACTGAAAGGGCATGTCGCGTCCGTGTTCACGCGCGCTATTGAGTGGGTTAAGATGATATTGGGTACGCATATCAGACTCTTCTCTATCTAAGCGTTCGCATTGGAGGCATATGGCCTTCTGTCATGATTGATGATGCTTTGCTAGTGGGCAGATATCCCATTCAGGTCTGAGAGTACGATGTAAAACATACATTGTCCAGATATATAAAGAACACTCGCTCCCTTTGACTTGGTACCCAACACTGGCACTCTTTCTCTTGCGTGGCATTTCCAGCTACCATAGTGCACGGCATCATTCAGCTTAGAATATTCCGTGACTCCGTTGACCGTCTATATTTCTTTCTGATCCTCCATCCTGAGCGCCACCGTGCTTGCCCTGACACTGGTATAGGCCGTAACATTGATACATCGTCAAGCGAGAGCCGGGTCCGGCGTTCGCATTCCATACAGATGAAGAAATAACCGGACTGAATTGCTATGAAAAAGGGTATCTAAATACGCGATAAGATTGAAGCGAATATTTCATGGCCTCGGTAGAGGCACATAGATACTGCATGATCTACTGTGGTGGGTAGAACCCTTGACCACCTTGGAGGGGAGAGTGTGAATAGGGTGAGATAGACCCCTGAGAATTGTACTGGTTCTCGTCGATGTTGCTCTGTCCCATGAGTCCATCATAGGCCATGCCTACACCCATCTGCCCAGGTTGGTGTAGTCCAAGGGCGTTGTGGTCGAGTGCGGGAAAGGGCTCAGTCTCTTGTGCCAATGACATGTATTGTTGCTGGGCTCCCATATATGATGCGGCAGGCATGGTCATGTTGGTTGTGTTCTGGTATTGGTGGTTGAGACCCTGGGTTGCTCGGTTGACAGGTTGCATGCCCATCAAGTTCTGAGCCATCGGCTGACTAGTGTTCGGATACTGGGAAGAGTACATGTAGTCTGGGAACTGCGAGCTACCCGCGACCCCCGAGAACCCAAGGTTGTTCATGTTCTGGTATAAACCATTGTTATTCGCCATCATGGCGTGAGGTTGATATGACGACTGGTTCCCATAGTTGTGAATAGAGGGCTCACTCTTGACGACTGACTCGTCCAAGGGAGTTGGTGCATTAAAAGGAGCTCTGGGCGGGGGGTCTTGCACCGGGCTGATGATGGTGTCTGGCTCCAGCTCCTTGGCAGCGACCAGATGTAGGATCGGTAGACTGAGATGCTCCATATGCTTCGCCAGATGGACTGTCAACTTCTTCCATGTAGGAAACTGCTTGCCACAGAAACGGCAAGGCTCCTCCTGTGGTCTCTTCGTTGTTTCATGACGGCACTGTTCTACCTTTTGCCACGTGGGATCGATGCCGCCAGCCCGTTTGATGGCGGCTTTAGTCTTGTTCTTCGGTTCGACGAACTTGTGCTCGCGCACGAGATGCTGTAAGAAATTGTCCCGGCGGTAGCATGTGTGCCGACAGTCCTCAACGTCGCATGTCCACCACTCTAGATGCCGATGACCCTCATTCTCATGGCGTACCCAGTCGGCTTTACGCTTGAAGATCTTAGGGTCACGGCATCTGTCCCAAGTGCAAGTGAAAGGCTGTACATCCTCGTGGACATGCTTCGTCCAGTCAGAGGGCTTCTTGGGCTTCTTCAGCGTGAAGCAGAGCTGGCATTCGAATTCCGCCGGGAGGGATTGCGTAGGCGGCATAGGTATGTCCTGTGGAAAGCTATCCTTGGTAATAGCACCCTCCACAGGGGTTGAGTCTCCGTCCCCAGAGTCAGCGCCTGTTGACAGAGGGTCGATGTCTCGTGAATCGCCCTTCTGGTCGAGCAGGACTGGCCGACCACCACGAGCCAAACAGAACGATCCGCACGTGCAGGCCTGGCCAATCCCAAGATGCTTCACCTTGGCACTGAGGAGGCTCTTGTAGCGAACAACCTGCTGATGGGCGATCCGATCAACGAGATAGTTATTGTTGGTTGCCAGATCCGGATTCAGGCGGAGAACATGCGTTTGGAAGCCTGCAAAGTTTGGCGAGACATCCTGGATCAACTTGCTGGATTCCGCATTCATGTCACCATCCTCGTAAAGTTCATCCTCGTCGTCATCATCCTCATCCAGGTCAACATTTGTCGAGTTACTCTTGGCAAGGACAGCCACCGGCGGGCCGCCTGATTTCCTCCACATGCCAACCAGGTTTGAGTGTGTTTCGTTTCCGCTAGCTTTTGGTAGATCCGACTTGCTCCTTGGCCGACGAAGTGTGTTTTTGACTTGTAGACTGCCAAATGGACTCTTTGGTGATGTAATGGGCGTGCCGCCGATTGAACCATTCCGTGCGTGTGTTGTGCCAATTGAAGCCACACTGCTTCCCATGGTGACGAGAGCGGTGTTAATACTCGGCGTAGGTGTCTTCTTGGACCCCCAGCTGCCAGTTCGTGCAGTAGGTAGAAGATGAGGCAAACTCTCACGCTTCTCCATAGGGGGCGGAGCCTCCGATTTGGGAATGTTTTCGCCGTTGGTGCTCCTAGACCGTTTGAGCAAATGGCTGGCACTCGGCCGACGGACGAGGCCGCGCAAATCCTTGAGGATGCTTGGCCTACGACCTCCCTCGCCTCTGCTGATGGAAAGCTTCTTCAACAGGTTCCCACTGGTGACGTTCTCGGTGTCCATATCGATAACGCTAGGCAGACTGCGTCTTCGTGTGCCCCACGTAGCCGCTTTGGAAATGATGGATTCATTATCCATACACATTCTGTTGAAACGAGCAATTGCAGCTTGCGAAGATTCCGGCTGGTATCGATCTGTGTCTGGGCCACTGATAGGGTGTACAACGGGTGAATCACCCCAGACACGGTTCGAATTCATGATATGGAAGTCCGTAGCCGTCATCTCGCCGCCGCGAGCTGTGAAATAAGTTTGTCCAGGTTGATGGCGGTTTTCAGTCTGATTGCCAAGACGGATGCCGTCTTCCCCAGCCATGGCATCGGGGCTGGCATGCAATCTGGTCTCTGGCTGAGAAGAGGCTGCAGTTGGGTCGTTATTCAAGCTACGAGACAGCCATTGATCAACTTCCTGGTTCTTTTCCTCGATCTCACGGCGTGTCATAATGTCGTTTACGCTGGCAACTTCAGTAGAGGGTCTATTCGTCGGATCTAAACCACGGCGGCTGAATGATGAGCGTCGTGGGGTTGTCGTATCAGCGACTGGTCCTTGGGACGAGATCAAGTCACCAGCGGAGCTGAGCCCGGCAGGTGCTGTGGTCGAGTTCTCGTCATCTGGTGTAAATGTGCGCTCGATTGACTGGACCGGTTCGGTAGCATCTTTTCCCCACATGGAGACAGTCACTCGAGGACTCTGAGCAGCCATCATGGGAGGAGACGGCACTGCGCTGTCCTCACTGGAACGACCACTACCACTGAGATCTGGTGTCAATTGAGATGCGGACTGTGGGGCGAAAGTGGAAATCTGAGGAGGTTGGAATGGCCTTTGTAGCTCCTGAGGTGAGATGGATAGAGGGAGTCGCTCAGGCACAGACTTGGAAATCGTTCTCATATCGCTGCGCGGTGAAGTCGTGTGCAGTGAGGCCGTCTGCTCAGGGGTGAACGGATAGGTAGTAGCGTCCAGGTTTTTGCTTCTCGCCTGGGAAATTGTGGCCTGGCCGAAGCTGTCGGTTCTGTGTTCCGGGTCCAGGAAGGAGGGCGTACCCGCTTCAGTATTGCTAAAGTCGACGCCAAAGAAGGGGTCCAGTCCATCGTCCATATCGCTGAAGTCGCTCGAATGATATTGGCTATAGTTAGAGATAGACTCTGCTGGAGTATCGTTATAGTTGGGTGAGACGGAGCTGCTCTGCAACTGAGACGAAGGCGAGAGATGATTCGGGTCAAATGAAGTGGCAGTCAGTCGTCGTTGACCACTACTTGGTGGGGAGGGGTTGTGGGCATCGCTAGCTTGTCCATCGTGCAAGGCCGCGGGAGGTACGGCGTATGTCGAAGCCATGGCCACGACACAACGCGAGTGTATGGGGGGAGATTGTAGGAGAGGCTAATCGTGATATATAGGTTGGCTTGATGTAAAGGTACGGTAAATCAGGCGAGATGGAGCCAAAGCCGAGGACGGAACTACTCTTTGAGAGTTGTTAGAAGACAAGCGCTGTCATGTTCCGACTTGATTGTGTTGGTTGAATTGGAAGCGATCAACTGAGCAGGCTGAAGGTGGGGTTAGGCGACAGTCGCAACAGGGCTCCAGGAAGCAGTCTTGCACCAGTTTGTGGATTGGAGCAAAAGGCACGATACTGTGTTGACAAGGCGATGCGATACCACAGAGCAGTTGAATGTGGAGGAGGAAAGCAGTCGCCAGCGAGCAAGGGGGAAAGCCACGAGAAGAAGATGTGGTCGTGGAGGGCGGCGGCGTTTGCGCGGCCTAGATGTGTTGGTCGTTTCTTTGGTCCAGCGCTTATGCTTTTCGCTGATTGTGTATTCGTACCGGCGCCGTGGGGAACAACTGGGTCAAGCAACAAGCAATAGATCAAACTTGTCTAGGTATGCGAGCATTAAGGTGCTGAGGTGATTTCGAAAGCAAAAGAGTTGTTTGCGGCGTTTCGCGGTGAGGCTGAGTTGAGGTCGGTGGCAGAGAAGTATAGCCAAGATGGAAAGAGTGACAGTCGACCGGTGGAAGAACGGGGGGTGCGAGGCGGGATATGCGATAGAGTATCCGCGGGTCTTGTGTAAAGAAGCTCAGGAATCAGGGGTATGCGAGGGGGTGTACAAGACTCGATGAGATCATGCAGAGACAGTAGAACGAGGCGGAAGAGAGCCTAGGACCGGCGCATGGGTTGAATGTGGCAGAGTCGCGAGCCGGACGGGAGGCAGAGGAGGGGAGAAGGGGAGAAAAGAGTTGGTGAGACTTGTAAGAGAGAGGGAGAGGGAGAGATGATCTTGGGATGACGAGGGGAGGGATGGTTGGATAGGCGTAAGGTACGAGTACCCAGCGGGCTAACCTTGGAGAAGTAAGAGACGGTTGGGGGTGGGGATGCGATTGTGACAAGACAAGCGCGAGACAGGACGGAATTCAATCTCGAGGAGGGGCGGAAACCAATTAGAAGCCAGGTACCTGACCTACCTACCTTAGTTAATAAGGCAATTAGGCGGACATTTGCAGGTGGTGGTGGTGGTGGTGCATGGCGAAGGTACGAAGGTGCGCCCCAGGGTCAATTGAAGCTCAAGATGGGAAGGGCTAAAAAGTACGGTACCTTTTTTTCTTTTTACCTTTGGTAAAGATAGAGTACCTATTTGCTCTATGCTATCCGTACCTTGGGATGAGGTACCTTGGGTAATTTTCGACACGAGCAGAAATGGAAAGCGAGAGAAAGACTCAGGGAGAAGTGACACTACGGGAGCATGAGAGTTTCGGTACCTTGAGGTAGCTTTTCCCACTGCCCGCCAACCCACACACCCATTGAATTAGACTTGGGCAGTCTGCCTGGTGTCTCTCACTCTCCCGTCTCTCATCCAGGTTCAGCTGTCGCGTCCGGTCCGCCCTCGACGTTCAGGTTCCATTGTCTCAGTGAATAGGAAGCGTGTGGGCGGTACCTTAGCGGTAGCATGCCGGCCACTTGCGCAGCCCACCGAAGCGGGAATGCGCCACAACGCTGCCCTCTTGTCACCTAGGTTCTTTACCGATACTACGATGTCCTATGGCTACGGGGACGGAGGATTAAGGACGGACTACCTATTGGCTGGGTACGGACAACAACAAGGTAGAGATGGCATGCGGAATTGCTGCTCGTCTGTTCGCATCGTTGGTTCAGATTTGGTTCTCAAGTGTTCGGCCGAAATCTGGAGGAACCACGCCTTCTTGATCCCGAGACTCGGTTTGTACGGTCGAGAATCGCGATATTGTCAGATCAGGTACCTGACGTGCTGACCCAACTTTTGGAGGAGTCGTGATATATCGCTATCTTGCCATATTCTCATGCAAGAACCTTCCAGGTTCGAGCAGGTATTCTCGGAATGCCTTGCCTTAGTAATGCTCCTGCTCCATGCTCCATGCTTCCTTCCCGCTCATATTCATGTCGACTGCGACTTCCTCATGGCTCATGCAGCAACGCTGCCCCGCTCCGTCATGTGGGGCATTTGGGAGACTCCGAGAATTGGAAGGAACGTTCACGTCTCTGAGTGGTTGATAGCTCAATACTGCGGTACATATCCCTTAGCCTCAGTACATGTACGAAGTACCTCTCCACAGGCGCACTCGCTCGTAGGGCGGAATGGGGGCCGGGAGCGAACCAGGAGCGAACCAGATGGCAAGGGACCTGAGACCACCACCCACACCCACGGCAAATCAAAGTATCGTCTTAATTCTTCCATTTGCGCGAGGCGTTCTTCTTTACTGTCGTTGGGCGCATTTCTCTCAGCCCCAGCCCGCAGGGCAGTTTTACCTCCCCACTACAACTTTGCAACTGGAACTCCCGACCGACCGTCCTCGACCTCAGACTCAGAGTAACCTCGGACCTCACACACTCATCCCGTCACCCACTCCCCGTCTTACACTTGCGCCGCCGTATGAGCATGGATCCGACACCTACATCCATCCCACCTCATGTCTGCCATCTGGCAGCCCACCACATCTTGTCGCACAGATGCAAGCTACTGTGGCTTACTTCTGTCCCTCCACTTAGGTCACGCTCTGCTCTTACGCTCAGCGTCCGTCGCTGCACCTCACAGTACCTTAGTAGATGGGTGGCTGGATTCTTGTCCCTGGGCTTGATAATGCCACAAGGTTAGTGTCATCTCGACCTCGACACGACATTCGGTCATCGACCATCGATAAACCTTGGGTCAGCCTGTGTTCACCGAGAAGGCAGATTTCCACTTCCGGCCCTAGCTTCGTATGGTCCCTCTCACATTCTATCACCGATGCTGTCCGCCCAACACCTCATACCGACCACATACCAAACCCTTGAAAAGCGCTCGTCAGACTTACCGGCTTGCAGACGCTTGATGTCATCCGGCGGCATGTGCTTCTCGCTGAAAAGCTGCGGTAACGTACGAATGCATGCCCTTGTGGCAGATGCTACGGATAGGCATCAGCCCCTAAACAGAGTGCCGCGAATATCGACAATTGTTTCCGCTTAAGGGTCGCTCATCCATATGGCAGCAGAAACGCTTTCAGCTCGGTCGCCATATCGCTCTCGCATTCAAGAGTCTAAAAACCGAATAACCCCCCATTATCCGCTCTGCACAGGGTACGAAATACTGGGGAAAGCGACATTGGCTAGTGGGGCCTAGCACCATTATGCACAGCCGCAGCCGCCGCGATGGAACTCGGATATTTCAGTCGAGTTGGGGATCCTGGGCGAAGCAGAAGCGCTGTGTTTTTGAGCTTGACCGCTAGCCTGGCGGTGCACTCCGTCGGTCGCCGCTCCAAACCCGCGGCATCAGGGTTGCGCAGCGCCATAAACATCCCCGACCCGTCCGTCCATATCGGCGACGCCTCACGCGTTGCATTGAAATACCGGCGTTTTAATGCTCGCTTGTTGGTCTCCGTGTCTTATCTGCGGCTAATAATGATGCTCCCGCAGACCTTGATATGTATATTTATTCGTGCTCTTGGAGTGTGCCTCGAGTGAAGTCCCCATCTTCCGCCTGATCCGCGAATGGTGGGCAAGTCTCCATTAACGAGCGCCTTTCGTAAACGCGATCTCTCGGCGGTTAACTAGATTAAATCTCATCTATGAGGCATGTTCTATCGCGGGATAGACGCAGCGAATGCGTCGGTTCGACACGATGCCGAGTATGGAAAACTTTCGGCGACCTGGAACCATGAATGGACACCAAGACGCATGGATCATAATGCCAACGGATGACCTAGACTTGATCCAGACTTCTGTCAAGTCTCCCAGGCCCTGAGAGCCTCTCGAGATCTCGACATAAGTGCTATACACAAAAGAGCACGTAACCAAACAATTTTTGCAACAAATCCTGGGTGCATATATCACGATACCTAGCCAGCCATTCTGCGTCGGCGGAAGAAAGGATGCTAAGTGTAAGAAGGTACGATGAACGTATCCTCGGGGACGTCTTGGGGGCTTATCTAATCACGGCACCTGATCCACCTCGGCGACGTCGTCAACCACCACCAGCACCACCAAGAGCCAGGGTGGAGATCACCTGCCCAGAAACTCTAAAGCACTACACTTCAGCTCTCGATCTATCTACCTTACTCCGTATCTCTATGGCGATGGAGCCATTTCAGCCCTGAATTTCGCCATTCGTTGACTTGACTATTCGGCTCCCGCCGCCTTCCAATTGGCTTCGTTTCTTCCAGTGAAGGAGCCGTACAGATACTACGCAGCTGCAAAAGCGGCTCAGTCGCAATCCAATATAGCTCATCGAGACTGCAACCTCGTAGATATCCTGACCCGGACTGCTCGGGGACCAGCATCGTGGTATAAGAGCCTCTCAAACACTTATCATTACAATGTTTCAGGTTCGTATTCCCATCTCGAAAGAGAGCATCTTCTGCAATGCCACATCGAGGTCTACAGTCACCGACTTTTTTCGTAATGAACTACCGCAGCTCACCATCGCCTCTTCTCATCCTTACAGCCAAACCCCCAAGACCACCTTCACCTGCGCCTCCACCGCGCCCGTTCCGTAATCCTAACCGCCGAGGAGTGAGTCTCAACCTCCGTTCCTCTCAAAAACCTCTCCCATCATTGACAGTATTGACCCTTCCCCTCCCCGCGCCAAAAAGACTCGTCGAGATCCGCGCCGCCCAACGAACCTTCGAAGGCGCCTACATGCGCACAGCCCTCTCCCAATTCTCCTTCGCCCTCATCATCCTCAAAATCTTCACCTCGGAGTTCTACGCCATCGGCGCCCTGTTCGCCGTCTACGGCGCCGCCGTCATGCTCGTCGCCATCTTCCGCCGCCACGAGGGCAACCGCCAGTTCTTCACGAGCCCCAAGGTGGACGAGGGCAGCGGCGTCGCGAGCGGCGGCGTGGTGCGCAAGTTCCGCACGAGCGGGAACAGCGTCGCCATGCTTACCGTCTTGAGCCTTGCTGCGTATGTTACGCTTTTGGTGCTTACGTGGCAGCTTGTGCAGTGATGTGAGGGGTGAAAGGGGAAGGGGGGAGTTGGATGAGTAAGTAAGCTGGTCTGGGTTTTTGTGGTTTTTTTGTGATGGGAGGATGGAGTTTTGGTGATTACGGCTGCTGGTATCTCTTCTGTCTATAAAATGTACGAGGTCGCGGTGATTTACTCTCATTAAATCATGTACCCTGAATCTCAGATTCCGATCTTAACCACTAATTAAATCATCAAGGTTCTCCAGAGTAGACCAAAGACAAAGTCAGGGCTTTCCGTGACTTCTCTGTCCTCTGCCATATACTCTCAGCCTAGATATCAGAAACTCAGCGCCATGCCAAACATCCGATGGTCCAGAATCGCAACACAGATGTGGGTGACGGGTATCAGCAGTACCAACCATATTGTCACTACCAATGGATACCTATCAACGGTGATCAGGACGTCGAATCCTTGGAGAGGTCTAGTCTCAACAATTAGATACTCGTACGCCTCAGGCAGCCTGTAATTTTGTCAGGGAAATGGGATCTCCGTCTACAACGTCACTAGAGGAAGGGGGTTGAAAGGTGTTTCTCAATTACGGGATCTTGATTTGAAGCAAGACAAAGGGGTACACATCACTGATGAAATGTCCGAAACTGGGTTCCCCGTCTCCATACGAAACAAATCGCGTCCAGTGAGAGTAATCCCATCCAAATCCAAACCTAAAGTTACTTGTTCGCAGTGTATTTCAGTAAGCTAGACATGTCTCCTTGGCCTATCATGCATCATGCGTTGGGACTCGCGGGCATGGGTACCTGAGTGAGTCCAATGTATTTTCCGCCTAGTCTCGACCTTTACCCGTCTTCCCATCGACTTGGCATTTGGGGTTCATCACCGAATACAAAACCATGGACTGCCTCTCAGGGTAGAAGGGCAAACAGGTAACAGCAACCCTCAGCGCGACCCCTCACTGCAAGAGCCCAACAGGGTTGTGAGCTTGATCTCACAAAGACAAGAAGAGAGCTTGATAGGTCCAAAAGTAAATTCAAGAGGACCAGAGAAGAATGAACGGGCTCAATACCAAAATCTGGATTGAAGTATTCGCCACTTTCCGAGGAAAGTTCTCGGAGGTTAGGGAATTCTATGTACTGATAAGACGCGCGCTCGAGAGAAAAGAAGGGCAAAGAAACCAAAACGGCTGTATGATAAGAATGTTGAACTGTGCATTGAAGGAGATTTGTTGAAGTGAAGAAGAGAAAACAGAAGAGGAAGCAACTAAAGGCGAGCAACAGGTAAGCGTCATGATGACGCCGGTGGTATAAAATGCGCGTGTGTCTCCAGACCCGACAAATGCGATCCCTCCCCTTTTTGTTTTCGAAGCCTGCCTCATCCACTTGCCGTCGCTTCTGTACTTCCCATAGCTCCTCAATGCTAGCTGCGAATATAAACACGACAGGCAAAGGGAAGACTCTTCGTCCGACTGTACGGCGCTGCGGATCGCCGCGCCCGGCCCGAGTCTCCCGTCTCACGGTGCGTTCCCGAGACAAAAAGTGACCTCGTATTCCGCCTAGGTATAAGTAGGCTCCTCCCCCTCCCCGCTTGCTCGGCATCGACCATGCGCCTTGCGCTCGGGGCCCCGCAACATTCCTTCCGCGATGTGCTTGCATTTAAATCTGACGTCTGCCAGCAACACGTTTCGTGCGATCCCAGCATTGCAGAGCCGTTATCGGCATGCCAGTGTCCCTTGATCCTCGCTTGAAAATGGGCCATATGGTTGCTGTTGCTTTTGAATCCCTCAAACCCCCATTGATTGTTTTCTGTCGTTTCTCGTTCCAGGACTGTCAAGGCTACCGTTTGGAACATTTTTTCCGGTTTCGCATGAATTTGAACTACTCTCCTATCTTTTCTACTTAGCCTTATGTTTGCTTAGGGTATTTTGTTTTTCTCGTTCTTCTCTCTTTTCTCGGCCATGGGCTCCGTCTCGTCCCCTTTATGCCGTGTGCCAACTTCGATGGAGTTTGAAGCAGAAGAAGGATGTTTGGAACCGGGGTTCTCAGGGCTTTCCGTTGATGATGTAGCAAGGTTGTGGCTAGGAAGTGCCTAGCTTCCGCTACTGTTGTCATAAGCTGTCCAAGTGTCGTATCCCTCGGATGGCCTAGGATAGCCGTAGGGGGGCTGCTGCTGCTGCTGCTGCTGTTGCTGTGGCCAAGTACCGTAACCTGAAGGCGGGTTGGCACCTGCAGACATGGAAACAGTGTGCGGGTCCATAGTTGGGAAACTTGTCGCAATCGGGTTCGTGTACATGTCGGTCGTCATCGCCGCCGAAGACCTTCTGGGGAACTGCCGGCCCTGGTGTGACATCGTGGGGTATTGTGTAGGTATCTGTGTGCCTCTTGGGTATGCCATAGGGTTCCCTATTGTGAATGACGAATAGCCCATATTGTTTTGAGCATTGATGTCTGCGTTGCTCCAGCTGGCCGATGGTGGGGCTTGAGATGTATACGGCGAGAACGACGGAGACGGAGTAATCGGGGACTGTTCAGCGTAAGACTTCTTCGTTTCCTTCAAGTCACCTGACTTTGTTGCATAGTTGGAACTAACATCTGGTGATGCCCAGTTCGTGATTTGGGGATTCGCAAAATCGTAGGGCTGAGAAGACGCTGTAGTGCTCGAGACAGGCACTGTTCGCTTGTTAGCTATTTGACATATCTCCGGGATGCGTGGAAACTGGCCTGTGGGGTCCTGACCAAGATTTACGGCTGCAGAAGTCTGGATAGTTGTCGGTAGTACGTTTTGTGACGAGGGCAGAACTCCTCCTTGATGGTGCTGATAGTGTTGGGATCCTTCTGGGGCTTGTCTAGGAAGTACAACGGGAGAAGACGATGCGGAAGCGGTGTTAGATCCCCCGGCAGGTCTCGATTGCGCTTTGGGTTTTGCTTCAGTCATTTGAGACGGCGCCTGGTCTACAGGGAAGAAGCTACAGTCCTTCTTCAACCTGATGCAGTTCCTACATCGGCCATCACCTTGTACCTCTGACATTATGCACCGAATTTTCCGCCTGCGGCAATGTCCTTGACGTTGCTGCCGTCAGTACAAATTCAGAAGAGACGCGAGAGGACGGGCACAACACTCACCACAAGCTACCGAGGTCCGGTGATAGCCCAGCTTGTTCCTCTTCTTGTCCCCAGCTTGGCCAGACTGACTTGAATCAGAGATATTGGCCTGCCGCAGTCTGACATTAGGCTTGTTCATGGAGCGTTTCGATTTTCGACGACTCGCCTGTAAGATGGAATCTCTACGCTCCTGGTCTGTTGGCTCGTGGGTCCCCTGGTCCATCGATGCTTGGCCTGAGCCTGGTGCGTCGTAGCTAGGCGCGAAGCCAGAATTGGGGACCTCCATGTCGGAACCGAGGGGAAGAAAATGCGAAGGATATGGGTAAGACATGATGGAACCCTGCACTCCAAAGTCGGTGACGTTGCAAAGTCGAATCCTTCTCGGGAAGTTAGGTCCATATAAAGGTCGGAGACCTATACTGCTATACCCTTGATAAACCTGTTGATGTCGAAGCGTCACACCATAGAGATGCGGAAAGGCGTTTCGAGGTGTTGGACCCTTTAGGCTGGCGATACAGTTTAGAATCCGGGCGTAACGTTGGTCGAGCCCTGCTGATGTTGGTCCGGAATCGAGGCTTCGTAGAAGCAATCAACGAAGATGCAGTGCGTTCTTGACGTTTGTCAACAGACACTTCTTCGAGGTGTCAACGAGGGGGCTACCCAAATGACGGGTCAAGATTTGCCGTTGATGTCGCGTTGGGTGCGGTACGGATAGAGCGCGGTTATGACCGATGCGGACACGGCACAAAGCGATGCCAGGGACGGACCAATCGAGATGATTTGAGTGGTCCAGCTAAGCTGCGAGTGCGGTAACGGCCAGGATGGTGTACCAAAGTCGGGAAGCTTTCTGAATGGGCTGCCGTCAAAATTGGGTCGGCTCCCCAAGTTTTTCCCGGTTCCGTGGGCTGATGATTACCACCCAAGTTGGGTAGGAAGGGGGTAGTCTAATAACAGCAACTGCAGACAGCGTATACCTGAATTCTCTGCGTTGGGATGCGTGTCATGCCGCTGTGGAAGTTTATGTCGAGGGTATATTGGGTCGAGTCGGTTAATGGTGATGCTTGGGAGGTGTGACGTGGAGACAGAAAGACGAAGGTATCGAGCCTGAGAATGAGACCAAGACGTGGTCAGACAAGATTCAACCCTAAGTATGGTTTTGCATGATGTAAAGGCCAACCACGAAGGAGGAAAGAACGCACGAGGGAGAGATGACGAAAACATCCGAGAAAAGAAAAGAAAGGCACGTACCTTGCCAGTTAGAGGCTGCTGAACGATAGCGACTTGCTTCCTTGTTTCTCTGGGAAACCACCAGGACTACAACGGCAACAAGGGTGTCAACAACATGCTTTTGGTCTTGGGCATCCAGGTCAAGTTTTTGAAGTCGCGCCGTTATAGGGGAATGGGGCATCGATGGTGTGTACCTGATCTTTGGAGATGGTCGTCAAGGAGAAAACCGCCAATAGGCTTGCAATTCTAGACAGCAAATGCCTCTCGAGTATCAGGAACCCAGCCTTGGCTGTGTAATTCCCTCAACCTTGATATCCCAAATTTGAGTTCCTTCGGGGGCTCGCAAGTGTAAACAGGGTTTCTGGTTCACTATAGTAGTCGGTCAGAAGGTAGATGCAAGGCACCAACGGACAAGACGATTGAGGAGCAAATGGATAGAAACCAAGTAGCTTGTGGAGCATCAGGGAACCAGTCTCCAAGTGAATACACCAAAGGGGAAAGCACTCTGATGTTTACATACCTTGCTTGACGTGTGGCTGCATTCAGGGAGTGCCCAAGTAGTACCACGCAGCTAGAACGTTGTGTTCGAATGCGAATGGACCGCGGCAGATGGATGTACCGTTCCAGCGCCACCAGATGAGAATCTCGGCTTATTAGTTGAATGTACGCGCTAACAGGAACGCTCTAGATGATTGATGGACGTTTGGTGACAACTGTACGTGGGGGCCAGGTAGCTTGTCTCAGACAGCAGATAGGATGCTTCCGATTCGCCCGTCTGTTTACCGCCTCTTAAGACTCGTCTGATCGTAGGGCAGTCTCTTCGAGGCTGAGACGAAGACGACGGGCCACGAGTTCGAGCCTGTGAGCCTTTGAGACTTTCGGAGCAGTCGTCGAGAGAGTGAGATGAGTTGCAAAGACTCGAGAGCTGAGTTGCTTAGGTGTGGAGCTAAGATGGTAGATGTGGCGGGTTTATAGAAAAGGGTTGTAGCGATCTCAGTGGCGAGGGGCTCGCTGGAATCCTTCGGTCATTGGAGGAGGCCGGTGTGAGAATTTTCAAAAGAGTCCAGTCTTGTAGGGATGCAAAGCTGGTCAAATGGGGAAGACCCTGAAAACCTGGTTCTGGTCCCTTCCTGCTTCGGTCCACTCTGACATCGAATGATGATGCTCGGCCCTCTGCTTGCGTCTGCCGTGTGAGGATGGAAAGAGGATTGTAAATGAGGTCTCAGCCAGAGAGGTTGAACCAAACTCTAGACATAGAGAAGTGATTCAATAATGACAAGGGGAGAAGAACAAGGAGGTGCGGCGGGACGGCATGCAGTTGGCAAGAAGTTGAGGAAATTAGAGAATACAGCCAGAGGCCAAAGTCATCAGGCCGTTCTAATGACCCCAGAGTCCAGGCGAAAATGGAAAGTCAAGAAGAGCAAATGGGCTTTTGGATTCTGAAAAAGGTATCCTGAAACTGCTTCTCGAAAAGCGCTTGCCCAGAATAGTCTTTGTCCTTCTTCCCTTACCTTTCTGTGACGACCCTATACCATCGATCGTGTACCTAGATCGTTATTCGGACTTGATAAGCGCCGGGTAGTCTGGAGGCACTAGAATCAGCAGATGCTCTGCTTGTGATCTTCCCTCGACACTCCCTGGCACGATCCCTCGTCCGTGATGCGCACCGAGCAGACTCCCAAGCCAGACGGTGACCCTACAAAGGATATTGAGTAGCAAGCGCTGGGTACCCGGCGTCTCATCTAAGGCAGCGCAGCTGTCGATTGGCTGGTTGTCGTCACACTTCATCTCACCCCATCTCATATCCCATGCTCATCTTGCGAGCTCTTGGAGGGTGCTTGAACTGACCGGGGGCCACTCGCCGTCGAGTTGCCTCCAAGCGGCCCTTTCCTCCAACCCCTGCCCCATCAACGGGGATCTAGGAAGTGTGGGAGTGTGGATATGAAAAGCCTAGGCAGCCAGGGTGTGTTGGAGGGGTACGCAACTCCAGATGACAAGACAGAAGCCCAGATGCCATTCTCGAATCTTTTGCCGAAAATCAGGCACAGGAAGCACGCGGTCAGGTACTTCCGAGGGCTAAAAATTGGTGGGTATTGGCTTTTGATGAGGACATACCTCAATCGAAAGTGAACTGCTAAGAGACATGGCGAACTGTCTTACTGATTTTGCTGCCAACCAGGAAAGTTGACCACTATACTCCGTACCCGTCTCGCTATAGGCGATAAGAGACTTATGGTCTTGACTCTCCAGTTTTTCCGAACGAATGCCTCATTCTACCGTATCCGCTTGTACCCCTGTTTGAGCCTGTCAGTTTTGCGGATCCTGGTGAAAGTAACGTCCAAGCACTGGTAGACTTGGGACGAAAGATGTGGGAGCTTGTCCCGCTACTTCCCTGCTCGCGCCATTGCGTCAAAGATTATCTTTAACCGTTGCTATCAGCCGTTGTTGTTCGCGAACTCCTCCACCTTGAAGTCTACAAGGAAGCTTATTACTTCCAGACAGGTGCCGGACGTATCACCTGGTAGGTAATGCGAATGCCTATCTGGTTACAACTTACAACAGTGCTTCCATGCCCTAGTCTCTCGCTCCATTGATGCCGCGGAGACTCCGCCGAAGATATCAGGGCCATGACACAGAAAGTTGAATACGTGCGATTCTCTGGGCAATCTACAATTCCTGGCCATACTGTCTGCAGGAATTGAAGGACCTCAAGGTTCGGGCGCTTCCGTCACTCGGTAGAGGCTATATGTGACTCAGTATTGTCTTGTCATCTACAATGCTAGACAGGCTGTGCCTAGTTGAGGAAAGATGGGTTACCGATGGCGGGTTGCAACCTCACCACGTTCGTGGCCCATGCGTCGTCTCCAGGAGCTAGGCCCGTGACCTTCCGTTGTCGTTGTCAGAAATCCCAAGGAAATCCCAAAGAAATCGTTATACGTAAGGTATCCGTAGAGTGCTCGTTGTGATTCAGGGGCAAGTCGCCAAGCGCGATGGAGACCAGTGGTCTGGACCATTAGACCCAGAAAGGCGCATATGGCAATGCGTCGCGCCCATCCTTGATGGATTGAACGACCCTTTCATCTCGCTTTTGCTCTTCATGCATGCTTTGACTTTGTCACCTCTGCAGCACTCGAAAAGGTTGCAGGGCTAGCGGCCCGCGGTGACACAGCTGCCGAGATGTTCCAGCTGCATGGGAAGTGCCTGAACCATTCCATGCCTCAACTCTCAATTGCGGGCGGCATCATCCGATCAAGCGACGCTACGTTGCTGCACGTAGGGCGGCGCGGCAAAGCAGAGCCTCGACCGACGGCCACTACCAGTACCGCTGCCACCACCACAACACTGGCTTCTCGGCGGGCGTGAGGAAGAGCCTCTCAAGTCCGGGACAGCGGACCAGAAAAGACGGCCTGAATCAGTTGAGTAATCTCGCGCAGGCTCAACTCGGAAGATTGTCATGACAGCAACTCTGCGATTCGAGGTGTCGTAACAGCGAAGCGCTCGTGAGCAGGCCGCTACTTCACATCAATCCTGACGTGCCGCTTGACAGGCCAGAAAAATCAACATTGGGTTATTGAATGATCCGCCAACGAGGTCACTTCTCGGGAGATGTGATTTCATCTGAGAGTTGGGACGAACTAGAGTTGACGATGGACGATGATCAAAGAGCATATTGCCCAAAGGTTCTATGTCCGCTTCCACCTTCACTTGCAGGACTTGATCTGGCATGATGCGCAGCCAGGATATGCCATCAAAAAAAGAAGCAGCCGCACTTGACGATGGTCTTCCCGAATTATGCTGTGGTGTTCCGCTGCACCCCGCATTTCCTTAGTTGTCGTTGTTGGCCCTGTCGCCGCAAGTCTCGGAGCATCGTCCCTTGAAAACCTTGCCGATCAAACCTGATCTGAATCATCCCAACGTCTTCGGAACTGACAGACATCAGACAACCGAGTCCCCTGGCACCCCGAACAGCAAAGGGACAGAAAAAAGCTCGGCCCGTTGTGTTGTGATTTTTTTCTTCCCCAACAAGCTCCACCCCTCTGTTAAGGAAGGTCTCTGATCTATCCAATTCTGGGATGGATCAATAGGGAGTGATCATGCGTGTCACAGTTCATGGTTGTCATGCGTCTTCTACCTCGGCCTGCTCCCGAGGCCACGAGTATTGCGCTGTAGAGACTAGAGTTGACCCATAGGTGTCGCGGTTTCCCCCGCGTCCAACAATACTCCTTCTGCTGCCCTCGAAGCCACGACTGGTTGCCTCGCTTGCCTAAGGACCTCGTGGAATGTAACACTCTTGGTCGCCTCTACCAGTCTGTGTGGCGTTCGTTCTCATTGTACCATACGACACGAGCATTGCCAGCTTGCCAGGCACGTGCCAGGCTGAGAACCTAGGTCACAGTTTGAGGTATCATTGTCTTGTAGAGATCGCCGGCCCAGCCAACCGACAGGGCTTAGGCAACCCGGCCCAGGACATATGGTCGTGCCTTTTCCGCACAAGGCATTCCTGAGCTCGAAGAGAGGCTTCTCTTTCGGTCCTAGCGTAGACGAGCTGAGCCGCTAGCTAACGGGATCCTAGTGTAGATGGGGAAAAGGACCGTATTGTGGTGGTGTATGTTCCGCCCACACCTCGCTCCTCAACTCCAGATTTGCGCAAAAAATGATCGACCCTCCAGCTATCCGGGGCGTCGTACATGCCACGAAAGGATCGCCGCAATCTGGCGCACTTCAGTTGAAGCCAGACTGGCGACACTGCCGTCGATCTCGCGACAGGGACCGGCGCTGGACAACGCGACTAGGATAGCGATACCATCTTTTGCTCGTCCAGATCTAGGGAACTCTGCGAGACAACCGTATGGATGGATCCCTGCCGTGTCAGACACCTTCAACTCCGAGTTTCCTGTTGTAGATCCCGAGGCTCCTCGCGATATTCGGCAGTGGACCTGTGGGTTTCGCTCCGCCCACTTGCCAATCTCTAGTCCTCCGGATAACCTCTTTCCTTGATGCAGGGAACCCGCCAACATACTCTGACTTCCGCAAACCCTGGCTCGGCACAGATACTCGCAGTGTTCCGGAGGTTCTGCTACAAGACCTAGGCAGGCCTGCATGGCGTGCGTCGACGTCACTCAAGAGTTTGATCTTCTCTCATCCTTGCCCTTCTTGTGTCCGTTGTTGATCACTCCGGACATGTTAGTGGCAGTCAAGAGACGGTCGATCACGACTGGAAATTAGACTGTGATCCGCTTGTGGTTATGAGGCTGTAAAAGCGAGAAAGGTCAGCCGGGCTCCCAACTGTCCTGCTGGTTGAGTCATGGTTTGTTGACTGTCGGATCGCAGCTTTATCCGACTGGATATCAAAGTCAAATCCGGATGCTATGCTTCAGAAGTCCATAGGTGAGATATTCGGAGGGTCGGCGCCTTGCATCAGTCATGGCGCATCCAGAGCTGAGCACTTGTATACTGCTTCAGATGTGAGGTCGCCACCAACACCAGGCTATGCGAGGACCTTGGGACGCTTGCTTGAGACTCGTCAATGCCGGTTCCGAGGTCGGAGCAACCTTTCCGCACGTAATATCTAGAACTCGAGGCGCGGTGGGGATGGGAGCATATAGGTACAGCCTGAATGTATGATGAGGCCAAACCGGTCAGGAATTTGACGTCCGTGTTGATGAGCGGTCGACGATCTGGTTAGACGCACCCCAAACGCAGCCGAGTATGCTCTTCAAGGTGTTCCACACTCACTTCGCTCTCGTAGTGTAGTTCGTTCAACTCCTGTAGGCGGTGTAGTTGATGGAGGCGATTTTAGATGATGATTAGGAGGGGGGCGGGGAGGCTAGAACAGTGGTAGAAGATGGCGAGCTCTAAGTTTGAGCAGAAGATGAACCTCAAGTAAGTAGCGAAGCAGCGCGGAATCTGTGACAAGCTTGGATAAGACAACAAGAGTACCAGGCTCAGGAGGAGCCACCGTCGGCCAAAAGCAGGACCGTTTCCTTCTCCTCTTCTTCTTCTCCTGGAAGGATCGTAACGGAAGGCAAGATATCGCCACATGTGTAGGATATCTGCCCACGCCAACGTGTTGGGAACTTGGGATCAAACGGAAGGCACATCAAATGGAAGTAACGGCGGCTCGGGTTCGCTAGAGACCTCCTGCTCCTCCTCCTTCGGATAGTCTCCCCGAAAGACGGGAAGTGAAGGTTTACACGGTTCTGAACCCTCCAAGGGCAGGCGCCAGCAGATAGACCGGCCACACACAAGACAGGAAGGCATGAACTGTCAGGTTCCTTCGAATTTCAGAAATCGCATGACATATTCAGCCCCAACATATTCTTACTGCTTTGACACCTTCAGGCTATCATAGAAGTTGGCGTCGCCGAATCAAGCACAACTTTGGGACCGATTCTAGAGTCTGGTGAATATTAATCCTCACCGGCGTACCAAACAACAGTTTCTGCTACTGTATCATACCGTACAGCTCTCCAGTAATAACCCGATGGAACGATAGATACAGATCTTGAGGTGAGTGTCCCTTTTTGATGATTTCCTCTGGTGCTCACGGAAGCCTATTATTCTCAACTAGCGTTCGACCGATACCAACGTATGCCATTATGAATATTATGCTCTCCTTGCAGGGCTCTGTGTCCCTTTCCGTCGCAACTCGTTCCCCTCTATCCTGGAAGAACGAGCCTTTTCGGAAAGTCGCCGAAAGGTTGATGGGCAAGGCTTGACCAGGCCCCTCGAGAAGAGACAAGAAACACAGCTGCAAGCCTCAATTTCAATCAAGCAGCCGTCCCAAGTTGGACGCTCCAAACTGCCTTGTCAAGAGAAGAAGGCCACTCCGCCGAGTATCTCCATAAAACCAACACGGCCTAGGATTCTCCGTACCAGACTGTCAAAGGCCGCGCTCTACGGCTTCCAATCGTGAGTTCATCTAGTAGCCTCCTCAAGACGCCCTTCAAAGTCAAACTATGACACCCATGGGCAACATCGACGTTGGGCGTCGCAACGACGAAAATTGCAATGCTTCTCGGAAACTTCACAACCTCGCAGGACAGGCCCTTATCTGGGTCACAGTAATGCGTTGTCGAAGCCCGATAGCAATCATTTTATCCGTGTATCAACGTGCGAGTCACTGCGAGGGGCTGCTGTCCAATGTGGAGTCGAACCGGAAATCACGCGCAGAACTTCTCCTCGAGCGCATCAGTTCGCCGGCCACACTCGGCGAAAAGAAAGTATGAGGTGGGATCGTCCTACCTACTCAACAAGGCATGTGGGCTTGCGGGCGTCCGAACGGGGACCGTTCTCCGTAACGTAAGGATGGACACACGGAGCAGCTGGTGATCTCCGACCCGGACCGGTCGCTTGTAAGTCAAAGAGGACGAACTCTGAGGTTTTAACGGCGACCATCAATTTCTACAGCGTTATGACGTCGAGTCGACACGATTCTCAATGGTGCTGTTCACCCAAGCGAAAACCATAGGACCTCATTCAATGTAGAAAAATCCGATTCGCATACTCAGTTGCGGCAGACCGGCACCGATCGATTAGCCCCATATAACCCGGAACAGCGATGCCAACTACGGCCCCACCATCCCGCGCCGACGTCCCGGCACTGGCGCTTGGGGGGACGGAAGACCATCCAAAGGTAGCACATGAAACCAGCCAGCAGCGGCCAAAGCACCGAAGAAATGGCACACGGCAACCGGGCGTATCCGTTCCACACGTTTACAATTTATCCAAAAGGTTTCCTCTGCCATTTGCCCTACCGATTTCCGAGCGAGAGTCACGTTCTGGCTCTGTCTTTGCTCAGAAAGATCAGGTGAAGAACCGTGGCTCCTTATCTAAGGGCAGTCAGTCTACTTCGAGGTGTCCCTCACAAACCGTAAACAAACTTCTCGCAACCGTAACTCCCATCCCATCAAGCTTTTGCAGCCACGGAAGACTGAAGGAGGGACGAAGGATGGCCAACACCTCTCCCTCTCGGAGCCCCTCCCCGCATCGACGTCAGTAAACCACCTACCAGCCAAACTCAGTTCCTCTGATCCAGTGCCGTCTCTCGTCCGTTACCTTCCCCCCCTCCACCAACTAGCTCTTCAGCCTCGGTTTCGTCAAATAAGCCGCCCTGTCATCGCCAAAGTCACAACCCAAAAAAGCCAAACAGGCCTACTCCCTGCTTGACCTGCTTGACCTGCTATCTCTCAGAGTCCCACGGGCGACCCAAGCAACCGGTGCACCGGCAGAGGCTTTCCAAAAAGACACAGGCAACGATATCGCTGCTAGGGGGAACATTCTCACACCCACCATAATCAGTAATCAAGACTGCAAAGGAGAAAGATATCCAATGGTAATCTGTCGCATTTCAGAATTTGACCTCGAACTTGCTGAAGCATGACATCGCCGATCGTGGTAGAAGATTCCTGGACATCATTAGCTTGACGTTTGCCTCGATCGAATAATGAATCGTCAGCCATGATCCCTTTCCCGCTCCCCCTCCCGTCTGTGCTCCCACCGACTTTGCCCACGTTCATTTGCGCAAATGGATGGATGTCATGTCAGCCAAGCCTGCATGCGCGCATACGTTACCATTACAAGTTTAAGCTCATTACGGTCAGGCCCTAGGTGCATGTGTCATAAAACAAACGCCAAAGATAAGAAAAATCATGATGAGAGTCAAGAAACTTGTTAATTTCTGGGAAAACCACCCGCGTCTGGTAGGTCCTCCCTGGTATCATCTAATGCCCGCCCGATTCAAATAGAAGTATGTACAAGTGTTGTTGAAGAAACAGTATGGACCTTTGTCCGGTTGACTGGACGCCGGCCCTCTGTCAATTAGTGCGTGAAGTACCAATTTCCCTCCCCTCTTCTATGGGCCTGCAGGAACGGTCTCGACGTGCTCTCTCGATTGTAGTGAAACTCAAAAAAACGCCGCTTTGTGATTTAAGGTTGATTGTAGGTGATGATGATGACTCGCTGAATTTCCGCAAACGGTGTTCAGACGTCGAGTCACGCCAAGCCTGCTCCCGCTCATAGCGCAAACAAGACAGCGGCGAAACCGGCAATCATGAGCGAGATGGAAGCGCCGCTTGTAGAGGCGGCACCGGGGAAAGGCACGATGGAGCTTGTCGGCGAAGAGGTGGCGGTAGGGGCGGCGCCGGTTCCGCTCATGGTCGCCGCAGTAGTGGTGGAGCAATTGTCGTGCGTGTCGGGCTTGGTGATGAGCTTGAAGTTGGCGCAGCTGATGCGAGTCTTGTTGGCGAAGTGGAAGACGAAGCTGCGGTTACCGAAGAAGGAGCCGGGGCCCTCGACGATGGAGAGGTAAGGGTCGACGTAGGTCTTTTCGTAGTCGACGGCGACGGCGCCGTGCTTGCCGCTCAGGTCACCGACCTGGCACGTCTCGGGCTTGGAGCTATCGCATTTGGTGGCCTCGCCGCGGATGAAGGGATCGAGATGGGCGAGCGTCTTGGTGCAGTTGCCATCCTCGGGGACGGGGTCAACGTGGAGGTGGTAGGCTGGAGGGTGTTAGTCGCAACGAAAATAAGAAATGAAAATTGAGGGAATGCGCATACTGAAAGGACCGCCCTCCTTGGGAAGGTTCGAGAATCGGACCTTGAATTCGACACCCTTGCCATCGGGGGCAGTCACGGCGACGATGGAGCCCTGGACGTTGCCCTCAAGAGAGCCGGCCTTGTAGAAGGGCTTCTCGGGAAGGACAGCCTCGTAAACAACACCGGCCGGGTTGGAGACGATGGTGGCATCGCCAAGTTCCTGAGAGTCATGTTAGTACGCTTGAATCCTAGCATGTGAATTGAAGACGTGGTGACATACGCCAGTGGACTGGGAAGCGACACGGCCAACAGCCGCGGCGGCGATGATGGAGACGACGGAGAAGGACTTCATTCTGGCGGTGATAATCTTGTTGTAATATCCTAGGTTGCTGAGGGGCGGGATAAAACTGGTTGGAATGCGGCAAGCGATGATCAAGGGCGAGCTTGTGAAGTTGGGGGTTAAGTGAAGGGTAAGAGGGGTTGGGAGAGCTTCTTAAAAGAATAAGAGACCGTGGGGATGCCCAGACCAAGTGATGATCCAACTGGGGAGGTAGTGAGCGTAGGTTGGAATTGGAAAGCTAATGGAGATCTGCAAACGGCAAGAAGGTATTGGGTTGAGACTCTTTATGGCCCACACACACGCTCACTCACACGAGAGAGAGACTCGAGAGAGATGTGATGAGGATGGGACCAACGACAGCCCCCAATGCCACGGTAGCTTGGCACCCTACAGGCCGGTATGTATACGGAATGCCAACGGCAGGGTGAATGACCGCACCCCGGCTGCGCTAGCTCCAGATTAATCAAAGAAAGGAACGAGAGTCAAGAGGAGGCCACAACATCGGATGCTTTGAGCCATCATGTATTTCGTACGACCAGGGGGGAAGAGGAGTGGAAGGGGATGTAGTGTAGAAACGGCAGCTAGCTGTCGGCGCATCTAGGCGAATGAGAAGAATGTTTCTCTCGCAAGGTACGTATCGAAGCTTTGCGCTGCCGGGGTGGACCTTGTGCGCCCTGTGCTACGAGAGAAGAGATGATGGAAGGGCAAGCTGCATCTGCAAGCTGCAAGAGGGAGAGTCAGAGGAGGAGGAGGGCCAGGGGTTGGGGGGGACGTCAAAGAGACAAGGCAGGCAGGTGAGTTCGCAGGCGGTAGGTAGAAGGGACCGTCTTGCTCTTTCGTGAGTCGTGACGGGCAAAGGAAAGTTCAACTCAATGACAAGGAGACTGGCCATTGCCTCAATAGCTGACGGGGTTTATCTTACTAGTATTGATTAGAGTACGGATACTTCGGTACGGGAAGCGGAAGCGAACACAACCTCCTTCACTCTGAGTATTCGCAGTCAGGATGAATAGATGGTCAATAGCTACGAATGAAGTCCCTGTCCCACGCCTAGAGATCTCCATGACATGGTCGAGCCAAGCAAGCACCAACCTCGGGACTTTTGATAGTGTATCCGTAGCTGTAAGGGCCGGCAGGGGCTGCAAGGCGAGGAAAGGAAACACACAGAGAAGGGCCAGAATCCTGGTAGGCATCTTGCCCGATTTGGCATCTCGCTTGCTGGGATTTGGTGCGGGAACAGCGGAGGGTAAGACAGGCGGATGAGCTCGCGCCAGGAGCGACGGGAGGGATGGGCGCAAGGGAAGGGAAATCCATTAGCTGCCACTGGGCAGACGAGACTGGAGTAGCAACGCTGAACTCTGGGCCACCACATACATTGCATGGAACAAAAACAAATAGGCGGTTGGTGATGTCTGACTTTTGTTTTCCCATGCACTGCGCCACCTTGGAAACTCATTTCGCCCCTGCCAATCAGAAATAGACTGCGCGCTCCAAAGAAACGTGCCAACGGCGAACACAAGTTCGGGGGCTTTTGGGGGCACGCAGCTCGCAGATGCGTACAGATACTTATGTTGCTGAACATGCAGATAGCCGCTCAAAGAGCAGGGCAAGGCTGACGAGTCGGTGGTCGTGGAAAGAGGGAAGCTCAAAGTTAGACAGAGAAGCAGTGTCACTACATGTCAGAATTCTGCCAAACAAATGACCAAGAGCATTGGTAGAAACAGAGGCTGAGGTAGAAACGGCGGCTATCCAGCCTCCTCTTGACGTACAGCTGTCCGTCTGCCTTGTTGTTGGTTTCAATGATGGAAATGAGCCTGCTCTACCACGAGCCTGGGGAGAGGTAGGCCTTGATTTATCCCAGGCACCAAAGAAATTGTCTTTTGGTACTTGCGGGCGCATGAGCGTGTGACGGACTATGTTGGTGTTGAGTGGATATGATGCCCATGGTAACGATGATGTTCATGATGACATTGATGTTGGCGGGCTGAACATAAAGGTGGTGGAGGCGGAATTCCATGGGGGCCTCGCTTCAGGCCGCCATAAGCTGTGGGCCAGTGAACAGTCGGCCTTTCTCAGCGTGCCCGTTGAACAAGCACCTTGTCCCGTCATAGACATCCTGGCTTGCATCCCCGACCCAACCAACGTCCAGCTGAGGGGCTCCTGATGCGAGTTGTGAGTGACATCTGTGAGCTCGGATGCTCTACCAGTCGTCTTCTGCATCCAAGCGCGCTGTCTCCTTCGCTCAGATGAGTCCGTCACTTTACCCACTCACTCACTCTTACCACATGGAATCCATTAGGCGCGTTTTGAAAGACAACGGCTTCTGCGAGGTCCCGTATTCGACTGTCCGTCCCTTGACCTAGGACCTTGATCAAAACTGTTGCCAGCATGACAGGGGCTGATGAACGGCCCCCGCAGACTCAGACGCACTTTGGTGCCAGGCGGGAAATAGAATAATGGGCAGATGGTTGGGTTGGTGACTGGAAATTTGGGGGTAGTTGCAGACTGCAGACACCGGAACCCTGACGATGAACATCACCCAAACATTGGCTCTCCGCTCCCAACGCTGGTTTGCTTGGCTCAGAGCTGGCTTTCTTTTCTCCTGTGCCTCTCTCTCCCCTTCTAATATGTTTCAGCAAGCCCACCCCGGGCCCTTGCAGTTTGTTCAGCCCATTTGGACCAACACATCTACCAGAGACCAGCTCGGAATGTTTCTTTCAGGTAAGGCGAATGTCGGTAACGATATCCCCATGACCAGCAGTGCCGCCTCCTTTCCAAGGCCATGCAGTTGGACTGTTTTGATAGACCCCATTCAATATCGCTCTGTGAAATTGGCTCGCAAACATGTTGTTAAAGCCCTCTGGGCAGGGCTCAGGACTCAAGAGACTCACCTCGGGCTAGTATCCATTGGCGAAGCGCAGACGTACCTCAAACCACCAAGGAGAAGAAGTCAGCAGGGCGCAAGTCGTGCGAGTGTGACACAGGAAGATGCTTCCCCGAACTTGCATCCATCCTCTATGTGCCCTCTCAATGTGCGTGCTGTGCCACCTTGCCTTGGCTTGCCTAGCCCCTCCAAATTGTTCCAATAAAGTGCTTGTAGCATGCTAATTATCGATGGACTCACCATGTTGCCCTGCCCACCCGTACTGGTTGGTTGACAAGTTTCAAGTTCCATTCCGAGCCGAAGAGCAGCGTTACTAGCGCTGACCGGCTGGGAAGATGCGTGGTGGGTGGGAAGTTTTCGGCGCCAGTGCCTTGCAGATCGCTTGTGACTCTGCTAGTCTCGATTGATTGGCATTCCAACCCTGGCAAGGCTTCCCGATGCAGTCACCAGTCACCCACGTTGTAAGACAAGGTCTTATTGGCCCCCAGGCCCTGGACCACCTCTTCCAAAGGCTTATGAGCGCTAGCAGCCAAAGCTAGAGAGTCTGGTACGAAAATCCAGGACAGTGTGGAGTGGGATTGTTCCGATACCCGGTCGTAGAGAACCACCAGAGATGCGCCAACCTTTGGTGGTGTTTCGAAAGGGTGCAGTTGTAAGCTGCAGAGCGTTCTCGCCGTGTGGAAAGGGTTTCCTCATTCGTAGCCAAGCTTGAGTCGAACATCACTCATAGGGTCGAATGACTCTCTCGATGACCTGAGCTCGTCTTCTCATCCTATCCTGTCAACCTCTTCTCGTCATGCAGCGGTGACGGCCATCGTCCCGTTTGCGCAATCGGCACCTCTGTGCCACTGTCGTCAGAACATTCGCTCTGCCGACATGACGAAAGATCAACGCTTGGTGTGGACGTCTGTATCCAAGGCACAGGATGAAGGACATGCTCTCCTTTGGGTCGTCTTCGGGGATGCACAAAGGACATGCCAAAGGTCTGTTCACCTATCCTAAAAGCTTGAGTGTACTGCGAGTGTTTCAAGAGAAACGAAATCTGGTGATACCCAAAAGTTTGGCGATATCGTATAGTTCTGTTCGGAGGTGGACCATCCGTCTGGGTCCAAAGTTGCTGTTTCAGCTTGTCATGTCACTGCCCAAGCGATGAACACATTGGCGGCCCTGCCGTTTGGCTGCTTTGCTAGCTTGATCCCAGACTGCCAGCAACAGATACCGCCCGGTCAACTTCTTATCAGGCGAACTGCTGCCCACTGGTCCTGTCAACACCGGTGACAAACGGCCGTCTCTTGGCATTCGATCTTTCGTGGTTTAAGCTTCTTCCATATCGATGCACCGTTGCTCCACTGCTAGATGGGCTAGAACCGTTCGGAATCTGAGCAGAGCCTCCACTTAGCAATAGATAGCACAGAACACCGTTCCCAAGGTGTCAGGTGACGGTTTAGCACGTCTAGCTCAGACTGGCCTCGGGCCTGATTCTTTGCACGCTAGACCTGGCGTCACCTTGTGCAGCTTCTCTTCATGGATTTTCCCCCTTGACCAACATGCGCTTGCAAATTCCGTCGTTATTTTTCTCCAGTATCGTATTGCCCAAGGTCGGGGTAGAGGGAACGCGTTTCAGGCTTCAGGGTTCTGAGCAGACGAAACCATTGGGGGCCGACTTTGCCTATCATGAAAGTCTATGTGGGACGGCAAGGACGGCCAGGTCGGATCCTTGCGACCAGGAACCTGAGGCGACTAACGGCTGTAGTCGCCGGCAGAGCTTCGTATTTTCCAAAACCATGGTTGATCGGGGATGGGTCTGCTGCGATCTCACGGGGACGATCCGATGCACCTCGAGATCCGGGAAGGACCATATCCGTCCAAATTCGGCGGGACACGCAGATTTTCCTAAAGAGCCATTGCAGATTGACTGATGGTACATATCGATCTTGAATCTTAAGCTGCTTTAGTGTGAAAATGAGCATGTATCCGCCATATGGAATAGGATGATTGAGTTGCAGAACAGAGGTCCGGGCACAGACTTGCGAGCGGCCCCACCCGCGCCGAGGCGTGGCCGGGCGGTAAACTCGGCGGGTCTTTCTTCCGTCCGTGTGTGGCTAGTGGGCGGCTGACTGATGTGTGGCTGGACTGGACAGTGGCTGTAACTTCGAGCCTGGTAAGTCAGGCAAGCTTATTGGACGTCACCGAACTGGTGTGGAGCTCGGCGAGATAGGTAGCAGCAACAGCCTCGACCTTCGCGATCACTGCCAACGACGCCGCCACACGCATCACGACCCAACGACTTCGCATTCGTGCTTCATCAGACATACAGCCAAGAAATCAGGCCTCCGCCACAAACCGCAAACATGAAGCCTGTCGTCAGTGCCATGCAAGCATGGCAATGGTACGCCCTCCCCCGATGCAGCATCCCCCTTGAGCCAAGCTTCCGAATACTAATTCGCCTTCATTCGATAGCACTGTCATCTCCGTTTTCGCGATCGTTATCCTCGGTGTTCTCGGCATTCTATTCAAGCAAAACCACCCCGAGCTCGTCGGTAGCGAGGAAGACCCCAAGGACGGCGGCGCTGTTGCGGGCACCATCTTCGTGTCTGTGATGATCTACATCGTACGTCACGCACCCTCCTCCTATACATATCGGCAACAAATGCCCGCGCTTGCGAGGAACCAAGTTACTAACCGCCAACACTAGGGTTTCTTCGTTTTCTGCGGCTTCCAGGGCCTTCTCCACGTCCGGGAGAATAGACGAGGCGCGATCGCATTGTAATGATATGGAGAAGGGGGTTATTGGAATGTGCAGAGCATGGCATCAAAAACACATTATGGTTTTCCTGGCGTTTGGCATCACGTTGTTGAATTTTTGTATGGCACAGCTCAGGCACCCGCCTCTGCCTGCGGCGGGTTCCTCAGCCGGATGGGAGGAGGAGGGCCAGCTCTGTTGAGAGCGTTGTTCCAGGACTTGAGCTTGTAGTTATTAGCATGCCGCTATGAAAGAGCAGGAGGGAGCATGGGTTTCGATGTACGAAAGATATTCTTTTTAGAGGCCCGCGCGGAGTTTCGTATATAATGAGCAAGCGTAAGCTCTTGTTATCAAAGGCGCGAAGTGAAATCTTTTGAACAACTTTCTGCGCTCGTGTTGAAGTTCTGACTTGGCCAGATACACTCTCATAGTGAGGTGGCTTGCGGGCCTGGGCGAGAAACACATCTCGACGACGGAGACGTGGAAATGAGCCTGCAAGTCAGAATATCAATTCTCACCACATCATTACGGCTATTACTTACCATGGTGTGATAGTTCTTCTATCCTACACTGTGCATAGCCTGCTATGTCTGATGCTTCGGCTAGAGTCTACCCATCATATTCCTAGCTACATCGAGGATTTGGTACCTTACACTAGACGTGATGCAAACTACGCTTAATGATTGAGAAATCACTTCAGCTAGCACGTTTCCAATTGCTAAGTCCCTCTGAAGTGTGTTTATTGAACCGGGCTGGCGTGGCGATCCAGGTATGTCCGAATGGTCTGCCGGCTCTAATCTACTGACCCGGATTGGAACCTACTATTTATGCCATCAATTCTGAAGGACGGTGATTTTGATTGCCAACTCCGTATTGAGGAGTAATGTGTGCGTATGCTCCAAAAAGTGCGGTGGATTAAGGAGGCATTTGTCTGCGACTAAACGCGTGGTAATTTGGCTGATTTGCAACATTCTGCAAGCGTAGTTAGCAGTGCATTTCACATGGAGTCATTGATTTACTGAACTGCTACTGTTTCTGCGAGATACAAAGACAGTTCGAGGCAGGTACTTTGAGCTTGCGTAACTACACCGAGGCTAACTTCGGCGATCGCATCTTCCAGTTTCATATATCAACTAGTATGTTACAAACGTGCTGGAGTCTACAATAATAACCTTCACTTCAAGGGTTAGAGAAATATGTGAGTCGTGGTTCTAGCTGTTGAGGGAGTAGACGAGGTAGAGGTAAAGAATCGACTGAGCAGCCTACCTCCACAAAACTCCCCCTTACTCTTACTCTTGAGAGGCGAAACGTCGAAACAGCAAAATTCAAGAAAAAGAGTCCAATCTATTTTCAAAGCTCTCCGTATAGCTATCGCAGTGACTGATATTTGTGCGAATGTTGGTTGTGATTTCCTTGCTCTGTAGTGCTGTGTGGCCTGCATGAATGTCATAATGCCTTCACTCCACCACATACGACCATACCCATTGGAAAACTCGGGATCCCGTCCGCTCTCCCATAGATAAGCCAATGAGGGCCGGATTAGTAGTTGGGTCGGTGACGACCAGCGAATACCTGGTGTTGTATGTTCTTTTGCTTTTTGGATGTTGATGGAGTGAGTGGATAACGAATCTTTGCTAGTTTGGTCTTCTTGCTAAGGTCGGTGACGACCAAGATACTCCAGCGAGGTGAGAGGGACAAGCAAGGTTATGTCCTGTAGTCTCTGCCTTCCTTTGCTCTATTTGACGGTGTCCAAATGGACTTTACAGGGACCGTCTCAGTAGACCTCCTTCCCCTTACGAGGATGGCAACTTATACCAAGACGTGACCGCGCTCTTTGCCGGTTGCACAGTAGGCTGTGAACAAGTACATAAGTGATGTTTCTAGATGGAAACGATGACCCATGGGTATCCTCAACCCATAAGGACCCAAAGTCGCGGGACCCATGAGTAGCGAACAAACAATGAGAACCTGAAATGCTGAAGTTCTACCCATGGAATCCAAATCCGTGGGGACCCAATTGGTGATTACACGGAAACCCACGAGTGTCTCCAGTTCGACACTTGAGGACTTTGGATCCCCAATTTCACAGTCACCCAAAATCCATTAAGTCCCGTTTACCTATGGGAACCCAAATCGTGATAACCCATAGGTACCCACGAACAGCCAAACCCGCACCAGATTACAAGGACTAAGGTGTGAGACCACCACTGAGCTCGCCACTGATCCTTCCGTCAACCGCCATAGCTGCGACTTAGAAAGATCGCGCGTATAGTGAGTAGAAGCGATAACAAGCTTCGAAGCTCGGCACAGAATCTACCAAAACCTGTATAAGATAATACGTGAATAGTCACCAAGACCAGCCAGAGGCCCTAGAAACATACACGAGACTTTTGCTTCAAAAGACTTAAATTCAGGAAAATGATGTTTGACTCAGAAAATCTGGCCTATCGTGGTTGTTGATACTGGTAACCTCGCTGCTTTGCACTTGGGGAAGAAGCTGATTTCACACCCGACGGAGACATGGCAACAGAGATAAAAAGTCTCACATAGGGTGTCCATATTCGGGTATCATGTGTCGAACTGAACCAGTACGAAGGTGCCGTATAGATCAACAGTTTTCTGGCCAATGTGGCCAGACCGCGATGATCTACATTCATCGCGGCATATTAAGTTTAGAGGAACCTTAGCCGGTTATTTAGTGAACACGAGGCGGCTATTCCGAAGATGGTTCGTCTCGTCCTGTGGAATGGGATGAATCCGTTTATATCCGGTACTGCGTACAAACATTAAATATTATAAAGCCGCAGTCCTCGCATCCAGTCGAGTGTACCCTGCCAACCCTGTCATATCATACATGCTCCGACCCCATCGACAACCTCCTACTCTCCCCCTTAGCTCCAGCCTTCCCGTAAAGCTCAAAATCCGTGTAGACGCTACTGATCGCGACTCTGGCGGCGGGAGGCGAGTTCCACTGAGACGGACCGCCTCCGTGGTGGTGCTGTTGCTCCCCGGCCGACCAGGCGTCCGAACCGACGCGGGAGACTTTCTTCGCCGTGTTATACGTCGCGTACGTCTCCCCCGTACCCGCAGAGGATTCTCCATCTCGCAAAGGCGTGATGCTGCTCTGCGGGAAGACGCACCGCCACGCGGCACGCAGGGTGGGCATTCCGAGGACGAGGTTGCCGACTAGCATCGCGGTACTCGTCTCGCGCACGCACCACATAAACCAGACGAAGTCGGTTGAGTAGGTGAAGACGGCGACCTTGGTAAGGATTGCGCAAAGCATCTGTTTGAGAGACGTTAGTTAGCAAAGCGAGACTTGTATGACGGGAGGAGACGGGCCCTCTTCAGGATAGAACTTACAACGAATACGCCCATGCTAAAGAGACAGATGAGAAGGAGTTTCCTGTAGCGATATCGCATTTAGCATTCAAATTCTATCCTGGATTAAGATCCTGTCGTCTACACAACACGAAAAGGGCGTACGCACTTTCCGATTTTCATCTTTAACCGGCTGATTAATGTGACCGGGATTAGAAGAAGCACCAGATCCGTCGATAGGTTCATCGTGATTTGCAATATGTTGTAGTTCTTCCATGTCAAGCATTCCGCTGAAGAAGCAAGAGTCAGCTTCCTTCCAATAAGATGTTCGTGAAACAGCTGATCTCATGCCATCGGCTTCCAGTCTAGGAAGAGACTCACCGTTTTCTGGCTGAAGCTCCATGTACTCGGAAAATGGCCTGCACCACCCTCCGTATAGTGAAACGATGACTGCAACGTATGCAAGCCCGGTGTAAGCTGCAACGCTGACCCAAGTCTTTCGATAATGGCCAAAGAGACTGCTAACAGTGAGCACTTTGTGCTATAAAAGCGATGGTAAAAGGGCTTGACACGTACGTCAGGCGATTGTATAATAGCAGTAAACAACACTTATTACCCCAAAGTGTTGTTTGCATCGATGTTTCGGATAGAATGTTCAGTATTCCCATCTTGCGACCAACTGCGGCATACTCATCCGGAGTGAGGGCGTCAAAGTCGGTCGTCGCAACGATGTCAAAGTAGATGTATAATGCGGAGATCGAGGTAGTGTATATTAGCTGAGAGATAGCAAGTTAGCTTCAGCCGCAACAACTTAGATCAATTGTGGGCATTATAGATATCTGCGGCAGGATTTGATAGGATTGATGCAAAGACTTACGACTATTATAGCCATCAATATGTCGTCTATAGTCATTTTGTCGAAGAACCTGCGCTTGCGGACGAGGTACTGAGACTGACTGAATCGGAATATCAGTATGAGACTGGATTTGGGAAATATCGAATATGATTTACTCACTATCTCATTACGACCGCACCAATCGCCAGGCCGTACCAAACCCAGCACTCTGCTCTCGTGCTGAGTGGCATAGCCATCGCGGCGGTGCCTCCGGCGGAATGCCCGCCAAGCTGGTGTCAAGAATGTAAGGCTCGCTGATGACCGGATGATGGCGATACTTTTCCAACCCCAGAATCTTCTTTTCTCTTTCTTTCTTTCGATGAATCAGTTTCCGACCCTCCATCAAAATCAAGGGCACTGACAAGGTTCCGCAGGGAGGGGTTCACTCACGACTATATCGCCGGCGCGGTGGTCTGTCGGAACGACGAGGCATTCCAGTCCCGAGAGCCACTGAACCGCATGCGGCTTTCGAAGGGGGGAAGCATGGTATAGATGCCCAGAACAAACCCACAATTGCGAGCCTGCCTTGACCCGTTCGACACAAAGATGGCTTTGAGCCAACAACGAACTCAAAAGCCACAATCGCAAGCTCGAGGTGAGCGGTTCTCCAATGACGGGGGGTTCGCCTCCAAATACTCGACGTTGACATTAGGCAAGGCGTTAACAGTCGATGGAGAGAAACACACGGATGGCTGGTAAAGGGCCTGATTCATGTAGTATCTGGCCGCATTCGGATCGGGGATCGTCAGCTATCGCTGGTGAGTTTTAGCGCCAGCACTACAAAGCACCAAACATCAACGGGGTCGGAAGCTTCCCCCATTTCCCGTTCCCCCTCATGCCCCTCAATGGCGACTTCAAAGACATTCTAAGGGGGGAACGACACGACTCAGACAGTACTGATTCTGTCCCCATTCTCCTACGGACCCGCAACGGCGACGATGCCCAGGAGGCGATCACCGTCCGTGAAAGGTCATTTCTATTTCCAAGCTATCCAAGCGTTCGCCGAGACAAGTGAGGGGAGAGCCGAACTTGTTGACCTCCGAATCTAAGGGACGGAGAGAGGTCCGACTTGGGCTCATGTATGGTTGATCACTTTCATGTTATCGTCGAAAAGGGTTTGCCCGCCCGTCCGCGAACCCGCCCATGCCGCGTCGCATTAGTGTCTCCCGCATTGCTAGTCTCGTCTGTCCGGCACTTGGTAACCGATGACGGACTGGTCGTGTCTGGCGGGCGCAGAATTACTATCATGTCAAGCCCGTGCTATGTTTCTCGTTATCCCGGCCTAGGTCTGGCCAGGGGATTGAGTATGCGAGTGTCTCGCCAGCTGATCACATCTCAGCAGCCGTCCGATGTAATAGGTAGGGTGGCTCACATTGTGAGAACGCCACCGCTCAGCCACGTTTACCTGCAGAACCCGAGAATCAGGTTCGCCAACGGCTCAGTTTGCATATTGACTCGGGTTTTCGTTTAAGTCGGTTATTGCAACCATGGAGACGGCGGGAAGGGAGAGCGGCCTCGGATGATATTGCTATACAAGCGACTGTGATACCCTAGACGAAGCGAGATTTGTAGACACGGAGATGACGCTGTATCTCAGATTCGAGAATTGATCGTGTTCTTTAAGAGGTCCTTCGGGAAGCTCGGGCGGCGTCAATGGTGGCTTCGGCCAGACGAGCATGGCCCGAGTCCATCTTCTTCCCGTGGTAGCCCTCGATTCGAAGCATGCTTGAGCGTCCTACACGGCGATACTGGTAGGCCGACATCCGGCATGGCTGGATCATCGTCGCTGATGGGCTTGGGAACACAAAGTCCAAGTCGCACAAGGGGAAGAAGGGCTGACTTCAGCCACGAGATGATCTGGGCAGGTCATCAGATGAGGTGTGGGATGTTCCGCTGACCAACAGGTGAATGAGTGCAAGCCAGGCTTCCTGATTAAGACGATGGCGACATATGATGAGACGATTGTATATCTGATAACAGTCGCTGGCCAAGATGAAGTCCGCAAGGCAGCTGGTCAAAACCTTGGCAACGCAAAGTACTCAACATATCTAGTTGAACTAGCTTGGTTGTATCCTGAAGTTACGAGGTCTCATTACAGAGGAAACTTCTTTCAAGAGACGAGCTGGATCATCCAAGCCCGAAGCAGGGCTGTGACTGAAGTCGCGGCTGAGAAGCCATTCACATGAATTCATGATACCCTAGTCCCCCATAAGATGGGGGTAGGCTTGTGTCACCATGGCACTGAATCACCTAGCCGGCCAAATGGCGTCCAATCCGCGTAAGACGGGCGTGGAGGTGAAGGTATTCATGGCCAACGAGAGATGTAGGGAATGATCCTATGCTTCGGAGAGTAAATGGTTTGTCGACAGTGGCCTAGCCCTCCTTTCAAGATCGTGAAACATGAGCGATGTGGTTAGAGAATTGTGGTTTTCCAACTTGTTTTAATGCTGCAGGTATTTCACTAGCTCAGGTGCTCAAAAGCAGCTTCTGATGGGCCTGCAATAAATGGCAAGCGACTTATCTATGTTAGAGCTGAGATGGGGTAGGGAGTTAGCCTCATGAGACTTTATATTGCAAAGTCTTAGTATCCTATGCCGTTCTGTTTCCACCGGGGAATAGGAATCGAAATTTCTTCATCCCCGTTTTGCATGGCATTGTCCAAGGAATTCACGGTTCATGAATGTGCCCAGATTTCTGGATGCTGGACTTCGGAGCGGCTAAGAGCTGATCCTCTGATATTTCACGTGAAGGGGTGATTATGTTACTCAACTGCCAGCCTTAGGTAAGCACGAGGGATGATGAGGTGCCTTGGCTGACATAATCCAAGCTCCCATTCATTTCTGTCCCAAGCTGCCCGTCAAGCCCAGTGCTCATAATCACTAGCCACAGTGTGGCGGTGAGAGTATTGCGTCATGTAAACCAAAGGACCTGCTCAGAAGCCATGCCCAAGCACTTGAAAGTGACATGGTCAGATGTTGAATACTAAGGGTGTCCAAGCCGAACTCCCTCGCACCCGCTCTTCACGACCACCTCGCCCAATGACGACCATGCCTTCGGAAAATTTTCCAGGAATGCAGATCGCCGGGTGCCGGGGCCTGGGGCAGCATGGCCGGGGCAGGCCGCAGACCGACCAAACGGGCCGGGCAGAAGACTTGGGCAGACTTTTACTTCTGGGCCGAACTGTGTACGGAGTTTTCGTACCTCTGTATCCCGTGCAGAATACTGAATGATGGGTTGGTGATGATCCCAGGTGGGAAGAGCCAATCATGACGAGTTGAAGAGCTCCATCATGTGGCTACTTTGACGTAGTTCTCTCTTTTTCCCCCCCAAGGATCCAAGGGACCAACACCGAGTTTTCGGTGTCGCCGCTCCCGCTAGCTCGGAAAGCCAATTTGGACCTTGTTCGGACTCCGGAGCAAAAAAAAAAAAAATGGAAAGCTTGGGTGTAGAAATTACCGAAGCCCGCCAGCTCGAGGCGAAGGGCCGAGGGGGCGAAGATGCAAAGCAAGTCAGAAGTCTGCAGAGCGGCATATCAAATATTATAGCGAAAAAATCCAATTCAGTCGCATTCCCCGCGCGCGTGCGGCTACCTTGTTCCTGAATGGATGTTAGAAATTGAGCTTCTGACTGGCTGGTTGTTCGGCAGAGTTATCATTACGTAGGATCATCACCACTGTCCCCGTCGCCCATATGTCTGGGAAATCCGGGGTAACATCTGCTAGTGTAGATATCACGCGGGTATCAATATCCAGTACTCCGTAATGCATAAGAAAGTCTACTTACCGAGTACTCTGATAGATTTGACTGCTAGGCGAGGAGACGAATGAGGCAGGGAATCATTGGAAGAAATGAGTCGCGGCACTTTGCTACTTTCCTCTCTTACTCACCTAGAAGCGAGACCATGTCTCACAGACAAGCCACCGAGCCTCAAAGAGGAAGAACAGCCCAGGGAATGCACAATGACGGGGAGCGCAAATTGCTTGAAAATTTCCTTTGCCCCAGCTTTTCTCATACCTACAGCTCGCCCAGGCCTACCTAGGTTCTTCGCCTTCGCTCTTCGGCTGGGACGAAATTCGCGCAATTGCCAAGCAACTGCCAACACTGCCGCCCCCAGCCTAGAACTACCATATTTTCGCGACCGCTCCGGACCAGGCGATGCGGACGGGCTACGAAGGGAATTGCGCAATCCCGAGGCACTGCCAGGAAAGACAGGCCAAGAGGGGGGTTTTTTCAAGTCAAGTGTTCACAAAATGATCAAACGACGCCGGGGTAGGTAGGTGGTTCCTGCAACCTCAAGTATCCGTAGTGCGAAGTAAACCCATGGCCAAAGAGCATGCAAAAAAATCCGGGGTAGGATTGCATAGTGCAGCACTGCAGACCCCCTCTCAATTCTCTACCGCTGGCGCCTGGGTTGCACACCGAAGCGCAATATCGCGATGCCTTTCCGTTCGACCCTTTCTCTTTCCTTATTGCATAAACCAGCGAATCAGCCCTGCTTTTGTGAATGTCCTTCCTTAAGTTACGAATACCTGATGTACACTTCTCCATCTTGGTTCCCGTCACACCGAATGTGCGTTTCACACTTAGACTTACACGCAGCAGCACCTTCCCCTCTCGCGTGTTTGCCATGAGGCACGAAGCGAGCGGCTAAAGAATTGCCATCAAGTGACTCGAATTCCCAGGTAAACCGTAAAACGACAATGGCACCCCCTCGGGACTTTACCTGTTGGGGTCCAGTAGCCGGGGGTGGGAAGAAACGCTGTTCGTGCCTGGTCTTATTCAGCGGGTGCGTGGTGTTTTCGACTGGATGTCGTTATTTTCATTACGTTTTAGTTTGTCAACATTTGCCCCTCCGCACACGGTACACCCCTCCCCTCTCCCATGACTCTCCGCCAACGCCTGTGAGAATCGAGGCCTCGTTTCAATTTTTCTCTTCCCCCAGCTACAGAATTTTTTCAGGTCTGGCCCACCTATTCTCCCGCCAGCGCGGTCTGAGACGTAGGTACATTCTCCACCGCCATAGTGGACAGCAAGAGAGAGAGAGAGAGAAAATTTACGGAAGAGCACCTGGACAGATCGGTGGACCGAGAGGCCTACAAGCTTGGAAGCTCAAGCAAGGTCGTTCATCGCCGAGGCCGTGCGTGAGCAGCGAACGCAGGCGTGCACACCCCCGGGGATGGCGCGTATGTGGAGAAACCAGCCAGCCAAGGAGCCTGTTGCAAGAAAAGAATGATTGACCTTGTGATCAACTTTTTTGGCTGGCGCACCCTACGTCAGGCAAGGCCAAGGATGACTTGCGCCGTAGTTGGGAAAGGTCGCGCAATAGCTGCTGCTTGCAGCCGAGAATCCCATCCTTGCTCTTCCTCCTTCCCTGTGGGAGGGAAGCACCTCACATGGACGGATACCTAGGGGGTAAAACAAAGACCGGATATTATGTGCTTGCTGTGTGTTCCTCATTCTGTTCCTATAAAGCTCCTTTGTCCCGTCATGCACCACCCTTCTAGCTCACCCATTCCCACCATACACACACATATAAACCGGAGAATCTGTTTCCCTGAGAAATCATAGAGTCATACCTTTGCCTACCCGACTGCACCATTCACGTACCAATTCGACTCGACAATTCCATCCGAAGAGCGATTGCGCATTAGACCATCTTAGACGGAACAGCACGAACATCTCCCGAGTCTCATAAAGACGTTTATACCACACACTTTTCCCACACCAAATTCCACATCACAAACTCCAAAAATGCTTGCCTCACACGGACGCGGCGGTGCCGGCAACATGGCCGACACCTCAAAGTCGCCCAAGATCACCCCCAAGGACCTCGAGACCCCGACTCTGAAGACATCTGTCGTCACCACGGGCCGCGGCGGAAGCGGAAACATGGCCAAGAACGCCGACCCCTACGAGACTCGTTTGCGCCAGGACGTTGAGGCGTAAGTGCTATCCCCATTGAACTCGAAAGAAGCAAGTAAAAGACCTAAAGCTAACATGAGTTTCTCGATCTAGTGTCCCACGACGCGAGAGTGCCGGCGCATCCCACTTTGGCCGCGGTGGTTCCGCCAATGTCTTCAAGGGATCACCCGAGGAGGAGGCCGCCGCCAAGAAGGCCAAGGCCGAGGGCGCGAGCGCCGTCGACGACGACGAGTCTGCTACCACCCTCCGCAAGAGCAAGAGCCCGTCACCGCGCCGCAGCTCCGAGGAGAACGCCAACGGTCTCGCCGCCAAGGGCAAGCAGTGGTTCAACAACCTGACCAAGAAGGCATAAGGCCGTCACCTGCTTCGTTCCTTCTCTTCTGTTCTTTCTCTCTTGCGCCCCCAATGGGCGGGATTTACGTCTGCATTGTGTCTCTTCTCGGTATGAGGAGTCATTAGCGATGGCGTATTGTTGAGTTGGTGACCACGCTTGGACGCCACAGGGCGTTGAAGCCTTCTTCATCGTTTCGGCGACTGGAATGTCCGAGAGGACTGTTTCTTATCAGGCCATCATTGTACAGCGCTTTTGCCACGGAGTTTTCACGGATCGGGGATTTGTTTTCTGCTGGAGGCAAACAATAAGCGTCGCTAATAGCCAGCGACTTTGTTTGAAGATGTTGGAACGACACAAAAAAAAGTTCTTGATACCACGGTTGACATGATTTTCAAGGATAATTATGATACGGGAAGGAAAAGCATAATGGTATTTTTGATTTTATCCATACAATTTGCTTGTGCTCTGAACCATGATATCTTCCTTGACCATGAAATCTAGGAACTGTTATGGTACTATTACAGGAGCACATTTTGAAGCTGCGACGCTTAAAGTTATCATTGTTGCCATTATGTTTCCTTCTACTCATGAGGCTTTATCAGAGGGTTCATTTGATTCGACCAAGATTGTCCTAAGGCACTACCGTCTCTAGGAAGATGCCTTTAAAAGATTGATGCTATGTCACTTTGTTTCGCTCCTTTTTCAATACGCCTTGTAGGTATTGTGACTTGATACTTGTATATCCGCTTTTCCAATCATCGCTTGCCGCTTCTTGATTTTTGTCCACAACCCACCGACTCGTTGCCTGCTTAGTTCTTCGTCAAACGATGAATTTCTGACAGGTAGAATCGGAGATCCTCGGGGTTGACGCCCGGGGTGATGCCTAATATGAGATTATCAGCCTTCTTCCTTTCCCCGTACAAAATGAAGCAAATAAAATTGAACGCATCGACTTACCGTGGCCGAGGTTTGCAATCCATCCCTTCTTTCCGTTACCGTAGAAGCCCTTGACCATGGTCTCGACAGCCGCCGTCATGCGCTCGTGGGTACCGTACAGCACGCCAGGGTCTGCGTTGCCCTGGAAAGTAACACGCCTGTCGCCGCGAATCTTGACAGCCTCGGCGGGGTCCTGAAGCCAGTCGAGGCCGATGACGTCGTAGCCAATGTCAATGACGGAGTCGAGAGCGTGCCAGGCGCCCTTGGGGAAGACGGTCATGGGAACGCGCTCCAGGTTCATCTCGGCGAGCTTCTTGGGGAGGTTCTCGGAGATGTAGGACAGGTACGGCTGGCTGAACTCCTTGAAGGCCTCGGGGCCGAGCTCGCCGGCCCACGAGTCAAAGACCATGATCATCTGGGCACCGGCTTTGACCTGCAGCGCGAGGTACTCAACGCAGACGTCGGCAATCTTTTGCAGGAGCGCCTTGGACTCCTCGGCGTAGCGGTAGATCCACGTCTTGCTCTGCATGAAGAGCTTGGTGCCGCCGCCCTCGACCATGTAGCAGAAGAGCGTCCAGGGGGCGCCGCAGAAGCCGATGAGGGGCACACGGCCGGCGAGCTTCTTGCGGGTGAGGGTGATTGCCTTGTAGACGTAGTCGAGCTCGGAGGCGACGTCGACGTTCTTGGACAACACCTTTTCGTATTGCCCGTCAGTCGGGGTCTTGAGCGGCTCGGGGAAGTGGGGGCCCTTCTTGTCGACCATCTCGACCGTCATGCCGAGGGCCTGGGGCACGACGAGGATGTCGGAGAAGATGATGGCGGCGTCGAGGAGGCCGGCGAAGCGCTCAATCGGCTGCAGGGTCAGGGTGCTGGCGACCTCGGGGTCACGGCAGCAGGCGAAGAAGTCGCGGGTGCCCTTGGCTTCATGGTACTCGGGGAGATAGCGGCCGGCTTTTTCGCAGGTTGTCAGGAATCGGCTGTTCATTTGTTCATGTCCTATTTCTTAGGACGGGAAAGGGCGGGTTACCTTGACGCATGATCCAGCATGGCGGGCGCTCGACCGTCTCGCCTGGAAATTGAGGAGGTCAGCATTTGACTAGAAGAGTGGACTAGGTGTAGATACTCACCTCTTGCTGCGCGCAAGAGCAGGTCGTTCTTCAATGGCTCAAATGTCAACTCCATCTTGTCGGCCTGCTGTGGGAATTGAAGGTGCTGATGGCGGATGTTGGAGATGCCGTTCCACGGATCATCCAAAAAGTGCCCCGCGGTTCGGTCGCTGCAAAACCCCGCCAAAGCTTCAGGACCCCCGTCCACCGCCTCCTGTGCGCCCCTGCCGCCCTGCGCACGTCGCCGAGGCAGCCGGTCCGGCAGGTGCACCAGCCACGTTGTGGCTTGACTCCGCTATTGAGTGGGCCCGCAATCCAAAGCTCTTTCGACCTCCCTGGCAATTTCCATTTGTCGCTTCTCTTCAAACAGCTCTGAATAGTCTCCATCGAATAAAATCGAGCCAATTGGCAATCTCCGCCCGCGACGAACACGCAAAAGCAGCTTCACGACCTGGACGACAATGATATAGTCCGAGCAAGATCAATTGAATACCCACGCGCCCGTCGCCATTCGATCCCTTGGCGACCGGGCTGCAATGCCGCCGTCACGACCAACCGTCCGATGCTGCCGCGCCGTCCAGCAACAGCTTCAAGCTTCGCCCGACAATGTATGGATCACGGATGGTCTGTTGGCGAGCGCCTTTGAGCGCTACTGCCACGTATCACGCCTCACGAGACGGAAATCGAGCTCTGTGCCCGGCCCGCTGGAGAATCGACGAAGACTGGGCAAGAGAAGGATGGCAGAGATGCACATGGACGGACACTCGACCCTACCTCCCTGGGCCATTGAGTTCCCGGTCGATCTGAGCCAATGGAAGTGGCAACCGCCGACACTTCGTACATCAAAGGACCAGAGGGATGATCTACAGAGCCAGCAAAGTCAATCTCTGCTATCTCGCGTTTACAGATGGTCAATGTCAGAACAACAGATGAAAGAGGAGGAAGTTGACCGGAACGGCATTGAGAATGCGCCAGCCTCCACATTTGACGATCGGCTGTCTGAAGCCCGAGCCGCCGTTGCGGCATCGACACGGAACGCGATCGACTCGGGCTATTACGACTTTATCGAGGGGCTTCAAAAGGAACTGAAATTGGGTGCCCTCGATCCCAGAGCCGTGGACATGGCTGTTTCGAAATTCCCCGAGTCTTTGACCGGGACAAGCGCTGACGGCGAGACGGTCAGCACAGCCATTGAGCTGTTTCTTTCGGCCGTTGTCAACGGAGTCGCATCTTCCAAAGTTTTGGGCCCGTCAGAGTTTGACGCGAGCTTTTGGAATCTTGTGCTGAATCGGACGTCTCAGCTGCGGGCCAATGACGCGACGATTCTCTTATTCCGGGCTACGCTCGATGCGGTCCCTCGCCCATACCTGAACGATGTCCACGAGGGCATCATTGCGGCAGTGCAAACACTAGCCGTGTCTCAGTCGACGGGGCGCAGACGGGCCGCGGATATTGGCGTTGCGCTCCGCGAATTGTCACCCGACAACCACGGTGCGCTTCTCGAGGGGATCGAAACTGCAGTCTACCAAGGTTCAGTGGTCTTTGAGGAGGAAGCCCGCCAAAAGCTTCATTTCCTTTGGCTGCAGGTCTTGGCACACATGCCGCGGGTCGACTCTGTCTATCTCTTTGACGCTTGCGTCAGGTCCAGATACTTTGACCGCGAGCTACCCTGGCACGATGACCGAGATCTCAGCCAGCTTGTCCTCCAGCAATGGACTAGCCGTGGGTACCTAGGCGATCACGAGGCTGTCGCAGCATTCTGGGACCGCGAATCGTCCAGGCATGCGAGTTCGAGCCTCGCTGCCCTAGTAGCCGGTATTTGCGAAATTGAGCGCGATAAACCAAAGCATTTGAGGAGGGAACATATCTGGCTAATCAAAAACCTCATGAAGCTGCTGAGTCGCTTCGGCCGCCAGGACCAGCTCATCGTCTCGATGCAACGTTTTGCGGAAACCAGGGATTCGATACCTGTCATGCCGTTCATGCGAGTCGCGTCAGCCAGTCATGATCACAAGACGGCCCTCAGGCTAAGGTCGATCCTGCTCTCACACGAGAAGAAGCTGGAGAGCCGAATCGAGTCACAGTGGCATTGGACGGCTTGGGTGCCCTACGTCAAGTCCATGATCAGAGACGAATCGGTAACATCCCGGGACATTTGGTGGGCAGTACACTGCGGAGACGGCAAGATGAAGCGGTACGAAGCGAAACGGCACGAGCTCTCGATCAGGAGGAAAGCCCTCATGGAAAACATGACGGTGTGGTTCGCGAGCGCGACGAACCGGTCGGAGAGGAGCACGTTTCGAGATATGTCCCGGTGCATCAGCTGGCTCCGGAACAACAAGGTGCCGCTCAGCAACCGCTCGATGGCGGCCATCGCCAAGGTGGCCACGCGCGAGCTCAAGAGGGGCGAGTTCGGGCGGACGCAACGCCTGCTCTGGTTGCTGGACGTTATAGGACAGTCCAGGGGACCCGAGCAGAGGGCTCTCGTCGCCCGGGTGCTGCAACGGTGGAGGCAGGCCAATTCCGAACTAGAGAGGAAGAGGTGCCGTGAGGCTGAAGGGGTGCCGGACGCCCAGCGGATCAGAGAGGCGATTGGGGCTCCGGAAAGGAGCAAGTGGTAGATGGTTGGGTGATTTTTAGGGAATAATACAAACACACCCACATTCACACATATTCAAATACTACGTCAAACGCATACAAGATGAAGTCATTCGGACCCAGCAATAAAGACGTGAAAGGGGGGGAAGACGATGAGTAGCGTGTGCCCGTGGTACTCGAGGGCGATCACGGTGGGCAGAAAGAGTGGTGGGACAAGAAGGTAAAAAGGTAGGTGAGGTACCTTTCGCATCTACGACCAGCAAAGGAGCGGCACGGCCCAGTACGATTGGAATTCTGCAATGGGATGGGAGAGGGGAGTGACAGGGCCCCTTGTTTCGTGATGGCGCGGGAAAGCTGATTCGGTACGTTCAAAGCTTTTGCCACGAGGGAAAAAAAATAGCAGCTTCTGCAGCGAGCCGCAGCGACGAGGAACGCTGGAATGTATGAAAGGGTAAAGTAGGCGGGCGAAACGAGCAGGAGAAGGAGGACGGCGCCGGACGGCATTCCATTGGGTTCCCTTTGACGGCGTACGGGCTCTCGGCCGGGTCGCAAGGTTTGTTGATGGAGAGAGAGAGAGAGAGAGAGTGTGTGTGTCGACTTTTCTGGCCGCATGCGTACAGTGAGAGATCATGTTGGTGGGCGGGTGGGTACACACACACACACATCCCTTCCGGTGCTCGAAACCGAGGAAGTCGCGAGGTCACGAAAAGTCTCGTGCATTTTTCTTCTTCTTTCCTTTGTTTGAATGGTATGAGACAGGGAAAACCTTGATTCTGGTTTCCCATTGTCGAAAGTTGGAGAATGGTTAAATTGAAGAATTCGTTTGGTTTCAATCGATTTTTGGGGCTCCTTCACGTTTTGGGTCTTGGTTTTGTCTCTCGTCGCCTGTGGATGTGTCTGTTTCCTTTGCGGGCAGCGGGCGGAATATGGGACAGTAGGTTGGATTGTGGTGGGCTTGGAGCCTCGTTCGGCGCCGCCCGGTCGATTGACACCTCACCCCCGGGACGGACGGGAGGCGGAGGGGTAGAGGGGGGATAATCATAGTCATTTGCGGCCTATGAAACGGGGGAGGCGGCCGGATGACTGGTTCTAGGTGAGTTGAATAGACTCGGAGCAACACCTACTACCTTAGTAGTCACCCAGGGTGGCGGTGATCAAGGGGCGAAAGATTTGCAAAGGGTGTATCATGTAACCATCCCGTACCTTACATTAGGGCCCTTTTCCCTCTCAGCCCAGGCACATAGGTTGGACATTAGCAGAAAGGTGTTTCGATATTGGTGAAAGACTGAGGTAGGCCTTAGTGCAGAGAAAACGGGCAAAGTTTGTTAGTGGACGGGAAGCCGGAATATTCGGGGGGGAGGGGGTGGGCCGATAAGAGAGAGAGAGGCGAGTGAGGTGAGACGATGAGCAGCAAAAGAGAGATTGTGTGCGGGAGAGGTGATGCTACCGTCGCTGCATTTGGGTGGATGAGACCCTGGGTTAACCACTTGAGGCTCTCACTTCGCCAGGTTGGGGGAGTGGACCACGCATTGTCTGTGAGTGTGAAGTTGAGAAGAAAAAACGAACAACCTAAGACGAGGTCTGGAATGTATGGAAGATGGATGGAAGCAGCGCCATCGTTGATTAGGTTTGGTCCCTTGTGGAGCACTGGAGCTACGGTACCTACGTCGTAGTTCGTACCCAAGCTCCCTATTGCCTGTAGGTACTCCGTACATACATAGTACCGCGAGTACCTACCTAAGGCTGTGGACTCCTCCTCGAGGAACTGACGTGCGATACCTGCGGTGCTGCGGTCCGCGGATGGGGAATGAGGGGAGGGGCGACGTATCTGCATGGCATTTGATTCTTCCTCAATGGATGGAATCGGGGCAGCTCATGCCCAAATCGTAACATTGTTGGACAAATTTTTGCTCATCGAGGTGGGGGGTTGACGGGCGGCGGAGGCGGGCAGAGATTGAGGATATGTGATGGGCAGGGGGAGGATGCTGCAACTTCTTGGAGCTAATACAACCTGCCCTGGAGAGTACATAACTCCGTACGGGTAGAGGAAGCCCAGGAAAGGCGGCAGGAAAGGGTAAAGGCAGAGAAAGAAGGGTTCGTTTCGGCCGAGGCATAATTGGCGTGCCCCTTCCATCTCCCCCAACACGTCCCTCTTGATTACGTGCAGCAAAGATGAGCGCGCAAAAAGAAAGCAAAGGAAAACGAGATGGGTGGGCTGTGTCCAGTGAGAGGGCGTGGACGGCGTCGGTTCGCGACTGATGACATAGAACTCGACTGACATTTGCCGTAGGCCCGTTGAGGCGACATTAGCCTCCTCTGACCTTAATATGACCTTTGCTCAGACGAACGTGGCACGCATGGTTGGAGGGGACACGGTAGCATGGGGGGGCCGGCCCGCCGTCTATCATTCATTAGACTCAAGTCAGGGACTCAGACTCACAGACTCACAGACTCAGGGTTCAGAGGCAAACGTTGATGCAAGATTGGAGCTGGTCAGTACGGGCATAGTGTATGGACACTTGTAGCTCCGTACGCGACGGATATCCCGTATGTGCCATGATAAACGAGAGCAAAAGAACCCTGCACGTTGAGCAGCGTTGTCCCATTCGCTTCTCTTCATCCAAAGACACGTCTGTAATAACAGTTGAGTGATAGGCACGCCGCAAGACAGGGCAGACACGGGACAGGCTGCGGCATGGCCACGGGATGGCGGCATCCTCGTAGGTGGCATAGCATGGCGCAGGCAGCTACGACATATCATACGCCGTACGGGTAGTACCGCCGCAAAAGATAGAAAGAGAGAAAGGAAAGAAGTGAAAGATGGGAACGTTCCGGACGGTTTGGAACGCCGACGCCAGCTTCTCCCGTCGGCAGCTAAGCAGAGTCGAGGGAACGGCAGCCCAGAGAGTGCGAGAGAGAGAGAAAGACGGAGAGAGACATGTACTTCCATTCTCAGAAAGATTGAGAGACATGGCGAGAGAAAGAGCTTATCTGCTTTTGTCCCTCCATGGGGGATTGTCGTAGGGTTCGTAGCTTCGTCCAGTCCAGATGTTTAGTACCTCAAGGTAGGTGAGGAGGGCAAGCTGTCTCTGGAAAGGTACTTATCAAAACGCGGATACATGGTGCAAATACGGAGTACCTTTATAGACCAGTGTTGTGCGCAGATTAGCGAAGAGACGACGCCCTGAACATGTTGCGTGATGTTGCGATGAACTATTCCTTCCCGGGAGGTGTGTCTTGGGCAGAGAGAAAGAGCTCAGGGGTGCCGAACCCCCGCATGCGGAAGTACCCGGTACCTGCGGCGGATCTGCTCGCTCAGTCGCACACGCGAACCGGCCCAGCAGGTCTCGCCTGCTCCGTCCCGCTGCCTTACCTCAGGTACTCTACTGCGTAAGTATGTATATGCTGTGCGCCCACTATTAGATACCTAACGTTGCCCGCTGATTCCCCGAGGAGGGTGCTGCTGCGGCCACTACTGAGAAGCCAGTACGAAAGATGCGGAGACTCGGCGAGAAGGTGCGGTGCTCCCCATCCCCTCTTTGTCTGGGCCGCTCGAAGTACCGGGTACCGCATACTTTGCCTTGCGGGAAGGTCGTTCTGGGCCATGTCATCCTGCTCTGCTCTTCTCTACCACGTACTCTGCTCCACACACCTCTCCCACCTCTCCCACCATCCTCCCATCTTCCCGCAACAGTTACACGCTTCGTTCGTTTCGTGTCTTGCTCTGCTGGTTCTACCTCTTGTTCTCTTCTTCTTTTCCATGTCACTCACTCCCACGTTTGTGTCTCTTCCTTTCTCTTTCTCCCCCCTCTCTGTCTCTTACCTCGAGGTAGCTTCCTTTTCGGCCACGCCCCTCCACCCCTCCTTTTCGTCCTCTTATTGTCCGTTGTTGGACAGGAAGTGACACAAATCAAGTTCAAACCCAGTCCCAATCGAGGATACCCTCTTCTTCGCCGGCCTCCGCATCTACCGGCGTCTGTGTGAGAGGGTGAGAGAGAGCTGTATTCCTACGTGGATGGGCACTTACATAGGCTTGCGCGCGCCCACCCCCAACTTGTCCTCCTCTCACATACTTGGCTCCTCGCTCGCCTACTCGCCCACCCAACCACCACCATCACCACCATCTCAATCCTTCGGACTGGGATTAGTCGTCCACACCCGCAAGCACCATCACACACAACCACGACAAGGACCAGGACCAGGACCAGGGACCAGACTAAAAATCAACTCTCCTGCATGTCCCGCCCGCTCCTCTCACATATCTCCGTTCACCACTGGCTACCCGGCTCGCACCCGTAGGCTGTAGCTTCCCACGTCCCTTTTTACGTCCGTAACTCCCCCCGGAACACCCAGGTAACCCTCGACCGTTCCCAGTTTCTATCCTCTTTGGACCGCATCCTCGACTCTCTTCAACGAATGACCGTCTTGTTTGCTTCGATTTTCATCCCGACAGCCTCTCATAACACCCTCCTTTTCCAAACGCTCGGCCATTGACAAGAATCCGAGATCTGATCAGACCGGCGCCCGAACCGCCAACCAACCATCAAATGGATTCTGGGCACTATTCCGCTGCACGTCATGCTGCTGCCGCTGCCGCTGCCGCTGCCGCCGCCGCCGCCGGTGGTGGTGCCGTCTACTCGGCTCAGCCCATGGACCACGCACACGCGCACTCGCACGCTCACGCACAAGCACACGCCTACCATCATGGCCACTCTCACTTACAAACACCCGCGCAATCACCCCATGGCCAGCCACAGTACTACTCGATCAATCCCGTGAGCCCAACCGCACAAGGCCCTTCCATGACGAGCCCCCGCGTCCTACCAAACTCTGATCTCATGCCTGGCGCTCACTCACCGGGCTCAGCAACATCTTCCGCGCCGCACGGCATGACCGGTCTACCACCCAACCGCCCTTCGTCCCCGGCCGCCTCTGTGTCGGGAGCGCCTAGTCCCGCCTCCAAGCCTATCCGGAGGCGCATGCGCATGATTACGTCCTGCCTCGAGTGCCGGCGCAGGAAGCTCAAGTGCAACAAGTCTCAGCCATGTGTCAACTGCATGAAGTTTTCGCGCGACTGCGTCTACCTTAGCCCCAAGCTTGATGAGGCCAGTCAGCTCCGTCTGACAGAGATCAAGGAGAAGGTTGGATCATTGGAGCGCCAGTTGGAGCGCGATGTCGCCAAAACGTCCCGAGCCGCCCAGCAGCAAGCTATCCTCGCCGACGACGTCGAGGACGACTTTGCCGAGGAGCGCGATCTAGAGCCCACAGATATGACGGCTCTCGATGTCACGTACGAAGAAGACGCAGACGGAACCGACGATCTCATTGACCTGGGTGTACAAGTTGGTCGCATGCGTATCACAGAGCGCATCGGTGGCCTATCCAGACCCAGAATAGCTGAAGAGGTGTGTCCAATCCTACTGTTACTTTCCACCAGTTCAATCCCAAATCTTGATCACTTGTCTCGAGCTAGCGATTTTCTGACGCAACAGTCAGATCTCGGCCGGTATATCTGGCCCGGGCGGTCCCCCCGGGGGTCCACCTCCGGGCGGTCCGATGGGTGGCCCGATGGGTGGTATGGGAGGAATGATGGCCATGATGGGCGGTAGGGGCATGGGCGGGGCCGGACGAGGCGGGCCGCCCCGTGGTGGGCCGCCTCCTGGGTATCCCGGCTTTGGTGGTCCACCACCCGGCATGGATGCCATGTCTGTCGTGAGCGGAAGCTCCGGTGACTCGATCCCCGACTTTTTGAGGCCTGGTGAATCCTACATTCCCCCCTCGAGCGGCTTCTTCTTTGGCCACACCCCCGAGGCCCTCTCTCTTGATAGGAGATTACCTCAAAAGGAGGCTGCTGATCGACTCACGCAACAATACTTTGCAGCAGTTCACCCCATTGCACGATGTGTTCACAGACCGTCCTTTGAGGCTGAGTATGTAAACTTCTGGGATGAAGTCTACAGCAACATTGAACCCAGGGCCTCCACTCAAGCCGTCATGTTTGCGGCTTGGTTCAGTGCCGCCGTGAGTATGGACGATCCGACAGTAAGGACGTTGTTTGGCGTCACCAAAGCCAACTTGATCGACCGAATGAAGACCGAGACAGAGAGAGCTCTCGGAAAAGCCAATTTCCTACGCACAACTAGAGTGGAGACCATGCAGGCTTTCATCATGTATATGGTACGTTGCGCCTGTTTGTGTTTCAGCAAGCTCGTGACTGACATCAATCACAGCTCCCGCTCTGCAGAGCCGAGGTATCTCGAGCTCACTCTGTTCTGGTCGGTGCCGCTGTCAGGATGGCCGAGTGTATGGGCTTGCACAGAGACGGAGAGACATACGGACTGAATCCTCTGGACACTCATGTTCGTAGGCTCATCTGGCATCAACTCTGCTTCCTCGATATCCGCACCTGCGAAGCGCAAGGCCCCAGGCCGGCTATCAGGAGGGAAGATTACGACACCAAGCTCCCGCTTAACTGTGAAGAAGAAGACTTTTACGCTGCCGGACCACCCCCTGAGCCCGCAGACGTGTGGACCTCTTCTTTACTATCAGCGATTCGGACCGAGTGCAACGAGATGATGCGCGTAATCTGGCTGGACCGCCGCAGGCTCGAAACACGCAAAACGACACTCACTGCTGTTCTCCAGAAGATTGAAAACTTTAGGCGGCGAATGGTGGAGAAGTACGAACATTTACTCGATGGCGAAATCCCTATTCAACGCTACGCGAAGTTGGTTATGAATCTGCTCCTCTACCGCCTCCACGTCATGATCCTTCACCCCTACCACGCCAATGCCAACAGTCCCATGACCCACCGCCTCAACAACCTACTCGTCACTTCTGGCATCATGATCATTGAGATCTCGATACAGCTTGAGAACGACCCGCAATTCCGAGACTGGGCCTGGTATCTAGGCGCCTACCAACAATTCCAGATTGCTCTGCTCTTGGCCACTGAGATCTACTACAGACCGCAGAACAGGGAGGCCGACCGTATCTGGGCTTGCCTGGATTACGTCTTCGGAACAGACCGGACCCTACCGCCTGAGATGAAGGGCTTGCAGATTTTGGGGGAGATCATGAGCAAAATGGCAACATACCAGAGTATGCGCAAGATGCGTGCGCCGACAGGAACCTCCCGAGCACCGCTAAACAAGACGGCCGTCAACGTGAGAAACGAGAATCAGGGGGGACAAAATGCCCAGCAGCCACATCCCGGACAGGGCATGCCGATGGGCTTCAAAGCAGAGCCTGGCATGGGTGGTCCTGGTATGCAACAATCTTCACCGATGAGCGGCATGGGGTCTCCGGGGATGGCGTCTCCGCCCAACGCCCAGATGCAAGGTCCGCCTCCAGGAATCGTCTTTGCGGGTGTGTCAAACGGCGAGGCCATCTGGAGCATGCCACCCGTAAACGCGGACAGTCCAGAAAGTGTCAGCGACGGGGCCAGTATGGGCGGTCACAGGCCCTCGCAACCGATGAATATGATGAACCCTCTCGAGGGCGTAGACTGGGTAAGTTCATCTCGTACCGCAACACGAGTAATTCGCAATTTACTGACTTTTTTCTTTTTCTTTTTAGGATGTTATCAACGGTCTTTTCCCTCACGATCCTAATACTGGCGAACTGAACATTTCCGGCTTCAACGATCCAACGCTCGGGTTGGTGAACGGGTTCCACTGGGCTCAACGATGAGCGTGGATATGAGAGGGAATATTTCTTGCTGTTTATGCTTATTTTGCTGCATCAATGTATTCGACCATTCGCGCGACCGTGTGCAATGGGTTGGAAAGCTACTGCTTGCTGGCTGCTGAAGCTCAAAAGATCCCACGATACCACGGCTATTTTGTTTTGCGCCTGTTTGGTTTTGATTTATGCGTAATGCGGAGTTTGATGGGGGCGAAGTCTTCCACAGAGGGAGAAAAGTTTCACGAATGGGAAGACATCCCTTTGTCGCGAGTGTTAATAGAGGAGGACTAGCAATGGGGGATGTACTAACGGTTCATCATGAACGACTGAAATGCCTGGAGGGAGTTTAGTTGGGGGATGATATAGGTGACGTGTTTGCATGAGGTTGTGCGTAATAGAAGTAATCTCTTAACACGAGCCAGAATCTCTTTGAAACAGGACAGTTTACTTGACATTGGAACTCGATAATTTGCATCTACTCGTTGGGGCAAAAAGGGAACGACTGATACAGCACAAACTGCAAGGGGATCTTTTTTCGATTGAATGAAATCAAATAATACGAAGTATGAAATAATAGTAACCCAAGAGGTATCGTCGTGCACTCTGCCAAGATGAAAAAAAAAAAAAACACAAGCCATTCTTTTGGCCTTCCCTTCCCTGCCCGTCCGTCCCGTTCTGTCCCCTCTCCCGATGTGCCGGAACAAAATGAGAATATTTCGTAAACGTCGTAATCTTGGGTTTGTTCTTGTTTGTTTGGTATCCCCGTTTCCCTTGAAACCAATGTACTTAATCGTCCCATATAATGTACTGTCCCACAACCCGTTCTCCGGGACCTCCATCCGTTCCATTACATCTATATCACACCCATCTTTTCCCTTCGTATATTACTCTTTCTTCTCTCTTCTCTTTCACACACAGGCGTGGCATCCATCGCCAGGGCAAGCTCCTTTACCGCAAGTTGGAGGCTTGATCGGGCAAGAAAGTTCCCATGCTGAGATCGCTGTGCGTGGCCGCCGTCTGCCCGCCGAGCGACGCACCGCCAGCGTCGCTCCCGGGCGTAAACAGCCTAACGGACTTGCCCTTGGGCCGAGCCACCAGCACCTGGGCAGGACACACAACAATCTCGTCGTCATTGTTACCGCCGTCGTCGCCCTTCTTGACGACGAGCGGGAACAAGACGATACGCACAACGGCGCTCTGGGCCTCGAGAGCCTCGTTGGTAGCAGACTTGTCGGCGCTGCGCTCGTTCATGAGCGCCGCGTTGAACGTGACAGTCTCGGCGAGCTCGCCGTCGGCGTCGTACTCTGGTTGCAGCGGCGGGAGCATCATGTACTCGGCGCGCTGGGTGCGCATCTCGATGGAGAGGTCGACGGCCTCCCGCATCACACGGCGCAGCTGTGATTGAATCTGGTCCTCCAGGTTGGAAGGGGGAGGGAGGACCCTGGACAGCGTTTGGAAGATGGCTTGGACGACGGCCTCGGTGTCGAGGTCGCGCTGGTGCTTGAAGCTGGGGCGCTTAGAGAGCAGCGTCAGGGTGACGGCACGCCATTGTCGGACGGCTGGAGGAGGGCCGACCTCGGTAAGCAGCTTTTCCAGCGACTTGAGCTTTTGTCGCTGCTCGCGGTCCATGCCAAAGAGGTAGCGAGTGAACACAAACTCCCAAATCATGTTCATCGTCATGGACATGAACACATCTCGGCGCCTGACACGGTCGCCGAGGTAAGTGTCCACATCGGTGCCATCGAGGATGGCGTTGTCGAGACGGTCAATGACCTTTTCGTCATTGATCTCGTTTGTCTTGCGGCAGGCGCGCATGTCAGAGAACTTTGAGAAGCGCAGAACCCACTGCTGTACGTGAGAGCAGAGCTGCTGACATCTGTGGTCAAAGTGGTCGACATCCTTGACATTGAGGAAGTCGCTGTCAGCGCCCTTGGATGCCAGGATCTGGCGCTGCATCTGTCGGATCTTGTCCTTGGCCGCATCGAGCTCAGAGCGTAGGCGGCCAATCTCGGCATCCTTTTGGAGCAGTGACTCCTGGAAGTGGTTATGCTCGGTGCGCGCTTGCTCTAATTGCCTGGAGGCATCAGAGTGCTGGGTCTCCAATGACCGGTAACGCTCATTGTGTTGGGCAGCAAGCTGGGTATTGGCGCTGTTCAGGCCCTCGTTGACTTCTGTCAATCGGGCAACCTCCTTTTGTAGAAACTCAAGTGATTGCTTGAGAACATCGATTTCGGCATCGCGCTCTGCCAGAATGCCAGAGGCTCTGTTGCTGTTGTGGGTATCGGTCTGGGATCGGGCGTCTGTGAGCATGCGGTTCTCCGCCATCAATTGTTCGACGCGGGACTCGAGCTCGAGGACTTGCATGCTCTGGCGACGTCGCATGCTGTGTGGACGGGTAGGCGATCGGGGAGAGCCGATGCGGCCTTCACCGAATCCATCCTACGATTGAAGGTCAGTCAAAGTTCGTCGTGACGGTGGCTAGCGATGCTGTCACAAGCGCTTCCAGCTAAAAACAAACACCACCTGGGAATCGCAGGCGGTGAGGCAATAAAGCAGATAGAGAGAAATAATTGAATAAAAAATGTGCGTGACTTACGAAGACGTCGGCCATGTCCTTGGTACGGACACGACCTTCGTTGGCGACGGGGGTGTTTGAGGAGCTGGTCGGGTCCTTGGGGTCCTTGTTGAGGTCAAGCTGACTTCGTTGGCTGATGGATCGCAAGTCTCCGCTTACACGCCTGTCGACCCGGCGAAGAGGCGGGGTGGCGGTGCCTGACCGTTGGATGCCTGGGCTCTCAGGCCGGAACTTGAGCGGTTCTGGCGTTAGCGCCCCAGTGGCCCGCCGGTGCCGTGACAGGCTGCTGTTGGACATGGACCTGCGCGCTATAGGCTCTGTAGGTGCTGGAGACTGCAGCCGTGCGACCCTGTCGGAAACGCTGCGATTACCTGGTGGCGGAGTGCTGCGTGGTGACGAGACTGTGCTGCTGATTGCTGCACCAGCCAAGGCAGCCGACGCCAGGTCCTGGTACTTGTTTCTTCGCATCTCAAGCTCTGGGCTGATGCCCCGTTTGTGCTTCTGCGGCTCTGGAGTCAACTCCCTTCCTGCAGGCTCTCGCAATACGGGTGTTCTGGAAAGTGGGTGATCGCGAGCCTCTCCTTCGATCAGTGAGGTCTTCTCCGGCGACTTGACTCTCTCCAGATCTCTAGATCGTCGTCTTTCGCTTTTGTGAAACCTCAACTCTGGAGTCCGTTGTCCATCGCGGCCTGGTGATCTTTGTTCCTGCCAATCCCGAAGATGAACTCCGCTGTCTCGTTGCTCCTCATTGTCGAAACCTCCCCTTCTGAGAGGGTGAGGCGAGCTGGGTACAAAACCGCTGTCTCGTGTTGGGTCAGGTGAGCCTGTGGTTGTGCGAGAAGCAGGCCTGTACAGCAATCGAGGTTCGATATCGCTTCCATCGTGACCCTCCTCCTGAACGGGCGGCAAGATGCTCGGCACCGGACTCCGGAAACCGCCCATCTCCAAGGTCCGCTCAGGGCTGTTTGGTGAACGTCCAACGAATAGATCGCGACGGGCCTCAGCCTCGAACCCACGATCGACTGCTTCATCCATATCGCTAACCATGGTGTTTGTCATGGGAGACCTGGTACCCCGGTTCAGTGAGCGTTGTTGTGTCGTGATGCTGGCAGGCTCGCTCGCTTGCTCCGTTCCGATTTCTCTGCCAAGAATCGGGCTCTCAATGTTGTCGTCTTGAGCCTTCTCCTTGAGCGGTGCTGTGAGACTCAGAACATCCTTAGCCTGTTCCTCCCCCTGTGACCTTCCTTTTGGTACGTCCTCTACCAAGCCTTGAGATACTGGAGACGCGTTGGGCTCTTGTTCATAGACAATAGTCTCCTGTGCTTCAATGGGGACGCCCTCCTGTTGCTGAAGCGAGGGACCGAAAACGTCGTCCGCCATCATGCTTGTTCTTGTTGACTGCTCAGGTAGCTGGTCATCGGCCGTATTCTCGCCGCCCCCCCAAAAGTCTTCCACCTCTTTGCTTGCAATCTCGCTGACATGTTTCCTATCGGCACCTTCCCAGAGAGAAGGATCATCAAACATGTCTTCCTCTTGTGCTGCGCGCTTGTCCTCGTACTTCGACTTCTTTCCCTTCTTCTTCTTACCGCTGCTCGATTTGCTAGCAAGGACTCCCGCACCGGCAGCCATTGCTGCTGCCCCGACTGCGGCGCCGATGCCTGATGACTCGGATGCCTTCTTCTCTGGTGTGATTGGCTGGACAGATTCATCCGGCTTGTGGTCATACTTGTGCTCCATGTACGAAGCGGCGATGTCAAGGGATGCAGCTGGCTCTGGTTCCCGAAGAGGCTCATCTTTGCCCGCGCTGTGCCCAGGAATATTTTTTCCAAGGGGTGTATCAGCTTCCGGGGTAGGGAGCTCATCCTCAATCTTGCTGATGCCCGCTGCTGGTGTCTCGCGGTCATCAAAGTACGCAGCAGCAACATCTCTAGAGCTGACAATCGGCTCGGGGAGGAGAGTGTCGGACAACTCTCTCGTCTTCATCTTCTTGCGTTTGTTTGACTGATCGAAGGGCAGTTCATGAATGACGTTGCTGGTCTCCTGTGCGGGAGTGAGATCGATGTCTACTGACTTATTCGAAGTAGGAGACGTGGTAATGACACCAACAGGCTCGGGAACTATGCCTGCAGATGATTCGAGGGCCGATGCGGTTTCTGGAGGCGGTGGCGCTGAAGGGCTTCGAGTGATTTCGCGAGGTGCACTGTCGAAATACTCAACCGTGTCTTTCGTATCTTCAGTTCGGCTAGGTCCAGGCACAGTCGTTTCTTGTTCCGGCTGTAAGTTGGCGCTGATGGGAGAGCGATCCAGTGAAATTGACTGCTTCTTGCTCTTTTTGTTCTTCTTCGACTTCTTGGTGACGGGAATGTCCCATTCATCATCACCAGCAGCGACAGGTTCAGTCGTTAATTCTGGTTCGATCATAGCCGCTGTCTGATGGCCTGGGTCTTTCAGTGAAATAGAGCCCTTCGCAACATCCGTCTCAGCAGCGGTGACCGGGAGGTTCTTTGACGTCTCCAGTGCGGCGAAGCCGCCTTGAGGTAAGACTGGGGCGCTGGCCTGCTCCTCAACGATCGTTTCTGGCTCATCCGCAAAGGAAAGTCTCTTGGCCTTCTTCTTGTCCTTCTTAGACTTCTTGGAGACGAACTCCTCCGCAATGGGTTCTTGCGGTGCAAGGTCGATGACTTCGGGCTCCTGAACGATCCCCCGAGAGATGTCTTCAGGCCCTGGCTCGGCGAAGGTGGCTTGCTCAGAAGCTTCGGTGGTCTCGAGGATGGGCGAGGCCGGCTCCTCAAACTGCACCTGGCTGGCGCGCTTTTTCTTGTCTTTCTTAGACTTCTTGACGACAAAGGTCTCTTCAGGTTCCTCCATGAGGGCACTTTCGCGAACATCTGGTGCGCTCGTTGCCTCTACGGGGCGCTTATCGTCCTGTTCAGACACATCCATTGGAGCGCTAGGCAAGACTTCATCCACCTGGTCAACTGAGATCGTCTCGTCACCGACAACCTGCTGCGGCGTAGATTCAGTAGCCAGCGTGTCTTCGGAGATTGTCTGAACTTGGTTGAGATCTTCTCGGCGTTCAGGTGTCATGGCGTCCATTATTTGGGGGCCAGCTGAGGCGTCAAGAGTGGGGAGGGGTTGAGGCACTGAAGTGGATTCGAAGGATCTGTCTGTTGCGAGATCATCCCTCGTGAAGGCCGACTTGTCGCTCGAAGCATGGTTCTCGTGTCTCGAGATATCTTCCGCTAGAAGAGGCTGTTGATCGAAAGCTCGCTCGGTTTCTTGCTGCTCCGTCGACTCAAGCTTAGGTGTTGCCGTGCCAGAAGCCAGGGGCGACTCGGGTTCGACGTCGTCGAATGCCAGGCTCTGTCGCTTCTTCTTTTTCTTGTCCTTTTTGCTCTTCTTCGCAGGCATGAAATCGTCAAGATCAGCAGGAGCTGTGGCCTCTGGCGCGGCCACGACGTCGGAACTTTCGACTGAACGGACTTGATCAGAAGCACCCTCGGGCAAATTCTCAACTGCGATGGGAGCGATGGATTCTTGCTCAGTCGAAGGGGCAGCATCAGACTGGCTGTCCAGTCCTTTTGGCTTGGATTCAAGGTCCAGAGTGGTCGTTGGCACGTCGGACTCTGCAAACTGTCTTGGCTGAGCATCCTGGGAGTGGACAGTTGTGGGCTCAGTCTCCGGAATCACTGAGGCTGACCCCTCAGCAGGCAAGGCCGTTCCCTCCACAGGCTCGACGGCTGAGCTCTCCCAGATGGATCCTGCGGTGTTTGGCTTTTCGATGGGATCGGTGGCAGTGTTTTCCAAGGTGGCCACTTGCTCCTCGGCAATTGGAGTAGGGGTTTCAAGCTCCGTCAATGTAGTAGACTTCTTCTTCTTCTTCTTGTCTTTCTTAGACTGGTTGACTGTGAACTCTGAAGGCTCCTCGGCAGCCGCTGTCTCTTCGGCAGTCTCCTCGGGCTTAAGCTCGATTGATTTCACAGAAGCTGATGGCTCAGGTTGGTTCTCGGCCAAGAGTGCAGGAGAAGGTTGTTGTATGTCTGCCGCCAGCTGTTCTTGTGAGACATCCTTCGATGACGAAGGCTGTGCTACCTCTGGAACTGATGCTTGTGTCGAGTCAGCCTCAAGTGACGCTTCCACTGAGGCCTTATCAAGCGGGACATCTGAAGCCATCTTGCTATCGGAGGTCAGGGGTGTGTCGGTAGTCATAGCATCATCAATATGTGCTACTTCCTTTTCGTTGTCTTCAACGGTGGTCTCCATCGGTGTCTCGGTTCCAGATGCAAGATCCAAATCCTGCTCGACCATGGACTTCTTCTTTTTCTTCTTGTCCTTAGATTTCTTGACGGGCGCGTTCTCGGGCCATTCTTCCTCAACTGGTGCGTCGATTGGAAGTTGGGAGTCCTTAGCGATGGAATCTTGATCGATGACAGTCTTCGATTCAGCCGAGGGCGCTGGCGCGAGGATTTTCGCCACGGAACGGTCCTCCACCTCTTGAATTGGGGTGGAAATTGGCTCAGCCTCGGGGAAGTTGGCATCTGTAGGAGTCTTGACTGGCTCGGCAGAGATATCGGGCGACTGTATTTGATGCCTCTCAGCTTCGAGTGCATCAGCTGGAGTGGCAGCTCCCGATGTGATCTCAATGTCGTCCTGAGTCTTGCCCTTCTTCTTTTTCTTGTCCTTCTTTGACTTCTTCTGGAAGGCTGGAAATTCGTCGTCGATGTTTGGAATCTCGGCAGAAGCCTCAACAGGGGTCTCGACGGGGGCCACAGCGGGAATTTCAGCGGAATAGTCTCCAACTAGGGCTGAAGTAGCATCTGTATCAATGGTCGGCAACTCGGCATTGGCAACGTGCACCTCCTCGGCCTCATTGGTAACAGAAGGGGGCTCGCTTTCCACCTTCGCCGTCTCTCTGACGTCTACAGTGACGGCATCTACCTGGGGTTCCGAGATGTCCACCGAAGTTTCTTTAGTCGATTCGGTTGAGTCAGGTGCAGGAACATCGGTGCTAGCGGCAGCCGGTGCTTCTTGAACATCAGGAGTAGATACATCAAGGTGGTCTGAAGGCTCCAAGACGGTGGGTGTTGCCGTTCCAGAGGGGGGATCCGAGTCGTCCTGAAGCTTGCCCTTCTTCTTTTTCTTATCCTTCTTAGACAGCTTCGGGGAGAAATCATCCTCCACAGATTTAGAAGACTCCTGAGCGGCAGCAGCAACATCGGCATCTAGGTGAGGCTTGTCTGTTGCCATCGATTCGATGGCCTCTTTGGCAGGCTCCTCGATAGGTGCTTTGGGGCTCTCGAGATGCATCGACTGATCGGCAGACTGGTCGATTGTGGTACTTGGCATTGACGAAGAAGGCTCCTCTACTGCGGCAAGTGTGTCCTCGGTGGATAGAGTAGGATCGCTCAGCGGAGGCTCCGGGACGCTCTCAGCAATAGCCTCGATAGAAGGCTCTGCGACAGGTTCGCTTGATTGGGCGGCAATACCAGGCGAAGGGCCAGATTCAGGCTCAAGGGTTTCCAAGGCCTTGCCCTTCTTCTTCTTGTCTTTCTTCGTCTTCTTCTCGATCATCGGGAGGTCGTCATCGACATTGACATCCGGAATTGCGGAAGTATCGACCTGGCTCTTAGGCTTTTCTGACGCCTCCTTCACCTCAAGAAGCTCAGGACTAGCATCCCTAGGAGCATCCTTCGACGTCGCGGCAGTCTCTACTTCAGATGCGGGTGGCTGCTCAGATGAGATGTCTGCCTTGTCGTCTGCAGCCTTGTCGTGGTGGATATCCTTGACTTCAGCTGCGATGACCCCGGCGGCGGCTGCAGCAGTAGCAGCTGCTGCCATTTCGGCCATCTTCTTCTTTTTCTGCTTCTTGTTCATGCCCTTGAAAGGGTCCTCCTCGACCAGAGCCTCGACCTGGGGCACCTCTGGAACAGGCGCATCTTCAACAGCCTTCTCGTCGGTAGGTTTGTCGGCAAGAGTCGACTCCTCGGCAGTCGGGGCTTCAGCAGGAGTCTCTTCAAGAGCGACATCTGCAGGTATCCTATCGGCAACCTTGTCCTCACCAACCATCTGCTCAACTGCCTTCTCTTCGGCCTCAGCAGCGGCCATTGCAGCCAATTTCTTCTCCTTTTCTTTTTTGCTCAGGCCAGCGAAAGGGTCCTCTTCGACTTGAGGCTGCTCGAGCTCCGGTTCGGGCACGAACTTCGACTCAGCTGCAGTCTCCTTGGCAGCAGACTCCTCAACAATAGGCTCCTCGTCGACGAGCTTGGCTGGAGCAGGCTCAGAAGGTACTTGTTGGGCCTCAGAGACAGCCTCACCAGCGGCAGCAGCTTCGGCAGCCTTGGCGGCGGCAGCTATCTCGGCCATCTTCTTCTTCTTTTGTTTCTTGTTCATACCCTTGAAAGGGTCTTCGTCTGCCTTGGCTGGCTCTGATACTGCCTCTGACACAAGTTCTGGTTCCGCCGCGCGTTCGGGCTCCACGGCGGACTGCTCCTTGGTCGGCGTCTCGATCGTAGTCTTGTCAGAAGTCATCTCTTCGACAGGCGTCTTGTCCTCGGTGGTAGTTTCCAGTCCGGACGCGTCGTCTGTGGAAATTGTCTCGATGGGGATCTCATCGGCAGACTTCTCATCGGAAGGCTTCTCAACGGCAGGCTCCTCCCCAGTAAGCTCCTCCTCAGTGGAGGTTTTCTCAGCGACCAAGTCCTCTGTGAGGTGCGCCTCGACAAGCTTCTCAGCGGCAGCTTCGTCTTCCGTGGGCTTCTCGACCTCGACAGCTTCGACAGTGGCGGCAGCCTCAGCGGCTTCAGCGGCCGCCTTCATCTCGGCCATCTTCTTCTTCTTTTGCTTCTTATTCATACCCTTGAATGGATCCTCTTCAGACTTCATCAACTCCGGCGTAACCTCTGGCACACTCTTGACTTCATCTGCAGTTTGCGGTTCTTGCGCAGAAGGTTCCTCGGTAGCGGTTTCCTCAGTAGGCCGCGCCTCTGGTGGGGTCTCAAGAGTAGCAGGCGTGGAGTCAGCGGTTTGTTCCTCGGCGGCAGGCGTGGGTTCCTGAGCAACGGCCAGGGCGGCAGCGGCAGCGGCCATCTCTGCTTTCTTCTTCTTCTTCTGTTTGTTGCTCATGCCTTTGAAGGGATCCTCCTCGACCTTAGGCTGCTCCGATTCTAGAGGCGCCGTCTCTTCGATACCCTTCTCTTGCTCAGGCTCTGCTTTGACAGGTTCTTCCTTTTGCTGATCGGGAAGCTCAGTCGTGACGATGGGCTCTTCCGCGGGTTCCTTCGGTTGGGCGATCGCTTCGCCACCAGGAACGACGGCTTCTTCGCGAGCTTCCTCCACCTGCGATGCGGGTATCGATTCCGGCTTGCTTTCTGCCTCTGGAGCAGGAGAGTCCTCCAGAATATCTTGCGCGGTGTCCTTCTTGCTCTTCTTCTTGTCCTTCTTCGATTTCTTCGAGGTGGTAAGCTCTTCCTCCACAGTAGTCGGCGTTTGGTTCTCAGAGATGGGATCTTCGGATACAACGGCTGGTGACTCGGTGTACGCCGCTGCCTCTGGTGGAGTAGCCACCTCCTCCACGGCTTGGGGGTTTGGCTCCTCTGCGGCCGGCGTGACGGCAGGCATTGTTAGTGGCTCAGAAGTCTGCGGTGCTTCTAATAGGTCAATCTCCTTTGCCACGAGCTGCGCTTCCGGCGTGGCTGGCGGCTCATCTTGGGTGTCGGAAGCAAGACTCTTCTTCTTCTTCTTATCCTTCTTGGACTTCTTGGTGACAGCTGGGAACTCTTCCTCTGCAAGTGGAGTGGTGTTATCTGCAGGTGTCTCGAGCGTTGCTGGAGAAGGATCAGTCAGGCCAGAAGGCTCTGATGGCAGTTCCTGCTTGACTTCGGATACTTCAGCCATAGGGGCAGAGGAGGCTCCTGCTTCCAGGTTGGTAGGCTGCAAAGTTGATGGTGAGTCCTGGGCCGGTGGTTCTTCCTCAGACGTCGAAGTCGAGAGGCCCTGAGCACCGGCCTTTAGCGGGCCTTTGGACTCTGGCTCTGATGAAGCTTGCACATCTTCAGATGGCATTTGTGCTGCGTCGCCAAGCAAAGGGGCGTTGTCAGGTGAAGCAGAGGAAGATTCCTCTAGCGGAGTCTCCAGCTGGGGGAGTTCCTGGCTATCGTCCAATGAAAGACTTTGCTGCTTCTTCTTCTTTTTCTTGTCCTTCTTGCTCTTCTTCGTCGGCTCAAAGTCATTGATGTCGGCCTCTGCTGGTTCGGCCGGCAGCTCATCATTTGTCGTTGGCTGTGGTGAACTTTGAACTTCGTCTGATGTGCTTTCCGCCGAGGCCCGAACCTCTTCACTTTGCTTGGGCTCTGCGCTCTCCGGGGTGTCCGCAGACTCCTCTGTTGACTTGTGGTCGCCAGCATCATTACCCTTGGAGGCTTGGTCTACTGAAGACTGTAAAGGCGCTTCAGGCTCAGTGGGAATCTCGCGCGTTTCAGGCGCAGGCGAAGGCTCAGTGCTCTGCTCTTCCACTGCAGCAGATGCCTGAACTGCAGCCTTTTTCTTTTTCTCTTTTTTACTCTTCTTGCCAGCTGGTTGAATTGCCCATTCATCCTCGCCAGCCTCGATTGCTTCTCTTACGGCGGTTGCTTCCGGGGCGTCCGTGACATTCGGCCCCGCCTGCTCCGGTGCTTGGACTGATTCGTCAACGGCCCTGACAGCCGGGGCTCCATCTTCCACAATCGGTGACTTGAGATTTTGGACATCATCCTGAGGAATTGGTTCAGATGTTGCAGCCTTGGTCTTCTTCTTGCTGCTCTTCTTTTCCTTCTTGGACATCTTGCTCGAGCTTGAGGGCTCAGAACCAACGTCGTCTTCCTGACCGACTTGTGTTTCGGTCTGTTCGGGGTCGTGAGTGGTACTCGGGTCCCCTGTTGGTTCAAGGCCGGGAAGAGTCTCCGAAAGCGGCTCTATTTGCGGCTCCGGCAAGATCGGTTGACCCAAAGATTCCGATAGATCTGACTGACCCGGGAATCCAACATTGGCGGCGAGAGAATCGAATTCGTCTCTCTGGTCCTTCTTTTCTTCTTCCTTCTTTTCGACGTCTGAAATTTTGTCTAGTTGTTGAACGTCTTGCAGAAGGGTCTCGGTCTCGGCAGTAGAGTCAGTAATCCCCGCGTCAGATTTTTTGCCAACCTCCAATGATGTCTGACTGGGTACCTGTCCCTCCTGTGTGCCCTGTCCTAGAGGTTGGGGGATCGCCGTGTTTGTGTCTTGGTTCGCCAAGGCTGTGACCGGGGGTTGAAGTGGGCCTCCAGCCTCCAGAAGCTCCAGGGCCGAGTCGGTGAGGGCCGGTCCCACGGCTTGGTCATCCGCTATCCGCCTGTTTTGCGTGTTCTCCAGTGATTTGTCGTCAATCGGCTCCACACCCGCATGCAGGCCGGGGTCCTGGCTGCCGACCTCTCCCGTTTGAGCGTTGGATCCCGCTGATGGTTCGTCAATGGTGTCAGGGCGGCCCGCAGCTTCGGGGTCCGATGTTGCACCAGCCTGGGCCCTAGCCACCTGCTCCGCGTCTACCTCGTGCTCCCGCTCTAATGTCTCACCGCCCTTCTCGTTGGCCACTTCAGCGCCGCCTTCACTGGAAAAGGCAGGCGTTGAAGGCTCCCGGGTCAGAGAATCCATTGGCTCGCCTGCAACTCCCCGCGTGCTTGTGTTCAGCCCAGGAGATGACGGAACATCGTCGCTGGGGGTCGCGGTTGTGTCTTGCAGTGTGGGCAGGGCCTCCTCACTGGGCTCGCCTGCAGGGTGCATCTGTGCTTGGCCATCAGAGTCGAGATCCTTCTCCGCCACAACTGTGGCTGTTTGTTGGTCGACATCCTCGTCTAAACCTTGCGAGGTCGGAACATCGCCTGGACTGCCTGCTTCGGGCAACTCCCCTGCCCTTGACGCATCCTGAGCCGAGCTTGGCTCGACAGTGGAAGATACCTCAGATATGGAGTCGCGTTCGATGTTGCTTGTCGTCTCCAAGCCACTGTCGCCTTCATGAGGCATTTCAGGCTTAGGTTCAGCAATGGTCGAGAAAGACTCCAGTTCAGGTGCCCAGGTCACGGATTTCCTCTTCTTCTTGCCCGCAGTTGTAGCAGTCGGCCACTCAGCCTCTGTCGGCGTGTCTGCTTGCGGGAAGGGGATTTCGTCACTGCTAGGCTCTCCCGATGGAGAGGTCAAATAAGCGGACTGTTCTCTTGTATTCGCTACATCTGCCGAGTTTTCGAGGGTACTCTCCGGGTCCAGGGTGGAAGACTTCTTGCCCTTCTTCTTCTTCTTTCCCTTTTTGGTAACAGTTGGTCCTGGGTCTGCCTCCTCTGAAATCTTGCTGTCCGTAGCGAATTCTCCGCTCGCGGTGGGTTCTTGCGATGATTGCTCCATCTCCCCAATCTTGTCTGAAATGGTCGTGTTCGAGTTTTCAACGTCTGTGACCGTCTTGTCTGTGATTGACTCGTCCGTGACCGTCTCGTCCTTAGTATCCTTCTTGTCCGAATCCTTGGTAGCGTCCTCAACGGCCGGCTCCAATGTTATGGCGGCAGCGGCGGCTGCAGCAGCGGCTGCAGCAGCCTTCTTGGCCTTCTTCTTGCTCTTCTTGGATGATGCTGCTTCGGGTTCAATTGGAGACTCCGGACCACGATCCTGCTGGTCCTCGGCGAAGGTTTCTTGCGGTTTGGACTCAAGCGAGTCAACTTGGCTGTCAACAAGTGTCGGCTCCTGGGAAGCATTCTCGAAAACCTCATCTGGGCTAATGGGAGTCGCAGGCCCTTGCGGAGGTGTGAGGAAAGCCTCATCCTGGCTTTCGGTCATTGTTGGTGTTTGAGGTTCCACTTGAGTTGCCTCCTCTACAGCGAAATCTGTCGGCCTGATATCAATTTCCTGCGATTGATCGGCTTTCTGCGCGTCAGTCGCAGAGGACTTTTCATCGATCGTTGTTGCATTGGATGAAGTACCCTTTGCGGGTTCGGCAGGGAGCTCTTCGTTGATGCTTGGCGCCAGGACATTATCTTCGGGTGCTTTCTTGTCCTTCTTCTTCTTCTGTTTCTTCGACTTTTTAAGTGACTTAGAAGTCTCCTCGGTCGGAGCTGAATCTTGTTGTTGCTCGGTAGAAGGCGAAGAAGGTGTAGGGGCCTCGAGAGTGTCCGCCGTGACTGCGGCCGTCTGAAGGTTGGTGTCTTCTGGGTGATGTGCGTCCACAGGAACGGCTTCAGAAGCGTCGGTATCGGTGACGGTTTTCTGGCTGGACGGGTCTTCAGCCAGTGCGTCTGTAGTTGAGACATTCGATACGGGCGCTTCTGCCGCCGCTGTCGAAGTCTCAACCTCCGGGGTCTCAACAACCGGAGTCTCAACGACCGGAGTCTCAGCAGCCGGAGTCTCGATAGAAGTCTCAACGGCAGGAGTCTCAACGGCAGGGGTCTCAACGGCAGGAGTCTCAACGGCAGGAGTCTCAACGGCAGGGGTCTCGACGGAAGGAGCCTCGACAGAGGGAGTATCAATGGCAGAAGCTTTAGCAAAGTACTCGGGAGCAGGGCTCTCGATTCCCCAAGCATCGAACGCCGGGGTGTCGATGACGGGACCTTCGCCAATAAGGGCATCGGTAGCAGCAGGCTCATTGATGGGAGCCTTGTTGGTAGGAGCTTCAGTGGTAGGAGTCTGAACGCCTGGGGACTGGAGGGGAGTCGACTCAGACGACATCACGTCATCCAGCTGCGACAGCGAAGCACCCTTGCCCTTCTTCTTCTTTTTCTTTTTCTTGCCAGATGCATCAGGCTGAACGGGCTCAGCCGGTGGCGGCTCCGTGAGACTAGGCTCAGAAGTTGCCATCGCGTTGTCAACAATGGCTGGCACATTGTCAGAAGTTTCAGGGGCAAGAATGGAGGCTTTCTCGGTAATATCCTCCGGAAGGGGGATTGCAGCTGCATCCTTCTCAGTCGGAGCTGGTTCAGATACATCGGTCTTCTCGGTAGCGTCTTCGGGAAGAGGCACTCCTGCAACATCCACTTCGGCAACAGTTTGTCGGGGGATCTGCTCAACGAAGTCGGTATCATCCTCAGGCAGAGGAATGGTGGTAGCATCTGGTTCAGTATCAGGTAAGACGGACGTCTCCTCCAATGCTTTTGCGACGGGCGCTTCGACTATTGCGTTCTCGACAGCAGGTTCTGCGGAGACAGCTAGAGAAGTGTCGTTATCGGTCTGTACCAAGTCCACTTCCGCAGCAGAAGGTTGTGTGCTTGCATCTGTTTCGGTGGAAGAAGGCTTTGCTTCAGGTTCGTTCAAAGCTTCGGCGGTCTGGTCCTTCTTGGACTTCTTCAGCTTCTTCTTCTGCTTCTTGGACAAGGAAGTAGACTCGGCTTCAGCTGGGACCTCTGCCTCAAGCGGTTCAACCGGGGTGTCATCGATGATTTGATCAGCGGCCGGTGGCTGCGAAACCTCGTCGCTCTTTGAAGCAGAAATGTCTTCTTGGCCAAAGACTGAAGGTTGCTGTTGCCATGGGTCCTCGTCTAGCTGCCAGGGGTCGTCTTCAAGCGTGGCCAGGCTTTCTTCTGGTGCTAGAGGTACAGGCTGAGTCTCTTCAATAGCCGCCACGTCGGTGTCGGCAGGCTTGACGTCTTGGTCAACAGTTGCAACCTGCTGCTCAGCCAAGCTGTCAGATGGACCGAGTGACTTGTCGTTAGATTCGGAGAGGGGCGGCAGTGATTCCGATGGTGTGTCGAGCTTTTCTTGGGGGCCGCGGATATCGAGTCGCTGGTCAGGGAGGCTTTGCTGGATTTCAGCGGACTTGGCTTCTGGCGCCTCAGGGGCGGACTCTTGTTGCAAGGATGTAACATCATTAGTGGTGCCAAGCGACCTTGCTTCGATGTCCAATGTAGGAGTGTCTGGTTGAGAAGAAACAGTTGAGGGCTCGAGGGCTGAAGTAGATAGAAGAGTTTCGTTTGTCGCATCCAAAGATTTCTTGCTCTTCTTCTTCTTTTTACCCTTCTTAGTGTCAGGAACCAGAGGTGAAGCAGGCAAGTCAGTCTCGACTTCCTCCTTGGAATTGTTGACATCAGGCAATGGTTCTTGGACCGCATCTAGGGCGGGGGCGGGAACCGGCTCCTCCGTGACGGGAAGTGCCGGTAGCTGTTCAGCTTCATCCGTGTCCTTGGCCTCCTGAACATTGACAGAGGGTGCCAGAGAAGGCTCGGGAAGGACTTCCGACGCCTTCAGAGTCTCGCTGGCTTGACCAGCGCTAGCTTGAGCGGCAGCCTCAGCAGCAGCAGCCATCTCAGCCAGTTTCTTCTTCCTCTGCTTCTTGCTCAAACCTGCAAGCGGATCCTCCTCTGCCTTGAGCTGCTCCGGCTCTGTTTCAGGCTTCTTCTCCTCGATGTCTGCGAGAGAAGTGGTTGCAGGCTGGTCAAGCTCAATGGCCTCCTTAGCTTGAGAGATGCTGGTTTCAGGAGTAGCAGTTGCTTCGGTGACTAGATTGCTCTCTTCGATGGGTTGCGCCGGTGATGCGGCGGTAGGCTGTTCGACTTCCACTTCTCTGCTGACCTCAGCGGGTTCAGCAGCATCAGCGGCCGCCTTCATCTCGGCCTTCTTCTTTTTCTTCTGTTTATTGCTGAGGCCGGCGAAGGGGTCCACATCATCCATTGGCTTCTCCTCGACCACGGGTTTCTCCTCGACCTCGAGCTGCTCCTCAGGTTTGGGCCGTCCAGCCTCCAATTCAAGTGATTCGTTGACATGCTCGTCAGGAATTGGAACGGCGGCGGCGGCAACTTCGGAGGTGGCATTAGTGGCAACAGCCTCTGCGGCCTCTGCGGCCGCCTTCATCTCGGCCATCTTCTTTTTCTTCTGTTTGTTGCTGAGGCCAGCAAAGGGATCCACCTCCTCCATCGGCTTCTCCTCGATCGCTGACTTCTCCATGGTCACTGGCTTCTCCTCGACCACTGGTTTGTACTCGACATTTGGTCGCTCTTCGGTCTTCGGATGTTCAGCCTCCAATTCTAGTGATTCGTCCACATGCTCAGGAAGTGGAACAGTGGCGGCGTCAACAGCAGTAGCCTCGGCTGCTTCGGTGGCGGCAATAGCGGCGGCAGCCTCAGCAGCCTCGGCGGCCGCCTTCATCTCGGCTTTCTTTTTCTTCTTCTGCTTGTTGCTCAAGCCAGCAAAGGGGTCCACCTCAACCTCGGGCTGCTCTTCAGGTTTGGCTTGTCCGACTTCGGGGTCAAGCAGCTCCTTGACATGCTCTTGCTTTTCTTCGGGCTTGGCCTCTTCAACCTCTGGTTCAAGCAAGTCGTCGACATGCTCAGGTAGTGGGATGGCAGCAGCGAGCTCGGCATCAGGAGACTCCTTCTCCTTTGGGGCATCGACTGGCTTGAGAGACGTATCCGGTTCGAGCGACTCGTTGGCATGCTCAAGAGGCGGAACGGCGGCGGCGGCGACGGCTGCAGCCTCAGCGGCTTCGGCTGCAGCCTTCATCTCAGCCTTCTTTTTCTTCTTCTGCTTGTTACTCAGGCCGGCAAACGGGTCCACGTCGGCCTCAGTCTGCTGTTCGGGCTGAGCCTGCTCAACCTCCGGTTCGAGCGACTCAGCGACATTCTCAGGTAGTGGAACAGCAATGGCAAGCTCGACATCGGAAGACTCCTTCTCCTTGGGGGCATTGTCTGGTCCAAGAGATTCTCTAGTCTCGGGAGAGGTCTCTGGGACAGGTTTCGAGATCTCAGGAAGAGGAACACTTGCAGCTGTTTCCGCTTCCGTGGTGATCTTCGTTGCCTTCTCAGCATCAATTGGCGGCTCCGAGACGGCTTCCGGAAGGGGACTTGAGGAGACGAGGGGTTCCTTGGCTTCAGAAGAGTGAGCTTCGTTGGTTACACTAGCGGCAGCCGCGGCCGCGGCAGTAGCAGCTGCCATTGCTGCCATCTTCTTTTTTTTCTGCTTGTTGCTCAAGCCAGCAAAGAGATCCTCTTCACTTTTGGGCACCTCCTCGATATTGACTTGCTCCTCGACCTTGGCCGGTTCTTCAGGCACCTCCTTGATATTCGACTGAGACATGTCTTCAACCTTCTCAGAGAGCGGTTCAGCTGAAGCTTGCTCGATCTCGCGGATCTCCGCAGCATGTTCAAGGATTGGCAAAGAAGTCGGCAGGGCCTTCGCGTCGAGAGCGGTGTCAGGCTGGTGCTCGATAGAGGCCAAGGAGTCAAGAGGAGTATCAAAGGCTTCGTCTGAGGCATCAGGGAGAGGGATAGCCGCCGCTTGTTCAATAGCGGGTAGGAAAGTGGACGGTGCCTTTGTTTCGATAGCAATCTCCGGCTTGGGCGTGGGCTGAACGTCAGCTAGGGACTCCAGGGGAGCTTCGAACACCTCATCCGAGACCTCGGGTAGCGGGATACCCGCGGCTCGCTCGGCTTCAGTTGTCTCCGCGGTCTGTTCAAACAAAGGCGCGAGGGCGGGCTGCGGCGTTGTGTCTGCTTCGGAGGCAGCTTTGCTGTTCTGCTTAGTCGGCTCGGCAGATCGTTCAAGCTCCTGCATCTCGGCCTGAGCCTGCTCCCAAGCCTTCTTGATCTTGAGTTGCTTTTTTCTCTCCTTCTTGGAGAGCTTCTTGTCAGACGCGTCGTCCTCGAGCAAAGGCTCAGATGTAACGGTTTTGGGAGCGACATCTTCGACCAGAGCACTGCGATCCACAGGTACGTCCTCCGCGACGGATTTGCCGGCGTGATGCCTGCCATCAAGCACAGCTGGAAGGTCCTCGACTGCATGGGGTGCCTGAACAGTGGGCTCCACAGGCGGAGTATCTTGAGTTGAAAGCAGCGGGTCATCGGCGCGATCAATTGAGGGACCAAAATCGGCTGAGAGAAGCGCATGCTCGTCGGCAGACGCAGCAGGAAGCGGTGGCAAAACATCCAAATTAATCTCATCGTTCGAGGAGACAGCGACTGAGGGAATCTCGGCCAAGGGCCCCACAGATCTGTCGACTGGCGCAACGTCAATAGTGTTGCTAGTTGAGGCGTGAACTGGCTCCTCGGTTGGCATGGCGCGAATCTGATCGATTGATGGCAAGAAGTCCTTGTCGGTGGAGTCAATTGCGAGGTGCTCCGCTGACACCAACGCTTCTTCGACATCTGGCGTAAGAGCAGAAGAAGTAGGCCCATCAGAAGGGAGGGCAATGCCATCGACTGACGCGCCCTTGCCCTTCTTCTTCTTTTTCTTGTCTTTCTTGGACATCCTGCCTTCGATTACGGGTAATTCTGCTGGTTCGGGAGCATCCAAAGTCTTTCCGTCTCGACCAATCTCTGTTGACTTGTCGTGAGACTTGAGACGGTCTACGAGATACGCAGCTCCCAGACCAGCCGCGGCACCTCCCAGTAGAGCGCCAATAGCATCATCGCGGGAGTGGCCGTCATGGTCAATCTCGGTCAAATTGGCGGCAACATCGCGCGATCGGTTCAGTGTAGGGCTTGATGGTGTGTCTGGTGTGTCACGATCCATTAGATTTTTGATGATTGATGGGGGCGTCATGTGTAGGAGATACGAACTTCTTTCTTTGGACGTCGTCTCGACTTGTTCCGGTTCGGGCATCTCAGTTGCGTGTGTCACGGGGCTGTCGGGTAGAGCAGGTAACTGCCCTGACTTGAACTCCGGAATGTTCGAACGGTGAGTAGGACTGGCAATGGCCGTTGCCGGGGATGTCATAGGGCTAGCAGGAAGTGCGGGCAGCTTCTCTAGCTCATGCTCTGACAAGTCCAACCCCCTGGCGGTATCTGCAGACGGGGGAAGGCCAGGTGATGCCGCATCAAACATGGCACCGGCATGCTGGACTGCGTGCTCTGCCTTCGGAGTGGTTTCCTGCGAGCTGAAACGGCGCGTTGTTTGTTCAGGATAGCGGGACATATCCGTGTCAAGACGAAGGTCAGGCTCAAAGGGCGATGCCTGAAGCTGATGGAAGTAATTCACATCCTCGTCACGCAGGGTGAATTCTGGTGCAGGAGATTCCCGCGATGACGGCTCGCTTGGAGGCAGCTCTGGGAAATCAATGGGTGGCTCCATTGACTGAGCTGCGGATTCCTGACGAGCCTGTTCAAGCAGGTAGAGGGGCTTGATCTCGCGACTGTTCTCCCACGAGATGGGCCTCGAGGGGCGCCTGGACAGGGAAGCGGGATGAGGAGGGGTGATGTGTGTGGTCTCGGGGAACGTCGGCACCGCTGGCGAGGTGACAGGCGAGACTCCGAAGGTACCTGGAGACGAAGGTGTCGACCTCTGCCCCAGTCGCAGCTTGAAGGGTACGGCTGTCTGACTTGGGCTTCTGGTCGGTGTCTCCATGTTGCTACGCTTGCGGGCGTGTGTCTTTGGCGTCTTGGTCTCGTGCTGACGCCTCCGCTCCTCCGGTGGCGTCTCCGGCCGGCTGTCGGGCAGGGCAGGAAGTTCATCCAAGTCTGTCTGGGTGGGAGAGCCAGGAGTGCTGGGCGGCATTGGGCTGGGTGGCAGGGGGAGGAAATCTCCGTACTGAGGGTCGATGGCAGGTCTAATAGTCCGCGGCACGATCTCAGGGTCGACGATGTCTAGGTCTCGCGGGGGACTGGCGGATCTCTCGCGATCTTGAAGAGCATCTGACGACTCTTCCAACTGCGGTTCGGTGGCGTTGGAGCGGGACATCATGGAGCCCAAAGCTGCCACGGCGCTCGCCAAGCCGGCACCCGCGCCAAGGGTGCCGGCATTATCTAAAAAAGACGACTTCTCGTCCTTGCTGGAAACATCCTTGCTGCTTCTGTTTCCAAACAGGTTGTTAAAGAAGCCGCTACTGCGTTTCTCATCTTCCTTGGGACTCTTCTTGTCGTCTCGGCTGCGTCTCTTACGTTCGGAGCTTTCCGACACCACCGACTTGGCATCGTCGTCGTAGCGAGTTCCATTCGAGTGTCGGTCAGACTTCTCACGACGAGACGAACGGTCAGAGGTTACGGAAGCTGCGTCTCGATCGTCCTCACGGCGACTCTTGGAACGACGTTCTGACTTTTCGCTCCGTGTGGCGGGATCGGACACAACTGAACTAGCATCCCTATCATCGAAGCGACTGCTGCGGGACCGGCGATCGGATTTTTCACGCCGGCTTGAGGGGTCAGAGACCACCGAACTGGTGTCTGCGTCCTCGTATCGGCTGCTCCGGGATCGACGATCTGACTTGTCGCGGCGGCTCGCAGGATCAGAGACAACTGAGCTCACGTCGCGGTCGTCAATCCGGCTACTCTTGGAACGGCGCTCGGACTTGTCTCGCCTGCTCGATGGGTCAGATACTACAGAGCTCACATCTCGCTCTTCGAACTTGGAACGGTCCCGCTGAGACTTGGCCGGGAGGTCGTCCCAGTCTTCAAGATCGTCGCGAGTGCTGCTTCGTTCGACGGTTGGGGTCGCGGTGTAATCGCTCTGTTTGTCGACGTCTGTCCATTCGTCTGAGCTCTGCTTGGATTTCTTGGACTTCTTCTTCTTCGCATGCTCATCCCATGCGTCGTCGCCGGCCTCTTGGGGTTCGGTAGAGCGGTATGAATCCCTCTCAGGCAATTTCTCGCGGGACGTGCTCGGGTCGTTGTAAGAAGATGGCTCTTGAGTTTCTGGCTCATCATCGTCATATGTGACAATGATTTCAGATCTCGAGCCACGACTCTTCTTCTTTTTGTCCTTCTTTCTTGTTTTCGCCGATGTGGAGGCTTCAGGGTCTGTTGGGGCAGCTTCGGACTCCACCGTTCTGGAGACGGGAGTCTCGTCATGAGGGTGTGTTGTCAGAGAAGAAGTGGGCAAATCCCAGGTGGGTGCGTCTTGAAATCCACGAGTCTTCGGGCCAAGCGCCACAACGGTTTCCGGACTTTGAGGGGTATCGTAATAGCTGCTTGGCCTCTCATAAGAAGGGCCTGTCTCTGCGTAGGGAGCAGGTTGGTCTCGGTAAGCCGTTGTAGGCTCGCCATAGTAACTGTGAGGTCTAGCGTAGGCGGGCATTGCTTGCGAGTATGGAGCGTGTGCAGGGTGTGGTGCAGCTTCGGCGACATCGTGGTAACTGTGAGGTCTGGCGTATGCATGATCCATCGGAGCAAATGGATTAGGCTCAGGTCGTGATGTGGCTTCGGGAACGTCATCATAGCCGTGTGGTCTTTCGTAGACAGGGGCCGGTGCAGACGAAGGAGCAGGTTCGGGCTGTGATCTTGGTTCGGGGGCACCATACGTCTCTTCAGGTAGCACGTTGTCGAGACTTTGCCTTTTTGATGCCTTTTGCTTGCGCTTCTCCTTCTTGCTCAGCTTCCTCGACGGTTCAGTCTCTTCAACTGGCGGCTCCTGCTCGATGAATGGCACCTCCTTAGCCTTGCCCTTGTCACGACGTTCTTTTTCACGAGGAGAGTCGGTCGCGTGGCCGTTGTGCATTTCCTTCTCTGTGACTGGTGTTTCTGGCACCTCGCCAATGACAAAGCCGCGGTCGCCTGCAGTGGGCCCATCATGGGTATGATCGGGACCATAGATGCCCAGGTCGGTGACAGTCTCGGCAAACGGCTGCTGGTAAACGGCCGGCTCACTTTGTCCTGGTGGGCTGTCGCGACGCATGTAGGTGGGGTTGTCGATGACAATGTTGGGATCAAACCCAGTGTCTTGAAGACCAGCCGCCAACACAGAGGCAAATTCTAGATCATCTGCAAAGGCGCCAGGCATCCTAGACGTCTGAGGGCTAGAAGGCTTGGGGCCTGGGGCGGGAGGCAAGTCTGCGTCATCTTCGAACGACGTGGTGAGCTTAGATGGGGCAGCTTCGATTATGGGTGATATAGGCTCGACGCTGCGGGACTTTGGTGACTCCGGGGGACTGTGTCGCTCCCTTTCCTCTTCGGGCTTGCTCTCGAAAGGATCGCGCATCTTGGGGGCTTCAGAGGCTTCAGAGACTGCAGCCGCTGCAGCTCCACCGGCAACGCCCGCAGCAATGATGCCCCACGGTGAACTCTTGCCCAGTTTCTTTTTCTTCTTCTTAGACTTACGAGAGGTGCTGGACAGCTCCTTGATTGGAGGCTCTGGGCTCTCGATCTGGAAGCTCTTGGTCTCATTCTCGCCCCAAGTGACTGACTTGGCTGTGGGCGTTGTCGGCCTTTCCACAACCTCGCCTCTGGGTCCAAAAACGATTTCTGTGGCAGGCGCGGTCGCAGAAGAAGGTGGCTCAGCTGAAGTAACGGATCGTGGTTGAACAGGCTCTTGACTTCTACTGGAGGGTTGTTCCTGCGCTTGCTTCTCAGGGGCGGGCGTGTGGCGCGGGGTAACAACGGGTGTGGGTAAGACGAGGTTCAGCAGAGGTCGCTCACGCTCAGCAGAAGGGTCGCGAGACTGGAAGATTGGCTGTGCGCCAGGATCGAGTTGACGGTGAGGCAGACGGAAGCGAGAAAGCTCGTCGGGGATGATGACATGATCAATGCGAACATCGGCGTTGGGGGCGTCGTACGGGCTCTTGTCGTGAGGATGATCCATCTCGGGCGGTGTTACGATGGTAACGATGTCAGGGCCCTCATCGTGGTCTTGCCACTTGCCGACAACAGACTCATCATGAGGAGACGCACTGCGCGAGCGGATCTCGTCCTTGGCGATCTTGCGGGCGATGACAGTCTCACGGTAGTACCGATCGGCCTCTTCCTGTACGGCGTCCTTGGTAGTTCGGGATCTGTCGCGAGAGCCATCCTCGGTCACATGATCGTTGCGATGCTTGCGTGATCTCTCCTCTTCGACGGCGATGGCAGAAGCAATGGCGGCCGCGGCTATAGGCACGGTAGCGTGCTTGGCCTCATCGTAGATGGACTTTGCAGCATGCTGTTCCTCCTGAAGAGAATCTCTCCGGCGGCGCGGCTCAGGGGTCCGGGAACGGTCTCGTGCTCCTTGCTGATACTGCTCCAGACGCTTCTCGAGTTCAAAGGAGTCTTTGCGGCTCATTCGGGATTCGGAGTAGTCGGGCTTCCTCGGCGGAGAATCGTCAAAGTTGGGTTCGCGGTCGACGGTCACGACCTGGGGAGTCAGTGGCCTCTTCGGGGTGGCGTACTTTGGCGTTTGGAACGCATCATCAGCGACCTGGAACTGGAAAGGGTCAATAGGGGCTTGTGCATTGGGGGCCTCGGGATGCTCCACCCCATGTTTCTCTCGGGGCGCCTCAGTCGGCTTCTCTACCCGCTTCACATCCCGGCGTTCATCCACGACCACCACCGGCTTACGGTCATCCCTGCGAGGTTCCTTTGGTTCCTCACGTGGCCGGTGGTCATCTTTTGGGTCGTACTCAACTCGAATCTCGTCACCCTGGGGCAGCTTGTACACCTCCGGGCGAGGGTCAGTCTCGACGTCGGGCTTCTTCAAGGCCTCATAGGCGGGATCAGAACGGCCAGCCCGACGCTTGTCTCGGTCGTCGATGATCTCAACGTTGTTGCGTCTATGGGGCCGGCGGGGGTCGTTCTGATCACGAGGATCGCGGTCTTCCAGCTCAATTGGTACTGGGCGTTCGGGCTCTTCCTCTATACGACGGCTTTGCCAGGAATCGCGGAAGTCATTCCGATGATGGTCCCGTACCTCACTTCGACGGTCATCTCGTCGTTCCATATACTCGCCCGAGTCCCTACGTTTAGCAGCCATGGTCACACCCATAGCCGCAGCGGCAATGCTTACGCCAGCGATGGCATTCTCAGCAGCGCTTCTTCCCTTGGGCGGCTGGCGGGGTTGCTTAGAGTTCCGGCGCTCCTCCTCCTCGAATCTTTCTGCATCGTACACCTTGGACGGGAGAGGGACAATGGGAATAGGCTGCTGGATGGGGACTGGGTCGGGCCGGGCACGCTGAGGGACATCCTGGCGGGATGAGGTTACAGAGCTACGGTCGTAGTCAAACTTGTCCGGGTCTGAGGTCGGCACGGGGTATATACGCTGCATCGGTTGTTTCCCAGTCTTGGGCGATTCGACCTGCGCTACCGTCTCTTCGTGGTGGCGCCGGGAAGAGCCAGCGGACCGGGGGTCTTCTTCGCCAAAGCCGCATGGGCTTTTTACGGCGCCGCGAAGAGAGTTTACGGGACCGAAGAGGCGTGGGTCCACAATGGTACTCCTCCGCGAGGGTGGCTTGATCTGCTCCGGAGGCTCGTTTGAAATTCTTGCCGACTTGGACGGCTTGATGGAGGAGCCATACGCCAGGCCGTTGTCGGAATCATCCGTAGTAGTAGACTCATCTTCAGACGCCGATTCCCAGTCATCGTCCGAGGAGGAAGCGTTTTCATTAGGTTTAGAAGTGCCAGATCCTCTGGTCTTGGTGTCGCTCTTACTCTTACTACGGAAATGGCTGAAGGCGGCGGCTGCGGCTGCAGCACCAGCCGCGGTACCGGCCAGCTGGGACGCCCGTGACTTGGAAGCAGACTTGAGGTCATGCTCATTCTGCCTGCGCGCAATGTCTTGCAGTTGGCGTCCAATCTCGAGAATTTCTTCGTCGGTCTTATCACGAGGCATCGGGGGCCGCGGTTGTTGTTGGTGGGCGTCAGTCGGTTCAGCGCGGTACAACGAGGGACTCGCGTATCCCTGTGGCCTGGGGCTCGTAAGCTGACTCTTGTCGCGGTCAATGTAGCCGCGACCGTAAGCCATGTCAGAATTGACGGACGAAGAGGAGGAATTGCCAAAGGAGAGAATGCGGGCCTTCTGCTTCTTCCTCCTGCGACGTTTGCGCTGCTCCGAGGGGGCTCTGAAGAAAGTATTAAAGATGCCGCCAAACTTGGGGCTCTTTGCTGAGATGTTGAGCATGGAGGAGGAGGTGGAGGAGGACGAGGAAGAACTGGAGCCGCCTCGCGGGCGCATCCTCTCGGACTGATGGTTTCCTTGGTATGGCTGGGGTTGGGCATGTCGTTCGGGTTCGCCATAGCCTAGAGGCTGAACGAAGGCCTCGGAAGGGGGATACTGTTGTTGCGGCTGGTGGTGTTGGTGATGTTGGTACTGGTCGGGTTGGGGGTATCGTTGGGGCTCGCCATATCTCTGAGAATCGGGATATCTCTCAGAAGGGGCGGCATATCTCTCGGTTTCGGGGTATCTCTGAGATTCGGTATAGGATTGGGGGTATTGCGATTGCGACGGCGAATAGACGGACGGCAAAGGCTGCTGCTGTGTTGGGGCCCGAGATGATGGACCAGGAATACTCGATACGACGCTCTCGTCGGCAGCGCTGGCGAGTTGCTCGCGAGAATCACGGCGGTCTCTTCTTCGCCGCCGAGAGCTCTCTGGGCTCCGGCGACGCGGATCTCGCATCATGGTCGCGAAGGCGTATCGAAAGCTGTCGTGCGCATCTGTCGCTCTTTCGTGGTTCGGGGGCGATTTGATGATGGAAATGTTCGACGGCGTGGGGTGTCGAATTGTGTGGTGGTGTGGTGAATTAAAGATGAGGCTCTGTGCTTTGAAGTGCGCAGACAATAATCTGGCGATGTTATTGTTTTGTTTTTTGAGGAATAAGCGACTGGACGAAGCGGGACAGGCCGTGAAGCTATATCCCGGGGGTGTTCCCCCAAAAAACTGACTGAGCGGGGGGGGTGGTGGGAAGCCTTCAAAGTGTGGAAGGGGGGGGAGAGACTTCCTTCCATGGGAGGCAAGGAGGGAAAGGGTGGCTGGGGATTTGGGAACACTCACGCACAATCTGGGACGACGATGGGCGCTGGGAAAGGGGACTGGGAGCTAGGCCCTTCCTGGTTCAGAGAGGCAGCTGGCAGCGCAGCACACCTTACAGATGCTGCGTAGGGAGGGAGTACCTACATGGGGGAAGCTGGGCTCACCTCAGATGGCGGCGGGGTCGCCCAGCGGTCGCGGTCCACTAAGACGAGGTGAACAGGGTGAGGCGAGCTGCCTGTGAAATTGGCAATTGCTGCAATTGGGACGAAAAGGAACTCGACGGGCAGCAGCTACGGCCATCCCCTGTAGCTTCCCTGGTCCGTTGTTTCCACCTCAGCTCCCATGGTCCAAGTGTCCGACCGGCCACCGCGGCACCCTGTCGAAATTGCCCGCGCTTACGTTTGGATACCTTATTGTACGCTTACCTAATATTTCATACTCACCTTGCACACTGCACTTTCTTCCCATCCATCATCCACTCTTACATAGTAGGTATCCATACTACCTACCTTACTGATGCCATGCATTTTCTCGGCCATGGTTCAGCTCTTTTCTCGCTTCTGCAAGTCACTTTTGAGTCTGGAGCCTTGAGTCTCGAGGTCAGTGAGTGCGCCCAATGCCACCATCCGCAACGTCCCATGTGGAGATCAGCCCGGCTGGCCTCCCCGCTCCAGCGCTCCCTCGCCAACACATCCTTACCGCCTCTTTCATGAGCCTTTCTTTTTCGAATCGACGAGACGTGTCGAAGCCGTCACACAAAGATGCGATACGCTTCATCTGTTGATTCATCATTGACTCACCAATGGCTCCTCTAATTCTTATGGTCTGATCCACCCCCCTCGCGTTTTTCATCTCTTCTCCAACACCTCAAGACAGAGTAAACCACAGCGGCGAACAGGGATCTGCATCGTCGTCCTGCAGCCTACTGCAGCCTGTCTAACCAGGTCACCTGCGGCAACACGTGTAACCACTCTCACTGTCACCCTCTGCTGTGCTGGGAGATTATTCATTGGCGACCTCTCCAAGGGTACCGCAGAGCGCTACAAAGTCACAGACTGTGAGAGATTCCTAACCCAGTTGTGATTGGGCCGCTGACCGTAGGCCACCGCGTGAGCCACAGTCGCAGACATCGGCAGATCGGGTATCGCGATGGCGCCAAAAAAAAAAGTTTTTGATCCTGAAGAGGGGCGAATTTCCCGTCTGCGCCTGCATGGCGGCCTGAAGCAGGGCGCTGGCTGGTGTCACTCGAAATCGAATGGGTGCCACAGCTTTTCCCAAGTCTTCACAACCTCTCGCGGAGGCAAGTCGTACTTAAAGCTCCCAGCCTAAGGTAGCTTCTTTCCGCCGGAGATCCACATTTGCCGTGTTGTCCGTCGGCCCCACTCTCGCCGACTCCCCGAGCCCGCCGGCCCGGAATCCTGATTTTACGGCCCTCTCGGCAACCATGGCGGCGACCATGGAAATCATGTGGACCGCTTTCCAAAAGTGCTATGAAAGGATTGCAATCGCATCTTGTGTTCTAGCCGACTGCGAAAATGTTCTAGGCCTGTCGGGGAATTAAAACTCTAGCAACGGCTTGGTTCCGAAACCATGGGTTAATCGTCTGGCCAAACCAAAAGGTGTCGGAACGATCCCGAACATGGACCCTATCCAAATCCCTATGGCTATCAGCTCAAACTTCAACGCCATGATAAAAGCGTTTGATCTTTTTCTGAAACTGCAGTCATGCTGTCATTATTCACCTTTGTATCAACATATTTACATTATTCAGATAATTCTCTTTCTTTAAAATGGTCGTGACGCAAATCCACGACGTTCTTGAACGCCTAAGACAAGAACATTTCGTCGCCTCCATAGTCTTCGCCGCTGCAGCTACCGCCGCACTTCTAACCGCAATATTGCTTCAGTACTTCAAACCAGTCGGAAAACGCAGAGGAAAAGATGGAAGGCGTCCCGTTTTACCACCAGGCCCCGAAGGCGTTCCCCTGTTCGGGAACCTGCTTCAAGTCAGTGCCAGCAAAGGAGACCCCTACAACAGAGGCGTACGTATCCATCTCTTCAGGTGTGGAGCTGTGCGTGAACATTAACTTAACGTCTGATCCAAAATACCAGCTCCTCTCCATGGCAAAATACGGAGAAATGACCACCCTCCACCTAGGCTCAAAGACCCTAGTCCTCCTCAACAGCAGCCGCGTCGTCAGCGAAATCATCGCCAAGCGAAGCAGCCAGACGAGCACCCGAACCCCCATGCCCATCTCCAACGACATCGTCGGCCGCAACCGCAAGTCCCTCATCATGTCCCAAAAGGACTGGGCCGAGCCCCGGCGCGTCATGCACTCCCTCCTCAGCGGCACCGCCCTCCGCCAGTACGGCGAGTTCCAGGAGCTCGAGAGCACCCAGATGATGGCCGAGTACGTCTTCAAGCCGGGCATGTGGTACCGCCACCGCTACCGCTACGCCAACTCGGTCATCCACCGCATCGCCCTCGGCGAGCGCCTCGTCAAGAGCGAGGAGGAGCTCGTCGACATGCAAAACGCAGTCACCTTCTTCGTCGGCTCCATCGGCAGCTCCATCATCGACTGGTTCCCCGACCTCGCAAAGCTCCCGCGCTTCCTCCAGCTCTGGCGCCCGCACTGGGAGGCCCTCGGCCAGTGGAACTACGACCTCTACGACCGCTGGTACAGCCCCATCGCCGCCAAGGTCGAAAACGGCACCGCGCCCCCGTCCTTTGTCCGCGACACGCTGCTCCACCCGGACACCAAGTACAAGGGCGACCACGTCGACGGCATGTACGTTGCCATGCAGCTCATCGAGGCCGGCAGCGACACCACCCGCGAGGCTCTCAACATCATGACCATGGCGGCGCTCGAGTACCCGGCCGTGTTCAGGGCGGCGCGCGCAGAGGTCGACGCCCTCTGCGGCGTCGACGAGCAGGCCCGTCTGCCCACCCTCGCCGACATGGACGACCTGAAGTACATTTGCGCCATGGCCAAGGAGATCCTGCGCTGGCACGTCATCTTCCCGCTCACGCCGGATCACACGACGTCCGCGGACATGGAGTTTGAGGGGTACTATTTCCCCGCGGGCACCGGGTTCGCCATCAACGGGCCCGCCGTCGCCAACGAGTGCGAGGATCCGGACGAGTTCAAGCCCGAGAGGTGGCTGGACGGTCACGAGGCGGATATCGCGCATGGGTTGTGGGCTTTTGGCGGCGGACGGAGGATATGTGTGGGATACCGCCTGGCTCAGCGTAGCATGTTTTTGAATATCGCTAGGCTGGTTCAGTGCGTCGACTACAAGCCTGTGAGTGGTTTTCCCTCTTTGTCCCTCGAATTCGGATTTTGTAACAGCACTAACTGGAGACCTACTTCTAGAACGGCCCGTACAACAGGAACATCCTGAACCTGGAGGCCACGGGCGAGCCCTTCCCCGTCAAGGTCGACATGAGGAACAAGCATTACGAGTCTCTCATTCTGCGAGAGGCTCAGGTTGCTGGTGTTTTGGAGGACGCTAAACTGATGCGGGACTAAAGTAAATGCTCGCCCTCCCCCCTTTTCTATAGAAACACTTTTGCTTTTGGCATTTGAATCTCGTGCCTGCCTCTTTTGTGCGGTGTAAGGTAGATTCGTACTTATATTCTACATTATCAAAGTCTATCGAGACAGTAGGAGTATTCACTGATGCTGTGTAATAATACCGTGTAAAAGATATCGAGAATCGCCCGAGCAGCCAGCAAAGGTAGAAATTAGAATGAATTCTACATTATCACATACAAAGTCAAGAAAGCTCTGCTTCTTTTGTTACCACTTTGATGTTGCCTCTCTTTCTCTCTGTCCCTCTGTCTCTCCCTCTTAAGAAGTCGCTCCACTTTCTATCATGAGTTCAAAGTCTCGTAACCCATCACCTCCCACCCGCGAAAGAAAGACATAGGATCAGGCTCAAGAAGCAGCGAGACATCGATATCCGCCGGGAGCGACCAGCTCTCCTCCAACCCCGACGCGCAATTCATCTCAGGGTCCATCTGTTGTCCCGATGGTTCCCTAGCTATAGTAAACAAAACGTACCGTGTCAGCTTTGCTGTAATGACGGCATACCCATTTGAGCGAGAAAAACAAAAAGGCTCACCTGCTTGCAATTGCGTGACGGCCCCGTCAATCTTGCGCAGCAGGTCCAGCGACTTGCGAGCCGAAACGCTGAACGCCGCGATGCCCTGCAGAATGCCCTGGCATTGCTCCCACGATGCAGACGTTGCTGTGTGGTCCAGCCCTGTCCAGAGGCGCGGACAGAGGCGGCAGACGATCAGGACTAAGCCGGCGGCACAGGCATCTGTGATATTTATATGATCTCGCGTTAGCCATCTTTTCTGCTTACTATACTCAAATGAGGGCCAATCGCCTTGGGGAATCAAAGAGAAGAAATGAAGGTGGAAGTGTCTCACACAAGCTATTCCACCACCACGCCCCCGTCGTGTCCGTCTGATACGAGCCCTGCACCAGATCAATGAGCTGCATGGCCGCGTCTACACACGCCCTAGCACACTCCGTCAGAAACGGAGCCCTGAGGCCCTTGTCCCGCGACCTGGACGCTGCTTCCGATGGTGGGCGGCCACCGGCGGTGTCCCGATGAGGTCGGGCGTACTCCGCAGAGAGATCGGTGAGAATCGGCCTGTGGAGCATGAGGCGGAGATACAAGAACCTATATTCAAAGAAGCATCCCCCTTATTCAGTCCCCGGCTCTCGTCTTATATCGAGTACACAAGAATGGCGGCGCGTACCTTGCGTGTAGAACGTGCTTTTGCGTCGCGAGGATACGGAGGTCATCTGGAGACGAGACCCCGTCCAGCACGGAAGCTTCAGACTCGCCTCCCCACGAGAGGAGCGGCGGTACCAAGTCCTCGAAGTCGGTTAATTTGGAGTCGAGCTCGACAATGGCGTCGAAGCTGAGTCCTCCTATGCCTCCTCCTCCTCCTCCTCCCCGCGTGCCGCAACTTGCTCTCTGGGCGGGATAACGGTTCCGCCACGCCTGGTAGACTTGTGAGAGGATGTTCTCGAGTATCAGGCTCAGCTTGAAGCTTTGGGTGATGAACTCCAGCTTGGGCTGCTCGAGACTCTGGCCTGCGCCGGAATGGGATCTGGAGAGTAGTTCGTTTGCTGATAGATTGGACGTGACGGTAGGTCGACCGAATGTCATGCTCACGAGGCTGACAACATGTTAGCCGTTACTACCTTTTTTCTCATGGTCCCAAATGACCCTGGCAACGTAGATAAACGATGATAGGGGGACAACTCACGTATCGATAATAACACAACCCTGCCACGTCCGCTGCCTAACGTCCATCTCCAAAGTGAACCCTCCCTCCCCCTCCGCCCCAAGGCCGGCCCCCATATCCCGCGCCGCCACAACATCCATATGAAGCCCGAGCCCCTGCGCAATCCGACACGCGATCCCAACGGCATTCCAGCACCGATCGGGAAACGGCGTCCCCTGAAAGACCAAGCCGCACAGCAACAGCGTCTGCACGACGCCGAGGTTGTTCTTCTCGAGTAGGTCGACGCTGAGGCACTTGCGGCTCCGCAGCAGAAAGACCTCGATGCTCTTTGCCTTTTCCGCGCAGGTGAGGTCCGCAAAGTTGCAGGCGAGCGCAAAGATGGAGTTGAGGGCGCTGTGGAAGACGATCGTGGTGGCGTCTGCGCCGGGGGAACATCCCAGACCTACGCCGCGGAAGTCCGTTTCTCCTGCTTCGAAGGCGGCTACTGCTGCTGCGGTTGTCGAGGTCGTCGGTTGCCAGAGGGATTCGTAGGCTCTTTCAAAGGCCGGTCTGTGGAAGACGGGGTAGAGGTAGTGTACTCTCTGAAAGTACAGTTGAAGAAGATAATCGGCAAACGGGCGAGGCGGTAAGAGGAACTTGTCAAAATCGGCGTATAGAGAAGACGGCGTCGAGAGGGACGGCAGTGCCTGCTGACTCCTAAACGGAGTGGATGGCTGCACTCTTGTAGGGACCGAGTTCATCGCGCTGTAGGCCTCCTTCAAGAACGCAACGGCTGAGGAGCTGCCGTAGAAGTCGGGCTCCGCCAAATTGTTAGGCGAGTCCTCCAGATCATCCTCGGCGAGAATGGTGCCCATGGCCGTCACCCGTCTCGCCTCGCTGGAGCCGTCGACGCCAACGGACGAGTACGGCGACGGGAGCTGGGCTGCCGCTACCGCTGCTTGGTCGTCGGATGTGTCCATGGCGCAGGCGGCGTCTAGTGCGGTAAAGTCCTGGGTTCTCGCAGCGGTGGGTGAGATATTATCAGCGGCGGAGCCGTGAGCGTCTTGCGCAGTGACTTCGAGAGTGTTGATGTCGATGCCATGTGATGTGCAAGCCTGTTCCAACTTGCGGATGCGCTCATGAAGCGTCTTTGTATAGCTTTTTCGTAGGTAAGCGGAATGAAGGAAGAAAACAGCAAATCATCACATCATGAGAAACTCACTCATCGCTACATGCCGTTCTTGCATTGTTCACCGTGTAGACGCAATGCTCGAGGGCCAGTGATCGTCGTTGACACGTCGAGCATATGGGCTTGCCTCCATCGCAGCGTGCCTTGCGCTCTCGGCATGGCTCACATGCCAGGGTAATTTTGCGACGACGCTGCCGTTCCTGTCGCCCAGGAGGCATCGCGAGGTGCTGTGTCATGCCGTGACGGTCGTGTGTGCTAGCTTTGAAGATGTTGAACTTTTGGTGAGAAGCATGCGCTCCTGCGTTAACAAGTTGTTAACACCGGAATATTCTCATGGCTGGGTGAAATTGTGATTGTCGGAAACTTGAGAACAGATTAATAGAAGTACTGACAAAGTACCCATACCAAGAATATCAACAACTCTACGGAGATGTCGGATGGAGATGTTCATCACGGGTTACCATGGAGTGTACAAGGCTCAAGTGAGTTTTGCGGGGTTGAACGGCTATTCCCTTGACGTGCAGATCGGACCGTGAAGTTCCCCGGCGGAAGCGGGCCACCGGGACGAGTTGAAAGCCCACCGGGGACTTAGCAGTTACGCTATGACTATCACCACCACAATGATTGGTGCGTATTTTCGCCGTTTGCCTCGACATGGGTACAACTGCCGGACCCGTCAACTACCTTACTTACTTGTATTGACGAAATACCTGGCATGCCCCAGATTTGGTGGTCAGATCTTGGTGAGCTTATGTGTTTATTTCGATGCAAGTAAGGTAGGACACCTTATCGAAGGATATGGCTACAAATGGATCGACTATTCTACGTGGAAATCTTAGATGCATTAATTAAAGAAACACTGAAAACCTTGGTAACGATTTGACCGCTAACAATTTGAGGAAATACACGATGACGGCAAGAATGATTTACTTGGGAATAGAGGAAACAAGCGCATCAAAAGAAATCCGAGCCTGGGCTACAGCCGCAACAAAGCCTGTCTTGTCAAATGTCCCCCAAGCCGCGAGACCAAGCAATGTAGTCAGGACGAAAAGCAATGCGCGCGGCTGCCTCTTCTTGATCGACGAGACCGAACTCGTTTGTCCCTGTAACGCAAAGAGTCAAGTTAGCTTCACCATTCACTCAAGAAAGTTCGTCGTCTCTACTCACGCTATACTCCCAGTCGGACCACACCGGAAACAGACAGCGATACCAAAAGTAGCCCTGCGTGTAGGGATAGCTCATGGCGTTCCACGTCTTGGTGCCGTCCGCCGACTTTTGAAAGTACCAGCTGCTGCACCCCGAGTTCCATACCCTGTGCTGCAAGGCGTCTTGGATGGTGTCGGTGTACGCCTCCTCGGCCTCACGCTTGATCACCGCAGTGCTCGCTCTGCCTTCCAGCGCGGGCTTGAAGACGCGCAGGGCGTAGTTGATGGAGTTTTCCAGGGCCATGATGGACGACGTGTGTCCCGTCGCAGCGTTGGGTCCTTTATGGTGTTAGCAGTCAGGGGAGAAATCCTCAAGGGAACACGAACATACCCATAATCATGACAAAGTTGGGAAAGTTGTTCATCATCGAACAATTATACCCCTCGGGCCCCCCAAAGGACTTCCAATGGCTCGGTATCGTCTCGCCATCGCGCCCAATGACGTTGACCCCGGCAACGAACTCGTTGGTGTGGTATCCGTTGGCCAGGATAATCACGTCGGCCTCAATCAGCCCCTTTGCCGTCCTGACGCCCTCCGGCACAATCTCCAGCGCCTTCTCGTTCGTCAACGTCAGATTCTCGGCGTGCAGGCTGTTCAGGTATCCGGAATCGAAGATGCGCCGCTTACACCCAATCTCGAACTCCGGGATCAGTAGGTCGTGGTACTTGGCCGGCGCCGTAGACCGCATATACTCCTCCGCCACCTTCTTCTGTCCAGCTCGATACTTGCTCGCAGCTTCCGTCAGCGGGAACCCCTGCAACGAGCTCTCCGCCGCGGCAAAGACGATGAAGCGCAGCAGCCGCGCCAGGCCCGGCACGGTCTTGAGCCCGGACCGAATCACATCAGGCACCTTTCTGTCAATGGGCGGGAAGATCCAGTGCTTCGACCGCACAATCTGCGTCAGCGACTTTGTCTTGTGGACGACGCTCGGGACGACCTGCGCGGCCGTACACCCGTTGCCAAAGAGCACGACCCTCTTCCCCTCGAGCTCGATGTCCGGACGCCACCGGCCCGTGTGCTCAATCACGCCCTTGAAGGTGTCCGCGCCGGGAACGTCAATGTCGTTGGGTGTGACGAGCGCGCCCGTGCCGGCGAAGAGGAACTGGCACTCGTGGAAGAAGGTGGCGCCCGACTTGAGGTGGCGGATTGAGAGGCGCCAGCGGGCGCGCTCCTCGATCCACTCGCAGCGCTCGACGAGCACGTCGAACGACATGTTGCGGACGAGGTTGTACTTGTGGGCCACGTTGTTGAGGTACTCCCAGATCTCAGAGTACGTCGGCAGAACTCGCGTCCAGTGCGGGTTGGGCTCGAAGGAGAAGCTGTAGAGGGCGCTGGGGACATCGCAGGCGCATCCTACCGAGACACCAGAGGCTGTTAGCTCGTTGCTCTGGAGGACTGTATCGGGTGTAGATAGTCAAGAATGGGATGTCCTAGACTTACCCGGGTATCGATTGATGAACCAAGTTCCACCCAGCTGGCTATGCCGTTCAAAGAACTTTACGTCTTCGATTCCGTACCATCGCTTCAGCGTTGCTCCGAGGCCAATAGCTGCAAAGCCGGAGCCGATGCACGCGAATTGGCTGTAAGAGACATTCTCAGTCTCGCTGACGTCGATAGTTCTCGCCATGATGAAAATCGTCAAGGTGGAGAGAATGAAGTTGGTATCGGACGCTGGTAAGAAGCAAGAATTCAGTTACAAGTAGGATTGCCGAGAGGACATGCAAACCAGCTGTGGAGGCATGACCATCTCATTGTTTTATTCTAGAAACACCTTACACCTCATCCTACCATCAGCCGTCGTCCATCGTTACCGTTGATGTGATGTGATCAGTCTCCGGATGGTTTCCGTAAATGGACATCTGGGGGGCTGCGGGCGCGTTCCTATTGGTCGGGACGATTCCGACTAAAGGCAAAGTCAGGACCCAAGGAGATGCGACGGTCACTTCGAAGCCGCGACCCCCTCGTCGTCGTCTTCGATCTTCGCACTTCCGAAGCTTATGATTCGGTCTTGGCAGCAAGTCTGGAGCTGATGGAATTGATGAATTTGTTATGTGCGTCCCTCGGCTTGAACACAGTCTTCACAGTAATGGCTTGGGATGGGTGCCAACCGTCAAGGGCGCATTCTCACGCCAACCACGCGACTTACACAGCGTTATTTAAACCGATATCGCGATGATAGGCCCATCAAGTTAGATCAAACAACGAACATTTGTAACTTGAGAAAGTATCCCTTCTGGGAGTAACACAAGACTGCAAGGTCTTGTGATTCTGTTCGATATGAAAAGTACTTAGCCAATTCGGTGCGATATGTGAACATTGGATTATGTTCGGAACCCTTGATACCGACAATTTACATCTTATAAACGCTCTTGAGAATGCGTAAAAGCAAAGATAAGGAACAGCACCGCATCTTTCCGAGCGCGTAAGCACGCATATTCCTCCTTCTTAAGAACCGACTCCGTCATCACGCCGACTTCACACCTCCTTTCCCACCTGAAACCTCCAACTTTCCAGTCTTTCCATCAACCTTTTGATACCCCTTGAAGTTCACCTTGAGCCCCGCAGTACTCTCCCTCGCAATCCTCCAAAACCACTCGGGAGAACTCCTCTATTTCAACATTAGCAAACTGAATATTCTTCTTGGAGAAAGGATTAGGATAAGAGAGAGGAGGAAAAAGCACTCACCAACATGGCAATGTACCGCATGATACCCGGCAGGTAGATAACCCGCCCGTACCCGCTATATAACGCCTCCGTAAACGCCCCCGCAACGGCATCCGGCTCAAGAAGCGGGAACACAAAGGCCGACTGTCCCGTCTCGCCGCTGAACATGGCCGTCTTGATGAAGCTCAGTATACCCAGCGTCAGCCGGACCTTGGGCGCGTTGTGGATGTACTTCAGTTCCAGCTGAAGACTCTGTTGTTTCCCCAGATATCAGTCAGATATTTTCTCTGGAGGAGCTTCATCTCGCGTCCAGCTCGTCCCATATGTTACGCATCCATGACAGAAGAAACATACCTCGTGAAGAGCCGCCAACCCGGCCTTTGTCGCCGCATAATCCGCAATCTGTGCAGGCGGCATCACAGAACTCATCGAGCTCACATTCACAATGTGCCCGTGATTCCTCCTCACCATGTGCGGAAGAAACTCCTTGATCAGCAAAAACGGCGCCAGCAGATTCGTGTTAATCGTCAGCTCTACGTCGGCATACGTCCCCTCCATGACGGTGGCACCGCGCCCCAGCCCGGCATTATTCACAAGCACCGTCGGGTCCCCGACCTCAGCGCGGATGCGCTGGCAGAGCGAGCGGATGTTTTCCTTGTCGCTCAAGTCGCACTGGTAGTAGTGCAGATTTGTTCCCGTCCCGGGCGCGGGCTGCCACGCCATGGGAACGTAGTCCACCACGACGATCGTCGTCTGCGGGTTCCTGGCGAGGAGGTCCCGCACCACGCCCGCGCCGATGCCGATGGCGCCGCTGGCGCCCGTGATGACGACAATCTCCTTGGACCAGTCCCACATCGAGTCCGTCGTCCAGTTGTTGGCTGTCCCGCGGGTGAGGTACTCGTGGAGCCGGAGGCCAACGCCGGCGGCCGCGAGCACGCAGGAGGCGAATTGGAGTTGGGCAAGGGTGAAGGGGATCTTGTACGCGGCGAGGGCGGCTTGGTCTATCGACAGCGTTGCTGCTCCTGCTACCGCGGCCACGAGGACCGGATTGAGGATGGTCCCGCGCAGGAAGACGGCGACAGTGTCGATTGTGAAAGTCATGATGATCTCTGGTGGTGGGTGAGTGGGATTCGGGGGAGAGTGAATTGGACAAATGATACACTTTACAATAATTCTGGTCATCGAAATTGAGCGATCTGACCCCCCATATAGAGTGGGATGAAGACGAACATCTAAACAACAACCGTCTCTACTTCGTCCCGCCTCCGTGATCCCATCCTCTTCCCCAGACCGTTCGCCGATGGGTCCATCCCGGACCCCACATCGGGTTGGTTCCGAAGGCAACCCCCAGTTCAGCTTTCTGGAGCGGTTCCGTATGACTCCAATGTCCGTCCTCCACAAAAGCCTGCAAGAAGGAACAGCCGGAGGCGGGGAAAATAGATCTTGACTTCCCCATATTTTGGGACGGGTTCTGTGTTCTCCATGTCGGCCCGCCGCGGAGTCCGTCAGTGCAGCAGCTCCCCGCTTTATACCTTGGCTCAGTAAACTTGACTACCTCGGCACGCATTTGCACCAACGTTTTGAAGCTGCAAGCTGCCTTATTTCAGTTGTTCCCCAGAATACCTAAACTCTTTCGAAAGACTTAGCTGTAGGCTCCTCTTTTCACGTCGGTAAGAAACTCGGCTCCGGCATTTCGGATCAGATCAGCGACCATGGCCCAAGCACAATCTGGTCTCCGACCTCTCCAGAAGATCGGCCTCGTCTTTCATATACTATGGGGCAAGTACCGCAATCGACAAGCTACATGACGAAGAACTCACCGAAGAAAACAGCTTTCCCTACCTTCTTTTCAATCGTAGCTCTCGGGCTACCACGCGCCATCCGCCGTGGCATCCCGCTGAGATACTGGTTCTTGGCCGCAACCTACCGCATCGTCCTGGGCGTCTTTCAGCCACGTGAGATCCAATTCCTCGCCACTCCGACCCTGCAAGTCTACTCGGCCTGGCTCGCAAAGCAAAAAGCCAAAGAGTCCAAAAACGCCAACACCGCCGCCCTCGACCGACTGCACCAGGACGTCGAGCCCCTCAGCACCGGGGCCGATATCAACCATGTCGCAGCCGGCGGCGGCAGCGGAAGCATCATGTGGCTCGGCAACCGCAAGAAAGCCTCCAAATTCGTACTCTTCTTCCACGGCGGGGGGTACGTCGCCCCGCTGGCCCCGGGCCACCTCACCTGGTGCGGGGAATGCTACGTCAATGGCAAGCCCGGCGATAGCAACGGAGATGAGGTCGCCGTCGCGGTCCTGCAATACACCCTCTGCCCGGGTGCTACGTACCCGACGCAGCTGCAGCAGGCCGTGGCGGCCCTCAATCACCTCCTGCGATCCGGCGTCACGCCAGAGAATCTCATCATCGGCGGCGACTCGGCTGGCGGGAATCTCACAACCCAGGTGCTCTGCCATCTCCTCCGTCCCCACCCCGACGTCCAGCCTGTTCGGCTAGGTGGTCCCCTTGCCGGCACGTTCTTGGTCTCCCCTCTCCTCACGCTTCGCACCGATGCCGTCTCCTATCGAACAAATCACCGTGTCGATATGCTCTCAGCTGCCATCGTCGCCAAGGCCGGCGACTACCTCTTTGCCGACGACCATGTAGCGAAGCAAGCCACGAACCCGCACGAACCGCTGGCACTAGATGGCGACATGGAGTGGTTCGGGGAGATTCATACCATCGTCAAGTCAGTATACGTGACGGCCGGCGCGCAGGAGGTGTTCTGCGATGACTCGCGGGTCTTTGCGGAAGCAGTCAGGAGACGGAATCCCGGGTTGGACGTCCAGCTGGAGGTAGCGTCCACCGAGGTCCACGATGGAATTTTGATCGAATCCGAGTGCGAAACGATCGGGGACGCGTCTCGGAGGATGAGGAACTGGGCGTCAAAGTGTTTGTGATGATTTTCTGTCGATCAATGATTACACGTGATACCACCACCGCCTTTGATGACCCTTAGATGCCAAGTGCACGTCGGCGTTTCGTTCTGCTCGCTCCTCTGCTGCCGCGTCGTTCGTCTAGTGCGCTCGTGAGAACATAACATATCTGTCTCTCATATCCGTGGCTGAAATCCTCGTGGTAATACAGCGCCCTGGTCGATGATTCGATATTGGGCCAATTCCTTAGCCAGCCACCTGGATGCACTCGCAAGCAAGGGCGTTCTTTTCACGTCATATCAGACTCGGGTGAGCTTTCTCATGACTCCAAAAAGAAGCATCTGACGTGCAGCAGCACAACTTTGCCCTGTTGCGACGCGCCCGTAAGTTCGGTTCCTCGATTCCGATTTGACTATCTCCAACAGGCAAGGGTGTTTCGAACCGAGGTCACGATGTGCATACCGCGGGTAGTCATTGGGAGGGTACAGCTGCGGCCGGGTACCCCAAATCCTGGATGCACCGCGTCAATTGTTGTCAACACTCGCCGACAAGGGACAAACCGAACAGGTTGAAATGATTCTAGACCACGAGACGGAATTCGAAATCTCGTCCAGTCGTGTCGCAATAAAAAGGAGCTTCGCCGATTCGTCGCCCTACAAGATCTGCCTCCAAAGAAACGGGCCAAGACTTTGGCACGTTTGTTCGGGGTACGGTAGCGGCGGCCCCCCTCATCTCCCCTCACCACTGGGGAGTTTTCATCATGTAAATATCGCGTAACCGTTTTCCCTTTTCTCAAAGAGCCGCGTGCCCAGCGCCAGCATGTCCAGCATGACACTGCCTTTTCATCTCGTTTCCCGTTCCCGCGGGTGCGGGAAGCCAAAAAGACGAACCGAAACGAACCCCCCTTCCACAAAAGCCGAGTTGAGGCTCTTTGGGGCTTGCTTTGACGACATGTTGTCTCTCCCCAGGGTGGCAAGACGTCAACGGCTGCGACAGGGCCTCTGGGTAGAGCGAGGAGGTGTGTAGTTGTTTAAATCAACGTCGACATTGGAAGATTTCGTGAGGAAGGCACTCACAAGGCACCTTCCTGACAGGGGCAGGTGCCTTACCTTACCTAAGTAAGCCATTCAGGTTTCCACATCTGCAAACTGCAGGTGCTCCTATCTTATCGCAAATCAGACCGTTGCACCTGCCACACCACACCACACACCCAGAAGGCACGCCAACATGTCGTTGCGCCCGCAACACCCGCCAAACCACCACGAAAACCCACCTCTTGCGGGCGCAAGATCCAAACTCCCGGGCCCTTGATGCGTTTCCCTCTGCCTTTGCCGCATCGCCATCGCGCAACGGGAAGGATCAACTCTTTTCTTTATCTAGGAGATTTTTATTTTAGACATGTACCTAGGTCCCTAGAGGGACGAACCGCGTCCCGAGATCTGGGGAAAGGGAGAAAAAAGTCCCGTCGAGCGCCCGCTGGATCTTGGGGTGCAGCGAAAGCTTGAAGCCAGCTGGAAGAGCCGCATCTTGAATATGACTTCATATTTCGACATCGCGACTCCCTCTCTTGCTCTTGCCCCATACACTATGCTGCTCATTTGTCTGGTAGCAGGTGCGTATGGCTCGTTGGGTCCTGCCAAGACATTGAAAGTTGACCCCCCCCCCCCCGTGGCACCGCACTTTCTTGCCTAACAATTTCCCACTTGGCGCCCTCCTTCCTCGTCCATTTTCTCCTCTGCGGCCTCTCCTTCTCTCTCAGTCTCTCTCCGTCTCGTCTACCTTTGCCCGATATTCCTCCCACGTTTCCCTCTTTTCCAATCTTTCAGCTCGCATGACCACCATCTCTCTTCACTCCCACTTCTCCTATTCAATTGCAAAGATAAGGAACCAAAGGAACTGGCGGCATCAATCAGCCTTCGTATCCATATCGACCCCCCCCCCCCCCTAGTCTTCTCACTTCCGAATTTCCCCTTCACCCGCACGCCCTTTCATCAACCGACGTCCAATGCAAGCCGCCAAACCCCCATGATGCATGCTCGACTAAGGTATATCACACTAGCTCGCCCCGACGGCGTGAACGTTCCCAAAAAGTGGACATATTTCTGAGATGGGCAGACCATCTTTGGGGGTCGCGACGCCGGTCCGCCCACTCAGCGTTCAATTCCTTATCTCTTGGACATTCGGCCGTGGGTGGGGTTCACTAAGGCGACAAGCCCCCCCGACGTCGGTAGCGTGGGCGAAAAAAAGGGTGCGTCGACAGGGGGCTTCGATGTTGATGAGAGGATCCTTGACAAGTTGACGATGCCGCCCCATCCAACGATCCCACCCCCCTCGAAAAGAAGACCAGCGTGGAGCGTCAATTCCCGATCGTTTACACTAGGCTACAGTACGTACTCGTTCCCTCTTCTTCGACATGTCTTTATGATTAATCGCCTCGATTACCAACGGTAACGGTGTTGTCTACATCCTCTCGGAAATAGTCGCACCCTTCTCCAGAACATTAGCATCAGACCTGGCGCCGACGTCGGCTTACCGGTACTGTGCCGCGGCGCTTAGTCTGTCAATTTTAGAAAGCAGAAACGAGAGTCATTATCCGAAGCTGAAAGATGTCCCCAAGCAGAGGACACAGACATACTGTTCGGTGTCCCGGGGCGCATTGTATGCAGAACATCATCCCACTCGGCGTCTCATCCCAAGGACCCAAGTCGCGTACGAATACGTATGCATGCTGTTTGGGACGGCCGGCAGAGGGGACATAAGATGCGCGAGATGAACGTTCCAATTTGGGCAGAGAGATGGAGGACCAATTGGATCCGCGGTCTCCGAGCCAAACTGGCCGAACCAATCTTAACCACAACGTGGTCGACCGGACGTGGTAGCCAAAACGGAACGAATAGATGAGCACCAAAGCAACCCAAGCAACAAATAACGTAGCTCGTCCGGGGAACTGCAGCCCAATTATCCGCCTGGAAAACTCAGTGCCTCGAGTCGCGTGTAAAAAGTCAAACCCAAAACTCAATCATCGAGACAAGAGTCGGGGCGAGAGGGGAGACGCACTGCCGACTCGACAAGAGTAAGAGTATGATTACCCAGTGAGACTGGGTGTGAGTGAGCAGGAAAACCCGGGCCACAACCTGATGTCTACTACAGTAGTCGGATTTGCCAACGAATCAAACATGCCAGAAGCAGAAATAGAGCTTGCGCCAAGGCTGATGGCCGTGTTTCGATCCTTTCCCCCTCACCCTCCACCCCCATCTGCACAACCTTCCTGACATTCCACAAACTTGTGACACTTGACCGCAATTGTCCAGCTCTGCCAAGCATGTACACATACAGAAGTGGTGCGCTGTTTTTGTGTTCACTCTCTCTGCCTCTATCTTCTTGGTTGTCATTTCCGGTCGTACAGGAGGATGAGACATTCGGTAACACCGCATGCATCCTCGTCGTAATACCCCCCTCTTTATGCGCTCTCTCGATGCTTTCGTCTCATTACACTGTCAAAGTTCTTCACTTGAAGGGAAATGCGCTTGAGCGTTTGGAATAGATAAGAGTCGCTTGTATTTGGCTTCTCATTACGGATATACCATGGGGTATTATACAACAATAAAAAAAAAGTATCTGCTCGCTTCGCATTTTGCGGGATATCCTTCCAACGGGGAAAATAGCTTTAGATCAATCCCATCCTGTAAATAACGCCTCGCTTTTGGAGCCCATACGGCACCCAAAGATTCAAACCAAAGTGACCAACTCTTCCTCGTGGCACGGGCCCCAATTTACAGAGATGGAGCCTTCTCGCTCCTGATCTCGCCTTGGGGCGTCGCAGGCTTGGGCTCGTCAGATCCGCTGCTTGCTCCATTGTTGGCCATGTGCTGATGCTCCTCAATTCCGTGCTGGGGAATGAACTTTCCCTCTCCGGCGGGCTCGGCCTGGTGAGGGGTCCAGGCAAGGAAGTCGCGGCGAACCTCGACGTAGTCGTAAGAGAATTCACCGTGCTGGTCGTCGTCCATACCCAGGAGCTCGGCCTCCTCGGAAGCGCGGAGCTTCAGGCCAGGAATCATGTCGATGGCCTTGGCCAGGATGGCAGACATGACGAAAGTGTAGGCGCAGCAGGCGACAATGTAGGCGATTTGGATGTACATGAGCTTGTAGTTGCCGTCAACCCAGCCGCCAGAGACTCCCATGTTGACACCGTCGAGACCGATAATCGAGCTGGAGGCGAAGAAGGCGTTGAAAATGAGACCGACAATACCGCCGATACCGTGCTCGGCGAAGACATCGAGAGAGTCGTCAATCTTGAGGAGGAATTTGACTAAGGGACAGTTGTGTTAGAAGTGATCCCACTCAGGCACGAGGAGGGATAGCTTACTCTTGGTGCCGAAGTTGCAAGCAACACCAGCGACAACACCGAGGATGATGGAAGCCCACGGAGTGATGACTCCGGAGGCAGGGGTAGCGGCAACGAGGCCGGAAATGGTGCCGGAGCACCAGCCAACAAGAGACCACTTCTTGGCCAGACGGAAATCGAGAAGGCACCAGGTCATGGCGGCGAACATGGCGGTCAAGCAGGAGTTCCAGCAAGCCATGGCGGCACGGAGGTTGGCACCGAAAGCGGAACCACCGTTGAAACCCAACCATCCGAACCAGAGAAGAATGGTGCCGAGAGTGATGAGGGAGATGTTGTGGGGACGGAAGTTGAGCATCATTCTCTCGTTGCGACGGCCGAGAACCCAGGAGTAGGCGAGAGCCGACATGCCGGAACCAATCTCGACGGGGCCGCCTCCGGCGTAGTCGAGAACACCGTACTTGAAGGCCCAGCCGTTGGCGTTCCAAGCCCAGCAGGCGACGGGGGCGTAGACGAGGGTGGCCCAGAAGAAGATGAAGACCATGCAGGGAATGACTCGGCCGCGCTCGGCGGTGGCACCAGCAGTGAGGGCGGCAGTAACGGCGCAGAACATCATCTGGTAGAAGGAGTAGAGAAGGGCGGGAACGAGAGGCGAGCCTTGGGAGGGAGTAGCGAGAACCTTCATGAGGCCAAAGTGTCGAAGATCACCGATGAAGCCGTTGGTGGCAGTTTCGCTGAAGGCCAGAGAGTAACCCCAGAAGTACCACTGGAAGACGATGACTGAGAAGCTCATCATAACCACCCACAATTGGGAGAGGGCCGACTTTCTGCGGGCGAGACCGGAGTAGAGAAAGGCGATGCCGGGAATCATAAGCAGAACCATGGCGGCCGAGACGAGAATGTAAGACTGGTCACCGGATTGGTACCATTGGTTCAGGTTCGTGGTGGCTATTCACGTATTAGCATCAAAGTCGGTCGAGGCGGGTCCCAAATTTTGTAGGAAGTTGTCGACGTACTGGAATCACCACCGTAATCGGCGTTGGTGCCATTGAACTCCGTAGGAGCTCCAGTATGCGTGTAAGACATGATGGGCGATTGGTGTGCGATATCGAGGTTGGGGCGAGGTGTTCACCAGAGTATTGGATGGCGTAGAAGAGTCAGGAGAGGGGATGAGAGATTATTGTTATTTGTTTCTCAAGAGCAAGCTGTCTCGAATGTGGACAGAGCTGAGACGAGATTGTCGACGGCCAGGGTATGTCGGATTCAAGATGAGACGAATTGCCTGGGTGAAGAGGAACGAACAGGCGGACAGAAACGGGACGGGAGGGACAGGTAGGATCATATATATAAATACCAGACAGATAGGACAGAAGAGAGAAGGGGTGGCTTCAAGAAGGACGTGGTCGCGGCAGAGGGAGCATGGAATACTGCGGTGATCCCTGGCCGTGTCTGGGGGTGTAATTGCCTGGGCCAGCGGAGCTAGTGTGGGCAATCCGCATACGGAGGAGGCGTTGTGGGAGCGGATGGGGAGGCACTGGAGGGCATTGCTCCGTAGGTAGACATTTGACATTGGGCAACGGGTTAATCAGTGGGTGATTTGACAGACAGGAAAGTGTAAGTGAGTTTTGGTGCGGGCAGATAAGAGACACGACACGGGCCATGTTGGGCAAATGATGAACATGTGAGTGGACAAGCATGGTGCGGCGGACGCAGTACGTTAGAGGGAATAAAGTGGGTGCTTCTCCTCTGCTAGAGTCTAGGGACTACGGATAGTAGAGACAGAGAAGGAAGAAGGCGGGAAAAACTGAACCTGACTGAGCGTGCTATCCCGAACTCAATGCCCGTGGGCCCCAAAGCAAAGAAGGCAAAGCATGGCAAGTGCAAGCCAGACCCGGCCGTTCGGGGGAAATCCTGGCCTAGAGACGCCCCTCCCCTGCCACAAGTAGAACCTGCATCGGTACGTACCGCGGAATGTCCTTGCACCTATCGCGCCCCACGCCTTCCTCGGCCGGCCACCATGTCACTGTCATTGTCATTCGCATTAGTCCTGATAAAGTACGTACTCTGATACTCCGTACTGTCTCTACACACTACCTAATCTCAGAATCGAGTGAGCTGAAGCAAGCACTCCCGCCCCAGGCTCCTACACAAGTAAAAACGACGATGAAGATGCAGGTGTAAGTAGGCTTCGATTCTTCTCAGGCGACAGCCCATGGCAGTGGATTCAAAGGCAATAGGGTCTGGGGTGATTAAGCTCTTGCTTCGGCTCACTCTCGCCGTCTATGTGGAGGTCTACGGAGTAGGACCTGTGCCAGTACGCGTGTTTGTGTGAGACTTTGGGGCACAAGCTTGTCCATGATCCTCGTCTCCTCCCATTCGCATCGCATCAACCAATTTCTGATGCTGAAATGCCATATCAGCGCTGGCCTGTTCTTTCACCCTAAGCACCCACGGCATCTCTGTCTACCAAGATCAATGGTCTATGTAAGTTCAGGCTCAATGAACAGTGATCAGGTCAACCCTCCACTCGGCCGATATCTGTCCCGGCAGGACAAATACCTCACCGGCTGCGACACTGCCACTCCTACCGAACATACAGCAACCAAAATACAACTTGCCAAGCCAAGCCATCGAAACTATCGAGACAGCTTCAACAGTCACGCTTGGCTGCCTCCCTGTCTCCCCCCAAATTCCAATCATCCTCGATCCTTGGCTGTCATCATTGAATCAATCATGAACCAAAAGGAACATCGACCCGAACGGACGGCCAGTCTCCCAGATACGCTTGACAGAACCACAGATAAGGCATGCGATAGGCGCAGCCCAAGCGGGACCTGTCAGTGGTGGACAGTAATTGGGCTGAATCAAAGAAATGCCTTTGGTCCACTCAGAGCTCACTGTGGCTGTTTAGTCAGCCAATTCCATCACGAGTTTGCAAATACCCTCACTCAGTCACTCTCTACTTCCAGCATCCACGCTTGTCATCCATCCCCCCCTGCATCTTCACGGCCCAGCAGTCCGGCAATCACTCGACCCACACGGACACCCTCCACCGATGCAGGCGGGACAAGACCTCACGATGGGGGTGTCGGCCTGGGATACCCCCAAATCCCTCGCTCCCTTTCTTCTTCAGTGGAATTGCCCTAATGGGGTAATCCTCTTCGCGACAATTCCCGTCGTGTCCTCCACCCCCAAACCCCCAAACTTCAGCTATTGATCAGGTCAGAGGATGTCTCGACCTTATCGTAAGGCTTGACTTTGCTTTTCAGCATTGGCATTTGCTGACGGGGTTAGCTCCCAGGAATTCGGTCACTGCCCTTGCTCGAGCACAGTCCTATCGCGGTACTCTCGACCAATACACTTCGATTTGTCTCACATAGCGCACGCGATGCCTGCTGCCGACCTCACGGCCAATGATTAAAGCCAACCCACCCCCCACCCACCATGAGGACATGATCCCTCATGCCCATCTGCGCATCAGCTTCAGTCAAGACGCTGAGAGGCGGACGGCCGGCGAGATCGGCCATGCGTTCCTGACAAGACTCTTCATCCATGTTGACGCCAACTGACAGCCTAATCTGCCAGAGCCAGAGATAACCTTTGGTGTGGCGCGTACCGTCATTTCAACCGAGCGAGGTTACCGCGACTTTTCTACTAGCTCCAACATTGTTGTGGCATGATTCGAATGCTCTCGGTCAAGTTGCGTTGCAACACCAAGATGACTTCTGGAGCAGGCCGGCCGCTTGACGCCTCGAAAGACTGACCAAATTTCTTTTCTCGAAAAATTCAATTCCGCTCTTTACCCTTGCTCGTAGAGGGTTCTGGCACTTGCAGCTCCGTTTTCGGCACATGTCAAGGAAGAAATCGGTTTGCTGGACCCATCGCTCATTCGGAGACGCGCCTCTCGTTGTGGGGGTTGAAATCCATTAGTCTACAGCCTGGCAACCGTTTGCTAACCCTTGAGAGCAAAATTCGCGAGGGGGCATCGCTTCAAGACTCCAGCACCCAAGGGAACCGGAGAACGCAGAGAGGCCTTCAAACTTGGCTTCCTCCACCGTGGTCGATCCCAGGCTGGGGCGCTCCGGGAGCTCCAATCAAAGCTATCTATTTGGCTGCATCTCTAACAGGCGCAAATACGGTTGCTTTTGATTCTATTCAACCAATCCCTACCATCATCAACGCCCTTTAATTCTTGAATATTTGGACGACGACTATCGAGTATTGGAAGTTCAGGCGCGGAATGTCACTATCTTCCGGCTCTCACGCTATAATCACTGTTTTTGAACTGCCGTTGTATTTCTCACGTTTGAGTCGAGTAGCATCATGGGCTGAGATCGATTCGAAGACTTACCGAAACGCTGACCACGACCCACTACGATCCTCGGTCGCCACGCCTGTATTTGTTAGAGGTGGGAAAACCTGGGCGGTGCTCAAGATCAGCAAAGAGGCGTGCCTCCAAATCAAGCTACTGACATGACCATCAGAAAGACGCTCATTGCACCGGATAAGCGCCTCAAACAATGACATTCTCTAGACACGTTGCGCATTAAACCGAACGATGAGCTAGGTAGACTGGATATTTAGCATCTTGGTGACGTCCGCCTCACGCATCGAACCTGATAAGCTCCTGCGCGACCAGTCGAACGCTTCGCGATTATCTGCATCAAATCGCTGCATGAGCATATGTCATCGCTCTGGAGCATCATGCCCTATCGCGCGCTATCCCCTCCGATACTGCTGCACCCCAGCTTTGGTCCCCCAAAATCTTCTGCTACTGACTGCCGGCTTCGACCTCCTGAGACGGGGGCCTCTATACTAAGTGCGCGGCGATGATCGTGTTCGAGAAGAACCCAACTATTGCCCAGTCCGGGACGACGTCCGCCTACTTGAAACCACCCGACATGTGGGCATCACGGCCCAGAAGTTGGGGGGCAACCGATAATAAAAAAGATGACGTCCAATGTGTGTGGTGCGCCTCTCCCTCCTCCCATCCTAGCGACGCCGGTCGTCCAAGAGAAGAGATTCCCTGTTCCCGGCGCCAGTCGACCTGCGCTAAACCTTAGCCTTATCAGCGCCCAGATGAGCCAATCGGAACCCCGGTCGTTTTGTCAGAGCAAAATGTCATTTTCCTTCTCCGCTAGCGGGGGAGGGATCCACTTCGGGTGCGTTCGCTCCTTTCCGGCAGTCGAAGTGGGTCCGTTCGGGCCGGCCGAAGGCCGTGGGCTTTCCATTCTTTCTCGGTCATCCCCTGTTTGTTCTTCTCCTTCTAGAAGGATTCTACGGATATGAGGTTCAGACAAGTCGAGTCGGCGTTGCAGATTGATGACTTGCTTTTGAAGAGAGCAAGTGACTACGTGGCTTTGGACGATCGTATGATGGTATCGTATGGAGTTGAATCGATCTGGAATGTGATGAGACTTCCACCGTATCGTAGGAATACCGAGACCTAGAAGAGAGGCTTCCTTTGGTGTTATCAGGAGAAGCTTGAACTGGTACAACTTACGACATTACGAATGTATTCGAGGTGCAAGGAGTCAGATCCGTTCCTTTGTCATGATGGAGTCGACATCGTCCTGCATTTTGATCGCTTCAGACGCAGTGCGTGAGTGCTACATCTGACCTGCTTCACAATACGGGGGCCTTACGAACGGAAATGCCACGGTCATGATGCGTGCACGTCAACGATTTCCCTTTCGTGTCTTCTTGCCAAGTATCCAGGCCAAGTTCGGTTGATGCAATATTTATCAAATGTCAAGCGTCTCTACCAGCTTGGCCAAGACCTAGCGTAGATTTTGTGTAGTTTCTATCGGTGAAACGATCCCAAAGCCCCTTAAAGAGCTTGGTTTGTCATGAAGTCATTCTCTAAATCCACTCAACCACCCCGCTGCCTAGATCCCATCGGCAGTCTGCGCCATCGAAACTTGCCGGTAGAGGATGTAGGACGACGCGCAGGAGAGCTTGAACAGTATACAACTCCGCGACCAAGTTGATTTGCTTTCGACGATCTGGAGTTGGTCTGTACGGCGCCAGAATGTTGGTTAAGGGGTAAAGGGGGGTTTCCCACGGAAAGCATCGGATATGGGCTTGACATACACTGTACTCGCTTTCCATCTGTTCCGACGATCCTGCTTTTTTGTCGGCGTAAGATGTTTACCGGACGACACGCGGTATATGTAATGCCATAGCTGTCTTGGTTAGATCTACGGATCAGGGTACCGTTCGACAAAAGTGATCCAGATGGGGTAGAGATTTACATGATGTTAACTTTCACGGCGAGTTCGGCTGAGAGCGCTCTATTTAGTACTTAGTACCTGTTCACTCCATCATCTACTGAGTTGCCGCTAAAGGGAGCTACGGCTACCTTCAAGCTTTTGTCTGCCACTCTCTGGACGAGACCCAGCTTGTTTAAAACACCTTGGTCTAGATGCCTCTCCATTTGATGGCTAGCACGGGCCTGTGTTTAGAAAAGGATACGCCAAGACTTCAAGCCTTGGGTGAGTCGCAACGAGATCTTTGTAAAGTCTGATGATGAATGGCATAGGGAGGTTCTTTCTGAGGACTAGATCAAATAGCGACACTTTTTCCTGTATCGTGACATGCCTTTTCCACCTCACGCCACATCTTGCCCATGATCTTCCAGACTATAGCCAGAACTGCACTCTCAGTGGGATCGGTTTGTATCATGTCAACTGAATCCAACTTGGAATCCTCTGTATCTCTCTGGAAGCTCTGCGATCACTGACCCTTTGAAAATGACAATGGAAAAGAATTGTATTAAAGTCATTGATGACTGTATTCGAACATCGTATTCGTCGATTTTCTGGATTGATATGTTAGAGCAACTTGATTCCACCTTGGACTGCTTCAACACACCTCTCTAATCTTGAGGAGTAGGCAGTGGGAGCCCGTCTTAGGTTGTTCCGAGGCTTGTAGCTGATGGAGCGACTGCTCTAAATGCAAAGAACCAGAGTTTGATCTGTATTTGTTTTACGTATTTACATAGAGGGGGGAAAGGCCCGGCTGGAAAGCTTGTCTGGGATGACTTGATAGTCCGCTGCTTTGTGGCATTTCTGATCATTGCTCGAAGTTTGTATAATTTCGCCGTACTCGGAATTTTCTAGGTATTTGCCGTGCGATGAGTTTTCTATCTAGTTGGAAAGCCTTCCAGTCGCACTTCCCCATTTCTGCTGTGGTTAAGTTCTATGCTGGCTGAGTGAGCAGCTTCGTACACGCTGGAGTAAGTTGGCGTTGATGCGAGAGTCGAAAAGACGTGTCATATCATTCCCCGAGCGAGAAGGAACAGTGTCTATGTAAGTTGTCTCCCCCATTTAGCCTATAGGGGTTATCTCTTGAGGTATTTGGCAATTGCCAGAGTCTTCAGCAAGGCCGATATAAATTCGTTAGTGGACTGCAGGGGCGAGCCGACCCAGGCAGACAGCAGGATCGGGTGGACTTGCTCGGCTTATCTATTCAAAGTGATTGTGGCGAGCATTTTGGTCTCATCCGGAATATGCTGCTGCTATCTACAAGATACCTAGTATGTTAGCCAATGGATCAAAGTCAGCCTAGACTACCTAGCATCCGTCGCATATACGGACTTGAATACAATCCATGTCAGCAGCGATGTCAGACTACGGAGCGAATCTCCTTCCTAGCCATGATACATGATATGTACTCGGTTGATTGTTCCCTGACCGCACATCTGTGCTTTATCGTGGCTACAGCTTGGTCCACTTGTACGCGAAACGGGCTGCCCAGAATATCGTCTGTTCATCTCGATGATGATAGACGATATCAAGGCTGATGTTGCTTCTACTCATCCTCGGGAAGAATGTGCTTTATACATTGATTGAAGGGTTGGGCTTATTGTCTTTGTGTTGACTCGAAGACACTCACGGCGAGTAACATACGACCCGGGTCTCGATGGATGTGACTTTCTGGATTCCAGAAGATTGCTTCTTGAATTAGACGAGCTCACCAAGGCGCAGATCTTCGAGCCCGTACCTCCTCGTTCCATCGCACGTTAATCACCGCGTAATGTGTATCACACACAACGTACTACTCATAGTTCCCAACGAAGGTCTCCACGCCGGAGAGAAGCACACCAGATCCCTCCTCAAATCTAAACCCCGAGAGCCGCCCTTTCGTAGCAAAATAGCGATGGCAAAGCAGATTTGTATATTCATCCACATTCCATGAGCTTCGCAAAATGATGCGACTCCATCCTGCCACTGATCAGTACACCAGCCACCATCACCTTACACTTCAGCTTCCGGACCCGTTCTCCCATGACCTACTTCGAGCCAGAAAAAGGGTCAAAATACCACAAACATGGGGGACGAAAACTCCCAGACAGGACATGACACACACAACCCGGTTGATTTTCACATACAAACATGGCCAACAGGAGGAGAAACCTCACGCTGAACCATTGATATAGGATCCACTCTGCCAGCAGAAAAGGCTAACAAGATCTCTTCGGGACGGATGGATAAGATCATCCACGGAGGAACTTAATCTCAAGCATCAGTGCCAGGCTGCATGGTGGAACACTTACCATCAAGACCAGATATTAAGTAATCCATAACTAAAGCAAGACGCCACATCGGATTTGACAAGAGAACCCGCGAGAGAGAGAGAGACCTTGCAAGATAACCTCCATACCCCTTCGAAATTCAAGCAGTGTGGTCATCACCCTAGGACCCCTTTCGTCCCCTCTCCATAGCAGCCACTTTCAAGAAGAAGATCGGTCTTCCCTAATTATGAAAATATTACACACGTTACAAACGTTACGCACATTTCAAGGTTAATGTTTGTCGTATTCTTCAAAAGGCCTAGCTATCTTTTTGCTAAGACCTCTCCCTCTTCCGCGACCAAGCAACCACGAAGAGAGAGGGGGAGTTCACTAGGCCGGGTATCAGGAAAAAAAAAGACCTTTGAAATGCCTCAAGAAAACGCCATCATCATGTCCATGAAGAAAATGCATAACTCCCTTCTCCCATAGCCTCCAGCGTATTTAATGAATCATTGCCCTCGACCTCTCTCTTCATACCTCGATTTGGCTCCTCACCATTGCCCTTCTGCAAAGAAATCGGCGTCTCAAAAGATGAGAACGTGCTCATTCTTGTCATCGCGACTGATCTCGTAACTCAAAATACTATGATCCCGATAATGGAGCATAAGCCTGTACCGTCTCGACGCAGGCGACGGCATAGCTGCATCATCAGCACGCAATAGACACCCCGTCGCGCCGCCCTCCTGAATCGGACCAGCAGCGATGCCATAGAGTCCCCGAGGCGGCCGACGTCCTGCCTTTTCGTCCGAGAGCGTCGGCAGAACACGGTCAATCCGGAACCCTTGCTTCAGCTTATACCCGTTCCCCGGGATGTGGTAACGCGAGCGTGTCGGGGTCAGCAATATAGCACGACCCATGGCGGATCCGATCACCACGAGCGACAGCTCCGGGATGTGAAGAATCATATTGAGCCGCTCGGAATGCTGCAGTAAGGGGTGAGGGGGGTACATCCAGCTGATCGGGTCCTTGCAGAAGACCGCCGCACCGTCGTCTGGGTTGATACTGCGCATCTCAATGTCCTCTTCGTAGGTTCGCAAGATGCAGCACCGGTTGCCCAATTCTTCGAGGGCGCTCCTGTCCTGCTCCTTTGTGTTTCGATTCTTTACCAGGGGTCGACGAAGATACTGGAGGCGTCCAATGACTGTCGTTGGGGCAACGTACGTTTTGCCATCGTGAGGCGTATAGACCATGTCTAGCCAGGAAGATTGGAATTCGCTCATGTCGTAGTTCGGCGTGTTTTTGAAGAAGCTAGAAAGCATCTCAGGCGGCGCAATCTGCGTCATGCCTTCGCCAGACCCAACATTTTCTTCCGTTGCAGAAAGCGCCTCCTCGATGAAGACGATCTCATTCGCATCCTCTCCGTTGGGCCCACCCACGTCATCATCTTCGCTATCAAAAGCAGAAGAAGACATATCGTCCCATGCTGCGACCGGAATTTCTTCTCCCTCTTCGCTCCACCCGTCGTCGTCATCGTCTTCGTGATCCGGGGTGAACAGGACCGCATTTTGTGTCGCTGGGGCTCCAGGAGGGACAATAGCATTCGCGAGAGGTACAGCACCGCCGTCTACATTATTATCATTGTCGACTGGTGCCGGAGGAGGGGGAGGAGGCGGCGGCGGTGGAGGCGCCGGAAGTCCGAGAAACTGCTGGTTATTTAGTATAGCAGCTAGGAAAGCTGGCTGTTGATGCTGAAACCATGCCGCTCCGTGGTGGTGGCCGAACGCTTCAGGTTCCGGCATGCGCTGAGCAATCGGCTCCGCAGGATGATCGCGAATGCGGGAGAGGCCCCGTTGGGTCTCAATCCATCGCCCAGCGTGGGAGTTTTTAGCGTTCATGATGTCCGACTCTTCCATGCCCAGGAGGTCTGTCACAGATCGTGCGGGCAGAAAACTCTCGTACGGAAGGACAATGACGCCCCAGCCCCTGAAATTGGATTAGCAGAGGTGATATTCAAGTGTCCGACGATGGCCTACATTGGATTACGGAACGCCCATTGCCCTTGGACGTTAGCTCTGTGCGATATCTTGAACGGCGCCGTTCCGGCCTTCCATATGTCCAAGATCCAGGTCGTCCCGTAGATATCGTTCGCAACAACTTTCTCAGCGTACCCATGATGGTCGTCCCAGAGAGAGAGATTGGGGATGTTGTGACCCCCTTCACCCAGAGGTATGCAAATCCTCCAATTTCGTTTCCTCTTGAGAACCGATCTTTCGCAGTGATCCAAGTGTCTCGCATGACAATCCATATCCTCGGGCAAGCGGGAGAGCCCAAAGGCGAAGACGGTGACTTCCCGCTTGTTGGAGCTAATGGCGATGAGTCGCGACTTTTGATGAATCGCGATGCCCCATGCCGAAATACCCACGTTCTCGCGCAAGAAGTACGTCGGCACCGGATTGGGTTCTCGACAACCGGACGCTATGCGCTCGATATACTTTGCAATCTTCCGGACGTAGTACGCGAAAACCGACCCATCGTCGTAGACCGAAACGAGGATTTCCTCTCTCCCGAGAAACCCGACGGCGATGTGGTTGATCTGATGGGAGAAGCGCAAATTCAGCGTGCCTCCAATATGTCGCGCGATCTTGTCAGGCTTCGTGGCCAGAATGAGGTTCGGCTCCCGAGGGAGTGCCTGTTTCGGGACGCCCTTGGGGCGATAGACGAAGATTCGGTTTTCGTACGCAGCGAAGTAGAGCTAGGAGTGGAGTCCCGTTAGCCAAGTGGTCGTCCCTCACGGCATCCGACGAAGCGGGAAGGGGAGATCCAACATTGTATCTCTGCGACAGAGCTGTCAGGTTGTTCCTAAAGTACGGCGTCTTCGGTATCTTCCTCTCCAAGGACATTGATTGTGAGCTGCCCGCATCCTCATCCTCGACACCCGTTACAATCTGGTCAGACGGGACGCCCTGCACAAGGGTGTCATTCTCGATGCCGTTGACGTGGTCGCGCTCGCGTTGCCGGATTACTTCGGTAGCTCCGTCGCCAAACTAAGAAAGTAGAGTCAGCATGCAAGTCGATACTAGGAATAGCTGCAGAGGCTTCTCGCGTTGCCCCAAAGAAAACAAAAGCAGAGTTGCAGAGGAAGCAAAGTTGCGTCGTACGTACCCGATCGACACAGGTCTGGACCTGACACTTCCCCAACACAGCCTCGCGGAAGCCGCGATCATGATACTGACCCTGTTGGCCCGCCATCTACCGCACCTTGGAGTCTTTCTCTCCCTTTCGCCTCGCGCGCAACATACGAGCCGCCCTCCCCTTTGTTGTGGATTTGTCAAAGTATAGAATCTCGAGGCTTTGCCTGTTTCCGACGGAAAAAGAAACACACTGCCTTTTGCGACGGTTTGAAAGTGTGTGTATGGCTGCGCGAAGAGAGTTGGGTTGGTGGAAGGTGAGGTCTGGAGAATGGTCTCTCCTCATTCCCCCCCGCCGCAGCTCATCCGCAGCTTCCCTCTGGCCGCCGTTTGTCGTCAACCCACACACACCACCACCCTCCGGGACCTCCCACCTCCAACTCACGCGCGCGGCGGCACACCCACTGAGGGGTGTTGCTCCACTTTAATTTGCGGTTATCGATAAGGTGATGGCCTGATGACGGGACCTGATGGAAGTCGGGCGGGTGGCACCTGCGTTTTCCATTCCATTGCTTTATCGATAACGGGAGCTTCCACAGAGGATGTTGGGATCACCTTGCCGGGTTGCTTGTCTGGAGAGGAGGGGTCGATTGTTTCAGCGAGCACGTTTTGCGGGGAGGAAACATTCCAGTGTATACCTTATACGAGGGCAGCAGTACCTACCTCATCCGTGAGCATTTATCATCAGGACTTACAGGGCGGTATTGAAAGAAGTCTCTAGTCACGAGTAGTGGTCGTACCTTCAGGCAAAAAGACGGATTAAGCATCAAGGCCACGGACATGCCATCCGACCAATTTTCCATCACCACAGCCACTGGAGACCATCCGCTGACCTCTTCATCGTGTCATACCACGTGGACTAGCATAATCAGCGCAGATAAATCAGTTCATACCTCAGTATCAATGCTTCGCGTCACCTATGGCGGATGCCTCACACGGGACGAGGAAGGAACTGAGAATTCATCCAAGGGACTCCTTATTCGTTGACTGCGTAGCCATTCATGAATCCAATTGCTTATATCAAAACTGTCATCCTAATCCCAACGTATGGCTATGTTCGCCAATTTTTATGACATAATCGTCAGTGACCGTCTAGCTCGTGCCTGACCAAAGCCGGGTATCCGAAGCTGGCACTCCCAGAGTAAAAAAAAACCAAAGTGCCTATAGTAAGAACCATTCCATAAAACGCCATTAAGGGGGAGTGGTAAAAAAGGGGGGGAAACATTTTCCATCTCTCGTGTCATCAAATACACATCGTCGCCAAGAGCTCCTCAATTCGCGACTCTAGAAGGCACACCTGTTCACCATCCAGCCAAAACTGCGGAGCGCACTACGCCCTCATAATCTCAACCATGTCCTTCATCCGGTAATCCAGCACGGGCGTGACCCAGTCGTCCTCGACGAGTGCGTATGTCTCCTTGACGTTATCCTTTGGCTTGCGCGGGTTGACGGCCCAGTACCCGAAATCGGCGTCAATGACCTTGAGGTAACGCAGCAGGTTGTTCCAGTAATTGGCGTCGCCGATGCTGGGCTGGTGCGGCGCACCAAACTCGCCCACCCACACGGGCGCGACGTCGCCCTCGACGAGGTAGGCCCAGTTGTGCCGCATGGCCTTCACAAAGGAGGCGTACGCCCGCTTCGAGTACCGGCCCTCGAGGCTGCCCCAGCCGGACCAGGCGTACACGTGGGCCGAGTAGACGACGCGGTCGGGCACGTCGAGCACAACGGGCCGCTTCGCGACGCCGGTGAGGTCGTTGCCGGACTCGGTGCCGCCGACGATGACGAGCCAGTCCTTGTTCATCTCCAGCAGCCTGTTGCCGGCCTTCTCGGCCGCCGTGGCCCACTTGTCCCAGGTCATTGTGCCCCACACGCCGCGCACCTCGTTCCGCAGGTCGACGCCGATGACGCCCGGGTTGTCGACAAGGCGGAGCATAATCTTCTCCCAGTGCTGGATCCAGTCTTCTTCGGTCTGCTTGATGCGGCACAGCGGGCCGAGGTGGTCGTTGGCCCAGTGGGCGTCGCAGGGGTCGGCGCCGCAGCACCAGGTCGAGTGCGTGATGTGGTTGTTGACGATGACGGCGATGCCCGCGTCCGTCAGCGCCGTCACGCAAGCCTCGAATATGTCGAGGGCCTTGAGACCAATCAGGTCCGGGTTGGCGGCGACCAGCTCGGCCGGGATCGGGGGGTCGGTGATGACCATCTCGTCGCTGTAGGGCAGGCGGACGCTGTTGAAGCCCAGGCCGCGAATGGTCTGCGCAATGACATCGCGGTGCTGGACGTCGAGACCGCCGGGGATGTTGAGCTCGTCGCTGGCGCCGTACCAATTGACGGACAGGAGCTTGAAGCGACGTCCCTCCTCGTCAACAATGTCCCGGCCCTTTGTGTGCAGCGGCAGCGAGTACGCGTCGATGCTGGTCTCCTGGGCCGGAGGTAGTAGGGGCCGCTGCTGGAATAGCTGGGCCTCCGGGTCGGGCACCCAGGGGACACCGAGAGCGGCCTCTGCTTTCCACAAGTAGTGGACGTAGCCGCCGAGGAAGACGAGGGACAGTATGAGAAACATTCTAAAGGACGAGAATCTGACGAAGCCAAGGTGGCAGGTTCTCTTTCTTAATCTCGAATGTGTTGTTGCTGTTGGTGCAGAAGGCTGGGGTGAGGCTGAGATCTTGCGGAAGAAGAGGCCGGTGGAGGCTCCATGATCTTCGGTTGTCGCAGAATTGTCTATGCTCGGGAGGTAGACACCACCTCTAGCTGGCGGAGTGCTCGGTTGCTCGATGTCATCAATCGGCGTCCCAGGTTGGGGACGTCCCGCGCTCCAGCGCCAAACCCTGGCTGGCGTGCCGGGGTTCAGCTTGAAAATCTCGGAGAACGGCATCACTGATGTTCCGATAAGATAAGCGATAAGGTTGGGTTGTGGGACTTGTGGTCCAATCAGTGGAGTCCGGTGTCACCACCTGGAGAGCTGAGGTGAGTCCGCTGAGAGGCTCCCCTTGGCGGGATCGGGAAGCGGTGGGCTTGTGCGGGAGGTGGTGGTGTCAAGCCGGGCCAAACTAGTCCCTTTCCAGCGCCAGCCCTGCTGCAAGGACAAAGCCTCAAATCCGACGGACGACGGACGGGGGCTGCAGACTGCAGAGCTTGTCCCGACGATGCCGATAACCTAACAAACGGGCAAGATGACCTCACACACCTTGAACCTGCCCGTGTTCTGCTTTTGCTTTTGCTTTCTCCCTGTAACGAGGTGTTCCTTACTTTTTGATCTCCTTGAGAGACTTTAGCCTGAGCAGGGTATAAGAACGTTTCGACCACGTGCTCGGGAACGCAACGCTTCAATGTTCGGACTGCTCTTTTCGTTCCTTCGAGATGTTCCCTTTTCGTCTCGTTTTGATGTCGTCCGGTGAAACGCTCACCCCGAATACGCGCACAGCCCTTGTAGACGTCAGGCCGTTTCCGTCTTGGCGGTATTGATAGGTTTCTTACTCTCTGTCTGATTTCCCTTCCCTTCCTTTCCCCCCCCCCCCCTTCTCGGCCAGGTTCCGCTGCCGTCTCGTTGTTTTCGCTTTCGGTATGTTATTCGATTCCACCCAACTTCCAGGCCAAAATCTCAGTACCGTCCTCAGTCGTTGATGGTCGACAGTTCTGAAGCTGACTGAAACGTTTTTGTTCTGTTTCGTAGTTCGTGGTGGCTTGGATCAAGTGAATTCAGAAACCCAGTCGGTTCAGTATCTGAAACGATAACTTGGTGGATGAGTGTCCTTGTCGTGTAAGCTAGGATCAACAGTTCGTCGTCGTTGATGCCTCGTCGTCAGAAGTCATGCACACGTTTCGGTCAGAGTCTCTCAGTATAAATGACGAGACTATTTTTTTTGTTACAAGTGTAAGAAAAAAGGGGGCTACATTCGTACGTGAAAATTCCTTCCTTTTGGAAGCCCAACCTACTTATAATCAAAAGAATGGGCAGATGAGTGAAAAAGTCCGTCCACTGCCCGAACAGTCAATCTGCACTTCCCGCTTACATCACATAAGCCTAGCAGAAGTCAAGACCTGGGTCCCTCCGAAGAAGCCGGAGCGGAAGGCATTGGGATGCAATGGAATTGGATGACATGGCACTTGATCAATGGCTCGCTCCAATGCGATTGCTGAGATTTGTTTGGCCCCCCTCCGCTGCTGCTCCTCGCATCACTCGTGAAAACCCCGACCATTCCGCATCTTCCGGGCGGGCTTATCCCATAATCCCACCCACAGCAACACCACCACCACCACCATCCTTGTTCGGTAGTTTCCTCATGTTTCCACCCATTGGGCCGTTAGGGAACTAAGGACATGCACAATCCGGTACTTGATAAGGCCATCTCGCATTAAATTGTCGCGTGACTCTTCTATTTTTCGGACTCTCAACTGCTCCTACATGTCCGTCAATCGTGATTCGTTCCGCCGATCCCGTTCCCTCTCCCGCCCCGATACTGAAGCGCCGAGGCCCATGGCCCACATCCATCAATAAGAGAGAGGCTCCCGCCGCCGACCTTCCCACAATCCTTTCCTTCGGGTCTTTAAATTGTGGGGGCAACGTACTCTTCGCATTCCTTCGCGGCATAAACGAGACCGAGACGCCGACGCTGATATTACATTGATTTTTTCTGACATATTGACATGGCCGACGAGGCCGGTGGTTCCTCCACATTACATCATCTTTCTCAAATTCTTCTTACGACACTGATCAGTGTTCATCGTCAGCGCGGATCAGCGCGGGCAAAGATCCAACTTCGGCCGAATCGTGCCGCTCTTTTTATGTTGTCGGGTATTGTTGCGCGCGCGCTTAAAAGCAGGCGCTTGAAATATGGTTTCGTCCGATTTCAGACGCATTGTTCTCTCCGTTTTTATTTTTTTTCGTTCTCTTCTTCTCGTTCCGTCATGACCAGCTGCTTCGTCTCATTATATACGGTTCATCCCAAGTGGGTTCATGTCATCGAAGCCGTCCCCTCGGGATCGTGATTCGGGCCGAGCGTAAGTCGCTCGCGCGTCCCAGGTGGGAGGTGTTTGCGGCGGTCGAGGACTCGAGAACGACCGCATCGGCGGCTGATAGCGAGCGGTCTGCCCAAAGTAATCCGGCGTTCTTCGTCGTTCGCTGTTGGGACTTACGATGGGGGATTTGACTGGAGAGATTGGTGTTACAACAGCGCTCGAGTCTCTGGACAGCATCTCGTACGCACGTGTGTCTTTCTTGACATCGTATCTGGCATCCACCGATACGAATTCCTTTTTGTTTCTGCCTAGGCAGGAGCTGAAAAGGTCCACCCAGCCAAGGACCATGGCCCAGCGACCCAGTAGGAAGAGCAGCCAGATACCATTCATCTGGATCAAGTCAGTCACCCGAGAAAGTGTACAGGGCATAGGGGCGCGTCACTTACCGCCAGAAGGATGAGGACCGCCGTAATAGTTGCCTCGTTGACAACCATGTTCTTAGCCTTGTCTAAACACTTCGTCCTGTCACCTTTGGTGCTGACAAGACAGAGAATCCAAGCCTGGGCTATGCTCTCGTCGTCATGTACTGCCTGGACCGTGTTGTCCTGGAACACGAAGACGACAGAGAAGAAGATGACGTCGGCAATGATGATGAGAACAATAGCAATACCTCGCCATTGGAGAGAAATGACACGTCGCACTCGGCGGTATGCTTGACGGGGGCTCATGGTCTGGATGCTATTGCTGTATGTGGGCAAGCTCGACCCTTCTGTCGACGCACTGTTATCCGCTAGGGAAGCAAGATAGACCTTGATACAATATCCGAAAGTGGCGAATTGGATGATGACCGTGAGACCGGCGAATACCAGCAGAGGTATCCAGAAATCGGCAAGACTGTTCTTGTGGTTGATGTGACAAGTAGCGCCGAATCGGAACGACACGCCACTGAAGACGAGGGCAACGACGATGCCAACAAGCGGAATGCCCCAGCCCGTAGCTTGGGCAAAAATCATAAAGTTGCGGCCCACGACAACTTGCCAACAAATCTGGAGATGCAGGGACAACGATCGCAAGAAGACCCACATGACACCGGCCCAGCCTCCGAGCAAGAGAAAGGCCCCAGAGGCACCACAGACTTTGCTCGACTTCATGCTGTGCGGTGTGATGTCGTTGTAGCATTGCTCCGGTTGATCAGCAAGTGGCACGACAAAGCCAAGCTAAAGGGGAAGTCAGTCTCCCTCGTCCCTATTCGAAGGGCGGGCTACTTACGTTCATGATGAACACAGCTATTGTCAAGCAAATGCTGAGGTAATGTCTGTAGGTTTTATCAACAGGCAGAAAAGCCCATGATATCAGGAGGAAGAGACAGCATGCTGCGCTAGCGACGCAGACCCAGTTGGCTGCCGTCGTCAGAGTGTTGAAGTAATCCGGGTAGACCCAGTCCGTAAGCGGGCAGGGCAAGCAACACTGTAAGGTCGCGGTCAAGTTTTGGCATAGCCGGCCTTCGATAACTATGAAAGGTCAACAACTTGACCCGTCATGCTGTAGCTCATCAAACTTACACCCTTCGTCGATTGGAAACAAGCTCGCAGAGTAGAATGGGATGGGGCAGCCTCCCCTTGCGAGAGATTCGTTGGCCATGGTCGAATTATAGCTGACGGGCGACTGAAATATGTACGGCCGTTCGAATTTCCGTTCGTTGTCGAGTCGGGCAGCCGCTTGATGATGGTCCTGTTCTAGTGGCCAATACTACTTTGGACAATGCGTGTACGAGTATCGCAGTATAGCAATGGTGCTCAAGCGTAGTGATATATCGTAGCAGTGATGATCGTAGTCCTGACGGCTGTTTTCGGTGTCGGATGCCCTCTAAATGGCGTGTAGTTTGAACAATTTCCCCAAGTGACGTCCTCAGTCCCGCTGAAGTTCAAGTCTTGTCTTTACTTGAACCGTATTCCCAGATATTCGTATATGTTCCGGCGAACTAGGTAGGGCGAGCGGCGTCTAAGTTGTCGGCGAGATTTTGCAGCATGGGACAGAGACGTCTCTGGCTATATCGCTACCGTCATGGTCCGTAATTGGAGGACAGGTCAGGGCGATGCCGGTTGATGGTAGCGTAGCAACAGCAACTCGGGGTATCAAGGAGAGACGTGAGCAGAAGCAACGACGAAGGAGCCCAGAACCGATCAAGAGGACCCTCGAGTGAAAAGAAGGAGGGTGGGACATCATTATGTACATCGATGCGTGGGCTACTGGGTAGTGTCCGTTCAACTTTCTGCAGAGGCGTGCGGGTGTGTGGTGTCTGTCTGTCTGTCTCTCTCCTTCACTCGGGCGCTCTGGTGTGTACTTCGTAGTGTACTCCGTACCATCAGGTTCAACCAGTCGCGGCGCTGGTCCCGGGGTCCAGGCCAGAGATGCTGGGGTACCACGACTCCACGGACCAGGCAGGACTCGGGAACGGGTATTTTGCGTGTGATGGGTCGGCCAACTCTGGGACTGACATGGGCAGGCTACTTCGTACAGTATAGTTGGGCGTGGACAGGGGCCAATTAGGGACATAGACTAGGTGACGATGATGGGCGTCCTTGTAGGAAAAATTCCGACGACCCTCTCTGGCGGCGACGGTGGGACGGAACTCAGCGAGCTTCGCGTGAGGCGATGCATCGTCGTCTGCATGCCCTATTGGGGAGGCGACAGTCTTCATGGCAGGGGTGTGGAGGTTAGCGTGAGAATGGAATTGAGGGATTGATGGACCAGGCCCAGGATGGAAGAGAGGCACAGGCACAGCAAGAGGAGAGGAGGGTTTTCATGGCCTTCCATTGTGTTGTTGGATTCGAGGGACGCTAGGAGGGAGGGTGAAGTCTGGTGGGGTAGGGTGTGGATTTGATGGCCGCCGACCAGGGACTGGGAAGGGGAAAAAGAAAAAAGAAAAAAGAAGCACCAAAAGGAGAGGAGAATTGGAAGAGGAGGAGCGCTTGGTGCAATAAGCAGAGGGACGGACGCAGGAGATGGAGGAAGAGGAGGAGGAGGAAAGCCTGAAAGAGGGGGGAGGGGTGTACTTCGTAATCACTCTTCCGAAAGGGGGGCGTGAACGTGGGAAGAAAAGATGGGGCATTGTTAACAGACCCACATCGGCGGCCGGGGGACTCTCAACCTGGCCGGGCTGCTGTCGTGTGGCCGGGAATTCCACCTCCAGACTGCTCAGGTACTCCGTACTGCGTGGCTGCTCACCTCGCTCCAGTTAAGGTGCTGCATCTTCCGTGGCGGACCAAATCCTGGATGCCCATCGAGTAACCCCACCAGCAGAGAGACCAGTCAAGGCCGCAGACAGGCCTCAACGAGGGTATTCAGTGGATCTTTCTCCCGGTGTTGTTCAGCACCTGTCCACAGTCCACGGCGTCCCGCTAAATATTTCACCACTCACAATGCGCACAACCCGTGTCGACAAGTGTGCTGAAAACATTCCTGGGCACCTTTACGGAGTATCACCCAGATGCAATATCTCGGTTGGCTTGAAATGTGCTTCTGCAGTCCCTCATTCATCAATCCTTTCCATCACGCGAAGGGGGCACAGCACGAATTGCCCCTGGTTTGATGGGCACCATGCCGTCCAATTTGCCTTCCAACATATTGTCATGGTGGCTTTTCCCTCTCTCTCTTTCCATGACTCTTCGTTTCTTGGACTGCTCAGCTCTCCTTCCACGATTGTCCATCCTGTTCCTGCCAAGTTGGCATATAGTGGGCGGTGGCGTTGCCCAAGGCAGGTTGAGGATGGATACTCCGTACCTTCCAGGTTGAGTACGAAGACTTTCCGTGTTGATAATAACGCAACCAAGGTAAGCTGGTGAGGAAGGCATGGAAGGAGTCACATCTTCTCTGCAGTTGCCCGTCACCCATGTCCCGTGTCAGACATGACATAAGGTAAAGTTCGACGGCTGAATTGGGAAAGATCACTGCGAGCCCCTCGCACTCCCCTGCTTCCGGTTTTCATGCTCTTCACGCGTCGAGCCTATCATTCGAGCTATCCAGCTAGGTCCCTGTGATGTGCTCTCTTGCCGCCGTGGCCGCTGCGCGCCGGCCGCCGCCTCTACTCAACCCCAACCGCGTGACCCAATCTTGGACCACCTAACGACCCCGATCTGAAAGTTGACCTCGATTCAACCCTCTCGTTCTACGGATACCGCAGTCTTTCGTCTCTACGGAGATCTTATTTCTGGTCTGGTCTGGTCTGGTCTGGTCTGGTCGAACAACATTCGGCAAATCGATCCCCAGAAAACTCAAACAAAGCATGCCGCGCATGGCTTTTCAAGGCCTCCCGCCAACCCAATCCAGGGCTTTCACTAGCAAATTCCAACAGTGCCGTGCTCTGCCGATGCCACCTCACCTCAGCCTCTACCAACCGTTCATGCCTTGGGGCTTATAACACGCCCAGCTATCGACGCTGTCTACGCTGTACACATGGTGTGGCGCGTATCGGATGCACCACCGACCGTCAGTTGACTCAGATCCCTCACCTCCATCACCGACCGCTCCCTCGGCACGGCAGCGAGCGAGACATTGCCAGTCGAATGTCTCTCACTGACGTTTCCCTCGTTGCAATGCGCCTGCATGTCTCACCTTAGCCCTTGCCATCACGAAGAGCCCGGTGACAATCATGGCTCGGCTTCAGCTTTGCCCGGCATCTCTCACCGCTTTAGCTTTGCTTCCTGACTTTACCATTCTCTTTTGCGATACTCCAGCAACGAGATGGATCGAAGCAAGCCGAACAAACCACTTTAGCCATTTCCCATTGTTTGGTACTCGAGCGAGCGTTTCGAAGGCGGCTGAGCCATAGCTAAAAGCTGCGTGGCTAGTGCCCGCGAGTCAGCTGAATAGCGGCTTCCCGAAATCCCAGCCTTCTGGTGCTGCTGGCAAAGTGCCGAGAACGTGCGTGCCTCTCGCTGTGCACAGACAAGTTACCAAAGCAAAAGGAACCAGAAGTGACGCCAGGTGCGCTTCTTCTGTTTGTGTACCTCGTCGAATCGGTCTATTCCGCGACCAAGAATACCTAAACGCAACGTGTTGACGACTCTTTGCCACGTTGGCCCACATTCAAATCCGGACGTTGCACTTTACTGCCACTTCGCAGAAAACGCCTCTTAATGTCTGTCAATATAGTCCTTGGCTACGTCAAAGGCCCGACATGGCACCCCTGGACTTACAAAGCTGTAACGCTTCTATGAATTCTCTGTACGGAGTACGGATACCCACGGCTCGTACGTACTTGCATAGCAGAGGGAGGGCAAAAGCAGCCAGCCGATTTTAGGGCTGAGCAATGCCTTGCCTGTTGCGTCGCTTGTCCAGCTGAAAGGGAGGCAAACCATCGGCTCCCCTTGCTTGTCCGCAGGAACCTCATGTCTTGATCTTCTCTCAACGGTGAGAGAAGCAGAGGTGCCAAATCGAGAGAGACACAGAGGAGACAAGCAAGGAGGGTTTCACGTACTGTCTCGCAGAAGTCTCGTTCCAACCTTCAAGCATGCCCAAGAGCGAAGCCGCAATTGTGCCAACTGCGACTAACGTGGTGGCTTCTGTACTCAGCAGCTAGCACGCAGCATGGGACGAATGATCACCATAAAAGAAAGACAACGATCGCTAGCAACGTACCTCTGTGGACACCCGTCTTGGTTTCCAGCCAGCTCCAACTATCCGGAAAGTGTAATGACGGTCTGGCGATTCCGCGCGGGGAAGAAATGCTAGCAACTATGGCCATTGCCCGCAACGAGTCTTCCGAAGACCTTGTTGTTGTTGGTTGCGATGTTTTAAGGGCCAAGACCAACAAGCACACTCAGAAAAGGGGGCTCCACCGTTCATTTTGCCAGGCGCCTTCAATTTCAAGAAACCATGCTAAGGCATGTCAATTGCCATGGCGTTCGGAGCCCTGTCAGCCAAAAAGAGATCTCTGGGGCAAGATCCCGGCGTTCCATCACTTTGGAAGCGTGAATGGATGGCCATCTACGGAGCAGATTGACCAAGTGCGCGCGCAAAGACGAAGTTTGCTTCCCAGCAGCCTGGAAGGCAAGGCAAGGCATTCAGCTCCCACTCCACCTGGATCACGAAGCGCTACAGCTCCAGGTTAAGGTGGCCATGATCGTTATGGTCGTCAACGATTTTGTGACCCGAATCAATCGTCAGCGCGCATACGCCGCCGAGTCTTCATATGGGCGTGCCGTCCCTGAGCCTCTCAGCGCCCACGAAACGATCGGAAAGATGTGAATGGCCAATGTGTCTCATTGCGTTGCCCATACGAGCCCCTGCTTTGCAGATCGATTGGCAGTCACCGTGGAGCACAGCGCTGGAGCAAAGCTGGTGGGGTTGTGCTTCTCTTCGCTTGGCTCGGCCAACCACGAGGCCCAACAACCTGGAAATCATTCCAATCGACCGATGCGAAAGGATGGCCTTGAAGTCGCCGGATTGTGTGCTTCATTGACGGGTTGAGAAGCCCTAAGTGCTTCCTCCGAGCCTAGGACCCGTTGAGCAAAAAGCAAATTTCAACTCGTGTCTCGGCGCGCCCTACAGCTCAATGCCCGTCACTGCAGGTTCTGAACCATCCTGACTTCTGCATGAGCTACGCAGACGTACGTCTTTCGCAGCGTCTTTCGCAGCGCGGAATGATGTGCCTGACATAGGGGTGCAGCCGACACTGCGCAGCGCGGTAGGAGAGACTTCCCGCAGCTCCGCGACCCTTGATGCCACCCCCTCGAGTTGGTGGTCCCCTGTTCTTGCACAGACATGTCCATTTCGGTCAGCCAAAGACGACCACCCAGCAGCAGTCCCACCCACACCTTTTACCCCTGGCACACCACCCCGCAACACGCCTCCACCACCACAAATCACAATCACCACCACCACCATCGCAGACTCCTGCTCAGCTAGCCTGGCGTGTCTGGGCGTCACAAAGGTGTCTTCATCTACGGATATTAGTCTCTACCAGACGGCGCACTAGATGAACCAGCGCACTATAGTGGCTCTGTAGCCGCGGACTGGTGACATCCGACAAAGTTTAACTCAGTATGAACCTCAATGCACTATCGAATAGGGATTTCCGCAAGTCCAGCGATGACATCGATGTTCGGATAAGGAGAGGAAGGGTTTCGAAATCAATCCCATCGGTCACTGGTTCGGCGTATACGGCTCATGTCATTTCTATCTGCCCTACATCCATGACCCGGGTGTCAGGCTGAGGATGAAAGTTGGTAGTCTCGAAACAGCATTGTACACAGTAGTTCGGTACGGCAAGCCGCATCGCCGGAATATCTGCACAAAGTGGAAGGCGGTTTGATCGACTGTACCCGTCAGATATCTGAGATTCAAGGTATCCATCCTATTGGCTCGAGTTGAACTTATGGGCTGTCAAATCGTCTCGATTGTCAACTTCGCAACCAGGTTGAGGCGCGATCTGAGTAGTCACAGCTGTAGGGTCGAAAACCACTTAGACAAGGAATTGCAGTCACCTTCTTGATTGACCGTTCAGAATCCCAACAGTGTGCCTCCTGTCACATCTACTGAATACAAGACCTTCCAATACCAGAAGCCACAGGGAGGGGTCCTAGCTTGGCGTTGGCGTTGGCACTGTTTTGTTGTGACAGCCTTCGGAAGAGCTTCTCGAACATGCGGAAATGCGAAGTGCCGCAAATTTGTCGCTCGGCCGCGATTTTGGGTCCAGACAACGAACGCAACCTTAGCTTGCATTCAAATGACAAAGCCGAATTTTCGTCATTTCCGTCATTTTATTATGGCAAACGACATGGCGTCAGCCAACCTCTAGGTTGTTTGGAATATCTTGCCCATCGATAAACCCGTTGCCCGGATCGGATTGGTGCGCTGAGCAACAATACTCGATTCTGCTCCCGCCAGCGACCAGCTCTATTTCGGTCTCAGACAAAGAGCCCCTTAGGAAATTTCGACAAATTCTTGAGTACGGCATACTAGAGGGACTACCATCTCAATCAGGGAATCGACTCTTTCCGGAAAGGTTGAGGATCCGGACCACTCGGGGAAGAGGCTTGACCACATCGTCGGGTCCTGAAGCCGAATCATTGTCATCGCGAGAGCCCCGCTGTATGCATGCTCAATGTAACAGCTACCGTGGTCTACGAGCCTAGCCCTTGCCGACAACAAGAAGAACTTTCTGAAGCGAGCAAGCCAATGACCAGCATTGTTTCGCTGGCTGCACCGACTTCAGCATGAGGATTCCTATCCTGTCATCGCAGTAGAGGAAGACATACACGGCTCACCTGTGACGTCGGTACCAGATAATGGAACGGCAACGGATGACCAACAACTTCCCTTGGACCTACTAGGCATGGTCTACCGAATCAATGGTGGATTACGCCACGACACCCAACGCCCAACGCCCGGCTCTAGTCACAGCATGGCCGGGTAGGCTCTCACAAGATCCTCGGTGAGAGGGCCCGGAGCCGGACCAGATCGCCAAGGTAGCTCGGGGCGGGCTGGCTGGCAGACGGCGTCCACCATGATCGATCCAAAAATGAGAAGCATGTCTCCTGTTGCGATAGAAACATTGATCGAGTCAGATCCATTGGCTGCAGGCATCTATCGTCAGACACTGCGGACCCTGAATGAACGCGATGATGACACTAGAGCCGGCCGTAATACCTACCGTTGATGGTATACGTCGCCGTGGTCCATCCCGAACCGCCGAGGCCCGTCGGGGTTTTAGGTCGTTCCCCTTGCAATGAGACTCGGGTTACAGTGAGAAGACACGCACGAATAGACCATGGAGTCCCCCGGGTAAAATACACAGAACAAGAGGCGCCTATCGAAGCCTGAAGGAGTCTTGGAGGGAAAAACCACTCAGATCCGTGGGAGGCGTAGACAGCGCCGACGGAGCGGGTCCGGCACCGGGCGACCAGCAGTTTTCGGGAGGTCGCTAAAGGCGGGCGGAACGGGAAACTAGCCCCATTTGGCCAGCCTCCCGAAATGGTAATCCAGGGGCAGCGAAGCGTCGAAGCTACGCCGCACTCCGCAAGCCTGGTGGCCGAGTGGTAGCCGGCCAAGGACGCGTCGGCCTCTCTTCAAGCTTCTAGGGCGCACCTTGAAGAATTCCGTCAACGGCTGTCAGTCGCGGGTAGTCGTTTGTCTACACTAACGTGGTACTAACAGTACGAGGTGCTTACCATAGTGTGGTACGGAGGACAGAGTAGAGGCTATGGATGGGCTCACACCTTTCTCAGGAGGGCGCCCCGCCAATGAACCCAAGCCGAGATCTCTGTTCCCCTCATCAATGCGTGACGACACATCCTGATATCAAGAGCGACGCTCGTAAGCACGCGTTCGTCACGGCAGGCCCACCGGCTCACTCGCATAGGTCCACCGTCCACCCAGCAAGCCGTAGAGCCTGTCCTCTCCGATCTTGAGTTCTCAGAAAAGGCAACGAAGCACACAAGGGGAATGGCTTCCGCTACCCGGGTCCGGATGCCACCCACATGGCGTGCCTGTGAGCACGTAGTGTACAGTGCAGCGTGGCATAGGAAGCGAGACGTTCCATCAAGACTGGAACCCGTCATGCCATCCTCTCTCGTCAGCCGCAAGATGGCATCGAAGAAGAGAAAACGACTGGTCGCCTTGCGAGACTTCAAGAGGCAATTCTTGTCGGCCCAGGCGCAGGGCATGTGTGGGAGCGGAAAGGCTTCGCCGCGCCGGGAGAATGTCCATTTTGCAACAACGGCAGGGTGCTATTCGGGCACCCTCGAGAACGTGATTCGACCTCCATCGAGTTTTCCTCAGCATGCAGCCCATTGCTCACATCCGATGGGGGTAAGTCACAACATGCGGATGGAAGTGTCTGTATCCGTACCAGTCTACACTGGCGCACAAGAAAGCAACAACAGACGGCCCCTCTTTGGGCCGCAATATATCAACGTGCCCTTGAAGCAAATGCCGCTCGGGGGCTCGGAGCAGTGTAAACCTTATCAACTGTCAATGTATTGAGAGCGGAGGCATTTACGATTGATTCGGACAAAAGAAAAAAGGCTCATCCACTTTTCCAAGGCACCTTATCCACGTCGCGCCCGGGGAACATGATCGCATCCTGGGCAGACTTTACAAAGACCAGGACTAGGTGCTTTTCCACCACGTTCATCTCATCCACTTCTCCACTAGATTTTTGTTCTTACCCCTGGCGCCCCAAAGAACTTTTGGGTCTTTGCCCCCTCCTCAAAATCTCGAAAACCAACGGACTAACGGTTCCACTGCCTTTCAAAAGAAACAAAGCTACAATGTGTCAGACTGGCCAGGGCCGAGCTCGTACCCATGATATGGTAATTCTAGCCAACGGATCGCCCTAATTGTTGAGCTGTTTGCCTGTCAAAATACCAGATTGAAAAGGAAGCCAGGAAGCTTGCCCCCGCGAAACGACTTCATTGAGCAGGGCTTTGCTTGACGCGATGCTCTTTTTGGTTCTCAGCCCATGGCGGGCTCGACTTGAATCCACAGAGCAGGCGAATAGGCAGAATAAACCTTGTGGATTAGAGCCGAGCACATGGCTATCCTCCCTCAAATATATGAACCTCTGGTCAAAGAGGCAGCGTTAGTGGTACGATGACGACGATAAGAGCCAAACTTCACTGCAAAATTCGACGTCTATTCAGGAGCTCACATGAAACGCTGAATCGACAGATATGGGCTGCCACCTCCACGCTTCTGGTTCGGGATGTCGAAGCAGCTTCTACCTGGGACAAAGAAACCCAAAGCCCTTCGTGCAGCTGATCTTGACCGACCCCCTTCAGAAGAGTCTTCTTACGGATTGGATGCCAAGGCACGGCCCACCACACGATTTTACCATTTAGCCTTCATTTGGGCCTCCTTGAAAACCTCGCTCCCACGACTACGAACTTCATGGAATCCTTCAAACTTCCAGGATGTGTATGCACCTCAGATGCAGGCACAAGTCGCATTGGGGCCGCGGGCCGTAGGTGTGGTTGGTCAAAGTAACGTGAAGGGTGTGTAAGATGCATCTTGGCATCGCGGGTACACGCCATGCACTCGCAGATGCTGACTGAGGAGTCGTGAGAATCGCATCACTATCCATCCCCCCTTCCACGAGGCCGGATTGGGGGCCCTTTTTTTTTTGCACTTGCTACGCAACGATCTATCGGTCTCCGCATGCCGTCATGGTTGCTCTCTTTTGTTTCACGAAGCCTGGCCCCCCGGAGTTGTGCCTTGGGAGTGGAATCTCTTTCGGAGGATCAGACAAGAAGGTCCCCTCTTTGTAAATCGCCCAGCCTTCTTTCTCATGGTCCATGGCCCGCCAGGGCGGTGCTCACACCTCAAGAAGACTGACGGACATGGGAATTGGCCGGTCCGATTGAATCCTCCAGTGGGCCGAGTCCTGGTAAGGAAAGGCGCAACGGGTCTCTTCTCAATTCTCACACCGGGAGCCTTGCGGCCTGGGGAAGCGCCGGTCGACTTTCTACAAGAGGACATGGTATGACTATGGGAGACGAACCATCAAGGGCCGCGATGCGGAGAGGAGCGATGAGGCTTGCGGGAACCCGCGGGAGCTCATTTCACGAATGATCTCCCCGATTCTGCAGAGGGGTCTCGAAGAGGAGAAGCTGACCGGTCTCTGGTCTTGGTGCGCGGCACAGCTCATCAACGCGACGCACCTGCTTTTTCATGTACATGCGGTTGGAATCAACAACATGCAGGCCAAGAAATCTATACAGGAGGCCCAGGCCGCGGATGGCGTTCGCTAAGAAGCCTAGAGGAAGAAAGGGAGTGCAGCAAAGTGAAAGGTAACGGACGACCACAGACGCCCCATGAGCTGTTTGCCCTACGGTAATATGCCACCCCGGATTCCTCCAACTGTCGATGTTGGGAGAGTTTATCCCACTCACACGCCGTCTGACAATTCATTTCGCGAAATCAACCCGCTTGTGGACTGTGCGTCTGGGACGGCACAGATGAGGCTAATGATGAGCGGGCTAGCGTCGCGACTATTGACATGACCCTCGCTGCAAATCTACCAGCAATTAGGGAAAAGCGAAGCCCCGGGGGCCTCAGCGACGAGGATTTTGTCCCAGAGGAGGTCTGCATACGACGTTGGGGTACCGTTCAGTGGGATTATCCGTCTTTGTGATCGACATAACTGCTCCGCCGTGGTGGGCGGAAGGGAGAGGGATAAGAACAAACAACAGATTTGGGGTCCGATGATCCGACGATGGGGTTCACGCGTTCTTCCCCGTTTCTAGTGTACTCGTACTACAGGCATTTCTTTCTTTTTTCGGTCGTCGTTTTTTTGTTGGAACTCCCAAATCCGTATCTGTTCCTAACGACAAAAAACGACGCACCGGTTCCAACGACGGAATATCCACACTGGATGAAACCTCTAGAAGGACCGTCGAAGAGGTCTAGCTGTTTGACTAGAACTGAGACATTGCTAACTTTGGCCTAGAGCTGCTGGCTGGCGTCAAGGTAGCGTCGCATCGCGCCTTCTGTCAGAGAGCTTCCACCCGGCGGTATTTCGTGCTCGTAGGGCAATGATCAACAGTTTGATGGCCCTTTTTCGGTTTGGTCATTCGAGGCTTGATTTTGTTTTTTTCTGGTTCTGTCTGGTCTATCGAACCAACAAGTGGAGGGAGAAGGTCTTTACACTTTCCGAGCGATTCCGATACCACGTCGGCATTACTCTGTTGTCTGTCCACGTAAGGCTTTTTTTCTTCGATGGCATGTCTCACTATCTTTTTCTTCTAGCGCTTCTCGCGGGGCAAAGGCGGGGTGAGAGTTCTGTCTAATTTCTGATCTTGACTAAGGGGGTGTGTAGCAGGCTTCGATATTTGCTATACACCCTCTCAGACATCTTGGAGGGGGACCAGAAAATTGCCTGGCTTGTTGACCGGCCGTTGTATCGATTCTATTCATTCGAGTCGGTCTGGCTGCCAGCCCGCGGTGTCCTTTCGGTATTGGCACCCGCAACGGTGGTGCGTCGGTCGAATGTCTCAGTCTCATTGTCTCAGTTGTGCATCGCCGAGGTTTGGAGATCTCTGGACGAGGGTGCGCGCCTGAGGCGGGTTTTGGTCTTGTGAATCAGTGTTCACGAGGTCCCGAGAACACTGTCGCATTAGAACCCTCGGCCGTACGGTGAGGGTTGGAGTTGCCAGCCAAGCTTACAGCGTCCACAGATGTCGCATTCTCATGGGATGAATGAGGTGTAGTTTGCGAACCGAGTCTTTCGCTCCCTCTGTTGATTGCCCAGGTAGGAGAAGGGGGTCCGATGTTCAGTCTTGGTTGAAACCGAGGCAGACGGTGCGGTGCGTTGGGGGGAAAGATCTCCAAGTGTTGATCATGGGCTTGTCGATGTGCGGGGTTCACGCGGGTGGCCTCGTGGCTTTTTTCTCCCTCCAATGATTGGCATTCGCAAGTGTTGCTGCCTCGGTTGGTGATGATGATGTTCTTGGGCTCTTCATCTTATGATATTTCTCTGATTTGCAGCAGCGCCAACGGAAGATGGAGTGGGCTAGAGAAGAGCCGGCTTACAGACTATCGAGCTGGGGGCTTCTTTCTCGAGGAGCTGTGCTTTTCTTTTCGAAGGAGAGAATGGGGATATGGCGGACCGAGCATTCGGTCCTTTCTTCGTCGACTTTCCGTCCTAGTTCAGCCCTTTTTTCGGGTGGGAAATTGTCCAGAGAGAGTCTATTGCCTCGAATTTCTTTTGGTCTGGTCGTTGATGACGTCGATGAGGATCTTCATAATTTGATGGCTCCCTCCGCCGCTGAAGAAGTTGCGGTGGTGTTTGCGTTATTGGTAACTTGGCGCGTCGGCCGATGCTCGATGGTAATGGCTACTGTGTAGTCGGGTTACATGCATGCATGAGGGTAGAGAGAACCCCACGTCTGGCGTGTGAGTCTTTGGAGAAGGGCCTCGTGAACAGCTTTGATGTCGTCTCTGATGGTTCCCCAGATCGGGGATGAGGGTTTAATGGGACACGCTGCCATGTTTGTGAGAGGATGCGAGGGACTGGTCGGCTCGGAAATGGGTCATTGGCGGGAAAGTCCGATGCTTAGAGGTCGTAGACAGACGTATTGAGCAAGTGATTCCTCAATTCCGGGGAGGATATTGGCAGTATCTAGGAGCATCTTGGTGTAAATCAGGTGAGTGCGTATGGCGTTAAAGGACAGGTATCAGTTCACGAGCTGGGTCAAGGGTGGCTCTGTTGACTAGCTTTGCTCCGGTTTACACGCCAATCTACGCTTGCTTCAGCTGTAGAGCCGGAACTATATCACACATGTCCTGATATCAACTTTATAGCCTCGTGTTGGTGAACGAGCTGTATGTTACTCTTCATGGCATATCTCTCTCTCTTCGGTAACCGGTTTCAACTCGCAGGATAATCCGGTACCTGTTGTCATTCGTCAAAGGACATCGGCGTTATCCTTGTGACAGTTGAGCAAAGCAATTAGTTTGCCTTAAGTGACCATTAGCCTCCTAGGCAGGTGATGAGACATGAGATTTCTAGAGTTGTTTCTGTTACCATCATCAGAATCTTCGATAGGAATATTCGATATCATTAACGTTGTTGCAATTCCTCTGTCATAGAAAGTGGTTAGCTACCTTAAGAGCCTTCCCCCTCGTTCATCACCAAGTGTCCGTTTCATCTGTTCGGGTTATGATTTCAGCACATGGAATCGAGCCTAATTTGAGCTAATCTGAGCTTTCACAGGTAGAAGTCGGTTTATTTTAGGGTTTCTAACAGAGAATTCTATAAAAACTCCCTAGATGGCTTTTCTATGATTTCACCTATGACTTTTGCCTTGCCTTCCACTGTAAACTAGACATGGGCCGAGAGGTGATGAATGTGATCCCATGATCTAGGGCCTCAAGATCTCATCATTGCTTCGTTCTTGTGGAGTATTCGTTGGGGAACACCACCCGGGCGACAGAGAAGAATGTTGGCCCGCGTGGCTATCACGCCCTCCACTTGATATCGCATATTGGGAGGAATCCATGTCGCAAGCCCTGTCTCGATGTCAACTTAATGCCACCTTTCTGCCCGGCCGATCCAAACTCAACTGCTTCCCTCTCACATCTTATGCGGTTAGACCGATGCTATGATGTCCCAATATTCGAGTTGCCTACACTCAAAATCTTACCTTGAACCCATCTACTTTACAAGATCTTTACTAAATACTTGCTTTGCCATACAAAGTCTCCCGTCGAGGAGTGTCTATCGCCTTTTGGATATGTTTTGCACCTAACAATAAGTTGCCGAGACAGAAGGGTGTTGTTTGGGGCTCTTTTGAAGTTTGTGGCGAGCTTGGGCGAGGTAGGTGGTGATGTGAGACGGATGTTGGAGCGACGCAGCAGGTGCAGCTTGTGGAATGACTCCTCTCTCCAAAACATCACAATGCGGTGTCTTCTCAGTCGGGGTAGACAATACCGCCTTGAAGGTTGACAGGCTATTTTGGATCAGTTGATGGGCTTGTTGCTCCGGTCGCTGAGAGTTTGGTCGACTGTCGAAGGCGGATATCAGCGATGAATGTCAAGAGATTGATTTCCTACTTGCTGTTTGACCATCACAGAGACTGCATAACTCTCCCAAATAGCCTTCTTCGCTTTCGAAACCGTCAGGCCATTGGTGAGTAGCCGCGATCGGGTCTGTCGCGTCCACACAGCCACCAGAGCGATTGCCCAGGGAGGAAAAAATACTGCTAGCTGTACTGCAGTCAGTGATGGAGCTGAATATCAAAGAATTCATTCTCTGGGAAAACGCCTCATGGATGAAGGGTACGCGGTGCGGACTTTCCCACCACTGGATCACGACGACCGCAGCCATGTTTCCAACCTTTGACTTTGATGGCAGCTGCTCAGCACCCGGGACTACTCCCAGCCGAGGGGATCAAGGAGGATAACAATGGGAAAGAGAGATAGCGTTCAACGCTGAGAGGGACGTTATTCCTTCGATGCGGCTACACTTTCTGACGATGAGGCGTCCTCGAGATGCTATGACGAACACATCGAAGGCCGACATAACCATCGACGATTGGTACTTGAACACCTTGTTTTCCAGTTTCATGCGAATCCAGTAGACAGTGCATTGGTAAGTGAATTCGACTGCCAAGATAAAAGCAAACGCATATCAGGCGCTGCTTCCGTCAGTAGTACTATATGCTATAAGAAGATCATTCGTAAATCATTCGTCACTTGATATCCAACTCTCGTCCTCTACAAGTACCTTAGCTGCTCCGTACCTTGCAAGACATAGGACGGAAAGGCAAGTTCAGAACGAATCTTAGTAGGCACTGTGCGTTGACCTGTCATAACAATTGCCTATGGACCGACGACAGTAACCCCGGGTACGGCCCAGTTTTTTCCATTCTGCTGTCTCCTTGTGTCAAGCTTGACGCCCAAGTTCATCTCCTTATATGCAGATTCATCAAATGTCACAGGCATTTTGCAGAGTATTACGTCGCCACCCATGTACAATAGACTTTGTGAATGCAAAGTGAGCGCAAAATGTCGCGATTGAATGACACAAACGGCTTCCTTCTGGAGGTAAAGACGGGTTGAAGAAAAAGACGATGGAGATTGAAGAGTTTAGAAAGTTTCCCCTGACGACTTATATAGAGGTGTTGGTTGAAGTAGTGATCTGGAGTTGCGAGTGATAAAGTGAAATCTCGATCGTGCCTTCCTTCCTGCCCGGCCTGAGGCCCGTTTCCACGGACGATATCAACAACCGTACCTACCTCCCCTTACCCAACCGAGAAATCTCTGGCCTCCATACTTTCTCTTCTTCTCCATTCCATCAGAAAGGAAATCTCGACCACCCCACCGTTACCTGTAGCCGTGGACTTATTGAAAATCTACTGGAAACATTTTTCTCTTATATATTGGACCGACTCGGGTGCTGTGTTGGCCCGGCCTGGATGAGGCACAAGGCTGAGATAGATGAGGCTTCGATGGCCAGGAACAGGGCCAGACCGCGCACATGTGACGAAGATGAGGACAATGATGAAGACGACGATGAAGACGAACAGGACGATAGCAGCGAGCACACGGAAGTGCCGTCATCAGTCGCCGGAAGCGACGACACAACAAATGGCGGCAATCGTCTGCCATCTCTCGATTCGAACAGACCCGAACCCAGCCCTACACGGCCAAAGAGCCAGCGAACGTTGACGACCAACCGACTGACCAGAAAAGCGCACTGCCCTCTCAGCACGTGAATAGGACTCTGGTGACAACTGACGAACACGACAGCTGAGAGTATGGACTTTAACGAGGGGAGATCAGGATAGTAGTGGCTCTTCTTCTTCTTTGAGCACCTAGTCGGATCACAGCAAAGATCTAGAGGAGAGTCTCAGCGATATTATGGCTTTGAAGCATACCCCTCGAGGCAAATGGACACCCAACTTTGAGGCATTGAAGAGGAAGTGGAAGTCGGGATGCGGAAAAGGGAGCAGAGGCGTAAGGACAGGAAAGCGAGGCGTGCAGAGGGAGGAAAGTTGGGAGAGGCAGGTGACGGGGACCGTACACTACGCCCGTTCAGATGCTGAACCTCTACAACTTATCAAGGAGGATTCGGGCCAATTTGATCATTAGGAAATCTTAATAAAGGAGGCTCTCATCATATGGTCTGCCTTAGAGAAGAGCAACGGCAGAGTCAACAAGAAGTGACGGTATGTGTTATCAAAAAGGTCAAGGTCCAACTTTTAGACAGATGGGTATCTATTCTATTAACGAGCGCAGGGGGAAGTGAGAACCTCAACTCAAACCCTGATTTCTAGCTTTTTTTGCCTATTAGGTATTGTACTCTATTCTATATGCCGACATAGGTTGCGGACAGACAAAATCAGGTCAATGCAATAAGTATTACTCCGACCGCTGGCCCGGCGCCGAGCCAAGTACGATTTTCAAAATCTTGATAGCGGGGGCAGCTTATCTGCCTCGTCGACGTGGCCAGTCCAGTGCCGGGCACTGTTCCTGCCTAGCCCTGCGAGACGTTGAAGGTTTCTATGGCTGACATACGTCAAGATCCTGGCAGCTTGTCCTCTTCACCCTCAAGGAAAGACGGCCCTGGGATGATGTCCCAAGCTGCTTAAGCCGATGTAGGATTGCCAGTATTGACATTGATGCTCGGGCTACCATAACCTGACGTAACGGACCAGGAGCCGAGGAGGCGTCGGGTTGACTGACACCAGATGGCGCCTACTGCTGTCCAGGGCAAGGCTAGGACATACAGCCCTTTTGAACGGCAGACAAAGGCAATAGACTCCGGTGAGAGGTATCCCCGGGAAGTAGGATGAAGTATGACCGCGGGCAAAGCAAGTTTCTCCGTAATCGCATCACAGCAGAATACGACTGACATATCGAAGCAAGCCCGAGCCGAAACGCGGCATATATTCACGCCTCAACCTCAAAAGACGGAACACTCTCCCTGCGCCTGACGGAAAGCATTCGCAAAGAAGGACTGCATCGCCGTGTAGTGAAACAAGATGCCGCCGAGAACCGCCAAATGCCACAAGTTGTGGCTTCCGCCAATGTAGTCAAACATGCCCGGGCACCAACGCTCGGGAATCTTGCTGGCGTATACAAAAGCGCCGAGCAGGTATACAAAGATACTCTTGGCAATCGGCGTGTAGAATTCCCAGACGAAGTCGGGCCCGTGGGAGAAGTAGAGCTGCAGGATCGGCAGGAACCCCGTTGCGCCAAGGCCGCAGAAGAAGGCGACGCGGGCCCATGCCATCTCGGCTCCGTTAAAGGTCGGGTGCCATGGGAGGATAACGCCACCGATGCCGAGAACTGCCGTCGTACCCATGTACAACCAGCGGCTGACGGGATCGCAGTAGAAGGCCGTGTACTCGGTCGTGACGATGGACGCTGCAATAAGCAGCGAGATGCCCGTGTAGTCGACGCACGCAAAGATGCTGATTGCGTCTACGTCGGCCACGGCGTTCATGGTGTGCCAGATTGTCGAGCATACCAGCGTCAGACACGCCGTGAAGAAGAAGACGGCGGCAACGAAGATATCCGTCTTGGTGCTGAATTGGAAGTTGATGTTGCGGGGGTAAAAGTAGAGGGCGACGGCGAGAACAATGAAGAGGCCAATGGCGTGGGACCAAATGTTGACCAGCTCGTTCGAGGGGCGGAAGGCCGACCAGATGCACTCGAGCTTGGACTCGGTAAAGCGATATCCATCGCGGATGTGAGGGTTGATGCGCCACGGCATGGGGAGGTCGTCGTAGGTGATGAGTTTCGTCTCCCTGGCCCGCGCGACGGCGTGGGCAATCTTTTCCTCCAAACTCTCAGCGGCGCGCATGGCTCTCTCGATACCCTCGTCGACGACCTCCCGCGCGAGCCCGATGCTCTCGTCCACAACCCTTCGGCCCTCGTTCATGAAAGCGCTTGCCGTATCGGCGGCATTGGCAAGGCCTTGCTCCCGCAACTTGTGCGCCTTGTTCTCAAACTCGGTGAGCATGTCGTCCAGGAGCTCGATACCGACGCGGGCCTTCTCGTTCAGGGATTCGGCCGAGGCCAGAGCGCCCTGGTACCGGGCCTCGAGTGTCTCCACCATGATGTGCAGGCGCCTGCGTCCGGCGCCGAGGTACTCCTCCGAGGCGGAAGAGCAGCGAGCGCGGACGGTCTGGAGGGTGGAGAAGGCGCGGGATATGCTCGAGTCGAAAGTGAGCTCGCCGTAGTTTTCGAGGAATTCGAGGCGGCGTTCCAATTCGGTCAGGAAGAGGTCGACCTGTGGAGGAGTACTGTCAGCATGTTTCTCCCATCATTCCCGGATATGTTCTTTTCACAATGTCTCTGTAAAAAGAGAAACGCAACCCCGAACAACAGCCGAGGTCTGTGGTGGCAAGTGAGCATACCTTTAGTAGCAAGTGCTCCTCGCCATCCATGATTTGGTTGACGATGGACTTGCGTCTAGGAATGAAATGGGAGTGTCGTCTTTTCCGAGCAACTTCGGAGCCTTCAGTCTGAGCTCCCGAGGCGGTGGCAGTGGTAAAGTCGTCGTCGTCCTGAATGGCGGCGCCGCTGCAAGGTGACTTGAGGGAAGCCATGTTGGCAATGGGTTCCATAACTCAACCAACAGGAAGTCAGAAATATGTAGGTATTAACAGAAGCACCTCGGGTATGCTTCAAGCGAAAACAAGGTTCGGAGTAGGGGGCTCGGCGGTAGAGACCGCAGCCAGGTAAAAGGTTGGTGGGATTCCGGAATGTTGAACTATGTCGGTCTCGCCTTCGTTTGGATTTACACGTGCAAGTGTGGTCCCGCAGTTGTGGTTTTGGTTGTGTTACACTGAAGATATGCGGTGTTTTGGTGATAGGGAGTGCGGTTGTGTTGTGGTTTGTAGATTTGCGGGACGAGTCGATGTTTACGGATAAGCCCACGAGCGGGAGGCGATGGCAATTATTGGCTTATACACCCAGTGGGAGGGGAGGGGCCTTGGCGTAAAGGGCGGGCGGTGGAAGGGTGGAGGGAGCGTGGGAGGGATGGGCAGGAGGAGGGGAACGGGAACAGGAATGCAGGCCAGTGAGACTCAGACAGGATAGAGACCGAAAAAGAAGGGACCGAAAGAAGCAGCTGCTTTCTCCAGGAAATGAAAAAGCGTTCTAAGTCTGTTGAGGTAGTTGAGCGGCGGGCGGATCTCAACAATGCGGGAATCGGATTGGCCGGGGCGTAAGTACGGAGAGGAGCAGGCCGCAGATCGACAGAACAGCTGGACCCTGGTGCCTTTCTTGGGGGGGAAGGTCAAGGGGGACCTTTGGGAGGATGGTATCGGATGGCGAAATGCAGTACGGATACACTTTTGGGTGCTTGTCTTGCGAGGAAACAAAAACGAGAGCTCCTCGGATCGGATCCTTTTGGCACGTGCGTTTTGCTTTCTTTTTTTTTTTTCAAGAAAAAAATGACGAACAGTGAGCAGATGCAAATAATGGAGCCAAGAGATACGAGACGGGAGCTTTGGCAGTTGAGAAAGAGCCTGATAGACAAGACAGGACAGAGCGGGAGGCGAATTCCCAAGATCTGAACTGGCGCTTTGTGCCAGCAAGACGCAAAGTATTTTGTACTCAATTACCGAGAGCGATCCGAGAGATAAAGGGGAAGAGAAACAGAGAACGAGCAAAAGTAACAAAGGAAAGAGGGAAACTATTACGACAGGGAATTGCGAATGAGTTGCGGAAGCGCCCAAGCCAAGCCGCGCAAAGTGGTTTACGGATAGTATTCGTAAGGTACCTTGCAGAGGCCGGGGTTGTTGGCTCTTCTCATCTCGGGGCAATGTGGGGTTTTCTGCAGCTCTAAAGGGCCATGACACCCGCCATCGGAACAACACACAAAAGCGACTGAACAGAGAGGCACTCGGTAAAGCATCCGAGTCCAATCAACCAGAGACCAACTGGAACTACTTCAGGACAGGGCAGGACAGAAGAGTCAAGCCATTGCCAAAAACACAATCAAGGGAAGTAGCTCAATGTGTTGAGAGAGGGAATTCCGCATGAGCTGTGAATCTCGAGGCTGTTGTTCGGTTCGCTTTGCTGGCCCCGAGCGGGTCCAGCGCCTGCATGGCCCGGTAAACTTCGGCCCCAGCCCAAGGCGCGCGTGCCGTGGCGTGGCGGGCCTCTGATGCGTGCCACCAATCGTCGTCATCCCTTCCTCGCACCCGTTCCCACAAGGGACCACTGTCCTTTTTTTTTTTTCTTTTTTCTTTCTCTCTCTCTTTCTCTCTTACGTCCACCAGTGAGAGTGCTTACTGCTCACCTGTTGCACCTGCAGCAATGAAACACACAAAAGTTGGCGCAGAGTGACGGACTAGTGTAAGATCTTCAGAAATGCGTGAATGCCAACATGCAGCCCGTTGCCGACTTTGCCTTGCCGTGCCGTTGCCATGCGCTCTCCGTACATGTGTAAGAAAACCAAGCCTTGGGATGACGACCCAACGGCTGTCAATGCCTTGTGAGACGGAGGGGCCAAGGCATGGTCCGTACTCCGTACGCTATTCACCTTACACTAGCATGTGCATGAAAGAGCTCCGAGACTCTTCTTCAAAGGAGCAGGGTTGAGGTTCGAGGAAATCCGTCAGGTGTCATGTGTTTCCGACCTGGCAGGAATCAATAATGACGGAGCCCCAGAGTTTCATCTCAGGTAATAGCTTCAAAATCGCTGGAACCACCGTCTCTCTTACCACTCCCATTCGGATCTTCCCGCTTATGATGCGTACCTTAGTCTGCGGACAGCAGGGCAAACCAAAGGCTTGGGAGATGACGCTCGACATTGGGGAAATTCCCGCCCTAGCGTGCCTTGTGATGGACAACCCCAAGACCACATCCAATGTCTTAGAGTCTCATTGTTGTCCATGACTATCCTCAAGGTACCTTAGCTGCTTAGTCCCAAAGGCACCATCCGATAAGGCTTCCAGCTAGTTTCCCCATGGCGTGCCTAAAGATGTATGTACGGTAATGTTCTACCCTGTAAGCTCTGTATTGTGGTATCACTTGCTGCGGCCCAGCATGTGCTTCACCAGTGCGATGCGTTCCCTACCTTATCTCACCTACGGCCAGTCCGTTCCGTTTCCTCCTAACCATGAGATCCGCCCGAGCATGAGTCGGTCCACAGCCTTGAGGATCAAGCAGAACGCCGCTCATGGCGGTTTGTAGATTGTAGTGTACATTGTGTTCCCGTCCAGGTTCTCAGCATCTTGGAGGTGGTAGGACGGGACCACGGGAGCTGGGAAATGCTACCGAAAGCACGGTCCCTGCGGTGCGGCTGCACTGATTTTCCAACGTCCGCCACGGTACAGTAGTGGTGAGCTATGGGAATATTGGCAAAAGCATCGGAAGCAGACTAGATCCAACCACCACGCCACGGCCCACGCTTTCGACTTTTGAGGCGCAACCTCAATCACCTTACCGAATACCTTTCACAAGCAAACCACAAAGCTAAAGCTGCGTACGTTAGCCCTTTCAGCGTACCCGTCTATTTGCGCAAAAGGTGCAAAACCGCCCAATCCATCCCATTCGTCAGATCGCGCCGGACGACCTTACCTCGCCTTCCCTTCAGCCTTGCGCGCGCACGCGACAAGAGAGACCACGCGATCCCGACTTCACCCCGAAGCTTTCACGAACAATCCTTTCTTCGGAAAACGGCGATCGAGCAAATCAGCTCTGGCGAACACATCAACGAAATTCAAATCGAGACCGACGCAGCTGTCACCATACCCTGCCACCCATCATCGTCAACTTCTTCACAACCCCACGAACAAAGCACGAGAAACCGCAACAATGGTAGCCAACGAGCTCGTATCAGACAAGAAACTCGGCGCGGTCCTCCAGACCTCAGGCTACGCCCAAGACCAAGCCTCCAAGCTCCTCCACCTCCTCACCGAAATCACCCGCACCGCCGAAGAGTCAGGCTCAACTTCGCCAGAGCTCCAAGCCGCCCTGTCAAAAGAGCAAAAACTCCTCCTCACAAACATCTCGCACCTCCGCGGCCTGCACCGGTCCGCCAACTTCGACGCCAGGGACACAAAAGCCCAGACCGCCGAGGCGCGCCACGAGGTCGACCGCCTGCACCTCCAGCTGCAGAACCTCTACTACGAGCAGCGCCATCTCGAGGGCGAGATTGAGGCCTGCGAATCTTACGAGTAAGTGGGAGAGGCTTTTTTTTTATACTCTTCTGTCTTTTTCTCCTATATGGCGCGGTCGATACAATTTCATCCATAGTTAACATCTTGTGACTTTCCAGCCACACCTACCAGAAGCTACCTCTCATCCCCGTCGAAGAATTCCTCGCCGAGCAACCAGAGCACGCCGACGCCGACGAGGACGCCTTGATGATTGCGCGCATCGGCCACGAGCGAGTGGGACGCGAAGCTCTCGAGCAGCAGAGGCTCGAGCTGGTGGGCAGGAAGCAGAAGCTCATCGCCGAGAACAAGAAGCGCAAGGACGATTTGGCCAACCTCGATAAAGACTTGGAGAAGTTCATCGATGTGAGTTCTACAATGCCTTTCCCTTCCGTTTGACGAAACTTGTCATGCGTATCGATTTTCTAACGTCCGTCGGTGTAGGCTGCGAAACCCATCCAGGAACTCTTCGAAAAGGTTGTATGAAAGCGGTAGATTAGAACGTACTTACCCGTTGGACGAGCTCGATCTTTCGGCTGCTGCACGAAATGTCTCGCAGAAGATGCTTCGGTATCAATAGATCGTGTGCCTCGCTGCTCTGCGAGAGCCTCTGACCCAGCCTCTTGGCTCGGCACTTCAGCTGGGGATGCCGCAGAAACAAGATGGCCCAGCGAGAATTCTGAACACGAGCATCTGCGGGGGAATCATTCTACTGGGTGTTGACATGCCCTAGTATCCTTCTTCAGGCTGCATTCGGAGTCTACGGATGAGGATTTTTCTCGAAAGTCGCGAGCATGCCTACGAGGGTGGGGCTACGGAAGGACGGCATCTAAGCTCAAAGGTATATTGCGGTGACACGCACCCGCGGGCACCGTTGAATATGTCAAAGTTGGGCCTGGGTGGCTTTGTTGCTGACAGCGCAGCGTAATAGCGCGCTGCGCCTCCAAAGGGCTGCCGATGGGATTGCAAAGAGGGGTGAACATCACAGACGGAGTCGATAAAAGACCACAAGGCCGAGAAAAGGTTTGCCTCACACCTTCATAGCCCACCGAGAACCACGACGTCATCGCAGACGATTGGCGTCGTCAGCTCAATAATCAATACTCTACAGGTCAAAACATAATTCGTTCAAAGATAAGTGAGCCGTGTTTGACGTCGGTATGTGTGAAATGCTCTGGGGGTGGGGCGCCCCGGGAAAAGTCGAGGGGACGGCTGTTGAACGGGATGCTGTCGTCACCCGCGCCGGCTGCCAAGGAAAATCCGATTCGGCATAAGCCCGGACGGCCAGCGAAGCCCGCCCGGCCGAAGCACAAGTGACGCGTTGGCTGGGGAGGCAATGCACAGGGCAGCCGAAGGTCTCACCCCGGATCCGATGATGCGACATGTCAGTCCCGCAAGGTGACTGGTTGGTTGATCCGTCCGGCTGTCGGGGTCATCGGGGATGGAAGACTCTGGGCGGTGAGTTTTTTTTTGTTCTTTGGCTTTCAACATTTGAGGCAAGTCGTTTCATGAGTGACTGGAACGATTGGCCAGAAACAGGTCGTGTTGGCAAAGGGAAGTTGCAAGTATGCCGTGAAGTCTTCGTCGTCGAAAATTGCCCTGACAGCGCGGATCGCATATTGCCTCATCTCTGTCATTCGCGACCGTATGCTTCGAGAAGCCTCGAGGAACATGAACGGCGAGTCGCTGCAGGAATCAAGTCCGGCATAATGGTCCCCTAACACCCCATCAACCGTTCTTGCTTTCTTGAGGCCACGCACGCTGTCCTGCAAGCTTCATCCTGTGCTGTGCAAGAGAAAGTATGCCCATCTCGACTGTCTCGCAGGGCTTGTTTCAAAGTTGTTTCCCGCATTGGAGCAGAACAGGACCCCGTCGGCCGACAAGACGGCCCCGGTGGTGAACGGGCAGATGCGTACGCAGACGGATATGATGGGGCGAACTTCTGAATCGCAGCATGTTGAGACATGCCACTTGTGACCGGACGAGTCTGAGTGCCACATTGGTCCATGGATTTGGTGTCTCAAGGGCAAACCGTCCGCTATGCGTGGGTTGGGTACTTTGCAGACGTAGGTTTCCGAGAGGAGCAATAATTGCACCAATTCGGTGTGAGGCTTGCGGGAGCCATCACACGCTGAGTTCTAGCTCATCATCAAGACATCGGATGCTTCAGCCGCACCGGACACGCATCGATGTCTCGACTCAAGCTGGGAGACGGGGGTTCTTGTGCCACGATGGATGTTCTCAACTTGAATTTCGACTGGTTTCTGCTTGTGGATTCAAGGCTCAGTGACCTCGCAAATCACACATAGTCGTTAATCCTGATGGGTGTCGGACCAAGCCAAGGCCTGCCAAGTGACCGTCGGGCGGCGATAGAGTCAAATCGTCGATTGGTGGATGCAAGGTGTGGTTCGTAACTACGTTCCCTTGGTTGTCTCCGTTTCTCCAATACCTCCTCTTTTCCGATATTCTCGCCGTTGATATCTGCATCTGCTGATTATGCGGCATGCCACTGTTATGGCGATCCGCGAGTGCGGGTCGATGCAGGTTCCGCAATGGCAATAAGCTAAGTTGCGACCGGCGTTGATGGGGTTCAACGGCGAGTATCGAGGTGAGATGGTGTTGGAGGAGGCGCTCCGATTCCCCCAGGAAAGCCCGAAGACTGGGCTTAGAACCATATTGGTGGCCGTAGCCGGGCCATTTACCTCTTAACACGGTCGGCTGGCTAGGAGACCTGGAACTCCATGTCTTGCCTTGCAAGGTACTGGTCCAGTCGGCCAGTCAGATTCGGAGCATCAGAAACGTTCAATCTCAAACGCCGGCCCGCCAAGTACTCGCCCACCCCACCATCCGGCAACCCCCCTATAGGTGCTCCTGGCACACGCAATACGCCTTCCTCGGTCGTCTCTTGTTGCTGACCTTCTTCATCATACGTATGGATCTCCAATGCTCATTGCTGACTCCCATGGTGGAGGTTCGCGGAATAGGTATACCCTCCCGGTGCTTGCGTCGGCTGCTGAATAGGTGGTCGAGTCTCTAGATGTCGCGAGTGGAACGATTCTGCCAAGATCGGAGTTAAGATGAGGGAGTAATTGCGCCCGACATGTGCGTGAATTACGAAGCAACCGATGGACATGGTCTCCCTCATCGTATTGTGACCAAAAGCTCATATCCGATAATCCTCGGATCAGCATGCTCGCCTTATTCATTACGGAAGAAGGAAGTTCTCGCTTGTGATTGTGTGATTGCGGAGTGCGGCTGGGGCAACTCTACCAGCGAACAATACAAGAATTAGCCTGAAGCGGACGAAGAGCCCGCGGTATCCTTTCTTTCAGACATATCGCGGCCTGTATTTGTCCGGGAGGAATAAGCACCGTCAGCTACCCGTACAAGGATGGCAGCCCATTCGACGCCACCCGCCTCCAAAGGTGAACCCTCTGCCAAAGTTGGTATTCTCGTGTTCTGTACGAACAAAGTATGCGAAGACTTGTCTGTGGCCTGCCCTACCTGCTATATGCATGTTGCGGGTTTAATCTCAAGTCTCTGCTATTTCATTGCCATTCCGTCTCAGGCGTCTGTAGAATGCACGAGACCAGCCAAGCCATGAATGGATGCCATTGCTAGCACGAGCATATCAAGATGGCTTGGATGCGGTGAGCACGGGGCTGATGAAATGCGCTAGAAGCTAACGGCGTTGATTTGATGATGTTGATGCGGCTCGCGAGGCCACGCCGAACCTGCATTGACCAAGACCAACCGCCCGGTGTCTGAGCGTAGTTGAGACTGGACTGGCGAGATGGATTGTTGGTGATATGCACTTGTCGGGCACATGTCGATATCGGACAGTGTGACCAGGGCATCCAAGTCAACGGGATGCAGGTCGAAATTTCCCGCCCCGGCTGCCGTGACCCGTCACTGCTGAATCTTGACAGGCACGTTTGCGGCCTTGCAACCCTGGGGCCCTGGTAGAGACCTGGCCAGAGCACCTAGGCCTGATTTTCATCTGCTGATTTGGACTTCAAAATTTTTGATCTCCTTGGCCATTGCGACTCTGCAAAGGGGTCAGGCAGAGATCAAGAGGAGCCGTAGAGGCTACGTGAAGAAGAAAATTGGAGAACGGCCATGTCTCAGCATCCCATCATTTCGCAGCAACGGTATCCCAGCACGCCACGAGATCCCACATCGGCTCTCCAGTCCGACGGTGAGTGAGCAGGAAGGCCGCACTGTGACTGGATTGGACTGACTGGACAGCGTCAGATTCAGCGCAGGATGACACCAAGTGTAAGTTTGGCGATGGTGGGACGACTAAGAATATCGTTCGCGGGGCCTCGACCGCAGGCTAGTCTACCAGAGTGTAATCATCGATGCGAACCCTGGAAGGCGAAAAGCGTGCGACAGGTCTGGTCGAAAAATGCATGCCATGAGATGACATTTGGCAGGCATGCTGCCTTGCCGTCCCGTTGCCAATGCCGTGGCCAATTTCGCCTGTGTAGGCGCGTTTCGCTGGTCATCGTTATCGTTCGTCGTCTAGCTACCCATGACCTCGTTTCTCTAGGGTCGCATCTTCTCGCCCTATGACGACGATGCCGCAGCAAAGCCGTGATGGATGACGACGGCAGCCACAGCTGCCACGCTGGAAGGGACCCCCTCCTTCGACCCGCCGCCTGTCGACAGCTCAAGCTGCAGCGCCGCTTGTAAGAGCTGGGGTTGGGGAAGCACCCCCGAACGAACCAATGGCCACTACGAGACTGCGAGACTGCAGCTCATTAGACGGTGTCGCGACGTGTAAAAAGGTGTGCGCGCTCTCAGACTGAGCCACGATTTGCTCCGCTTGGCGTGCCTACGTACCACTTTGCATGTGGTCCCGGCAGCTAGAAGCGTCCTGCAGCGCCGCAGTGGTAGGTAAATCTCCCAGACCTGAAGCATCGTCTGTGAGACTGCGATAGCGTGGTACCGCCAGCAGCATCTGCCCGCCGTGTGTTTCGATTCGTCCTCGCACGCAAGCATAGTATAGATCCAGCGGCGGCGGCGGTGGCCCTGGATACCGTCTTTGTCCCGTGGAACTGTGGCACAAGAGGCGGCATCAATGGCGCATGGCTGCTCATCCTCGCTGGCCTGGCAAACGCGGATAGTGGCAGTGTTGACGGCTCCCAAGAATACTCGACATCTTTCCTTAGCCGGATGGTCAACGCACGGTCGAATCGTAGGAACGATAGGCGTTGTTGTTGGTTAAATCGAGAAAGGACTAGTGGTGTCGAGCTTTGGGTGTTTGATGATATTATCGACTATCTTGAGCTCCCGGGTATCTTGGGTCGTATTGGTCTTGAGCTTGTGATGTGAACCCAAGTGCTCGAGAGCATAGTCGTAGCTTGGTCGTCATTGTGTGCTTTTCACAGCTGACAGCTGATAAGAACTTGATGCCGTGGGTACAGATACAGCCGTCGTGTCGCACATGTATGATGCATGTCGAACTACCTGGCTGGTGGCCGCAAATTGACGGGAACAATCCTCGGACGAAGTTGACCTGTTGGATTGACAAAGTGGGCAAGCTAGGACAAAGATCAAGGCACGTCATTAGAAATCGATGGAGTCGAAGCAGCCGAGGTGCAATCATCAAGGAGAAAAGCAGCCAGCGGAAGCTGCCTCACTTATTATCTGCCTCAGGTATTATCATTCAGACCAGGCCTGCTTGAGGTAAGGTAAGGCGCCTTAGCCTCTACCCTATGACACCTTATCGACTAAGCAGGCGCCTTACGACTGCAAGGAAGGAAGAAGGTGTGAGGACTTACCTACTTTTCAAAACTACCAGCTTGAACAATAAGGTAAAGAAAGCCCCACGTTCGGTGGTGAGGTTAAGCTTCGACTGCTTACTACACAGTAATCTGAATCCGTACTCCGTACACCGCCCCCTGAGCGACTTTCCACTAAGGATGGCTAAGCTTCACAACCTGGCACAAAAGGAATCCTCCTCCACGAGTCCACAGAAGCCTAAGTATTCGTACACAACACGGAGTACTTGCTTGTCGATTGCATTGTCGATTATTCCCGGCCGGATTCTACGCCTTTTCCATCCTGAGCATCCACCAGAGCCACCACCGAGACTGGCCTGAATGAGAATGCAGAAACAATTATGGGCTGTTGAGCTCTGGACCTCCTTTGTTTGCATGTTTTTGCAGGGCTTGAATGGAAAAGGGATTCAGGAGGTCCGGGTCCGGCTCCAGTCTCCATTGTTGATGAGTTATTACTCCTGCCGCCTGCGTGCCGTGGTGCCCTCCAGCTCTGTCATCGCGGGAGCGCCGTACTATGTCCGCGGGATCCAGCATCGGATGTCGAGTTGCCTTGCACTTTGTATCCGTACAGAGTATCCATCCGCAGTATTGTTGGCTGTACCTATGTATGTACGCAGTACGTACCTGTCACAGGCTCACGGGTCCCCTGCCTGCCGCACGCTTGCTCGGTGAGGTGGAGAGCTGGCGGTAAGAAAGCAGCACAAGGTGGACCTTTCACTGCACTGTGACGCCCCCGGATCGAGCACTTGAAAATTGTTAGTGGGGAGGTACTTTCCAAATATCCCGTTTGGGCGAGCCAGCCCGTCAGAGCGGGAGGAGCGACCCCACGGCACCCTAGCGTCTCTAGCGTCCTTAGCGTGGAAAAAGGCACAGGCAGCAGGCAGTCTTTGGCCTATGAACTTGGCATCGCTGCATGAAGAGCGCATACTGTGCGGGGATCCTGTGAAATTACGTCCCAGTCATCGTAAAAGGTGCGATTGTTGGCTCTTGCTAATTTTTCTCTCTCAGGAAGCTATGTGATGATGCTCAGAATGGTCTAGAGAGTAAAAACTCTCAGGGAGGTACTTATCACCTTATCTGTACCAAAGACCGTGGTCTGAGAGAACTCTCGGCATTGAGGCTGGAGTCAAGAGGAATATAACATCAACCAAGGCTGAAGCATCAAATGTATAAGCAAGAGATGACACAGGATAAAGAAGGTTCGAATCGAGCTTGAGTGAAGCCACTCGCCAAGTGCGGCTGTGCAGTGCCCGACAAGCTCCTGTCTAGCATTACCGGCTCGCACTCGATCATGACGCAGCGCCGCACATGATTACACTTTCATCATCACAACAAGCTGCCCGGCTCAGTCAATCTATCTGAAGGGGTTCCCACGCTCTGCAATTCGACTGCCTACACTACTACGTAGACTCTAGAATGAGTTGTTGACGAATATTGGCTCCGCTCATGCTTGGAATATTGGCCAAGCCTCGCAGAGTATGAGACTTCCTTGGCTCAAGTTACTATAACGTGACAAGCAAATGGCATGGTGGCATGGCAGTGCTTTCCTTTCAATCGTTATCGCTATCGACACGAGAGGCTGTCACAATGGAAAGCGAAACCAACGAACGCTACTGTACTCGGCTGGCTAACTCCGTAGTTCGATGTCGATTGGTCATCATCAACACGACGAAAGGAAAGAAAAAAGAGAGCAAAAAAGACAGACTCACCTATACATCCCGGCCGTACACAGTGCTCGCGATTGACCGCTTACTCGGTAATTTCTTCCTTCTCATTTCCCGCGGGGCGATTCAGTACAAGCGCAGAAAATTCCCAAGGCAACCAGACCTTGTCCGTGTATCCGTGCCACCCCTGCGAGCTCTCATGGGCCCACGTCCCTTTTCGCGCTAAAGCAATTATCGAGGCAGAGGATGGGAGTGAGGCAGGCGCAGAGGCAGCCCACTAGATGCGATGCGAGCGGGCGAGATGCGCTAGCCTCAGCACGGCATACCCCAAGGCCCCTGCCGCTTGGGCCAATCAGAGACGATCCTTCTTTCTCTTGAGCCAATCACGATCCATAAAGTAGTCTTGAATTGGTCTAGTCTGGCTTCTGGCACACTGGAACCATCTCGACCCTTGCTCTGTTTCTTGCTTCTTTCTCGTTTCTCTTTCATTGCTCTCTGTGACCTGCGGCCTGCCTCGCCTCTTCACCACCTCAATCTGCTGCAGTTCTCCGGATCAAGGTGCCTTAGTAACCCCCCGGTCTGTTACGGCTGCCATCACCGGTGCTAGGAGACCCCCAGCTCGTCGTCTCGCCAATCCAGAGGCTTCCACTACCCCCATTGTGCAGTCCAATGCTCCAGTTCAACGATTTTGCAAGCTGCACGTCTTCCCTCCTCATCTTGCAGGCGGCGAGCACCTCCTTTATACCTCCCTTTCATAGTATGCCTCAGCAGATGGTGCAAATAGTTGTCCGTGACGGTAGAACTCCAGCGTTGTATCGGAGCCGTCTTCATACGCGGGTCCTGTTGGTTGTTTTGGTGAGAATGAAAATAAAACAGACAAAGTTTGGCGGCAGAGAGAATATTGGTATCCGTACATCTGGGAGCGGGTCCTCCACACCCAAGTCAGGCTGTGGCGCTGGGCCGACACAAGTACTCTGTACAAATGACCCTTTTCCCTCCCCACGTCCCATCTGGAACCAGTCTGGTCTGGTCCAACGCAAACAAGCTCCAAGGTGCGCGTGTGAAAGGGAAAGAGGGCTGGTACGAATACTCCGTACGGATAACTAGAGAGGTGAGAGTCCAGAGCAAGGCGCGCCGCTACTCACCTCAGAGAAATCAGCGCGCCCCCTTTCTCTGCCGTCTCCCCCCCCCCCCCCCTCGTCTACCGTCTACGCAGTATGCTCTACCTCACTGCGTACCAGGCCTGCCTTACAATATTACCTGTCTGTAGTGTATCACCCGCGGAACACTGAGGTGGACTGGACTGGACCTTAAGGTACCGCACCTTACCTTAGCTTAGCAGACCCGACCCGACCTTACTGTACCCGTGTCCACCTACCTACTACCTCCTGGCTCCTGCTCTTCCTTCATGCCCAGGTCCCTATCCAAGAAATCATCCACTCTCACTACCTTGCACTTCTTCCCTCCTTCTCTCTTCCTCAGTCTGTCCCCGTATCCATTAGTCGCTATTCTCCTCGTGAATATCATCCGACAAGACGCACTCTAATTCTTCCCAGTCTCTCCCTTTTTCACTTCTTCTCTCCCCCCTCCCCCCCTTCCTCCTGACTGTCACCTGCTTTCTTCCTCACCCACACTCAACCCTCTCCAAGAGACAGAGTGAGAGAGCGCGAGAGACCACCATCGACCTCGACCGGTAGGGCTCCAATTCTACGCGTGCCCTTCGCAATTTCGGCCCAGAGGTTTCCTGATTCTCCTCCTCCGCCCTACTTCCCTCTCCATTCCTCTCTCCCTCTCCCACTTGCTGTCTACAGTCGCTGGTCTCGCTCTCCCTCGAGCAAATTCCACCCCCCAGTCAGGCTTCGCACATTTCTCCAAGCCTCTTATCGGCTGCTTGCCTCGACAGACAGACAACCTCGCCTTCCGTCGTCGACCTTCCTGAGCTGTCGGCTTATCGTCGATCTTTCCATCGCTGGCAACGCGCCTCACCGAAGCAACATCCTCGGTCGTCACCATGTCATCGATTTTGGCCTGGGCCTCGCGCCGCGTCGGCGGCTTGGCCATGCTGGGCTTGTTGGGTCTGAGTTACTGGGTTATCTCAAAGGAATCAGCTGCTTCTGCACACAACTATTTGCACGAGGATAGCCTTAGCTCTTCGACTTCGACTACCAAAGGCGCTGGCATTTGGACCGAAATCTACGCCTACTACTGCTTGTTTATCCACATCCTCGTCTTCGCTTTCCCTCTCCGATGCTGCTGGGCTGTCTTTGACATGACCCGCCAGCTGAAGAAGATCGCTCGCAACAGGACCCTCAGAGACTATAGACTCTCCCACCGCCGCCGTGGTTCCTCGACCTCCTTATCCAGCTCGGAGACCCTCACGTCCTCCCACGGTGGTTCTGCGTCTAGCAGTGAAGCTGGCGACATGGAGCCCGAACTATACACCGATGGTGATGCTGAACCCGACCGCGTCATCCACGCTATTATCGTTCCCAACTACAAGGAGGAGATGGATACCCTGAAGGAGACTCTCGAGGTGCTGGCTTCGCACCCCCAAGCTCGCAGCTGCTACGATGTGAGTACATTTGGACCCCCCCCCCCCCCTTGCCACACAGTTACCCTGGTAGTAAATGACCACCGATCTGGCGAATGCTGTCGTTCTTGATTGAGACGCGTACAAAAACTGACAATTGCATGCTAGGTCTACTTGGGAATGGAACAACGCGAGCCTAATGTCGAGCTCAAGGCCATGACCCTCATTCAGGAGTTCGTCAAGAAGTTCCGCAGCATCGACTACACCATTCATCCGTCCGACATCCCAGGTGAATCCGCTGGCAAGGGAAGCAACGTGGCATGGGCTGCCCGCAAATTGAGCCAAAAATATTCAATGACCACCCGCAAGGATGTGATCATTACGGGTCTTGACGGTACGTGCGCATGCCAGATTCTGAGAATCTGCCGCAGTCAATGTTTCCAATTTTTGCGCATGTAGGATGATTCGCTGACAGAAACGTGGGGTGTACAGCCGACAGCCACCTCTCATCCAACTTCTTCGCTTTACTGACTACCATGCACCTGGCCTATCCCGAAACAGCAAAGACCACCATGTACGCGGCTCCAATCATCTTCGACCGCAACGCCCACAGTGTTCCCGCCATTGTCCGTGTCGCCGACATCCTTTGGGGTGCTGGTGGTATGTCGGGACTGTACTCCGGATCTACAATCGCGCCTCCCACCTCCGTCTACTCCGTGCCCTTGGAACTTGTTGACCGCGTCGGCGGCTGGGACTGCGATAACGAGGCTATTGGAGAAGATTTGCACATGTACCTCAAGTGCTTCTTCGCGCTGAACGGCAACTTGACCGTCAGGACTGTCGTCAGCCCCGTCAGTCAGAGCAACGTCTGTGGCGATGGCTCCAAGGGTCTCCGCGGTATCTACTCGGACATGCAGGCTCGTTACAAGCAGGCAATGAGACATATGTGGGGTGCTCTCGATTCCGGATATGCGCTCCGAAAGGTTGTCGAACTCTGGCAGGAAAGGAAGCACACCTCTCGCGCTTTCCGTCCGCTTCACAACTCCATGGGCGACGCCTCTGATGTCTACGTCCCCGAGACGCAGCTGGACCAACAGGATCCCGAACAGCCCAGAGAGAGCGGTGTTTTCTCCGACGTCACCCACGATACACTGCAGTCTCCTAACTGGGAACGCATCGTCTACCTGTTCCACCGTCTCTTCGAGGCGCACTTCCTTCCCCTTCAGATGACCATTTTCGTAATTTCCTCTACTCTGTACGTGTGGGTCACGGAGGGCAACAAGGAAGTTGCTCACCTCAGCTGGATCTTCGACGTTTGCAACATTCTGCGCACTTTCGGTTTCATGGAAATTGCGCTCTACCTCTTCTTGTATGAGAGCTTCCACCGCATCTGCGTCAAGTCCCGTCAACGTGAGATGACCGAGGCTGGTCTGTCTGAGGGCATGAACTTCTCTTACCGCAACGTCAAGAAGAACTTCATTGACTACGCAATGGTTCCGCTCGTCGCCCCTCTCTACGGTGCCATTCCTTGCGCCCAGGCACAGTTGTGCCATTTCTGGACGCTAGACTTGGTCTACTCCGTCAGCAAAAAGGTTACCCGGCAAAGAGCGAAATCCCTCACGGCAGCCGAAATCGCGTAACGACAATTATTTTCTTCTGTGTCAACTTTTATCTACTCTTCGACAGGACCTCGCCCTCCCCGTGGAGGCGTCGATGGCTCACATTATTTTTTTTCTTCAATTCGACGCACAGCCCAATTCCAGGAAGACCCACCAAGCGGCGGTTTTTAACTCGATTACGTGTTTGAAGAAGTTGGGGCTCCCAAGAGCCTCACGTGTAAATAGATGAGGGCATTCTTGATATGCATGGCATGGCATGGTATCGGCATTCTAGAGATTTCGGGGATTTATGGGGCCTCAAACCGGAGTTCTCGGAGCAATACGCAGGAACTTGACGAGCGAGAGAGCCGTCCAAGTGCATTCGCTTATACGGAAGACGAAGTGGAAACGATGGGGTCGGACATATCCAGGCCAGCATGACGAGGCTCACCCACCAGCGGCAGGAAGATGCCGGGATGGTGACGAAAGATGACTGCATCCGCTGGGGACGGGACAAGCCCAGCAGGAACAGCTGACAATGGGCTCCAAAAGAGCAAGACGGGAGGCCGACACGACAGAATCCCGGAGCCCATTAATTTGGACGAGTCCTATAATATTTAATCTTGTGTGTACATAGAACGATTCATGATCATGGCAATTGACGCTAAGACGTGGGTTGGACGGCGTGGTTAACAGGAAGAACGTTGCCACGATAAATTGACGTGAATTATACATTGCTTGCGACCCATTCTCGGTGACTTATCATGGGTTCCTTGTGGTTATGAGTTGATCATGGCGAGTATGGTAGACATGAACATGAAGCACCCTCACGCATCTTTAGAGGAAACCACCCGGACAAAGCTCCCTCGTTAATAGATGCAAGAGGATTGATCATCATGGAGGAGAGAATTCTGAACGAACGTAGCCAACCTGGAAGGACGGGAAGCCGTTCCAATCAGCTTACAATGGTCGGTCATCCTTTGGACGGACCAGCACCGCTAAGGACGAGCCGCTAGAACCCCGAAGCCTCTCGGAAGTTAAGAGATGACACCCAATCAGCTTCCATGAATGTCAGCCACCGGATGCCCAGTGTCTTTCTGCTTGGTTGTTGGCTATACCGATAGGCTTTCGGACCGCGATGTAAAGGACGGCAGCATTCGGAGGACGGACGGTCGATAGGCTGTTTGGCTTCAGTATAAAGCTGGATGGGGTTTGATACCTTGACGATGATACCAAGACAGCCATGCCAGGACGCATTGAACATATTGTTGGAATCCAGTGCCCCATCCAGGGATTGCTTCAATCCACCTTGTAGAATTTCACGACAAAACTCAAAGAAGAAGAAGAAAAAAACACACAAAATGGCAAACACCAGTACCGAAATGGTCAAGATTGGGGTCTTTATGCCGTCCGAGTGTCAGCTCCTCGACATGGCCTGCGTAGACGTCTTGTTTATGATGTCGAGAGAGTACCTGGGCGGTCTGCCAATGATACCCAAACACATCCCGAACGTGGCGCCAAGCGTGGAAATCTGCTACATTTCTGCAAAGACCAGCCCCAGCTCTAGCTCTAGCTGTAGCTCGAACTCGACCCCGGAGGCAGCAGAACACCTTGTTCCTCCTCAGCTCCCCTTGACGGCGGGCGTCAAGATCCGGCCGACGCACGACGTCTCCAGCCCGGAGGTCCAGCCGGGCATGCTGGATATCCTGCTCGTCCCCGGGCCGGATCCGGCGGCGAGCTGGGATGAGGAGACGTTGGCGTTTTTGAGGGGACATGCTGATGAGGAGGAGGGGGAGGGAGGAAAGGGAAAGAGGACGGACGTGCTGAGTGTCTGTACGGGCGCGTTCTTGTGTGGTGCCGCGGGGGTTTTGGAGGGGAGGAAGGTGTGCGGGCCGAGGGGTCTGCAGGATGTTTTGAAGAAGAGGTTTCCGGATGCGAGGTTTGTGGGGGATGAGTTTCGATGGTGTCGGGATGGTAATCTTTGGAGCTGTGGTATGTTTTTCTTTCTCTTCTCTTTCTGCTCTTTATGTCTGTTTTGCTAAATTATGGTTGCATATTCACAGGTGGCATCACGAACGGGAACGATCTGGTGGCGGCGTACGCTCGGAGCAGCGAGAGGCGCCTCTTTCCGGGGCCGATTGTCGAGATTGCGTGTAAGATGGCGGAGGTTGGTGAGAGGGGCCAGATGTATGAGCAGGGGCAGACGAGGTTTGCTTTGGGGTTTGTGTGGCAGCTTGTCAAGGCTTGGTTTGTGAAGTCGAGGTAGGTAGTCGAAGATGACGAATGATGAATATCAGAAAAGGAGAGATGTTTGGGAGACGGACGAGGAACTTGCAGTTCCCAAGGTAGAATTTGTGTACCTACGTTAATGACAGAGGCTGTTCTGTCTACAGGACATGCAGGAGAGATACCGTCCATCTATGTCCGTCTAATGACGAGACCTCGAAATCGTCTAACTTATGGATTGAATACCCCTTGACCAACCTGTGATCATGATCTCATTAGAACAAGCACACAGTGATTCTTGATAGCGCAACAAAGGTAGCTCGAAGGCACCTTGAAGGCAGCACAGACTTCGTCAACAGCATCAGCACCGAGTGAGCCCAGGCAGAAAGCGGTGTACGAGTGGAGGGCCCTCACCGTCCACAAAAGCGCCGGTGAAGACGTCGTTTTGGGCATTTTTTGGGCATTTTTGGGCAAGGGTCCAATGCAGCTCCTTCCCCAGACGCACCTTCCCTGCCGTTGCGCCTTGGTTGCCATGGTGTGATAAGGCCGATAAGACAGGATAAGGCAGCACTAGCGCCGCCAGCGGTGGGGTCGAGACCAAGAAAAAAAAAAGAAAAGAAAAAAAAAGTTCCGTCTGGTCTGGTCGTCGAGTGGAAAAAAATTTCAGGCAAAAGTTCTTCGAGAACCTCGACTTTTCTGTACAACCTCCCTCTCACACTCGAATCCCACCCCATCTTCTTCCTCTCCCTAGTCTTTCCATACCCCCAAATAATCCCTTCAAGAACGAACGGTCTTTGTTTTTCGACCTCCTTGAAGAGCAATCATCAAGTGCAAGAGCACCAACTTTTATTAGTCTCATTCACATACCACCTTCACAACCAGCACAATGGCCCAGCTTCCTGTCGCTCTCTACGGGCTCGAGGTCCCCGCCGGCGAGATCCTCATTCCCGCCAACCCCGACTTCCCTGCCACTGTATGTGCATCTCTCTGCCCTGTTTCTTTGCCTGTAGGCACTTGGGCACAGGCTCCGGCCAGGTCGCAACTTGCGCTGGGCGCCGGCGCATTCCTGCTTATTCACGGTTAACTAACCTTGGGATTGACCAGTTCCGCATCACCATGGCCGCCATTGATCCCTCTGAGGCTCCCGAGGCCGATGCTGATGGCAACATTCCTGCTGTCCCCCGCTCTACCCTTCGCCTCGTCAAGCAGCGCTTCGGTGACGACCTCGAGGCTGGCGAGGATGACGAGATCGATGAGGACTACCTTCAGTCTCTCATTGACGCCAACGGCGATGACGACGAGTCGTCCGATGACGATGATGAGCCCAACGGAGGTCCCAGCGACCCCTCCAAGTCCAAGAAGCAGAAGCAGGCTGAGGCCCTTAAGAAGCTGATCGAGGCCGTCAACGAGGAGGAGTCTGACGAGGAGATGGACGATGCCAAGCCCAACGGAAAGTCTAGCAAGAAGGGCAAGGGCAAGGCCTCTGATGATGAGGAGGATGACGAGGAGAGCGATGACGACGAGGAGGGCCTTGACCTTGAGAACTTTGTCATCTGCACTCTCGACACCGAGCGCGTAAGTTGCGAATAGACCGTGCGAGTCTAGAGGGGAAAATTTTGATTGCTAATAACCGCGCAGAACTACCAGCAGCCCCTTGACATCACCGTCCAGGAGGGTGAGAAGGTTTTCTTCGTCGTTTCTGGTACCCACACCGTCCACCTCACCGGTAACTACGTTATCGACGACGAGGAGGAGGAGGGATCCGACGAGGATGAGGACGACGACGAGTACGACCTGTCACCCGATGAGCTCGAGTACGGCATGCCCGATGAGGACAGCGACGACCTTGACGACACCGAGGACCCGCGCGTCATGGAAGTCGACACCGACGAGGAGGAGGCCCCCAAGCTGGTCGAGACTGGCAAGAAGGGCAAGAAGCGCGCTGCCGAGAGCCTCGACGACCTGATCAAGGCCGACGACGAGACCAAGACCTCCAAGAAGGACAAGAAGAAGCTCAAGAACAACAAGGGTGAGGCCGTCGCCGCCGAGGAGAAGACCACCCCCAAGTCCGACAAGAAGGTTCAGTTCGCCAAGAACCTCGAGCAGGGCCCTACCGGCTCCGCTGAGAAGACCAAGCAGGCTGGCAAGCCCGCGGGTGGCGTCAAGGTCGTTCAGGGAGTCACCATTGACGACCGCAAGCCTGGTACTGGCCGCGCTGTCAAGAACGGTGACAGCGTCAGCGTCCGCTACATTGGCAAGCTCGACGACGGCAAGGTCTTCGATGGTAAGCGCCGAGTTCGAATGCTTCTTTCTTCTAGATGTCTCGCTAACTCATATTTCTAGCCAACAAGAAGGGCAAGCCTTTCACCTTCAAGGCTGGCAAGGGCCAGGTCATCAAGGGCTGGGACATTGGTGTCATCGGCATGGCCATCGGTGGTGAGCGTCGTCTTACCATCCCCGCCAACCTCGCCTACGGCAACAAGAGCCTGCCCGGCATTCCTGCCAAGAGCACCCTGACCTTCGACGTTAAGCTCCTTGAGATTAAGTAAACAGGTCGCTTCCTTACTAGCAAGACCCCCTTTTGGCGGCGAGACGCCGATTCAGGATGCTTCTCACTGTATTCTACCCTATTTTGCCCGGCGAGCACGCCATGGAAAGATGGCGAGCCCCTGCTGGGCCCCGGCGTTCCAGACGCCGACCTTCCCTCGTAATGATGTGTGACGGCGATGGGATTCGCTGAGTCGCGATATATGCGCTGTTGCCGCAATGGATAGTCTCCGACCTGTGGCTATCTGCGAAGATTCGCAGTCCCCTCGTGGGGTGCGAGAAGCAGAATGTGTTTGATGGGATGACGAGGCGAGGACTTACACTGCATTAGTTGGCGTATCACAAAAAGAGTTTTCTGTTGATGTAGGAAATTTCTCTCACCGGACATGGATGGTTTTCTTCCGGTCGGTCTGTACTTAGCTCCGGTTTCCTTTTATGAAAATCAAAGTCTCCTTACTTCTTACCTTGAATGTCCCGGCGAGCCTTCCTCCTCGGCAACCGATAGTGCCTAGAAACTTGTTATGACGTCCTGAGATGCTGAGGCAAGCTCAATTTACAGCGTACTTACCTGCCTCCTCGCCGGTGACTATCCTGAATGAAGCTCACTTGCCCATTGTCGATCAATTGAAACGGCCAAGGTGGTCCAGCTGCTTTTGGCAAGTCCCTCCTCAATGCAACCGTTGGCCGAGGACAACGATCCATATCCTCGTTCCTAATCTGCCTACATCTTCTCAGACGACATGCCACCAGGCCAAACACCATCACAGCCGGACTGCTCGTCCGCCTCTCTTTTGGATCCCGCATTTATCACAAGTCGTTATGCCAGCAGGTCTCACTACCTCTTCAATTAATTTCTCCATCACTAGTAAACATCATGCATCAACAAGTTCTCCGCAGCAGCATCGTCGCACGTTCAAATCCGACCCTCACGGCAACAGCCATAGACCCCAACCACACACTCCCAACAGACCTCAGTCCAGAAGTCGACGGCCAGGCACAGCACACTCTTTGGAATCCCCGTCCTCATCTTCAGGCGACCCCACTAACCCATTTGTTCAAGGGAAGATACCGCCATCATCAACGTGGGTAGAGGCTGACTAAAAGGCCAACCATCACCAGCTAACACACAAAGCAGACCTACAGTCCTCGGGCAGTGCTAGGTCCACCAGAACCAGGAACTTCATTCACAGGTTCATGGACATAAGGGGGAAGCCCACTCACAAGGCAATACAGTCCCGCCCTCTGCGATACCCAATTGCCCAGCCCGTCACAAACCACCCTCTTGAGCCAGCCGCCCCAAATCCGCCACCTGACTTGGAACTTGAGCTTTCTTCGGCGCCCCAGTACACACCCTGGGGACGACTAGATTGGAACCAACTCTCTGATAAACAAAGGGTCCACACGGTCGAAAAGGCAGCAGCAGCCAGAATCTACCTGGAGACCTACTTCGAGGATGCTTTGAGTAGTCGTCCCACACCACGTGAACAGCGTATCGCCGAGCACCAACGAAATCTGGATCAGTATGGAGGTCACCTCGGCCCCAGTGAGAGAGACTATTACTGGAGGCTCTTCTTTGCAATGGAGACCAATTTCCTCCGCGAGCAAAGAAACGCCAAAACTCACAGCTGCAGAGTTGCATAGTCAACAACGTCTAGCGCTGAAACGAGGCGAGGATCGGACTTGGAAAACCTCGAGACCCTGCAAATCCTCGGAAAAGGGAGCTTCGGAGTTGTCAAGCTTGTATGGGACCGATGCCGACGACAGGTATTTGCTATGAAGGTCATTCGGAAGTCTGACATGATTCGAAGCTGCCAAGAAGGGCACTTGCGAGCGGAAAGAGACTTTTTGGCAGCCTCTGAGAATTCAGAATGGTGAGAAAAGTCCTCTCGATGTGCTGGGCAACGCTGTTCTTCCATGCTAACCGGGGCTAGGGTGGTGCCCCTGATATCCAGTTTCCAGGATCCAGTGAATCTTTACCTCCTAATGGACTACATGCCGGGGGGAGACTTTCTTGGTCTTCTGATTCGCGAAAACATCTTGACCGAGTCCAGAACTCGATTCTACATCGCCGAGATGATACTTTGCGTCGAAGAGGCCCATAGACTTGGATGCATCCACCGAGATGTCAAACCAGACAACTTCCTCATCGGCGCCGACGGTCACCTGAAAATCTCGGATTTCGGGCTGGCTTTTGACGACCATTGGTCCCATGACACCTCCTACTACAAGTGGCAGCGACAGTCAATTCTGGCCCTGACAGGTGTTACGCTAGACGGTGATGGCGAGGATCAAAAAGCCGCCCGCGATGGTGGACGGGCGAGGCGACGATCATCTCGGGAAGGGTCGCCCAAGCACTATCCCCCGTCAGAATTGCTCCGAACCAAGTTTGATGGGCTTGAATGTCCGTTCAATGTCGTCGAAACAAACGCAGACGAGATTGTAAAAGTCGACCAGCTGCTTGGTTGGCGAACAGCAGAGACACGCCGATCCTTGGCCCGCTCCATTGTTGGCACAAGCCAGTATATGGCTCCAGAGGTGGTCATGGGAGAGAAGTATGATGGTAGATGCGACTAGTGGAGTATCGGAATCATCCTTTACGAGTGCCTATATGGGCACACGCCGTTTCTCTCGGAGAAAGGTCGTCACTATACCAAGCAGAACATCCTCGTAAGTTTGGACAGAACTTCCCATTGTAGATTTCTCTGATTTTGAGAGCAGGAATATCGGAAAAGCTTGGTGTTTCCTATCGACGGACCTCCAGTCTCGAGAGTATGCCGGCAATTGATCAACGATCTGCTTCAGGACAAAGACAGCCGTCTCTCATCACCCGAGTATCGCAACCAAGATGCTCGACGAAGTTGGGAGAAGCTTCAGGGCTATAAGAAAATACCGAGTCAATACGTTTTCAATAACGACGCATCCGAGATCAAGGCCCACCCGTGGTTTCGGGGCGTTCCTTGGGAAGCAATACGCTCCAGTCGGCCAGAGTGGATACCACATATTCAAAGCTACGCCGACTCTCACTACTTTGAAGAAGATGAGCCGATCAGCGACTGGTCTGACTCAATGGATTCCGAGATAGTGGAGGGGTCGGAGAACCTGGACGATCTCCGTCTTAGGTTTCTACAGTACGACTTTGAAGACGATGTGAGGTGTCTGGCCACTGAGTTCATCTCCAAACCCTATGATTCATCCAAGTTGAAACGATTCGATCGCGATATTGACGATCATGCCTTTCTGGAAGACGTTGAAAAGGCCTTTCTCAAATGGTACGTCAGAAGAGTCGGACGAAGAGAATGCAAGCGCCCAAGAGACAAGTTACTGCGGGACCGTTGGGTCAAGGAGGATGTTCTTCAGATGAGGAAGCGAACAGCTTTTCTAGGTTATTCGTGGCGACGCAAAGACATGGCCAGCCGCAGGCCTGTTGGAACAGTCTACCCTACAAATTCTTGATCAAGGGGAGGAATGCGTTGTCAGTCGAGGCGACGTTGGGCAGAGGGGCAAGATTGAAGCAGCTACTGATGGAAGTATGGGCTGGTTACACGTGCAAGGTGTGTTGCGCCATTATGAGAAGGAAAGAGCAACGCCAAGTATGAATAGACATTATTCTTCATTACATAGCAGCCTCTCCTCTGGCGCGTGTAACATGCTGTGGAGGCACCGTCAACTAAGCCTAGAGTCTGGGGTATTATTATACTAGGCAGGACAATCGTCATTCGGGTTCTTAGAAAGACTTTTCTCTCTTTACTGTCTCCTCTGGAACAGAACCTCGCGCATGCCTTTTGGCGTTTGTGATTTCCCATTCAAACTCCTTCAAGGCTCTGAGTTCTGAGTTGAAGAAGAGGAGTGACATGAGACCGTCAACAACACCAGCAACCAGTCCGAGACTGCTCAGGAGCATGAGAACAAAGGCAACAAAGTTGTGTGGGCTGAACCACACAGCTATAAGGCACGCTATCAGGACGGCAAACCATGCCAAAAAGTGTAATCCCCGCCAGCGCCGTTGATTCTCTTCCCGGTGGATGTACTGACGTGTCACAGAGAGAATCTCGTCGTAGACTGTCACCGGAAGACCTTTGCCTGGCACTTCGGAAACAGGGGGGTTCTCGGACGTGAAGGAGTCGCGGTGGGTGCTGGCTGAGGCGTCCTGGAGGTAGGACGTCTCATTATCGTTTTCCATTGCGTCGAGGCCTTGGTGGCGATGGCGTGGTGTCTGGTATGCCAGCGTTGCCTCGACGGCGAAGTGGTCGCTTAGGGAGCAGCCGAGGGTGGGATGCGGCTCGACCATGCCGACTTTGGCGCTGCGGACGACCCAGTCGCTGCCGCCGTCGTCACCGCCACCACCACCTCCTCTGCCGGAGCCGAAGAAGATGTAGTCCAGGCGCTTCCCCTTTCTGTCGGGCGTGTCTGGCGGTACGACGATGGGTTCTTTCCCCTCGCCGAGCTTCTTCTGCTGCTCCTTGGACCAGCGCCAGGTGTTGTAGACGTGGTCCGAGGTGGCGCCGTTCTCGACGAGGTTGAAGTCGGCCGAGGGGACGGGTCTACCGCGGGCTTTTTCCAAGGGGTCGTCTGCGGCGCCGAGAGACGAGTCTGGGTGGAGGACGCGCCAGACGTCGTGGACGGGTGCGTGGGCTGTGATGATGCGGTGCGGGAGGGATAGGGGCCGCATGTTGAAGTCGCCCATGGCGAGGGCGAGGTCGCCGCGCTGGGTTGCGGCGCGGAGGAGTTTGGACATTTCCCAGGACTGGGCGAGGCGGTGGGCGAGGTAGGTGTCGCCCGGTTGGTTTTCGGTGTAGGGCGCGTGTGTGTGGGTGTTGAAGATGCTCAGGACGTGGTCTCTGCCGGGGCCGCCGTCTGCGCCGGCGAGGCGGACGGGGATGCGGGCGCAGGCGATGCCCTTGCCGACGTACCAGTCGCCTCGCCAAAAGGCCGTGGGTCTGCCGTTGAGGGGGTACGCGCGCATGGAGCTCTCGTCGATGGGCCAGCGGGAGAGGACGGCGAGGCCGCCGCCAAAGGGGCCCGAGTAGTAGAACTTGCCGTGGGGCAGGACGGCGGCGGTCTCGGCGCGGATGGCGTCGTAGTCGGAGGTGACCCAGCACTCTTGGAGGGCGACGACGTGGGGCGGGTCCGGGAGGGCGGCGATGCGGCGGCCGATTTCTGCGAGGCGTTGCGGGCGGAGCTTGGAGATGTATTTTAGGCCCCAGCAGTTGAGTGTTAGTAGGCGGAGGTCCTTTGGGAGAGGGTCGTCCATATTGTGTTGGTTTATGTTGTTGGCTGTCTTGAGATGACGAGGTGAAGAATCTGGAGATTATGTTTTATAGAGATGGGGGAAGATGTGGGAGAAGAAATAGGAAGACCGCTGAGGAGAATGCGGAAAAAGGTAAAGAATAAGATGGCTTGAATCGGGAAGAGATATTGGATCAAGAGAAGCGTCGAACGCGTGTAAGACGACAGCGAGCTGCAACAAGATAGGTCGGCAGTTGTAGGTGATTACGCCGAAGCTTCCGAAGTGGAGTGTGAGAGCAGGATTCAAACTCTACAGTGGTTGTAATGATAGGTAGTTAACTGGGCTGGCGCTATGGCATTTGCAAAAAAAAAGTGAGAATGAAGTCGCATTACCGTCAAAGGTGAGGTCGGATCGCGGGGCTCTTGCGAGATGGGATGAAAAGGTCACTACAACGGACGCTTGGACTTTTGGTGACGTTGCGTTTGGTTTTCTTTTTTTCCCTTTCTCGACGTCCTGGAGCCGTCCCGTTTGCGTTTGCCGGCAGGCCGGGGGTTGTCAACGGGAGAACGACCCACTCTTACAGATGCTTGGTCGGACGAGGCTCCATACACTCTGCCATTGGCCAATCGGTACGAAGATGGCAGCAGCGGATTCTTATCTTAGTGGTCCCACCCACTATTAGGGGGAGAGCTTGACCCCAGAATGACCTGTGCGGTGGAGACGAGGCTGAAAAGCAACCGCTAAACGTCAGTCAAGCAACCCCTGCTTCTTTTCAACGTGCCAAAAGTTGCTGATCATTCTTGCCGTCCGTTCATTCAGCCTTGCCTTTGACTTTCCTGGGCATAAATTGCTATTATTTCCCACCACCCCGCCCGCCATCGAATGAACAGCCTCCTTGACCAACACAAAAGAGAGCTGGTAGCCCGTCTCATATACTCGTGCCTCCATACCCAAACATAACGCGAAAAAATGTCAGACGTCGGCTCCTCAGCAGCAGCGACGCCTCTTCCCGAACCCCCTCCAAAACGTCGCAAAGTCGTCGCACACAGCACGTCCGCGACACCGCGATCAAGTTCACCAGATGAGCTCAACGACACGACAGTTACGACCACCACGGCAGCCGCAGCCGCCAAGAAAACCACCGCGACGACAACGAGAACGAAGAAGCAGCGGTCCAGCACATCCCGCCGCCTGTCAACCAACCGTGGCCGTCCTAGCATGACACCTAGCAGGTCTCCTAGCGAGGATGAGCTCAACGAGGCGGCATTCTACTCACGCTCATCGCACTCCAAATCTCGATCACGGTCGCACTCGAGGTCGCGGTCGCGAACGCGCACACCAAGGTCGGCGACCGCCTCACCCTCCCGCTCACGTAGCGACGACGACGACGATGACGAAGATGAGTCACGCGCGGGATCAAGGTCGCCTGCTTCTACATCGGGCGGCAGTCTCTCAGGCGCCGTCGACCGCAGGCTACGGCTCTCCTCGACCAACGGCGGCGCAGATACCGGCGCGACAGTGACGACGCCCGTGACACCCGGGCCCGTGAAGAAGGGCCCCGTGAGGCCGCGGTACGAGGAGGAAAGGGTGCTGAGCGGACACGCGGGAGCGCCCGTCTCGCAGGTGCGGATATCGCCCGACGGCCGGTGGATCGCGAGCGCCTCGGCCGACGGGACCGTCAAGACCTGGGACGCGGCCACGGGGGAGCACATGGACACCCTGGTGGGCCACATGGCCGGCGTGAACTGCGTGGCGTGGAGCCCCAACAGCGGGAGCCTGGCGACGGGCTCCGACGACAAGTCGATTCGCATCTGGGACCGGGTGACGGGCCGGCCAAAGGTCACGGCAAAGGGCGTGGGTCACATGGCCAAGGACGACGCGGCGCCCGCCGCGCATCCCATGTTGCCGCTGCGGGGACACCACAACTACGTGATGTGTCTCGCCTTCTCGCCCAAGGGAAACATACTCGCCTCGGGATCGTACGACGAGGCCGTCTTTTTGTGGGATGTCAGGGCGGGCCGCTTGATGCGTAGTTTACCGGCGCACAGCGACCCGGTCAGCGGCATCGACTTTTCATGCGACGGCACGTTGGTCGTGAGTTGTTCGACGGACGGTCTCATGTACGTATGGCCAAGACTACCCCCGTCTCTACTTGGTTGGGATCCTTTACTAACCCCGAACAACAGTCGCATATGGGACACTTACACAGGCCAGTGCCTCCGCACCCTAGTCCACGAAGACAACCCCGCCGTAACGTCCGTCTGCTTCGCACCCAACGGCCGCTTCGTCCTTGCCTTTAACCTCGACAACAGCATCCGCCTCTGGGACTACGTTGCCGGCTCCGTGAAAAAGACGTACCAAGGCCACGCCAACAACCGCTTCGCCATCGGCGGCTGCTTCGGCATCGTCCCCGGCGAGGGCGCCTTCATCGCCTCGGCCAGCGAGGACGGCGAGATTGTGCTGTGGGACGTCGTCACTAAAGAGGTTGTTCAGCGCATCCCCGCCCACAAGAAGGATTCTTCTTCGCACCGGGGAGGCGGCAAGGGTGGCAACGTGTGTTTCTGGGTCGATGTCCATGGGGACGTCATGGTGTCGGCGGGGCAGGACGGACGGATACGCATCTTTAAGAGGTTGTTGGGTGAAGGGGAGATTGGTGCCGTGGCCGCTGCCGCCGCCGCTATTGCTGGTACTGAAACCGATGGGGCGGAGAAGACGCTGACGAATGGTCACGCGATTGGTGAGGAGGTCGGAGGAGATGAAGTCGCCAATGTAAATGGCACGGAACCGCCGATAAAGCAGGAAGAAGATATCGATATGGCTGGCGTGTGATGGAATATTACACGGAAGGGGGGCCAGATATATGAATGTACATCGAGGGGAGGAGAAAACAGAGTCATCTCCAGTATAGGTGATGGCCTGAATATGATACCAAGACACATGGATAACCGTCCTAAATTTCTCAACAGGCAGACATCGGTGCCGAGCATAAAACTCGAGCGAATCTTTTCTGTGCAGAATGTCATTTTTTCTGCTTATGTTGAAATTCAAACTCTCTTTGCCAACCTGTCGAAACTCCGACGTTTGCCTCCCTGCCACCAGCACCCAAAAGTTGCTATGTGTCTCTAGCGATGAGAAGATAACAAAAGGGTCCAAGATGCATGTCATGTCTATTCTTTGCTTCCCGCCCCCAATTCGTAAAGAATATGTGTTCCTGCCCGCCAATTTCCTCCCCCACTTTCACTGTCTCTCTTTATGCGTGGCACTCATTTCCTCCGAGAGTTCATCACTTCTGCCCACTCGACGATACCTCAAATCGTCTCCCATCCACCATTGTTAATCTCCGCCTCGAGCTTACGACTAATATAGCTCGGAATTCCGTGACTGAGGAACGTGGTACGCAGCATCGAGTCGTAGCGTTTCTGGTTCAAGAAAAGCTGGCGGCCGTGGCGTAGACCCAGGTCCGTCTCACCGTACTTATCAATGTAGGGCGCGCTGCTAAAGGACCCCGACAACCTGAACAAGTAAAAGATGCAGCACTTGCGAATGTTGAGGAAGAGGCCGATGTTGCCCTGACACCTAGAGCACGGGGAGGTCAGCACGGGCGTGATTTCACCCACTCATCATGAAGACTTACTTTCGCATGTGTTGCTGCGATCCGCCAATTCTCTGCGGCTCACGGTCGCCAGACGCCGTCTCCTCCCTAAGACAGCAGACTGCTTGGCCGCAAAAGACCTCTCCACAGAGCAAGCAAATCATGGGATCCGAGACGTCCTTTCCTGTCGTCGGACACTTACGTCGAGTAGCTTCCTCGATGAGAGCATCGTAGTTCTTCGGCAGACCCACCAGCTCGAAAATGCCAGGGTGACTGATGAGCGCGGACTTGGGGAGCTTACGATCGGCGTCGCCTGGCCACATAATTTGATGTCTGATCCATCCCTTGACTAGACTCGTCGTCGAAGCAGGCCAACCGCAATCGGGACCGTGGTCGGTGATGGCGGCACACATCTCGTCAAAGGTTGGTACCCGAAGTACTTCAGTGAGGCGGTCTAGCTCGTCCGCGTCTGGCTGAGGAGAAACGTGGCTGTTGAAGTCTACGCCGTACTTGATGTAGAGAAGAATGACGCTCTTCCTCAGGAAAGTCAGAGCGTACTTCTTGACGAACGTGTAGTAGCCCTCGAGGTTGTCTAGTTCCGGTTGTCCGAAGCCCTTGTTCTCGCCAAGATCCGCCGGCATCTCATGATGGGATACGTTGATCTCCATGCCAGTCTTGGTGATTGCGAGACAGAATTCAGCAAAGTTCTTAAGTGCCGGATCTTGCGTTTCCCTGTTGAGAAGATGGTTCACCCAAGTAGACACTGGGATGTTGCGTCCCATATGGTAGACAATCTTGACAATCTCCGCAAGATAACAAAGTCTCAGGATATGGGTGACATCAAAGTTCTGCGCCGGAATGACGCCAAACACACACTCGGTGAGGAAGATGAAGGCGTCCTGGCCAAGTAACGGCGGATAGATGTCGATGGGACGCCTAACGTGTTCCGTCTCCTGCCCAAAGTACTGCGAGACGAATAGTTGAACGTGTTGCCGTTCGCTATCCAGACGGAACTCTTCGTCGATCCAGTTGTCTCCGCCAGCCTTGAGACCACCGACAGCCCGGTACGCAGTGGCCGTCTCAGCCAAGATGCGAAGGTGCGTCAGACTCTGCTCGGGGATCTTCTCCAGCAGTGTCATACCATACTGAGCTTCGGTACCACGCTGCTGGATCTCCGCAGCCGATGTGGAGTACCCGACTAATTTAGCCAGGACATCGCTGTGGCAGAGCTCGTTCTTTTCTCGCAGTTCGATATTGAGCCTGTCGTGGCGAGTCTCAAAGTTATTAGACCGTACAGTATCGCGAAGGCGGCGGTAAACTTTGGCCAGCTCGGTCATGAGAGTGGAACCATCACTCTGTACAGATCGGCGATTGGAGACCGGCGTGCTGGCTGCCGGGAATACGGACGTCAGCGGCGTGTTAACGACCACGGAATCCAGGCCCGACTCATCAGCCGACCATGCCTCTTCCAATAGCTGAGGCGCCTTCTCTGCCAGCGAACCCGTGACTTGTCCTGCGGTATAGCTGGCGAATCCTGCCTGAACTTGGTCGGGCGGGCGATTCGCACCAAGGCGGTAGTAGCCGGATCGCATTTGAGCGTCTAGGAAGTCTGCAAAAATGCGCTGGGATTGAAGGGGCCCGGGGAAACATTCTTCTTGTCCCTTCCAAATGATGGGCAAGAATGCGTTTCCTAAAGCCTTGCATAAGGGGCAGACAAACTCCTGTCTTCGAAGGTTCTCAGGATGGTGTCGGGCAATTTGGTGATGGTGTCGCCGGTTTGTCGCATCAAAGTACATTTCAAAGCAGCTGTAGTGCATCATATGGCCGCAGCCAGTTGAGACTGGTCCGGGGCGCGAGAGGTTGGAGGGGAAGCCCTTGCCAATTGTCTGGCGTTCGGCAACAAACTTCTCGCCTTGAGCGTTGACCTTTGTGACTTCTTGTCGATTCTCATGAGCAACCCCGAATGGCCGGATGTCTTCCGCAGAGCGATCCAGGCTGGAGGGTGTGTGGAAGGCTTCCCTAACGAAGTCTGGATCTTGTAAATCCGTCTGTCGTAGAATATGACTCTCGTTGAACAGAGCAAACGTTCCGTAAAGACGACGGTCGTCCGTGTCTTCTTGACACAGAATGCAGGTGCCAGTGGGATACTTCCAATTGTTCTTCCGGTCAGTGTTCTGCTCGGCCTCTTCCTCGTCCTCGAGATCCGAGCCCCAGTCAATGTTGCCCTGGTTCTCTAAGAAGCTCTTCTGTTGCTGTTGGAACTGAGCCATAACCTTTGCCTGTCGACTGAGTGCGGCCTTCTTCTTGCGCTCGCGTTCCTCCTCTGCAGAGTTGTTGGCAGGGGATGCAGTATCAATGCGGTCAACCGATACACCCAATCGAACATATGCGTTCTCAAAATTGCGTGGACGCTTCTGTCGCATCCTCTTCAGGATGAGAGCGATCTTGGGGTGGCACGCCTTGAACTCTTCCTTGGTAGACATCATGTCCAGCAACGCGACGATGGTCTTTGCATTAGGCGCTTCTTGCATGAAGTTGCTTCGAGCTGTGCGTGTCAAGGAGATAAAGACAAATGAGTTGAGCGACTCCTCCGTCATGTCGCTCTCGTCCGCCTTGTCCTCGGAAATCGCAATGAGAATCAGGTGAAGAACAACCTGAAGGAAAGTCTCAGTGCGAGTGGATGGCACGCTTGGCGTGAGTCTGGCGGCGACCAGCGGGTAGAGCAAGGAGTAGTAGATGACCTGGGCAAACATGCCGGTACTAGTGAACGCAGCCAGGTCCTTGAACAGTCCTGAGGGAATAGATCGAAGTTTGGGCTCGTACACAATCTCTTCGACCGGCTTCCCAGTCTTGATGGCCATCTTCTTGCGATAAGCTAGCTCGGACTCCTCACGCTGGTTTTTGTTGTAGTGGGCAATGTAAGGATCAATATGCTCAACGAATTCGGGTCGTAGCTCAAAAGTGCCTACGTCGGAGACACCCTCTGGAGGCTTGAACGAAGCCATTTCATCAAGCACACGGTGGAAATCCTCTTGCTCCTGCCACTTCTCGGGCAGCTTGTTGCTGATTTCGTTGAACGAAAGGGGCTTGAAGCATAGGATATGAGTGAGGTCGCGGCGGATGGCGAGGACATTGGCGTTGGGCTCATCCTCGGAGGCAATCAATGATGTGCGATCACTCAGCAACACAATCAGGAGGTGAATCATGTCTTCAACCACGTCCAAATGCTGCGCATCGTCTTGCGCTGCCGACTTTTGCTCAAAAAAGCCCTTGACCCATTTCTCCATGCCGAATCGATCAATGATGGATGCGAGGACGCGGCTTGGATCAGCCGTGACCATGGCAGTCTGAAGCAAGAAGATGTCTCGGTGGTGAGAGACATCTCTTTGGCTGACTCCACGATATGTCGCCGCCTGGTGACGCAGACTAATGCCATTGCGAACCCACATGTTCGCTTTGATCTGCGCCAACCAAGCGCAAACCCGCAAGGGGTAGTCGAATGCAGCCATGAGGTTGTCTTCCGGTGAGTTATCCCTTCTTGGCATAACCTTGCGGCCCATGGAGCGGGGAGGAACCCTCAAGTCTTGCGTTGTGAAGCTCAGCAGGGCTCGCATGCTTGAGGCAGGGAGAGACTTTCCGCACTCCACCAACCACGAGAGCGTATAGTGGAGGGCGTGGTGGAAGCTGATGGGGTCCTCCTCGACGGTGAACTTGACCACTTCGTATCGTGCCGACTCATTGTCAAACTCGAAATCACCCATAGTCTTGAACTTGACCTCTTCCTTGATCTCGGCCTGCTTAAATCGATGGCGTTCGGCACCAATAGAGTGAAGAATCACAGCCTTTGCTGTCAATCTGATGGCTTGGGCGACGAAGTGTGCCTCGTTATCCGGCACATTCCTGTACGCGTCGGCAAGTTGTCGAGCAAGTCTGTTGATTTCGCGTGTCACTAGAGAAGCCGTTATCCAGCTATCCGTCTCGTATTCGACGTGCTCCCCAATGGCGCGGACATTCGGCCCAATGCCTTGGTGTAGCTTGACGAGATCCAAAAACTGCAAGAGGTATCTCTCCTCGGTGCGTAGCTTCTCCTGGACGTTTGGCGAGCCGAAAAGATACTTCAAGTCTAGATAGAAGTGGTACATACGCCGATTCGTCACTGAACCAGAGTCGAAGGCGAGGACAGCATTGGACGAGACATCCCATGGGTAGCCTACTTGTCTAGTGGTGAGGAAGGTGTAGAAGATGGCGAGCAAGCTCGTCATGAAATTGCCGCGCTCGACAATCTCTGCAGTGATCGACGGTGTCGTGAGCATCTGTAGAGACAAGTTTATGATGGAGTGATCCGGCTCTCTGTCTCCAATCAAGTAGAGTTGAGCCAGCGTTGTGTATAATCCTGCAAATCGCAGTCCCAAGATGCGCTTGAATTCGGGTATCGAAACAACAGTTGAGATGTAGAGAGATCGAAGGTCGTTGCGTACCTTCTTCCACATGCGGAGATCGAATAGAATGAGCCAGTCTAGACGAACCCTTTGGAAGACATCCTCCGCCGGGGGAACATTCTCACGGTTCATGTAACCAGGAGGAGTCTCGAGCCAATACCTACCTGGCTTCGGTGAGGGCGCCTTCTCTCCCTGGCCAGGAGTTTTGGGAATTTCCAAGTTAGCCTTGGCGTATATTGCAGGTGCAATCAGGGGCTCAGCAGTGTCGGAGTCTGAAGGCGTCAAATCGCGGTCCCTGGCAGACCGGCGTGCAGCTGCGGGTGGAGGCGGAGGAGGCGGATAACCGGCCATGGTAGCTTCATCTTCTTCCAGAGCTTGATCATTACCACGCCACTCGAGGCCAATATCCCCAGGTCCATCAGGCTGGATATCCACCATCATAATATCGTCCATATCATCATCGTCGTCATCGTCGCCCGCGTCACTATCCGGAGTGCCGTTGCCCCTGCCCATGTCGATGTCATCATCATCGCTGTCGCCAAGAGCTCTTGTTTGCTGTTGAGCAGCAATACGCTGCATCTGCAGTAAGACGTGCTGTGTGAAAGACTGAGACTGTTCGAGATTTCTCAAGAACCTCTCTTCGTCGTAGATGCCATCCTTCCCCACAATAGCATGGCTTCCAGGACTGCCCTTCCTCCAAGGCTTCATCATCTCCTGGCAGACGGTGTTTCGCAGAATGGTGTGGTCTGATCCGACACTACATCCTGAGATGTCGCTGAGCCACTCGATCATGGCCCCACACATCTGCTCACGAAATGTGTCGCGCGATGACCTGATGGTGACGGTAACCTTGATATGCTCTAACTTAGTGGCCATCTCAAGAAGAGCGTCAAGATCGTCGAGCCGCTTCAGAATGCTGCGCCCGACAAGGTCCGTCTCAGTAGCGCGTTCGAGAGCCTGAGCCTCCGTTGTTCTACAGGCCCGCGCAATCTGATTCTGGACATCCTCCACCGTGTGCTTCTCGTCGTTCCAGAGAACCAGTGCGTATTCGGGGTGCCCCGAAGGACCTTCGCCGTAGATGCTCGGAGACAGGCGCGAAAGCTCCTCGTCGGCTTGGATAGAGTCGGCCGTCTTGCCCTGCCGCAGCTGCTCTGGTGAGCATGATATGACGTCGCAGATATAGTCAAAGACACGGCCAATCGTCATCTGCATGTTCTGCACCAGGTCCTCGGGAAGACCGGCCGGTTCCTTTCCCTTTCCCTCGCCCTTCTCCGGACTCGTCTCGGAGTGAATCGTACAGAACATGGGGAGGCGCCATGCCTCGTCATCGCCACAGTCACAACATCCACTGTTGCCGACGGAAATGCTGATGCGAACCATGTGCCCGGCGTGATCGGTCGAGTCGAAGCATCGGCTGCAAAGGACGCAAGTATCATCGGTGCTGCAGGTCCTACAGGAGTATGAAGCTTCTCCGGGCTTGAAGATGTGGCCGCATCGCTTGCCGCGGGCGGCTTCGGTGTATTCAGCGCCTTCCTCTGCGCCCTGAGCATCGTGGAGCTTGAGGTTGTGCGAAGGACGTCCAGAGGGAAAGAAGAGGGGCATGTATCGTTCGCCTCCTGCCAAAGACCAGAATAGACTTTCCAACAGGTCGTGGTGCGCTTGATCGTCGTACTCGTAGTTCCATCTTGCGGGAAGCTCTCGGAGAAACTCACAGAGCTGGCGCTCTTGAGTTGACATTGGGGTTTCCATTATAAGTGATTGGTCATGGCTCCCTTTCTCAGGTTTCGTTGTAGAAAAGAGTCGAATTCCCGGGAGGGAGAAGGGCTGTTCGTGCAAATAGGGCGTGTATGAGGGTGGTCGTTGTTTCTGGAGCCCGGTGATGTGCGATATTGCGTATCGGTAGAGCTCTGGCGGGGTCTTTTTGGCAAACAGTGGCGGGTCGCTTGTACGCGGTGAGTAATCTGAGGTGGGCTGGAGGACGGAAAATGGTAAGCGCCTGGAAGGCCTCTTGGATTCAAGAAGCAACTAAACTTAAGAGACTGCAGGAGATGCTTACTGGCGAAGGGAATCCAAGAGGGATCTTCACAGGCAATAGCGGTGACGTTTCTCTCTCAAAGGAAAAAGAAAAAGGCGGCAGTGGATGTGTTGTTAAAAGGTGGTTGCCACTACGAGTCCCGGCAGAGTACAAGCACAGGTACTGCCGGGGGCAAAGGTAGGGTCAATGTGATGTGTCAAGTAGTGGTTGATTCTTCTAGGTAATGTGGGCAGAAGCCCCTAATGTGGGCAGAAGCCCCTATGTATAGTTATGGCTAGTCGCCACTAATTATAGCACATAGCCTATGGCTATATAGTATAATAGCCTACCCCCTAATTAAAATTTTACGACGTCCTCGTCGCTTATATTCCCTAATTATTTCCTCTAAATATAATACTATCGTAATATAATACTATCGTAATCGTCGTAAATATATTACTTAAAATGTTCTATAGTAATTATAATTATTATACTTAATAATTTAATACTTTAGTAATAAGTTATTAAATTATTCCTATAGTTTAGCGTTAAGATTATAGAGCACCCTTCTATAAATTATCTTTTACTCGTCGTTAAAAATTATTATATCGGTTATTTTTATTATATAATTTACTTCTTTTTACTATCCTCTTTTTTATATCTCTTATTAAAAAAGAATTATCCTCGCTTTATTATCTATCGTCGTTTTAATAGTAATTTTTTATATAAACTTATAGAATTCTTTATTATTATCCTAAACTAGGGTCGTGTCGTATTATAAAATTATATCCCTAAGCTTCTCCTTTTCGATTAGCGGTTACTCTAATTATTCTAAAAGTAGGTATTAAGGCCCGGGAGTCGTATTAGTAGTTCGAGGCACTAGCTTCTATCGTCCGTAAGTAATAAGAAGCGTATTTAGTATATCGTCGTATCTAGGCTCTATAGAATTATAAATAGTAAGGTATTTTAATAGCTTAATCTAATTAGAATAGTCGTACTAACTTTTTAACGGGCTAAGGCTATATAAATATATTACCGTTACGATTTCTTTAGCTATTACCTCCTTTTTAATAATCTTACGCAAAGCTCTATATATAAGATATAATAATAAGTCGCCTTTTTTCTAACTATTTATAAGCGTTTAGTAGAGAGTCGTTATAACGGAAATTTTATTAAACTCTAAGAAAATAATATTATCTAAGTCGTTATTAAAGAATACTATAGCGTAATATAAGCTATTATAATTCTTTTTATATAGCTAACCTCGTTATACTAACTTAAGAATTAGGTAGTACTACTTAAGTATTATCTTATTTGAAATAAATATACTTAGATTAATTCTAATTAGTCGTACTAAGGGATCGTTAAAAATTAGCTTCGGGGGTACGGGTATTTTTTTAATAAATCGTCCTAAGGAGGATTCTTTTATAAAATCGCTACTTTTAGCTTCTTATTACCCGTATTTTTTATTCCTTTAGTCTTGCGTTTTTTTCTTATCGGTAGCTTCTTATTAAGTAGAACGTTATTATCGGATTCTTTTTTATTAAACTCCTCGTTACTAATCCCCTTTTTAATTTTTAAAAGATCGTCGTCGTTATTTAATAATAACTTCGTACTATTAGCTTTCTTATTCTTAACTTCTAACTCTATAAATAATAAGTCGTTATTAATCGTAATCGGGGTTTAAGCTATTATCTTCTCTAGTTAGGATAGTAGCTTCCCGTTTATTTAATCTTAGATTTTTTAAGTAGTATTATTTAGCGTCGTAAATAGTTAAGTATTAAATATTCTAAGTCTCTCGGGAGGTAGGTTTATAATAAATAAGTTATATATACTAAATAAACTAGCGAATCCTCTACGTCTAGTCTCGAATCCGGGGTCCTCCTTATTTACCGAGTCGTCGTCCTCGTTTCCCGCTTTAAGTAGTCCGTCGTTCTTACCTTTAATAGCTAGCGGGTATTATAATAACTTAAAAGCGTTCGTACGATCGATATTAGGGGTTATCGGATTATCGGGATTATTAATAAACGTTTAGTTAGTACCTTTTTTATTATATACTTAACTAGCCAAGTTAATAAGGCTATTATTAGTCTTATTTAGTTATGCTATTTTAGTATAGGTATATAGAGGGGAAGAAAAAGGTATAGCTAAAATAAGTAGAAATAAGGTTTAAATAGCTAGCTATAGGCAATATAGAGTCGAGATCGAATAATAAGTTCGATCTTCGGCTTTAGGTAAGTACTTAAAATTAGGAATAGTTAATACTATCCTCTACTATAAAAAGGAATTATTATTTAGCTAAATTAAATATTCTTCTTTTTATAGTAGTAGATACCTCGTTACGATAATTTTATAAAGAAGTTCTAGCTACTATCTATATTATTTACCTAGTCCCTCTAGTTATAATAAGAACTATAGTCTATTTCTATTTTATTAGACGTCGATAATTTTCTTTAGTAAATTAGCAAGTAAAATTACTATTAATATCGGCAGTGCTCGTCCGTAAATATCGAGTAGTGGTACTAGTTCTAAGTAGTTAACTAAGATTACGTCGTATATTTTTACGTATTAAGATAAGTCGAGCTTATATATAAGTCGTCCGACCCGTTTAAGGATCGTAAAAGGCTTAGTATATTATTATAAGTATTTCTTTCTTAGCGTAGTTAATTATAATATATTATAACCGCGGTATAGTCTTAGTATAATACGTTATCTAACTTCGAAAAATTTAGTAAGGCGCTTCTAGTCGTAGTATAATTTTATCCGGATAGCTACGATAATAATAGCGTCGTATACCTTAAGTCGTATCTTTAGTCTAATTAGTAATTTATTTATTACGTCTATAACTACGTCGATGATATTATTAGGAGTAAATCCTAAAATAATTTCGTTAGGTAACTTAGTTATTGCCGCTAATTTGTTATTATTAATTTCGAATTATAATCGGGGAATGCTATCGGGCTATCGGTCTGGGGATTTTAGTAATATAAAGTATATTCGTAGCGCCGACTCGACTATAAAGTTTGTCTATTTACTCTAGCCGTTAGTCTAGGGATAGTAGGCTACTAAGTATAATAGTTTACTACCGCACTTATCCTATATATATTTCTATATTATAAAAAGGAATTTAGGGTTTTTATTACTTAGGATTACTTTTAGTAGTCCCTAGTTATAGTACTATAAGAAGTCTATTAGTAACGTTACCTATTCCTTTACTATTATCGTTTTATATCTAAGTATTAGACTAATCTATTTAGATATTTTATTAGTTACTAATAGGATATAGTTATATCCTTCTCCCGAGGTCTATAGTCCTAGAATAAAATCGATAGTAATTATATAATAGGGATATAGTAACGGTATAATAAGTTATATATTACTATATAGTCGGTGTGTTTTGAGTTTTATTATCGAGTATGTTAAGTAACCCTAGATATAGCGCTTTAAATTCCGTATAAGTCGTAGTATATAATATCTAGATAGTATTATAGCTATTTTATTATAGCCTATATAGTTTCCTCCGTAGGCCGTTTTAAAAATATTAGCGTAGTATATTTAAGGGATATATAATCGGTTATATATATTATACGTTACCTTTTATAGTAATCCCCTATATAAAAAAAATAGTAATTCGGCGCGGTTCTCTTTAAGTAGTATTATATTATTACGGATTATTTTAATAATAGATTTAAAGACTAGGTTTATATCGTAGCCTTATTAGATTTTTTTCTTAAAACTCGGTGCTATTTCGAGAAGAATTATATTAGTACTATCTTACGTTACTAGTAGTATAATATCGTTTTTTAATTACCGGTCGTTAGTCGTACGTATCGGTAGTAGACTAATTTATATAGTATAGGTATTATTAGTTAGGAAAACTGATTATGCTTATATTTATATTGCCTAATCGTTTAGTACGTCGTTTAGTAAAATATCTAAGCCGCTATTTATTAAATTTAGCTCGTCGTATCCCGGGTCGGCTAGTAGTTTAGATAGCGCGTCCGGTATAATATATTTTTTACCTAGCTTATATATAACCTAAATATTAAATTAGCTAGCGTACTCTATCGCCCTAATTAGTTTTTTATTATTAGTACTATTCGCCGTAGTATTAGCAATGTCCAATTGTCGTTATAGGCCTACGATAACAGAATAATTAGTAATAATTATCGTAATAAGTTTTAATACGGAGATCTAGTGGTTATATTTTTTTAGGACCTAGACGAAACCTAGTGTTTCTATTTCCGTTAGCTAATATCTTTTTTTAAGCTCGGATAGGGTTCGTAATAAGTATAATATTAGTTAAATAGCACCCTTTAGCGGTGGTTTAGTTAGCTTCCCTTTGTCGTCTATGATTATTTATAGTACTTCTAGCTTAACGTAGTAAGCTATAGTACTAATACCCGTCGCTACTACGTTAAAATTAATAAATAGCAGTCGTATTGGGTCGTAATAATATAGTTTAATATTATTTAGTAAGTCGCTACGTATTTTTTTGAACGCGTGCCGTTCTTTATTAGTAGTTATAATCGGGACTAATTTTGTCTATTATTTACGCTCGGGATCCTTATTAGTAATTCGTTTATTATCTTTAGTCCTTTATTATAATAAATCCGTCTTTAGTTATTCTAATAGTTCTATAATAAATATATATCCCGGGACGTTATTATAGAGGTACCTTGCGAGGCTAATAAATATTTTAAAGTTACGGAGGGTCGTTAGATATTTAAATTATTTAAGAGTATCTAACTTTTCTATTATAATAAATAGGCCGAAGGCATCGACGTATTATCTAAGAACGGTAGTACCTAGAAATCCTATAAAGGTCTTTAATAAGTTAATACTAATGTTTTTTTATTATAATAAACAAAAGACGGTATCGAGGTTAGTAATATGCTCCTCTAACGTATCGGATCCGATAATAATATCGTCGTAGTATAATCGGGCTAAGACGTTTATAAAGAGGGCGTTTATTTATTATTAGATATAGGCGTTCGAGTTTTTATAACTTATTATAGCGTAGTTAAAAGTATACTATCCGTTAGGTATAATAATCGTAAAAGTGTCGTAAGATTCGGGGTATACTCGCTATTAATAATAAAACGAACTTACGTCTATAACCGTAATATAGCGCTTATTTTTAACGATATTAAAAATATCGTCCTGCGATCGTATTAAGTAGCTATTTAGGAGTACGATTTTATTTAGTCTATAGATATTAATAACTATGCGGCCTTTTTATTTTCCGTTAACTTTATACTATATTACGAAAATTAAAAATAAAAATAATACTAAGTTTATAATACGATATAGTCGTCCCTAGTCGATAAGTATATCTAGTTATTTCCGGACGACTTCTTTTTTATTAACTCCTAAATAGTAGATCTTCCTCGTCTTAGGGACCTCCTTTTCCTAGCTTAGTTTAAGGGTAATTTATATTTATTAGTCTTTAAGAATATTAGTAAAGCCGGTATCCTTAAAGACGTTTTAGAAATAGTCTAGTAGGGGTATAAAGTAGTCTACTTTATTAGCTCCGTTATATATCGTAATTCTAGTTATATATTTCTTTGTTCGGTTCGTCGGCTAGACCTTTATTAGCTTAGAAGTTATAGCCTTGTTTAGCTTACTATTCGTACTACTAAAATTAGCCGCTATGCTCGCTTAGTCGTCGTTAACTTATTAATAGTAGGCATTTTCGATAATTAAATTAAGGGAGCCGACCTTAGCTTTTATAGGGATTATAATAGGTTTATTAGTATTATTAATAGCTATAATATAATATATATTCTCGTTAGCTAATAATACGTAGGATACGAACTTATTATGTAGTGCCGGCTTAAATAGTAAGTCTTTATTAGTTACTACGGAATATAAAACTAGGAGTAGGGAAAATATATATAGTAGTATAATTATCGTTATAGCCGATCGGATCGTAGCCTTAATAAGTAGTCTGCGTTTAGTATTATAAAACGCCGGGACGTTAATATTATATAATTAAATAGTAATAGTAGAAGTAGTAAAGTCGATTTTGAATTTTTCTAGTCTTATAATATCGGTGCTAATTAATATATTTGTTTATAGGCTATTAACTAGCGATACTTCTCGTATAAAGTGTACTAAGGATAGTATGCTATCGTTTATAGTAGTGCCCTTAATATAAAATAGGAAGACTATATAGTCTTATATTTAGTATATATCTATTCTAATACCTTTAATAATTAGAAGAACGGCGCGTCGTTTAATTTCTAAGAATAGGAAAATAATTATAATTTATTATTAGTTAGCGATCGATCGACTGTAGCCTATATTAGTATAAACCTCCTCTTTAGTATTATTATTAAGGGAAGTTATAAGTCGTAATTATATAATAATAGATATTTTTATTCCGAATCCTATCCTAATATCTAGCTTAGAATCTATAATAAAAGTAATAATAGGTAGTCTAGCTTTATTAGTAACTAAAGCATTCGCCGTTAGTAAAGTAGTCGCCATATCGTCCTCCGTTATTAATATAATATTATTAAGTACGCTTTTTTCTAATCCTCGTCGTTTAGTAACTAAGGAATCCCGAGAAAGGCGTTAGTTATTAGTATTTATAGTTTATATTAAAGGCCTACGTCGTATACGTTACGGAGATATTAGAATAGTTTATTATTTAAAGCGAATTACTCGCTATATTTCTTATAATTATATATATTTAAAGAGCCGGTAATAAAAAATACTACGTCCCCGATTACGGGTACCGGATCGTAGTTTAGAGGTCCGTGGTCCGTATTATTAAAATTATTATTTATATCTAGTTCCTCTAGTTAGTTATTGCCGTAGTACGCTTATTCTAAATTCTAATCCTCGTCTTATTTTAATAGCTCTTTATCCTATTTCTCTAATACGTAGGCTTATATATACGTACGACGTAGTTAGTTATAGTTAGAACGGTTTAAATAGTAGTTATTACGCTATTAATATAGTTTATTAGGGTTATTATTAGGGTTATAGGTATACCCGCTAGATTATAATAACGTTATAGAACTTTTTATCTAGGGGGGTTAGTACGGCTAAGACTAAGTACTCTATTATATTTATTACGTAATATTAATTATCTAGCTATTAGCCTACGTCGTAGGTTAATTATTTAACTAATTACCTCCTTAAGAATTGCCGCTTTTATACGAGTTATTATACTAAGTAGGTAGCTTATAGTCGTTCGGACGATTAAAGTCGTTATACTAATTATAATTAGACTACTTATTAGACTATTAGTAATTATAGTTCGGCTAGTAATTATTAAACTCCGGTCTCTATAATAAATAGGGAGTATTCTAATATCCTCTTTTTTATAAAGCTAACCTTAGTTCGGGGACTAGGTCGTTATTATATAAAGAGCTCGTTATTACTTATCGTACTTAGTAATTATTTCGTATAGGATATTTATTTTTAACTATGCAAATTAAGATACTTTTTTTATTATCGAGGTAGTTTAAGAACTAAGCTAGGGTTATCGTTACCGTTAGCTTTTTTATTTATACTTAGATCTCGCCGTTAAGAGCTTTAAAAATAACTCTAAGTTATACTTAAACGTCGTCGATCTCTATATTTTATACGTTACGAATTATTATCTATATAAATAGTCTAATTATATATCTGTTAGTAAGGTCCTTAATTATAAGTTTTTATATATATAACGCGTTAAGGGCTTCGGAGGAATTTTATTTAAACCGCTTTTATAAAATCTTAGTAATAACCTATATTTCGTAGTTAGATAGAGCTAGTCGTTCTAGTTATATAAGCTTAGTAATATACTATATTAACGCTATATTTAGTAAATAAAACGACTATACCTCTTTAATAGCTACGTCGCCTCTAGTTACTACGAGATACTAGAGCTTATTATAAAAAATATAAACGTCGGTATAAGTAGTAAACTTAGTACCGGAGGTAATACTATACTTCGAATTATCGTAACTAGTTAGATCGAAATATCTAATTTCCTCTAGCTTTAGGGGTATAAACTAATTACTATTATATCTAGGAGTTAATTATCGGCTACCGTCGTTACTATTATTTATATTATTTATAGTTAAGGCTACTATCGTAGTAATTTGGGCAATTATATTAATAAAGAGACTACTAATCGGGTTATTATTGCCCGTAGGCTAGTTATTACCGTTTATATTACCGTCTATTATTCTAAAAAGCTTTATTAACTCGTTATAGTCGCTAAGTAGAGAAGGGTATAAGCGGTAGTTACTTAGGTTAGTAATAAGACTTTTTAAATTAAGGTAGTTACTTAGGTTAGTAGTACGTATTACTACTAGTATTAAAAGTATAGTAAGTAACAACTATAGTTAAGTAAGAGTCGTCGGACGAGTATCGTTAAATAACGTCGGTTAATAATCGAACTTTATAGTATAAATTTATCGGATTACCGTATTAACTCCTCGTACTAATTTTAAAAATTTAATAAAGTAGTTTAGCTCGACTTCGCTAGCGCGAGTATTAATAGTTTAGTTAGCTCGCTATAATACTTACGTTACGTAACGTTAGTTAGTATTTATAACTCTCGCTACGTAAGGATAGTTCGTATTATTAATATAAAAACGTAGTAATTATCTAGCTTTTAGCTTAGTTATTATTAGTCGTATTTCTTATAGGGGTAGAGTAAGGATTATTTAGTAAATTAAATCCTAGTTATAATAGGCTAGTAAAAAAGAAATTCCTAGTACCGGGTCGTATTATAAGTTATGTTACTAGATTGCCGGGGGCAAAGGTAGGGTTAATATGATATGTCAAGTAGTGGTTGATTCTTCTAGGTAATGTGGGCAGAAGCCCCTAATGTGGGCAGAAGCCCCTATGTACAGTTGTGGCTGGTCGCCACCAGTTGTGGCACACAGCCTGTGGCTGTGTAGTGTGGCAGGTACACTCGGGCGGGAGCTGGGAGGTGCTGGCGCGTTTGGTGGGGTTGGGTTAGATCAGCGGGAGACTACGTTTGAGCTGGAGAAGGTGAAGAGGTGGTAGGGGCATGGGTATCTCCCGTTTGGGCGAACACAGTGACCGGGTCTCTGTTTGGCAGGACATGTCACTATTCACTATGACATTGTGCCTAAGTACTTTGGGGGGGTTTCAGTACGCTAGCATGTTAGGTATCTCAGGTAGGCACGGAGAAGATAGCCCAGCTGCATGTGCTTGCTTCCATTCCATTGCTTTGACCCCGCCAGAATATCTCAAAGACATGGATCTCACCGTTTGTTTCGTCCAAGAATCTGGATCCATTGAATACCTCGCAAGGACAGAAAGAAGCATTGCATTCAGAAAGTGTGAGGCCAGAGCCAAGTATCATGTTTCAGTCTGACATTCATACATGTTGAAAGAGTCTTGGGAAGGAAAACTTCGACTTCTGTTAATATTCATCAACTCAGGATCAAATACACGATTTCGCTATTGATATCAGACAGCTAGAGGCATTTCCTACCATTTCGCTTGTCCTTTATTATTGAGCTCGCACCAACATCACCAAAAAAAAACATGATCCACCTTTCCCTAAGTCTATGCCACTCCAAAAATGAGATAGAATGTCACAGCGCCCTCAACTTCTCCAAGTTCTGCTTCCCCGTCACTGTCACCAAGCCAGCCGCACAAATTCTTTGCAGCTTCGAGTAATCGCAATAAGTCCGATCTGTCGGGAGAGTCGCTGCGTTTGCTGCGATTACTGCACTCCACGACCGCTTCCGCCCATTCTAGCAGCTGCGACATGGTTGTCGCTGCTTCCCGCTTCTTCCCCCTACCCATGAATTCGTTTAGTGCGTCTACGTTGGCTTGTTCCCAAAGATGATTGCAAATCCGGCCGGTGCTCTTCAAAAGCGATTCAGTCGAGACCGAGTCGCTGGCGGCGGAAGACGCTGAAGACGAAGAATAATGGTGCAAATCTCGTTGAACGGGTCGATCGTAGGGGCCGGGGCGACGACTGCCTCCACGAATCCTTCTCAAGCAACCCCCCCTTGAATTGTCTCTGCGCTCTTCTCTGCGTTCTCTTCTGCGATCGTTTCTGGCTTGCCTGCGTCGTCGTTCGTGATACTTCTGGCTAGCTCGTAGACAAATGTCCTGAACCGAGCGAATCCTCATTGCTAGAGCATGCCTCTCCTTATGAGATTGGAGTCGTGCAAGAAACCGCAAGAAGCCGTCATCCAACGCGCCAAAATCCGCCACGGATATGTCCATGTCATTTCGGTGCGGAATTTGCACAGTTAATGGCGCAAGTGGCATGCCCTGGATAGTGCGTCCAGCCAGGGCGCGTCGTTCAAGGAGAGAACCGGCGTGGAGTTGTGAATCAAAGTGAGGTGACATAGGCGAAGCTTGTACAGTCATTGAGTTCACACAGGGCGCCGAATTCTGATCCTTTGGTCTGAACGCAAGATTGTAGATGAATGTGCTGGGTGAGCGCTGAGGCTCGGGTTCTCTGCCGTACTGCTCCATGTTGAATGTTGATTATCAACGCCACTTGGAAGGTCAACCTGAGTTAGAGGACCTTACAAGCCGTATTTGTATAGAACCGGACGTCGAGCGACCGAGGCCTCTTGGTCAATTTTCTCGGAAAGAACTGTCGAGAACGTGTCACTAGGTGCTAGCATGTCAGCTCACAATATGGAGGTGAGTATCTGAAACATCGTGGTATTTCCATTGAAAGCTTGCTATGAAAGGTTGTCTAAGTGCTCCAAATGACGATTCTCCCGTCGACACCGCTGGCTTCATCTCTAGTTAGCATTCGACACCAGTGAACAAAGGGATTCTGAAACTTACAGGTAAACTTTGTCAAGTTACCGCCAGACTCTTCATAGGAACGAAGTGTGGTGACAGTGTTCTGATGTACCGTCTTGAGCTTGGTATCGTCCGTAGCCTTGCCCTTGAGATCCATCTGCCTGAACATGTTGAGCGCAGACTCTTCGCGGGCGTCGCTAAGCCCGGGTCGGCCCTTTGACTCGAGAGTACCGGCAAGGCTCCAGCCGCCTTCGCCGCCCTTGAAGCGGAAGGCTTCACAGTCGTAGCCTGCGGCAATGATCTCGTCCTCTGAGCTCCACAGAAGGCTCATGAAGGGAAGCAACTGGGTGGTGATGGTGACAACGGCGCGGGGAGGCTGTTCAGGGGCACTGGGGTATACGACAGTAATGCTGCTATCGTGAGCAGCAAACGCCAGGGCATTTCCGCTCGGCGAAAAGGAGACAGAGTGAACCCAGCCGGCAGAGTTGTTCAAGTACTCTCCGCAGACGGTGTTGAACGGCAATCTTTCACCCCAAGCGGTCGGCTCGGGGCGGGCGTCGACACCCTTGATGAAACTGGACAGAACTCTGGCGTGGGCGTCGGTAGATCCGGCAGCAAGCAGAACGGAGTTTGGGTGCCATGCGACGGATGTGATGGTGCTGCGAATGGGCTTCTTCAGGTGCTTCGACACCCACCAGTCGTTCTCCTCCTCAAAGTAGCAGACGGCAATCACGCGGTCGCCCGATCCGACGGCGAACTTGGTCTCGGAGGGGGACCATCGCACAAAGGTCGCGGCGCGGCTGATTCGGAGGAGGACAAGTGTGGGCTTGTATCCGGTAGGCGAGGGCTCCCAGACAAGAGCATTTCTGTCTATCGCGGGAGGTCAGTTGCTATTCTCGACTCGGAGACAGGACAGAATTAGCGCGCATTGACATACCTTGAGAGCAGGAGACAATGCGGCCGCTGTTGGGAGCAATGTCGACACTCGTGACGGTCTTGTCGTGTCCTTTGAGCTCATCCTTGAGCTTGAAAGAGTTTCCAGTAGGTCCGTAGAGCTCAATGGTAGAATCGCGAGCGATAGCCAGCGTCTGGCGGTCGGCAGAGAAGGAATGGTCCGCGATGGGCGCGTGGAAGAGGTGGTGAACCTGAGGGGCCGCCATGATGAACGATTGCTTCGTGATAGGAGTATAGCTCTCTACTACCACGATCTAGAATGAGTCGGAGGTTGTTGAGGGAGTGTGGAAAGAACAGAGTTGGCGATGTTGGCAGATGAAGTAATCGCTTGAGGCAGTGCTAGTTGATGCTGGCTGGCCTCCGTCCAAGCAAGGCAATGTACCTATCTCCCCAGGCTCTACATACGTAAGGTGCATGCATTGCATACACTACAACGTACCGTCTGGGAGGTGCACATTGGTGGGGCAGAGAGGGGCGTTACGTAGGTAGGTTAGGTAGGTCTTCCGACAGGGCAACATGGCATTCGCACCATTCTCCTTCGTGCACAGCTCTGAACCTAAGGCCACACCCTGGCGTCCATGGTATCGATTGGCGGCGCTAGCAGTGAAGCTCCGAAGGCTACTCGACTAACTACAGTGCGGTGGCCGGACGTTCATCACAAAAAATCGGTACCGCGACGATTCAACGAGGACGAATATCACTACGCGCCACCTCGAGACCATACCCACACCGAACACACACTGTCGAGCAATTGACGATTTCCGCAAAGGCCTCATATCATCTCACACTTCCGTTCATCATACTGCACAATGGCAGCGGTCGCCCCTCCCCGTGGCCTCGCGCCAAACGCATCACTACCCGCCAAAGTTGCAACTGTTGCTCCGAACCAGACGTAAGTCAGAAACCCAGGAAACAAGAGGCAATCGCTAATGATTGTAGGCTATATGTCACAAATCTCCCGTCGAACAAGATACAAAAAGCTGACTTGCGAACCGAACTTTACTTGCTGTTCTCCACATACGGCCCCGTTCTCGACATCGTCGCCATGAAGACCATGAAGATGCGAGGGCAAGCCCACATCACCTTCCGCGATATCCAGACAGCGACCCAGGCCATGCGCTCCCTTGAAGGCTTTGAGTTCCTCGGTCGGCCTCTGGTATGCGACCTTGAGAGTAGAGGATCATAAGGGATTTCGCTGACGAGACCGTGAACAGAACGTCCAGTACGCAAAGTCCAAGTCCGACTTCGTCGCCAAATTAGACGGCACATACAAGATGCCAAACTCGACAGCAGGAGCTTCCAGCACCGAAGTGACGGATCTTCAGAAGAGCATTTTCAACGCTCCCGCACCTGGTGCCGCACCAGCGGCGGCCACGGGGGTCACCACGGCGAAGCCGGCAGCCGGGGGTGATCAAACCATGGCTGACGCGCAGACGGCTGATGCAAGAGGCCAGAAGCGGACCAGAGACGAGGAAGAAGACGAGGACAGCGATGTTGCCATGGAAGAGGACAGCGACGACGATTGAGGATTTCAGCCTTGCATTTCAGTTCAAGCAGGGTGAGAGAAGGCAGGAAGGTCCCGGCGGCGGTGAGCTTCAGCCGGTTGAATCCAGGGCCATCTCTTTGGGCACCCAGAGCCCGACGCATCCGCCAACCAGGCCGAGCCATAGCATCATGTACTGCTCCTTGGAACAGTTGAAACCCGACATGGCGTCACCGAGGAGGCATGGATGGATGAAGAATGACGGTAATCCCGTGAGAGGGTGGTGCTGCGACCTCGATTGTTAGTACAGACCTACAGACGGTCTCTTTCAGAAGATTTAATTGACTGGTCCGCAGCTGATGCACACTTACGTCGCCGGAGATCCCTCCAATTCCGCTGGACCGTCGGAGAGCATCCTTGAACTGATCGGGCACCAGTCTTCGAAAGACAGTGTCAAGGTTGAATGCAGGCTCGTCGGCTGGCAGTCCGTGTAATGTGAACCACAGGCAAGGCATCCGATATGTGGGATGCCAGTGCACTTCGTAGACGACGTGACCGGAATCAGGAACGTGTGACCTAGAGAGCGCAGCCTGCCGTATGTGAGTGAACATAAGCAGCGTGTCGTATAAGAAGAGCCTGGAACATTACCTCGTCGGATTCTTCAGCATCAATCATGGCCTCATCACCCAGTCCTAGAGCATCCTTTTCCGAAGCACCATCGCCAAATGAAAAATTATCCAGAACGGATGAGAGATCGCCGCAGTCCAAAGTAGCCTCGAGTGGCCGGATGATTTGCAAATAAGTAGTGTATTCAACGCCCGAGGCGAATGATGTATCAAGTGCCGTGCATACCCTCATTTTCCAACGCCGTCGCATCGGGCCCAAGGTAGCACGGCAATACTGGCTATCGAAATGATGGCATATTTCGGAAAACTCCTCAGGAGTCAAAAATGGGAAGTCCTTAAACGACATTCTTAACGTAGACAGTGTGTGCCCTCCAGAGTTGAATTTGTGTTTCCCTTGTTCGTGTGAAATAGGTCCAAATATCCCTGAGAACTCGACTGATGAGGATGCAACGTCGACTGTAGGGGAATGATCAGTCGTGGCACTGGAGGGCAGACTCGACTCTCCGTTGGCTCACACGTATAATGTGAACATAGACCGAGTCGATTTCAGGGTTCTCGATGCGGCAGACGTCTATTTTCCGGGCCGTATCCCTCTTGAAGTTGAAATGCTCGGATGCAGGCCATCGACTGAACGACGAGTTGGGTGTTGGTTGTGCCCTTGAGAGCCCCACTGGCCTCAAGGTACGGATACCCAATCTTTAAGTCGGCTACTTCGTTCCGGTACGTATCTAATAGTAGTAGCACTTTGCAACTTGAATGGGAGACCGTCCATGCCTGAAACTCTTTCTTCGTCACTTTGTCTGTATATCAAAGGCTCCTACCTCAGATTGAGCCCTTCTGTCCTGCCTACCTGCTGGTGACAGTGAAAGATGGCCAACACGACAGTCCCGATGCCAATTTGCCAGTGACACTGCCTCTTGGGAATTCCATCTGTCCCAGCGTCGGAAGGGTCGGCATGTACTCCGTATTTGTCCCGGCGAGAAAAAACTACAGGGCAGGCTCCAAGCCGGCCGTGGCTGAGTGCTATCCGAGGTAAGGGTACCTATTTGACGGCAGAAGGCTACTCGCTACGGGCGTACACACGGAGAGAACCGCTTCCACTACAGCTATGCTGCTGCCATTGCCAACCTGTGGGTCTCCTGCAGACCTGTGACCAGCTTGCCAGCCTACCAGAGTGCACCCAAAAAACAGAAAACACAACCACACTCATCTCTTCTCTCCTTTTCCCCACACACCTCATCGAACACCCGTCACGATGCTCTCGAGAAGACTTGTCGCGACTGCGCGCTCCGTGCCGCTGCGCCGGTACCAGCCGCGTTCGCTGCCGCTGCAGCTTCCCCAGATGATGCAGCACGTCCGCAGCTATGCCGACAAAATCGTCCAAGTGCCGCAGATGGCTGAGTCCATTTCCGAAGGTACCCTGAAGCAGTGGTCGAAGCAGGTCGGCGACTTTGTAGAGCAGGATGAGGAGATTGCCACCATCGAGACTGACAAGGTAGCTTTGTTCATCTGGTGTCTCTGGGGAAAACATGATGTTCCTATTGCTGACCGCAGTTCTTTCTCTTGTTGCACAGATCGATGTTGCTGTTAACGCTCCCGAGGCCGGTACGATCAAGGAATTTTTGGTCAACGAGGAGGACACCGTCACTGTCGGCCAGGATATCGTCAAGATGGAGCTTGGAGGCGAGAAGTCCAGCTCAAGCGAATCCAAGCCTGCCCCAGAGAAGAACTCGGAGCCCGAGTCAAAGCCAGAGTCCAAGTCAGAATCGAAGCCGGAACCTAAGAAGGAGGCGCCCAAGGATGATGCGCCCGCCAGTAAGCCCGCTGCCCCGGCAAAGGAGACGTCAAAACCTGCTCCTGCTCCCGAGAAGGAGTCGGCAACCAGCGCTGCTCCGGCGTTTGGCAGCCGTGAGGAACGTCGCGTAGGTCTACCACCCAATTTTTGCGTGCAATCTTTTCCATTAGCAATAGAGCTGACTGGGCGTCTTCGCAGGTGAAAATGAACCGCATGCGCCTCCGAATCGCCGAAAGACTCAAGCAGTCGCAGAACACAGCGGCCTCGCTTACCACCTTCAACGAGGTTGACATGTCCTCCCTTATTGAGTTCCGCAAGCTTTACCGCGATGACGTCCTCAAAAAGACTGGTGTCAAGCTTGGTTTCATGAGCGCCTTCTCTCGCGCTTGCGTCCTGGCCATGCGCGACATCCCGGCCGTCAACGCCTCCATCGAGGGCCCCAACGGCGGCGACACGATTGTATACCGCGACTATGTCGACATCAGCGTTGCAGTCGCCACTGAAAAGGGTCTCGTCACCCCTGTCGTGCGCAACACCGAGTCGCTGGACATGCTCGGCATCGAGAAGGCCATTGCCGACATGGGCAAGAAGGTATGGACGATGACCCTACTACGTCATCGAGGTTCAACGCTAACATGGAGCTATCACAGGCCCGCGACAACAAGCTGACGATCGAGGATATGGCTGGCGGTACCTTCACCATCAGCAATGGCGGTGTCTTTGGCTCGCTGATGGGCACCCCCATTATCAACCTTCCCCAGACTGCCGTCCTCGGACTCCACGCAGTCAAGGATCGCGCAGTGGCCATCAATGGCAAGATCGAGATCCGCCCCATGATGTACTTGGCGCTTACCTACGATCACCGCCTTCTTGACGGAAGAGAAGCTGTTCAGTTCTTGGTCAAGGTCAAGGAGTACATTGAGGATCCCAGACGTATGCTTCTGTAAGGGAAGCAGCGCTTTTACGCGTTGAAACACAACATACACATGATTGAGCATTGCGACGATTGGGAAGAGCCATTGTACTACTACACACTAAACTAAGACGGAATGCGACACTAGGATTTCTGGGAGTGTTCATTTTGCCAATGAGTGATTTGTACACATAATGCTCGATGCCATCAGGCTGAAGCAGATGGGAGTAATGGTCTCAATGGAGCTAGCTACCACACGAATACAGAAGGCGGTGCGCAGTAGTCTGAAAGCATCACGTAGACCGAAAAAAGGACTCGCAATCACAGATAGTTGCATGTATGCGAGATTGGTGGTCCAAAGACCATAAGAACTAGGTACCGAACAATAAAGATTCAAACGCATCGATCCATCATGACGAAGGTGCATGGTACGCTGGGCACAAGTGCCGCCTTTCCGTAGGTTCCTGTCCTGTCCACCAGTGAGCGTGCGCTGTGAGGAAATACAGTGGGTTAGCGGGTAGAGTGGTCGGCACCTTACCTCTAAGACCCGACGGGACACCTTTGCGCGACCAAGAGGTGTCACTCACTGGCCCGCTCCAGCTGGGTCAGAAAGTCCACATCATCGAGATTCCTTAGGTACCTAGTCTCAGTTGCTGGTTGCTCTTGTCTCTCTTGTTATTTTTCCTACATCCCACGCCGTCACAGTACAACTGTCATTCCTCAAAGCTGCTGGGGTTTGAGCCAGAGCACCAGTCTTTGCAAGCCTCCTTCACAGTCTTTTCCCTCCAAGGTTGTTGACCCCCGAGGTTTGCGACCTGTTCGTCCCGTCCCACGTCGTTTGCTCGAAACCGCCGGATCCACACTGCGACAATGCTGAGGGCGTAATATGAATGTTCGCGACCCTTTCAATCTACATCAGAACTCTGCCCTTAGCGTTTTCAAAATCACGGCCGCCCGAGCTGCCCATAACATCAAAGAAAAAGCAGTCGAAGCCGGAGCCACTGCGCTGAACGACATGTCTTTCAATGTCCCAAAGAACGTTCCCTCCTTCAGCAATCCCCAGCGACAACTCGAGGACAGATATTGGGGTGCCTCTGCCAACAGCAGCCGATCCTACCGTGGAGGCAACTCTGGTATCTTCCACGGTGTGCAGGGGCGGGTAGAAGACCTTCTTGGTACCAAGGGCCAGCTTCCCATGTACAAGGACAAGCCCTATGCCCACCACGCAAGCCGGAGGTTTCGGCCTCTCTGGCGGCGGAAGCGCTCCATCCTCGTCACCCTCCTCTGCTTCGTAACGGGCCTCTGGTTCTTCGGCTTCTTCTCAGAGGGCTCCAAGGCCCGCGAATCGGCAACGACATGGACTGGCTGGCTTGGTGCGACAGAGCCCACGGGCAAGAAGGTGGACTGGCTCAAGAGACGGGAGAGAGTAGTTGAGGCCTTTGAGCTCAGCTGGGATGCCTACGAACGCTATGCCTGGGGTAAGACTTTGAACTTGCTGGTAACATTGTGTTCGTTCATATGGAGCTCGGAAACTAACAGCCGAATTTGTTCATAGGATACGACGAGTACCACCCCATTGCGAAGACCGGACGACAGATGGCACCCAAGGGTCTTGGTTGGATCATCATCGATTCGCTCGACACCATGATGTTGATGAACTTGACATCACGCCTGAGCCATGCGAGGCAATGGCTTGCCAACGACTTGACGTGGGATCAAGACCAAGACGTCAACACATTCGAGACAACCATCAGAATGATGGGTGGCCTTCTCTCTGCGCATTACCTGTCCACAGAGTTCCCCGAGCTGGCCGCGATCAAAGACGACGACCCAGGCGCGCCTGGTGAGGACTTATACCTGGAAAAAGCAAAAGATCTGGCCGATCGTCTGATGAGCGCCTTTGATTCGCCGTCAGGAGTTCCCTACGCCAGCGTCAACCTGGCCACCTACAAGGGCATCGTATCCCACGCTGACGGCGGCGCCTCTTCGACCGCAGAGACGACGACACTGCAGCTCGAGTTCAAGTACCTAGCCAAGCTGACCGGCGAAAAGGACTTCTGGGACAAGGTCGAGCGGGTCATGAAGGTGGTTGACGATAACGGTGCTCAGGATGGACTTGTCCCCATCTACCTCTACGCCACGACGGGAGAGTTCAGGGGAGACAACATTCGCCTGGGCTCCCGCGGAGATTCGTACTATGAGTACCTGATCAAGCAGTATCTGCAGACGAACAAGCAGGAGCCCGTCTACCTGGAGATGTGGGACGAAGCTCTAGCAGGAGTCCGTAAGCACCTGATAACCTACAGCAAACCCTCTGGATTTACTGTTCTCGGAGAGCGCCCCTCTGGCCTGAATCACGAACTGTCTCCAAAGATGGACCACCTTGTTTGCTTCATGCCCGGTACCATTGCTTTGGGAGCGACTGGAGGCATTCCCGAGGCAGAGGCCAGGAAATTACCCACATGGAACAAGAAGAAGGACGAGGACATGAAGCTGGCCCGCGAGCTCATGCAGACGTGTTGGGGCATGTACAAGTGGATGGCGACAGGGCTTGCCGCCGAGATCACCTATTTCAACATCGACAACCCACCTGCATCTCCCTCGGCCTCGCATCACCCACCCAAGGACTTTGATCCGGATCCGCATGCCAAGTGGCGACAGGACTTTGAGGTACACTCTCAGGATGTCCACAATCTCCAACGACCAGAGACGATTGAGAGTGTCTTTTACATGTGGAGAATCACTGGCGACATCAAGTACCGTGAATGGGGCTGGGAGATGTTCAAGTCGTTTGTCAACTACACCTCGGTCGAGGATGGTGGAGGCTTTACGAGTTTGAGCGACGCCAACACGATTCCCCCAGTTACGCGTGACAACCTGGAAAGTTTCTGGATGGTAAGTGGAACTCTACTTGACTGCTAAGCCATGGTAACTAACACGGTGTGACTAGGCCGAGACGCTCAAGTATTTCTACCTCCTGTTCTCACCGGATGATTTGTTGCCCATGGACAAGGTCGTCTTCAACACGGAAGCGCACCCGCTCCCCCGGTTCGATATGGGCAAGCTCTTCAGCACAGGCTGGCAGCGCAAGCCAAGAGACGCCAACGGAAAGCTGATTGTAGATAAAAAGGAGGAGCAAAAGGAACAAGCATGATATCATTGATGTAGGCTCACCTGTGATGGAAGTCAGGGAGAGCATGTTTATATAAAGTAGCATGTCCTTGTCGTTGGAGGCATCGTATTCAAACGACACAGTCTGGCGTTGTATGGGATGATGATTTAGCTGTTGTAAAAATACTGCTCAAACATGGGCTAATGTATCTCTCAATGGTCTTGCTACCACTGCTTTTTGACGTCCTTTCTGCACTGCCAGAATTGCAATGCTTTACAGCTATTCATGGCAGTAATCGCTGAATATAAAGACATACTTCCACAACTCCCTGCTCACTTGTGAGGACTTGACGCCGCCGCACATACGGTTCTGGGATAAGGGATAATGCACTTTGTATTTTACCTACCTACCTAAGCACCCTAAGTATTACGGCTAGCTAGTCGTAGTAAGTATATTAGCAGAAGTTAAGGCTGCGAGTACTAAGTAAATAATATCGTAGTTATAAATAGCTTTTTTAAAGCTATATTTATAAATCGTAAAATAAATAAGGTTTTAGTAATTAATCGTAGTCTTATTTAAAATAGTTTTTAATAAAAATAGCTAAAAACGATTATAAAATTTAATATTAAGTTAATTATTAAAAAAGCTATAAGAAGTCTATTTTTAAGCTTAGCTTAAGTTTATATTATATATAAGTTTACTTATAAATATATTTTTGTTACGAAGGTAACTTTGTTTACCTTATTATTCGCCTTATTATCAATATTACGTAAGCAAACTATATACCATATTTATCTACGATTTCTGTAGATTATTATAGGTATTGATTATGTAAGCAATACTGCTTATATAAGCTTACGTGAGCAATGGAAAGTACTGGAAGGTAACTGAATAATCTGGAATTTACTCGAGGCGGAATTACGTACTACGATTACGCATTCACTTACGTATACGCTTATTAATTATATCATAATTAATAAGCAATGGAATATTCTAGTAGGAGGTTTTTATGCCTATATATAGGCGTGTATTTGCCTACCTAGACCTTTCGTTAAGCAAGCAACTTCTCATATAGTAATTTAACTATATTACTCTCTTTACTACAAAAACCTCTTTTATATACGCTTATTTCCCCTATATTCATATATTCTTGCTTCTATATGAATATTTACTTTTTGTATATTCTTATAAGAATATCCCGCATTACCTCGTTAAAGCTATACGTGCTAGAATTTTTTATTAATAATTACTCTTATTTATTAAGTAATTACTTAGTAAATATTAATAAGCGATTATTTAGAGTAATTATAATAATTACCTTATTATATAATTACTATTTTTATTTATATATAACTTATTTATAGTTTTTTTATTTTATAAAAGTTACTTTATATTCCTATACTCTTATATATATAATATATTATAGCCGCTATAAGCTTATAGGGTGGGCCCTAGTCTTAGTTATATATATTAAGTTATAATATTAAGTTTTTTTTTAAAAAATCTTATTTTTATAAACCTATAAATAAGTCGTTATAGCCTAGGTTAGGGCTCGTTAAGTAATTCTTTTAAAAAAATATTAAAATATTTACTAGATTTTTAATATATCGTTAATTAAAGCTTACTCTCGAAATTAAAGAGCGAGGATTCGAAATTACAATACTTTACTCGTTCTATCGTTCGTTAAGGTAAAAATATAAAATATTAAAGGGTAAATTAAGGTATTATAAGTATATACGTTATAGTCGTTCTTATAATACGATTATTAATGTTATATATAATCGTAAGGTTTTTTTTTTTTTTTTAATATTTTTTATATTAATTATATTTATAATAAATCGGTTTTTATTTAAAGCTAATAAGCTAAAACGTAAAAAAGAAATAAAAGAGCTTTTTTTTAAAAAAAACGGGTAAAAGCTTTACGTTATACGTAGGTTAAAATATATTAATCTTTATTAAAATTAAATCGTTTTTTTTTTAAAAAAAAGATAGTATTTAAAAAGAGAAAGGTAATTCTTAATTTTTTTAATATTATTAACGAAAATAAGTTAGCCGTTACGCGAGAGGTATAGTTTAATAGTATTTTTAAAGTAATTAATTAAAATATTATAATAGCTAAGAGTTCTAATTTTAATTTTAATTTTAATATTTTAAAAAAGATTCTTAAAAGTTCTAGAAGTTCGTAATAAGTTCTTATATATTTTCTTTATATTTATAGTTTTTCTATTTAATTAGAAATTCCCGTATTTTATTCCTAATTTTATAGTTAATAATTCGTTTAACTTCGTACTCTAATTAGTTTAGTTTAATAATATTACGAAGGTAACTTTATTTACCTTATTATTCGCCTTATTATTAATATTACGTAAGCAAACTATATACTATATTAATCTACGATTTCTATAAATTATTATAGGTATTAACTATATAAGTAATACTACTTATATAAGCTTACGTAAATAATAGAAAGTACTAGAAAGTAACTAAATAATCTAAAATTTCCTCGAGACGGAATCACGTATTACGATTACGTATTTATTTATATATACGCTTATTAATTATATTATAATTAATAAGTAATAGAATATTTTAATAAGAGGGTTTTATACTTATATATAGGCGTATATTTACTTACCTATATTACGGCAGTAGGCACTAGGGCCCTGTGGGCCCTATGGCTCAGCCTTAGGCTGCGAGGCTAAGCTCCTAGTAGTTACGTAACGAGCTAGACCGCTGGGCCCAAAGGGCCAGCTTACTAGCTTCTACCCACTATTCTATTTTTTCCCTCTTTACGTTAAGTCTTTAGTTAATTAGGTTAATATAGTAGCGTTCTGACCTACCTCGAGTTCCCTTTTATAATACTATTTAATATTACTTAATTAACTATTCTCTAGAAATAGAACGATAATATTTTAATTAATTAATTACTAGCTACCCTTATTAAGAAAGCGTATAAAAGAGCCGAGTAATAGCTAGTTAAATTAATCGCGCGTAAGTAGCGTAATTAATACCCCTTAAATATATACCCCCTTTACTAAACGTAATAATTAGAGAATATAGCTAAGGAGGCTAGGTCTCCCTTCGTACTAACGGTTTTTAATAGAGCCGCCGCTTTTACGAGTCCTAATAGAGCGTCGTAGGCCCTAATAAAGGCGCTAAGCTCCTAGTTATTAACCTAGAGGTTGCGTTATTTAACTAGCTAGTAGAGCGCTTTTTACTTTCTATTACTTAGGCTAATTACTTAGCGTACTTTAGTAATATAGCTAACTAGCTTACTTCGCTTATTTATATTTATAATAATATCCTCTTTAAAAAGAATACTAAGTAGTATATTAACCTCGACCTTATTTAAGAATTATATTTTAAAGATAACGGAAAGACCTTACTTAAGTAGATCGAATAGTAGCTAAAAATGCGCATTATTTAGTACTAATTAGAGCAGGTCCTAGCGTTTACTATTAGCTAGCTAAGTGATAATACTAAGTACTTATATATAATAACCTATAAAAACTTCGACCTTACGCGTACTACTATTATAAAGCTCCGTATTATAAAAAAAGCCCTTACCCGAGCCTATATTAATAATATAGCTATAGCTAAAAGGCTAGAGTAATTAAAGAACGGCTCCTAGGCTAGCTCTATTTAAAATACTACTACCCTTAGCGCGCTAGAGTAGCGGCTAGTACGCTTAAAAACGTAAAATAGCCGCAAGACTACTCTAGCCTCGTCTTATCCCGTTACTTACGGCTCTTAAGAAATACCTAACGTACCTACTTTTATAAGTAATAATACTAGCCTTAAGTTCGATTATTAGCTCTAGCGTATTACGAAGCGCTTAGAGAACGCTAATTATAATACGAATAGGTACTACTTAGAATATATTATTAATAAAATTAGAGGTAGCGTTACAGAGTTTATATACCTATTACTAATTTCTAACGAGATTACTACGGCTGAGTAACTACTTTATGAGCTTAAGTCGGCTTATACTAGCCCGACCGCTATAAATAACGCTAGTTATAAACTAGACGTACTTACGATTATGCTTAAAAACGTCTACTAAAAGCGCTCTATATTCGCTAAGCTCGCGCGTATTAATAAGCTTCTAAAGTCCTAATAAAAGCGCCGTTTTTATAATAAGCTACTTATATATTTTTATAACTAGGCTATATTAAAGTACCTAGATAACACGGCTACTTTTTAAAAGTATATTAAATATATTACCTAGCTAGTTAACGTAATATAGCCCCTTTTTATAAAGGACCGCGCGGTTAAAATTTCTAACTAGACTCGCTAGACCTCGAGTAAAAGTAATAAAAGTAATAGAAATAGCGAAAATAATAAAAGTACTAGAGGTACTAAATAGGACCGAGGTCGTACCTCTACCCGCAAGACGATCCCCAAAGCCTTATATTAAAAACTTAAGGATAGTAGCGCTTATTTCGTTTATAATAATACCGGATATATCTCTAAGGACTGCCCTAAGAAGCTAAAAACTACTATAGCCGCTATTAACGCTACTACGGGCCCTATTAAGATAGAGTTAGGTTTAGAAAACTAAACCCCCTAATAAAAGTAAACTCCTAGCTAGGGGATATATATAAAAAGGATAAAAAATTAGTAATTAATTTAGTAAACTTATAAGATCTTATAGAGGGTTAGCCCCTTAAGATAGAGCTTATACTAGTATTTAATAGATATAGAATTTACCTAAAAGCCTTACTTAATACGGGAGCTAATAAATACGGATTTATAAATAACTATATAACTCTTTTATTATAATAATTTTGCGCGGCCCTATCCTATAAATTACTATACCTAATCCCTATTACTAAGTTTAATAAAGAGCGATTAGATAATACTAGCGTAGTATAGACCGCTAACTTATATATTAATTAATAAGTCCTTTTAAAAGCACCCCTCTTTTAGCTTAATACGGGCTACTATAACCTAATCCTAGGGTAGAAGTAGTTTAAATATTACGGAATAAACCCTAATATTCGCCGCTAACGGCTAATATAGCCTAAGGACCTACTATTATAAGAGACGCCCTCTACTATCGTTAAGGATATCGAGAACCTATATACCCCGGAAGTTATTAACGTATAATACTAAATCGACGCCGACCGCTAGTAGGACTTATTTAAAATAAATATAACCCGCTATAACCGAAAGCTTTAGTAGTAGCGGGTAAAGGGTACGCTAATTAGGATATTACTACGCCCACTAAAAACGATAGCCCGTTAAATATAATAGTTAAACGAGGCTAAGAATATAAGAAAGATAAAATACGCCCTTAATAGTACTACTATCGCCCCTATAAAGAGGGTTAGATAATAGAAACTATACTTAGTAGCGTTATAAATAGATATTACTTTTATTAGCGCTCCCGTATTTAAAAGGAACCTAAGGTAGAACGACGTCGAAATAGGCTCTATATTACTCTATAAGCTAGACCGTATTATAGAGGATAAGAAAGAGGAGGCGGACCCCTTATATAACGATAACTAGGTTACTCGCGACCTTATAATAACTAACTTATTAAAGTACCTACGGCCCTGGACCGACGTCTTTAGTAAAGCGGCTAGCGATATACTTATACTTTATAAGCCGTATAACTATAAAATCGAGCTCCTAAATAGTAATAAAGAGAAACTAACTTATTACCCTCTATATAAGTAGTCGGTGCCGGAGCTAGAGGCTATAAAAGCCTATTTATTAAAGTATTTATAAAAGGGATTAATCGAGCTAGGTAATACTCTTTTTATAGCGCCGACGCTATTTATAAAAAAGTACGATAGTAGTCTACGCTTTTACGTTAACTTTTATAAACTAAATAAGGTTATAAAAAAAGACCGCTACTTATTACTACTTATTAACGAGACCCTCGCGCGGCTAAGTAGGGCGAAGGTATTTACTAAACTAAATATTAAATAGGCCTTTTACTATATTCGCCTCGACCTAGCCTCTAAGGACTTAACGACGTTTAGAACCCGCTACGGGGTATATAAATATAATATAGTACTTTTCGGGCTCTATAACGGGCCTACTATGTACTAACGATATATAAACGAGATACTAATAAAGTACCTAAACGACTTCTATACGGTATATATAAATAATATCCTAATCTTTTTAAATAACCCCCTCTAGTACTAGGAGTACGTTACTAAAGTACTAGACTACTTACGGAAAGTAGGCTTATAAGCGGATATTAAGAAGTATAAATTTAGCGTTACTTTTATAAAATACCTAGGCTTCGTAGTTTCTATAGAAGGTATATAGCTTAATAAGAAGAAAGTTTTTATAGTTAAAAACTAAAAGCTACCTATATTACTTAAGGGCATCTAGTCTTTCCTCGGGTTTTATAACTTTTATAAGAGATTTATAAGGGATTACGGCTACTTAGCTAGGCCCTTTATAAGACTAATAAGTAAGGGAGTTCTTTTTAACTTTAGTACTAACTACGAGACGGCCTTTAAGGCTATAAAACTAGCGCTAACGTCGGCGCTAATCCTCTATTACTTTAAGCTAGAGCTATTAACGTAGCTAAAAACCGACGCCTCTAACTTAGTATACGCTAGAGCGTTATTATAATAATAAGAGGATAACGGGTTATAGTACTTAATAGCCTTCTATTTAAAAACGATAAGCGGCGCAGAGCTTAACTACGCTATTTATAATAAAAAAATACTAATAATAGTACTATACTTAGAGAAATAGCGCGCGGAGCTTATAAGCTATAAGTATAAGTTCGACGTTATTATAAACTATTAGCTATTATTATTTTTTATAACTAAGCGCCTACTTAACTTATAATAAGCCCGCTAGGCTAGTACGCTAGCGGACTTTAACTTTTAAATCTATTACTACCCGGGGAAGGAGAACGTACTAGCTAATGCCCTATTATAAAAAATAGAGGATATCTATACTTAGTAAGCACTAAAAGAGGCTAATAGGACCTAAGTCCTCTTATTACTAGGACTACTATCCTTTAATATCGTAATAGAGCTATAAGTATTATTAAGCGCCATAGTTAGTTAACTATAGCTTATAATTAGCTCGCTCTTATTAAAAAACGAGCTCTAGGGGTATTTACTAATAGAGAAGATTTTAAAGCTTAGTAAAGACCTTATTATAGCGTCCCTTATACTAATACGAGCGCTAGTAGCTAAAGGGCGCAAGCGCTAGTCTACTTAAAACGACGGATTATTAATAATAAATAAGAAGCTCGTAGTACCTAAAAAAGAGAACCTTCGTACTATAGTTATCCACAAGGTCTATAAGTAAAAGCTCCTCGCTTACTTAGGGCGTAATAAGGTCGTAAAAATAATTAAATAGCGATATTACTAGCCGGGCCTAACGGTAAATACCTATTAGTATATATAGAACTACTATACTTATTACTAATTATAAAAGCTGCGTAATAAGCCCCTAGGGGAGCTAAGGCTACTCCTAGTACCCGACTACCCGTAATAATATATTTCTACCGACTTTATAACTATCCCTACTAATTAAAAAGGATTTAATAATATTTAAGTAGTAGTAGACTACCTAGGTAAAAGGGTAATATCTATTCCTTATTATAAAACTACTATAGTAAAAAATATAAGCCGAATGTTCTACGAACGGGTACTACCTATCTTCGGCCTATTAGAGATTATTATATTAGACCGAGGCCCCTAATTTATCTCCGACTTTTAGGGGGAACTTTATAAAATCTACGGGGTTAAGCTATAGCTATTAACGGCCGACTACCCCTAGATAGACGGCTAAATAGAAGTACTAAACTAGTATATCCTATAGTAGTTAAGATTATTAGTTAACTAATACTAAGATAACTAGAGTAATATATTATTTATAGTCGACTTTACTTATATTACCTAGCCTAGCGAGATTATAGAGCTATTATTATATAAAGTAAAATTCGGTCGTTAGCCACGGCTCTTTTTTAACTAGTTTAAATAAACTTACTAATTCGGCTCTATAAAAGAAAAGCTAAACTATACTAACGCGTAGTATATAGCCTAGGGAATATACGAGGCTTAGGAGACTATTAGGAGTAATATAAAGGTCGCTTAGGTACGATATAAGAGGTATACTAACCGCTACTAGCACCCGGACGACCTAAAACTAAAAAACCGGGTCTTTGTTAATACCTTATATTAGAAGTCTACCGATACGAATAAACTATAGTAGCCGTAGGCCGGGCTATAGCCTATCGTTAGTACTAAATAGGGGGGTATATAGATTATAAAACTACTAACGAGTAGCTAAGTATACCTAGTTTTCTACTTAAGTAAGCTAAGAAAAGCTATTAATAACTTACTACTTAGGTAGAACTAAGACCCGTCGCTACTAATTATTAATAACGATAGTAAACCGGAGTACGAGGTCTCGGAGGTCGTTAAATTATGCTTATATAAGGGAAAACTATAGTATTAAGTAGATTAAAAAGGGTACGATATAGATCCGACTTAGTATAATATAAAGAGCTTTAGATATGCGCTAGCGGCGCTCTAAGCGTTCTATTATTAGTACTTAATTACTAAGGGCCCGCTACGGAACCTAGATATATAAATAAAAGCCGCCGTAGCTAGCGATTTATTACTACTAAAAGAGGATAATAATACGATAGTAGTAATTATAGCTATAAATTCGCTAAAATAAAAAGTAATTTAAAAGTTTATTTTTTTTAGCGCTACAGATAGCGCCCTCTAGTATAGAGGGGGGGGTAATATTATAGTAATAAGTACTAGGGCCCTGTGGGCCCTATAGCTTAGCCTTAGGCTACGAGGCTAAGCTCTTAGTAGTTACGTAACGAGCTAGACCGCTAGGCCTAAAGGGCTAGCCTATTAACTTCTACTTACTATTCTATTTTTTCCCTCTTTACGTTAAGTCTTTAGTTAATTAGGTTAATATAGTAGCGTTCCGACCTGCCTCGAGTTCCCTTTCGTAATACCTAGACCTTTCGTTAAGTAAGTAACTTCTTATATAGTAATTTAACTATATTACTCTTTTTATTATAAAAACCTCTTTTATATACGCTTATTTCCCTTATATTTATATATTCTTACTTCTATATAAATATCTATTTTTTATATTCTTTATAAAAATATCCCGTATTACCTCGTTAAAGCTATACGTATTAGAGGTTATGAGCCTAGTTATTATATAACTAAGGTTTTATTTACTTAAGTGAATATTATTTACTTATCCGAGCTCTTTTATTTTTATTCGCTTATATTATACCTATTATTAATTAGGTATATACCTTTATTTAGTATATATATATTTATATATCGAGATACCTTACTCTGTCTAATATTACTTTTTCAAATTCGAAAATTCGAAATCGACCTTTATATTTAATAAAGGATTTATATATATAAAAAGGTAGACGAAGTATAAGCCCTTTTTATACTATATACTTACTTTTATTAAATACTTATTTATAAAAAAAAAGAAGTTAAAATAGACTTTTTTATATATATTTTTAGACTTAAAATAAGTTTATTTTTAAGCTTAAAATAAGCTTAAATTCTGAGCTTAAAGTAAGCTTATTTATACCAAGAATAATATTAGTATATATTTATATTATATATATTTTAAAATATATATAATAACGGATATTATTAAGGTAATTATAAGCTGCTTTATACCTAAAAATCAACGCTTAAAAGGTAGTTAAAATTAGACTACTTAGCTTTTTACTCTTTATATTTATCTTTAACTTTTAAAATTAAATACCTATTTTGAAGTTGAAAATGAATATAAAAATATTATTAAAAAGTAAAAAACTTAATCCTTATTATTAATAAGGTAAAATATTTAACCTAAGCCTCTTTTACTTATTTTTAATTAAATTAATCTAAAAAAGGCTCTTAATACCCTTAAAATATCTTATAAAAATATAGGACTAGTTTCATATTCATAATTATACCTCGAATTTTACGCTATTAAATTAGAGTATTTTAATAGTTTAAATAAGTTTATTAGCTTATTTAAAAGTTATATTTCTAAATTAAAAAGCGTAGGAGCTATTATTAAGGATATAAACTAAAAAACGGTCTTTATATTAGCCCTAACTAATATCTTTCTAATTTAAGCTAATTAATAAAGGTCTAATTTAAAACTTAAAAAGCCCCCTATTTTAAAAGCTCTTATTACGGATATATTAAACAAAAATAAGAGAGAAATCGATACTCTTATATTTAATAATACTATTAAAAGTAATAAATACTCTTAAAATAAGTATAATAAGTCTAAGACTTATTATAAGTAAAATACTAACCTAAATACTAACCTAAATACTAACCTAAATAAGCCTTTAAATTACTTAAATAAGCCCTTAAATAAGCCCTTATATTAACCTAAACTAAACTAACCCCGAAACTAGCCCCGAAACTAACCTAACTTTTTTATAAAAAACTAATACTTATATAAAGATTTAAACCCTTAGCCTTTATAATTAAGGAATTATATAGTTAATAATCCCTTTAGGGTCCGGTCCGCCTCATTAGGGGCCATTTTCGCCTTTACGAGCAAGCTAGTTTATTAGGGTTAATATCGAGTATTTTTATTACGTACTTTAATAAAACTTTATAACTAACTATAGCCGGCCGTAGCTATTATTAACTATTAATACTAACTAAACTTAAAATATTAATAACCCTACTACCGTAATATATTAATTACCTTTTTAATAACTAAATACTACCCCTTATTTTATCTTTTTATTTTATTTAATAATAACCTCTCCTTATTAATATTCCTATTTAATACGCTCATCTACGCTCTTTCTAAGCTCTTAATTATATTATTAAATCTAAGCTTATTTATACTACTTTATTATATTAAAAAGGCGCTAATAAGGGTAACGCTTATTATAATATATCTATTCGTCTTCCGTAAGTTAATATTATTAATATAGTATTTATTAAAGCGGTCTTTTTATAGCTCGGGGTTATTTAATATATTACTTATAAAATTAAACTTCTAACTATTAAAAAAGCCCTAAGGGTTAACGAGTTATTAATAATATATTAGTATTTTAATAAAATATACTTAAAGTAAATAGTTAAATAGTAATAATAATAGCGATAATAATAGCGAGGGAAGCGTTTTTAACTTTAATAAAAAAAACGAAGTAACGAATATGTATATATATATATAAATTAAAATTAAAAGTATTAGAGTAGATATCGTAAGTTCGGTATTATTCTTAATAATAGCGATAAGGGTATCTCCGATACTATATTATTATAAGCTACTATTACTTAAAAAAGTAGCTAACTTAGCTAGGTACGTAAGCTTATAAAGTAGTAGCGTTAAGTACTTAATATTGCCGTTAATAATCCGTAGTTATAAACTTTATAAGAGGGAAAATTAAGGAAAATCTAAAAAAATAGTCTACTAAAATAGTATAAATATTTATTAATATTATATATTAATACCGTATAGTCGATATTAAGAACCGCCCGAGTAGCTAGTAAAGGCAGAATATAAAAATAAATATAGTTAGTAATTCCGACTACTATATTATAGACCTACTTAATAAAAATTATTAACCTTTTCTCCCTTATATTACCTAACTCGACTCTAAATAATAATTTAGGCCTTTTAAAAAAATACTAAGAATTTAGCTAATATAAGTATAAATATAATTAAAAGGCGGTTATATAATACGGGTTTAATAGTTTATATTACTAATAATATAGATTTATTCGAAAATTTCGATAATAGGGACGATTTACCCCCTATTTAAACCGGAGCTAGCCTAGTATATCTATAGGGTATTAGGGACTTAACTTTACTTATTTATTTACGGGGTAAAATTATACTTATAAAGTTAAAAAATACCTTATATATTCTAAAATTCCTACTTAATATTTTTTCTAGTATATTATATTATAAAAATAGTAAATATATTAAAAAGAACTATTTAGTAGATTCTAAGGGTAATATATTTACTTATTTAGATTTTAAAAGGCATGGACTTTTCTTTAATATCACTTAGAAAAATTAAAGGCTTACTACAGGGTACTAATAAAACAATTTAAACCCTAAAAAGCAGTATTTAGATCTAAAAAATATTTTAAAATCTATTAAAAATTCTCTTTATAATATTACTATTAATAATAGTAATATAAAGAAAAATACTAATTATTTATTTGAAAATTCAGATAATTAGGCCTATTTAATTACCTAGGAATAGTACGAAAAATTAGGTTATCCTTTCTACCCTTATTTATTAAAAATTATAAAAATAACTAAGGGAATTTCTTTAGATAAATTAAAAAAAAAAGACCTAAATTACCCGAGCTATACTATAGCTAAGTTAACTAGGTAATAGCCTAAAATTAACTATAATCGGGCATTATTTCTACTAAAAAGGGTCTATATTAATATAATTAAAATTACCCTTACTATTATTAATAGAAATAATTACACTATTCCGTTTACGGATAATTTTACTAGTTTTCGAGATATTAAATTCTTAAAAACTAAAGAGAATATAATTAATATTCTTAAAAACAAACTAGAATTTTATTTTAACTAGTTTAATTCCTACCCTAAGTATATATGCTTAGATAATAGTATAGAATTTAATATAGGGGAATTATTACCCTATATTAATAAAAAAGGTATTATTTTAAAGCCTTTAACGACCTGAGTAAAATAGTATAGCTAAAAGGGCTAATAGGGCCCTTATTAAAAAGGCTAGAACTATTTTATTAATAAAAAAATTACCCCTATATTTATAGGACGTAATTTTAAAAGATTTAACTAAATTAGTTAATTTTACTATTAATATTTATTTTTTTATTTCAACTTTTATATTACGGCTAGCTAGTCGTAATAAGTATATTAATAAAAGTTAAGGCTACGAGTACTAAATAAATAGTATCGTAATCGTTAATAGCTTCCTTAAAGCTATATCTATAAGTTATAAAATAAGTAAGGCTTTAGTAATTAATCGTAGTCTTATTAAAAAGGGTTCTTAATAAAAATAGCTAAAAATAATCGTAAAATTTAATACTAAGTTAATTACTAAAGAAGCTATAAAAGTTTATCCTAGAGCCTAGCTTAAGTCTATATTATATATAAGTCCGCTTATAAATATATTTTTTATTAATAATTACTCTTATTCGTTAAGTAATTACTTAGTAAATATTAATAAGTAATTATTTAAAATAATTATAATAACTACCTTATTACGTAATTACTACTTTTTATTTATATATAACTTATTTATAGTTCTTTTATTCTATAAGAGTTACCTTATATTCCTATATTTTTATATATATAATATATTATAATTATTATAAGCCTGCGGGGCGGGCCCTAGTCTTAGTTATATATATTAAGTTATAATATTAGGTCTTTTTTTTAAAAGTCTTATCCCTATAGACTTATAAATAAGTCGTTATAGCCTAGGTTAGGACTTATTAAGTAATCTTTTTAAAAATATTAAAATATTTATTAGATTTCTAATATATTATTAACTAGAGCTTATTTTTAAAATTAAGGAGCGAGGATTTAAAATTATAATATTTCATTTGTTTTATCGTTCGTTAGGGCAAAGGTATAAAATATTAAAAAGTAAATTAAAGTATTCTAAATATATACGTTATAGTCGTTCTTATAACGTAACTATTAATACTATATATAATTATAAGTTTTTTTTTTTTTTTTTAATATTTCTTTATATTAATCGTACTTATAATAAATCGTTTTTTATTTAAAGTTAATAAATTAGAATACGAAGAGGAAGTAAAGGAGCTTTTTTTTAAAAAAAATAGGTAAAAGTTTTATATTATATATAAGCTAAAATAAATTAGTTTTTATTAAAGTTAGATCGTTTTTAAAAAAAGAAAATAGTATTTAAAAAGGGGAAAGCGATTCTTAATCCTCTTAATATTATTAACGAGGATAAATTAGTTACTACGTAAGAGGTATAATTTAGTAATACTTTTAAAATAATTAACTAGGACGCTATAATAACTAAGAGTTTTAGTTTTAATTTTAACTTTAATATTTTTAAAAACATTCCTAAGAGTTCTAGAGGTTCGTAATAAGTTCTTATATTTTTTTTTTATATTTATAGTTTTTCTATTTAATAAGGAATTCTCGTATTTTATTCTTAATTTTATAATTAATAATTCGTTTAACTTCGTACTCTAATTAGTTTAGTTCGATAATAATATAATCTTCTATATATAAACCTCTTAATATAAGTTCGAGTAATAAAATATAAAAAATAAAATAGTATTATATTATATTTAGTAATCTTAATTCATAATTAATTAATAAGACCTTTTTAATAATTTTAAAAAGTCTAAGTTTTTTATAATTTAATTTATTACTTAGTTATTTTATTTTAATATTATAATAAAAAAAGTAAGTACTATCCCCCTTTTTTAAAAATAGTCCTTTAATCCTTAATCTATCCGCGTTCTTTTTTATATATTATTATATAAACTCGAGGTTTAATAAGGCTTATTTATAAATCTCCTTAAGTTTACCTATATTTATTATAGCTTTTATAGCTTATAATCCTTATTATACTTCTCTATATATTATTAACTAAAATCCGTAATTAAAGTAAAACGGAGATTCTTTTATACTTTTGTTAATTATATTATTATATATAAACTAGGTTATTAATAAAAATACTACTTAATTATTTTAGTTATAGTTTATATAATAATAAAGATATATTTTAAAGATCTAATTAATCCTTTTTATTTATTTATCGGTTTATAGATAGAATAATATTAATAGTTTATAATTTATACTAAGTTACGAAATTAAGGATTTTTAAAACTTTAAAATAAATAGCTTATTTTTATTAAAGATAATTTCTTTTAGCAAACTATAATTTAAAAATATGACTTTAATAAATACGCATACTAAGTTTTTTATAGTATTTAATTCTTTATAAAAAATAAAATATACGAACTTAGTAAGTCGATTAACTATAACTAAAATATTATTATACTATATTTTAGTAAATAGTTCTCTAAACTTTAGTAATTTAATAATAAAATCTTATATAATTAATTACTATACTTCCGTTAGTAATTATAATAGTTATAGCTCGTTATAAGGCTTATATAAGTTATTTTTATTTTTTTTATAAGTCGCATAGTCCTTAATTACTTCTATAATTTTAGCGCATATAGTAAATTTATTATAATATTAATAAATCCGTTTTTACGTTTTAGTAATTCCTTAGTAACTATATACTAGTATATTATAAATTTTTATAATAAGCTTAGGGGTTATCTTTTTAGTCGAACTAGTATTAATCTTTTTAACTATTATAAAGAGCTTCGTAATTAATATAAAGCTACCGTTTTTTTTTTTAAATAATTTATATTTCTTTAGGGACCGCGACTTCGTAATTAGGTTTTTTATTAAGAGCGTTTATTTTACTATTTTTTAATCCTTTTTAATAAATAATTTAGAAGTTATATTTAAATAAGAATTTACTTTATTTAACTTATTATTTATTTAGATTCTTATTTATTATAAAGTTTATAAGGTTTTTATAATTTATATAAATTATAACTTCGTACTTAGTTCTAAATAATTATAATTTCTATTTTTAAAATATTTTAATAATTACTATTAGTTTCTTATTATAAATTTACTAATTTAATTCTGCTTTATGAAATATTTTAAAATAGAAGTAATATAAATAAAGCTTTTTTTATTTATTTTATTATTTTAGGACCGCTCTTATAGTAAAGTCCGAAGTATCGGTCTCGACTTCGAAAGGTTTTTAAGGGTTTAGAATTATAATAATTAGTTTAAAAATAACTATATTCTTAACTTTAATAAATACTTTTTTATACTTAGGGTCCTAAATAAATAGGTTATCTTTTTATATTAAATTATTAAAAAGTTTAATTATATTAGTATAGTTTTTAAAAAAATCGTTAATAAAAGTTAATAAATCCTAAGAATCTTTATATATCTTTAACGTTTTATAATATAAACTAGTCCCTAACTACTTCTATTTTTAATACTTATATATAAATTTATCTTAATATAATAATATATTTAAAAAAGTCTACTTATTATATATAAAACTCGTACTTAAAGGGTTCGGTATATAGCTTAGTATTTTAAAGCTTTTAAAATACTATATAAATATACTTTTTATATATCTTAAGGTCGGGGAAGAAAATAAGAATATTATTAATATAAATAATAATAAAAATATTAACGTATTCCTAGAGTACGTAGTTAACTATTATTTAAAAAATTACCGGAGTATTAGTAAGTCCGAAGGGTATAACGAGATATTTAAAAAGTCCTTTATAAGTTCGGAATATTATTTTCTATTTATTTCCTTTTTTAATCCGAATTTAGTTAAATACTTTTTTAAGATTTATAATAATAAATTAATTAGCTTTATAAAATAAATCTCTAAGCTTAGTAATAAGTAATAAAGAGTAGCAATTCTTTTTTATAATTTCGTTAAGTTTTTTATAATTAATAATAAGTCTTAATTTTTTACCCTTTTTTAATATAAAGAATAAGAGGAATTTAATAAGAGAATTTAATAATTAAATATATCCCTTTTTAAGTTTCTTATTAATATATTTATTAAAGTACTCTTATTCTTTTTAATTTATCAAATATATTAAATAAAACCCGGGTTATATCCCTTTTTTAAGTTCGATTTTTATATTTTAATTATTATATTTTAATAATTCTATTTCTTTGGGTTTTATAAATAGTTTTATATATATTTAATACTCTTTAAGTATAATTTAAAGTTATTACGATCCCCGATTATTAATACTAATTATAAACTTCTTAAAGCTTTTTATTATTTTAATAAAAATTATATATTATATTTATTCTCGTTTTTAGGAGTTCTTAAAAATTTATTTAAACCCTTTTTCTTTTTAGGTCGTTTAGTAACTAAATTCTTTTAGAGGATTTAATTAATAATCTAATTTATTTATAAGTTATATTTTTATAATTACGAGAGTCTTAAAATAATATTAATATCTCTAATTTTTATAATATCGTACTATAATTATTTTTATTAATTATTAATATATATTAAGAGGTATACGGTTTCTTAATTAATATATTTATAATTATAATTAACTCGTTCTCTTTTTATTATTTATAATTAATATAAGTTATTCTTTTATATTTATAATAAATTAAGTTTATTTATTATTCTTAATAAAATATAAGTTTTTTATATGCCGCTATCAATAATAACGTTTAATTTTTATTCGTAAATATTAAAATTAACTTATAAATATACGTTGTTATGTTATTTAGTTATGTAGTGGTTTTTTTCTGGCTTTATAAGTATAAAAGATCGACCTTAACGGGATTACGCTTTTAAGGGAAATTATATAATATAGTATACTTTTTAACTATATAATACGCGCAATATATCCTAAGTACGCGCTTAACGTAATATAGTAATTTTAATATAAAAACCGCTATTTAATTTAGGATAAGTAAGCTACTTTATAGTAGCGCTAGTTAGAAAAGTTAATAATAGAGGTCGGCTATAATAATTAGCCGTAATAGTTAACTATAATAGTTAAAAGCGGCCCTTAACCGTAAAGGTTTTAAACTTTAATAATAACGTAGAGGTTTTTAAAAAAGGGCTAAATAAGCTAATATTTATTACTTATACTAGAGCTTATAAAGATTCTTTTTATCCTTATCGCTTTTAATATTACCTAAAGCTACTCTCTATTTAAACTAAATAAATTTACTAAATAAATCTACTAAACAAATTTACTAAATAAATTTACTAAATAAATCTACTAAACAAATTTACTAAATAAATCTACTAAATAAATCTACTAAATAAGCCTATTAATATATAAACTACTACTTAGATAACTAGTTAAATAACTAGTTAAGAAGTTAGTTAATTAAAATACTACCTTAACGAGAACCTACTCTACTCCTAGTATATAGTTAGTAATTAATAAGCTAGAACTCTCTAAAGATACTTATTAATAAGTCTACTCCTCTCGGGCTAGGCGCCCTCTTTAGCTAGCTTAACGCTATAACTATTATAGCTAATATAAATACGCCTAAAAATTAATAAAATACTTTTTAATAATATAGAATTCGGCTAAGTAATAATATAAATATTATAAATAGCCGGGCTAATATAGACGTTAAGATTTAGTATATTAACGCTAGCTTAGTTATAATAATTATAATAAACGGGTTAAAAGTATATAGAGTTAGGGTAATAAGCTAGTACTTTAAATAGCTCTTACGGGACCCCTTAAATAATAATAATAATACTTATATAAAAAAATAGATTATACTAAACCTAGTTACTTATATAGGCTAGTACTAAGAGGTCCTATATATATTAAAATAAGTAAAGCTCGCTTTATAAGCGGGTAGCGGAAAGTTAAGAACTATTTTAGTTAGTAATTAGGTATAGAGCGTATTATACTTAGTTTTCCTTAATACGTAATATATAGTACGGCCCCAGTAGATTGCTCCGTCGGACGTTATTTAATTATATATAAGAACTTTTTTTCTATTTTTATTTTTTATCGTTCTTTTATAATTAGCTTTCTTAGTTTTTTATTATACGCTTCTTTTACTAAGTACTTTATTTACGTAGTTCTTATTATTCTCTCTAAGCCTTAGCTTTTTTAATATAATAAACTTAGTATTAGTCGTATTTATAGTCTTCCTATTCTATATACTTATTATTAAAGTACTTTATAAAAAAGCTAAAGTCTAGGCCGAATATTACTTTATTATTATCGTTAAAACTTAGTAATATTTAGCTAAGTAGTTAATTTTCTATATAAATATCCTTAATAAGCTTATTATTATATTTTTATAAATAAAAATAACTATCTTATTTATATATAAAATACTAAAAGTATTTATTATTTAAGCACTCTATTTAAAATAATTCTTTATAAAAGGGGTCTTTGGGGTTAAATGAAAAATAATCTTCGTTTATATAAAGGGTTATTATAACCTTTTTATATTCTTTAGTTTTATAAAACTAAATAATTTAATTATCCTCGAACGGATAAATATATTTATATTATAATTCGTCGTCGTCCTTTTTAAAACTAGTATTATTAATACTAAGTAGTATTTTATAATTAATCTCTATCTAAGTATATTATTAAATAATATCGCGAGGTTCGTTTAAATTATAAAATAATTTTACTTTATTAGGATAAAAAAAACTAGTTCTTATTTTAATATCTTCTTTTTTAATTTTAAAATTAATTCTTTTTTTGTTAATAATTCTAAAATTAAAAGTTAGTTTTTTAAGTACTTCGATCTTATTTTTATATATAAAGTCCTTAAGCTATTCCTTAACTTTATAAATAATTTTTTTATTAATATCTACTTATTATATTATATAAATAAACTTAGTTAATATTTTATTTAAATTAAGTTCTTTTTAGAACTTAATAAGTTATTTTTAGTTTATATTATTTTATTACGCTATATATACGAGGCTATTTATAATTTCTTTTATATTAAGTCTTTTTTTTTAAGCTTAAAAAGCTACTCCTTTATATTAACTAAGAGTTTTTACTTAATTTATCCTTTAAAAAAGTTAAGTATATTCTTTATAATAAGGTCCGTTTTACCTTTTTCTTTTATATTTTTATAAATCTAAAAGAGTATAATAATATATTTAATATTATTCTTTTTAAAAATATAGGGTTAATAAGCGGGTATTTTTTTTATTACTAGAGTTTTAATAAATAGTAAAATAAATTATTTATTATTTTTAAGTTATTTAGGGTACTATCCTATTTATTTTTTACTATCTTAGTAAGTAAAATAGCTATTATTATAGTAAGCTATTTATAAAAATTATCTATAGGGAACTTTTTTATTTATAATATTAGCTCGCTTTTTTAAAATAGGTTAGTATTAAATACGCTTAGGTTATTAATAATCTTTAATTATATATCCTAGCTTATTGTAGTTATAGTATTTAAAGTCCTTTTCTTATTAAAGTTATTTTTTTTAATAATACTAAGGTTTGTTAATCCGCTATAATACCCTATTATAATAGTCGTTAGTTTATATTTATATTTATTATTAAGTTTAGCTTAGTTATTCTAAGTATTTTATTTTTTATATTTAAAGCGTCGTTTATAAAGTTGATTATTAATTTTAATCGTTATATTAATATAATTATAAAGTTTATTAGGTTAGTCTTAACGAAAGAGGGTATTTTTAATTTCTTTTTTTAAGCTATAATAAAAGGCTATTATAAGTACTTTATTACCCTAATCGAGCTTAAAAGTAATTTATTTAAATTCAAATATATACTTATTAACTAACCCTTTTTATATAAAAGTAATAAGTCTTTATTTAGTAATTCGTTCTTTATTAAGGTTATTAAAAGTTTCCTAAAGTCTTTTTTTAAATTCATTATAATTATTAAAAATCTTCTTACTATCTTTATTTTAAATATTATATTCGTTCTTAAAATAATTTTTTATAAAAAGTTCGAACTAAGTAAGGGCATCCTTTTTAAAAAATAAAACTACGTAATAAACCTTATTTATTTTAATAATAAAAAAGGTTCTATAATAACGTAAATAGGCCCTAGTTTAAATAAAGAATCCTTAGAAAGTATCCGGGGACCTATTATAGGGTTCTAGTTTAGAGTACTTAGCTCTAAGTATTAAAAATAGTTAGGGTACTATAAGCTAAGTATAAAGTTATTTATTTTTATTTTTAAATTTAATTATTATATTATATAATTATTAAATAATAAGTATAGCTACCCTAGTAAACTATACTATATTATTATTACTAATAGTTAATATATTCGTACTATTTAGTTAATTTTTAAAAAAAATAAACTTATTAAATAGAAATAATTGAAGTATTATAGCTAGCTAGTTATAATAAGTATATTAATAAAAGTTAAGGCTATAAGTACTAAGTAAATAGTATTATAATTATAAATAGCTTTCTTAAAACTATATTTATAAATTATAAAATAAGTAAAGCTTTAGTAATTAATTATAATCTTATTTAAAGGGGTTCTTAATAAAAATAGCTAAAAGCGATTATAAGATCTAATATTAAGTTAATTATTAAAAAAGCTATAAAAAGTCTATTTTTAAGCCCGGCTTAAGTTTATATTATATATAAGTTTATTTATAAATATATTTTTTATTAATAATTACTCTTATTCGTTAAGTAATTACTTAGTAAATACTAATAAGCGATTATTTAAAGTAATTATAATAATTACTTTATTATATAGTTACTACTTTTATTTATATATAACTTATTTATAGTTCTTTCGTTCTATAAGAATTACTTTATATTTTTATATTTTTATATATATAGTATATTATAGCCGCTATAAGCTTGCGGGGCGGGCCCTAGTTTTAGTTATATATATTAGGTTATAATACTAAGTATTAGAGGTAAGACCCTACCCTATACGACGGATTACCCCCTATAATAAATTACCTAATTTAAACAATTTTCTAAACTTCGACTTTTCGACTTTATAACTACGAATTTAATTATTAATAATATAACGCTACTAAATTTAAAGTTCTAAATATATACTAATAAATTAAGCTTCTTTTATACTAATTATAAGTATGAGAACTACGATTAGGCGCTATAAGTAAGCCTTAGCCTCTCTTTTTACTTTTATAATAGCCTTAATTTATATAAATCGCTTATTTAAATCCTACTATATTTTTACCCTCGTAATTAGCTTATATAATTATACTTAAGCCTTTAGTAACTTAATAACTAATTAAGTATTAGCTAGGGCTACGTTCTAAGTATTTAATTGCTTATTTATTTTATTAAATATTAATTTATAAGTAATAGAATTATAATTAACCTCGCCCTCACTTCGTACTTAAAGCTTCTAATACTTCCTAAGGTCTCCCGACTTTTTAAAAATAATAATATTATAATTTTAGAGTATTTTAAGAACTTTTAAAAATAAGGGCTCTTATAGTAGCGCTTATAAAACGTTTATAAGCTACGTTATAACAATAAATTTATTAAATAGGGGCTACTATATATTAATAACATATAGCTCTATTACTTTCTAATTAGTATATATATTTTATTTTATAAGCGCTTATACTCGGGCTTAGAAATAATAATAAAAGAAGTTTTACTTTTTAATAAGCGCTAAGTTAAGCTAGAGGCCGTAATTTATAAGCTTATTATAGTAATATATCTTAAGGAGTAAAAATACTAAAATATCTAAGAGCTAGGTAATATAGCTAAAATATAATAATAAATAATATAAGTAAACGCCCTTAAAATAATATTACTATATAAAATCGTCGGAAATATAACTACTATACTTATTAATTATAAATAAACGTTTAAATCGGAGTTTTTAAACCTCTATTTCTATTTATAAAATAAATATCTTAACTAGCTATTTTAGCCTAATTATATTTAAAATCTATTTATTTATAAAGAACGTAAAGCTCTATAAAGTATAATTTAATATTTTATAAAGAACTATTATTATTATATAGTCTACCCTTTAAAAATAATTAATAATAAGAAATATTAATTACTTATAGAAATATACTCGAATATAGAGGTCTAAGTACGGTCCCTTAGTATTTAGATATAAATAGATTTCTTTTTAAACTTACTTAGTACTAAATAATCCTTATTATTCCTTTTTATTAAACCCGTTTTATTTATATTTTAATAAAAAGATATTAGGATTTTATAAATATTTAAGAATATTAAGATTTTTTAAAAAGCTTATATAACGTTAATAATAGTAAACTTAATATATTTAAAATTTATATAACGGGCCTATAGCGTTAAGAGCGTAGGATTCTTATATAAGAATTTATTTATTTATTTATTTTTAAGTAGGTATTAGTTATTATTTTATTAAGAAATACGTATTATAAACTCTTTAACTTAGGTATAAATTAGAGCGAACCCTAATTAGCCCTATAAAATTACTTAGTAAATAAGGGATTATTCTTAGTATTTACTAAGCCTTTAGTAATCCTCTTTTAACTTCTTAACCGTTATAGTACTTCGTAATTAGCTTAAGAGAGTAGTATAAGGGATTCCTTAGTTTATAATAGCCTTTCGGATCGAATTACTAAAGCTAACGTCGTATTGCGCGTTTTTAACGTATTTTTCTATATAATTAGGTATAATAAATCTATTAGTAATTTTAGTATAATTTTTTGCGATTTTTTTTTAATAATTTATTACTTACGTATTATAGTAGTAGTAGTATTAAAGGAGGGAAAAAATCGTCTAAATAGGGTGATCTGTCGTGGGGGGTGATCCGTCGTGTGGGGTGGGGTCTTATGTGCCTCGATGCATGTGGGGCGTGGGATGACAACCTGCCTCAATCTGTGCGCCTGTCAAACATTGGGTCTGAGGCGAAGCTGCAAACAGAGTTGCGAACAGACTGCAAGCAGGGCATGACACCTGCATATTGAACAAAGTCAATTGGGAGTTTTGCTTCGGCGCTCAGCAGGTGTGTCATCATTATTCTTGAGTCTTGGAGAGGGGAACGGACGACTGTGGGCGAATGTTGACTTGAGCAAATATCCCTACATAGTAGACGGTAACCCACGATGCGAGCAGAGAAACGGTCTCCCCTGTGGAGCCATCCAGCTTCCTAGTTGGACGATCTATGGCTCCCAGTCATGCTGCCTCCATTTAGTCTCCATTAAGGAACCCCAGACAAGCACAGGCCCGTACCGATTGCAACAGTGGGCATTGGGTAAGCGAGAGAGATGGAGTGAGAGGCACGGACGGGCAAGAGGGAGAGATAGCGGAAGTGGATTCATCTCTGTTTAGGGCGACTTTGGGGGGGGGGGGGGGGGGGGGGGGGGGGGGGGAGGAGCGGCGGGGGGGAGGGGGGAGGGGGGGGGGGGGGGGGGGCGTCTGGGGGGGGGGGGGGGGGGGGGGGGGGGGGGGGGGGGCGAAGTTGGGGGGGCAGGCACACTGACAATTCCATTTCCAAGTGCAACTGCCCATTGCCAAGGGACAAGTGAAGGATTCGAGCCTGGCCCAGCCATGACCACCTCTCCCCTCATTCGTCGGCGCCAGTGTCGCACCCTTAAGCCGAGCCAGTTCATCCTGTCGCCGACGTTCTGAAGGACCGAAAGAGGCGACTTGGAACTCATGTCTGTCAGTCGGGGGGGTATCCTTGTCACCAGATTAGACCAGCAAGCCATCCCATCCTGTCACCTTTCAACGCCAATGCGGCAACTGCGCTGGTCGGCCCAGCATGATAAGCCTCACCACACACGCTCAGTCACCCAACCCCTTTAGGTGGCGGTAGTCCGTCGCTTTTCGTCGCAACGACTAGTACACGGAAACGTTGTCCTTCTCCTGGTATGCGGCATAGACTTCGAGGCCGACCGGTTTCCTTAATCCGCGAACTCTCCACGCTCTCTACCGACGATTACGCCAATACTTCGAGACGATCTGCAGGCATCTTATCGGCGTCAGACCCTGCTTCTACGCATCCAGATACCCTCGGCAACAGGCATGCGATTCTCGACGGAGGTGACCGATGCCTAAAGCGCGCCAAGTCTCACCGAACGAGCGACCCGACATACGAACGCCATATCTCACGATCGACCGATATACACGATAACAATTCGAACAAACGGCCAGACACAGAGCCAGACTCAACAGTATCACCTGTGACGAGCGGTGTAGACGGCGACAACGACCCCCACTAGTTTTGATATCTACCATTTACATACCGACACGCTACGGAAACGGGGATGGCGCCGTACAACGAGGACGTGGAACTCAGTGCGATCAAGATCAAGGAAGACTCCCTCACCCTCGGGAGCAGCTATAGCATGCGGCGGGAACCCATCTACGACCCGAGCCCCGCGCCGGGTGTCTTGAGCCGCGTGCTCGAGAGCTTCAGGCGCGCGCCCTCGCAAATGTCCGATGGCAGCATCCACAGGCCAAAGAGCAACTCATCTCTGGACCTCGAGCCCGGCCACGAGAGGGTGCTGAACGGCGTGCACTACTACGATATCCGACTCGCCAACCTACAGACCTCGCACTCCCTCCTCTCGCGAAAGCTCAAGGGCCGGCATTTGCAGATGATTGCCATTGGCGGTTCCATCGGCACGGGACTGTTCGTGGCTTCTGGACAGGCGCTCGAGGTGGGCGGGCCGGCGTCATTACTGATCGCTTTTTCGCTCGTGGGCGCAATGTTGTACTGCACATGTCAGGCGTTGGGGGAGTTGGCTGTTGCTTTCCCCGTTGCGGGTTCGTTCTCGGCATACTCCACGCGATTTCTGGACCCATCGTGGGGTTTTGCCATGGGTTGGAAGTGAGTATGCGCAGCACCTGCGCGCATCATTCGTGAGCGCCATGGAGAGAAGAGACCGCTGACGAAATACTACAGCTATGCACTGCAATGGCTTATTGTACTACCTCTCGAAATCATTGCGGCTGCAATCACAATAACGTACTGGCAAGAGGGCATAACCAAGGCTTACTTTGTCACCATCTTCCTTATTGGTATCGTCGCTATCAATCTCTTTGGTATTAAAGGGTATGGCGAAGCCGAGTTCATATTCTCAATTATCAAGATCATTGCGGTGATTGGCTTCATGTAAGTTTCCGTCTTCTCTTCGTTGCTACAGGGGTCTAATTCTGATCACCACGCAGCTTACTAGGGATCGTTCTCAACTGCGGCGGGACTCCAGACTCGGGCTATATTGGCGGTCGCTTCTGGCAAACACCGGGGGCATTCCACAATGGCTTCAAAGGCCTCTGTAGCGTCTTTGTCACCGCTGCCTTTGCTTTCGCCGGTACTGAGCTGGTCGGTCTGGCAGCGGCCGAAGCGGCGAACCCTCGCAAATCCCTCCCAACCGCCATCAAGCAGGTGTTCTGGCGCATTACCCTATTTTACGTCGTGGCCCTTACTCTGATTGGGCTTCTTGTGCCCTACGACGAGGCCCGTCTCCTCGGTGCTTCCTCCTCCGCCGATGCGACCGCTTCCCCCTTTGTCATTGCCATCGAGAACGCCCAGATTGATATTCTGCCCTCCGTCATGAACGCCGTCATCCTCATCGCCGTCCTTTCCGTCGGTAACTCTGCCGTCTTCGGTTCCTCTCGGACCCTCGCCGCGCTGGCGGACCAGCACCAGGCCCCGCGTTTCCTCTCGTACGTCGACCGTAAAGGTCGCCCTCTGACGGCCATCGGCGTCGCGTCTGCCGTCGGTCTCCTCGCCTACCTCGCCGACTTGAAGCAGCAAGACCAGGTCCTCGACTGGCTCCTCGCCATCTCGGGCCTGTCATCCATCTTCACCTGGGCTTCCATCTGCCTCTGCCACATCCGCTTCCGCCACGCCTGGGCCCGTAAAGGCCACGGCCTGCACGAGCTCGCTTTCCGCTCCCAGGTCGGCATCATCGGCTCGTGGTGCGGCCTCATCATGAACGTCCTCGTGCTCATCGCCCAGTTCTGGGTCGGTGCTTTCCCCGTCGGCTGGGAGACTTGGGACGCCGAGTCCGTCGCGAAGAATTTCTTTTTGCGGTACGCCGCGTTCCCCATCGTGGCCATCATGTACGTCGCGCACAAGTTTTACTTCCGGACCGTCTTTATCCGTATCGAGGACATGGACGTCACTACGGGCCGAAGAGACTTTAACCTTGGTATCCTGGTTGCCCAGGAGCAGGAGGAGAGGCGGTCGTGGCCTAGGTGGAAGCGCGTGTACAAGTTTTTGTGTTGAAGCAGCAACTCGTGTGTTTTGGGGGAGGATGCTGCTATTATCGACGTACAGAAGCGGTTGAAGAACCTCTTTTTTACTTTTTTGATGTTTTCTGGATATGGAAGCGAGGGGTATAAACAGCGTGGCGTATGGACATCCTGCGGGGGGAGGCTGATCTTGGTACTTTACACTTTTTTTTCTAACCGTTTATGTTGATGCCGTGGTATACTCTATGCCCAGGTGATTGGAGATATCCGCCATATTTGGATGACCAAAGATCATGACCAGAAAGAATGGCTTCTATTAGAATGGGTATGACACAACACACAGTTCCTGTCTGCATCATGGATCCTCACGGGCAGTGCCTAAATCGTGACATCCACTGTATAGCCATTGTCAGAAAAGGCAACTGTAACATCATCTGATACCCGTTGTTCACAGTGACAGTAGTCAGCTACTCTTCACGAGGTTCAGGTGCCGTGATTTTACAGTCGGCGCGTCAGTTCTACCAGCATCGTATCAATGCTTCCCAGTAGTGTTGTTTGCCAAGAAATCAAGTAGGTAGAAATGTGTTCGGTCTGTTGGATATCATGGGCTATGTCTGTACAGCAATACAAGCGGTAGAGGAACCTATTTTGAACCTTCTTCCTCGCCCTCCGCTCGCCCCTACTTCAAAACGTCTCCTCTATCTTCACCTCTCTGCCTTTCTCTCCTCTCTCTCATGGGTGGTACAGCAATTTTACATCCAGGTATTCTTTAGCCAGATATCCTACTTCCCGTAGTCCGAGAACCACTCCATCACGCGACGGCATGGTGGAAGGATGACTAACCGGGAAAGGAACAGCACACTGGCAGCAACAAAACGCTCCCGTGAATCATGGGCAGCGTGGCACAATACATTTAATCGTAACAAGAACAGACAAGACACCGGGCCAGTGGCGCTGACTTCATCTTTCGAGGAATGCCAGGGTGTTCGTCCGTCGCGCTTAGAAGTCCCAAAAGCTCTTCTGGGCCGAGGTCAAGCCAGAGCCACCTTTGGGAGGAACGGCCTTGGGAATGTCCTCGAGGTCGTCATCTCCGTAGAGCCAGTTGCGGTTGGTGCCCTTCTTGCCACCCATGCCGTCTCCGGCGATGTGAATGCCCTTCGAGTCGCCCTCCTTCTCCTCTTTGACCTTCTTCGAGCCCATGCCGTCTCCAGCGATGTGAATACCGCCCTTGCCCTTTGAGGGCACCTGGGGCTTGTTCTCCTTCTGAGAGGCGGGAGACTCGTCATATGAATCCCAGTGGGAGTCCATGTTGCTCACCACCTTCTTGCGGGAGTCGCTGACTGCGGGTCGCCCCTGCTGGCCTGACTGGCTCGGCGAATCATCTGTCATGGCGAAATGGGGGTCAAAGTCCTTGTGACGATGGTTGAGGTTTGTAATGTTACCCAATGCGCGGTCAGAGTCGGTTCCAGGAAGGGGCTTGCCGTCTTCGCTGTACAGGTTGTTCTCATACAGGTGAAGGCCAGTGTTGTGCGCAGTGCCCTTGGGTCGGCCCGCGGGACGCGGTGTCTTTTGCGGGCCATCATCCTCGAAATCAAAGTGCGCCTCGGCGTCGCGGCGTCCCTTGACCTGTTGCTGCCGGGCGACAGGGGTCTCCTTAATCGCCGAGTTGTTCACATCGGTGTCCCAGTGGCGGACGTCTTGAGTGCGCAGTGTCTTCCCGGGCTTAATCTTTTGCGGCGTCGTGAAATCGTCGAAAGACCAACTGCTGTCGTGCTTGCTAGCCTTGGGACGACCCTCGGCAGGCTTGGGAGTATCTTGCGGGTCTGAGCCATCGGCGAAGTCAAAGTGCTGGAACTTCTTGGGGTTGGGTCTGTAGAACTTCTCGGGAGACTTCTGCTCGGGGCTGTCGGGCACATCTGCGTGCTCGTCGGCGTCGAACAAGCGACTGGGCTGGAAGTTCTTTCCGGCTCCAGCCTTGGGAGCGCCAAACTTGCTTGGAGACTCACCGCGCTCACGTCCGGCGCTGGGGGAGCTAGGTTCCTCGTGCTGGGGGCCAAGGATATCGTTGAAGGACCGTTGCTGAGGTCGGGTACCCGCATAAGGTGACACAACAGCTCGGGGTGCCTCTTCTTCCTGCTCCTCCCTGGGCGCAAACAGAGACAGAGAAGCATGGGGGTCTCGCAGCACATTGGTTGAGCTGCCTCGCGATCGGTGGGTCAACTCGTTGAAGTCGGGAGCCGGGGCATCGACCTTGCCGTTGGCCTTCAAGCCCTTGGTGATCAACTTGATTTGCTCCGTGCTATCCCGGATGGGCCAGTTGCGACCCGACTTTCCAATGATATCGCACTGCTTGAGAAGGGCGCCCTGGTCCCAAGATTGGCGAATCTGGGTGATCCTGCCCTCGCTATCGAAGTTCACGACGTGCATCTGTTGACAACGGAGCGGTTAGCCAAGTTCAAGCTACAAAGTAAGGAACGCGGGGCAGCACAAACAATCGGAAGGTAGACAGTCCGGTCAGACAGGAAGTTGTCGTCGAGACCAGGCAGGTATGCGCCGCCGCTAGTGACAAACTCCAGGGTAGTGTCAACCTCTGCAGCGATAGCATCGCGGCCCTCGACGATGTCCAGGATCTCCTCCTTCTTCTTCTTCACCTGGTTGCGCAAAGTGTTGAGGTGCTTGATGATATCGGTAGGACCATTGTAAGTGGTAGTGGTGGTAATGTAGTAGAGCGTCGCGTTGGGCGCGAGCAGCGACGAGTTGGGAGCAGTCAAGAACTGCTTGTACGTTGCGGCGGCCATGGTAGCCTTTGGGGATTCGAACGTGAGGAATGCGACGGGAATGCGATGCGAAAATGACGGTTTGTTTACTTGGTATTGGTGGAGTGGGCTCGTTGGAGCTGTTGTTTGTGCACGGCTCGAGGGGTTCAAGCAGTTGCAAGAAGAAAGCTCAGCAGGGCCAGAGAGACAATGACATGAAGAGGACTGGCGAAGCTCTTGTTGCAGAAGAGGGAAAAATAAGGAAAACAACAGACGGAGAATGTGTGGGTGGCTCAGCCCAAAACAAGCAGACCAGATGAGTTGTTCTGGAAGGGGGAGAGGGAAAATGAAGGGATGGGCCTGCGACAGGGAAGCAGGAGGGAAGGGGAAAGCGCGACACGTCTTCTTTGGAGGAGGGGCCGTTTCTGGTCACATCTGGAGACAAAGTTCCCAGTACTTGCTAAAGCTCAGCCTTTCCTGCGAATGAGGGCGTAGCGACGTGACAAGAGAAGGTAGAGATTACCTCTGCTCTTGGGGGCCGAGCACCCCCAGACTCAGCCTTGGCGTGCCATTGGCCGTTCGCCTGTCCAGCAAAGAGATCCTAGACAAAGGGGACCTTGCTTCCTGACGTAGCAGAGTACAAGATTATCTGCCTTGTCATGCTCATCGTCGTTCTGTCTTTCCTTAGCAGCGGCCCGCTCCATTACCACAACGCAGTAATAGAGTTTCCCAGAGATCTTTGTTTGCATTGCGTCCCGCTGCCTATTTTGCAGTAGGATACCGCGACATGACTCTGGCCCGCCTGCGGGAACGACGTCAAGGCTCGAGCAGTTCGCCTTCAGAGATAGAACCCAACAAGCTTCGACGTGTCATGTAACAGAACAGGAACCAAGTCACGGCCTGCGGCTCAACCACGATACGTGTAGGTACTGATGCGCAGGAGAATCCAATGATCTGCATGCGCGTGTTAAGGGCCTGTCTTGCGACCAAGGTAAACATAGCGCGGGAACCTCGTTGGACCAGCCCTAGGTATCCGTACGCCAATCGCACGTGGACAGCTAACCATCGCCTATGATCGGCTCGGCCGGTTCACGTTTCCCCGCCAAAGTAGCATTTCCAAAACATCAACATCCTGTTGATGATGAAAGCGAGATAAAGGGGTTTGAAAGCTCATATGATCTAAGCAAGATTCGGTCTGCCTCCGTCCAATGAGGGCAGACTTGTCAATCCAGCGCAAATACGTCCTAATATCGACCGACATGCAACAGAAGCACACTAGAAATGCAGGTCATGCACGCAGCACGACGCGCTTCTCATCTGCCCCTCGCCCCTCCTGTTGGTGGACGATTGGCGACCTGTGGTTGGTCTCTTTTCATCCCAGTCCCCTGTTTCATCCACGCTATTCAATCTCTTGTGGGTAGCGTTCCCGCCTGGGACCTTGCCGTCGGCCGAATCGGTCTCTAAGCAGATGGATGTAGTCACCGCAAAAGATAATTGCTAACACATGCTCAATGGTCGCCGCAGTTGAGGCTCTTTGGATTTCCCTTGGAATCAGAATAGAATATGGAGGTTGCCACGGTTCTCTTCTATTCTCACACAGTGAATAGTTGTGATCATGGAATTATTAACTTGTTCTCTAGACCTTGATGTTTAGCACCCTGTCTAAGAAACCAGGACCTGTACCGAGCGTACGGTATCTATGTAGCACAAAATGTCTCGCTTCCCTCTTTAGCCGTTGACAATGACACCGCCGTTGCAGTGGATCGTCTGTCCGGTGATGCTTGCACTGTCGGTGGAAGCCAGGAAAACCACACACGTCGCAATCTCTGAAGGCTGCGACGGGCGTCCAATGGGACTTGTGAACTCCTTTTGAGCCTTTTCATTCATGGTCGCGGGGATCAATGGAGTCCAGACCGGGCCGGGTGCAATCGCGTTGACGCGAATGCCCTTGTCGCAGTATTGATTGCTCAACCCACGAGTGAAGGAGATGACGGCGCCCTTAGTGGAGGTGTAATCCAAGAGATCAGGACGGCCGATATAAGCGTTGATGCTGGCGTTGTTGATAATGGTTGCGCCCTTCTTCATGTGAGGTAAGGCGTATTTAGAAAGGTAGAAAATGGGGTGGATATTGGTGTTGAAAGTGTGAATCCACTGGTCCCTGCAATGTCTGTTAGTACGCGGGAAAAAGCAGCGAGCCGGCTTATACAACTAACTCCTTCAAGTCCTTGATATTCTCGACCATCATCTGGTATGCGGCATTGTTGAAGAGGATGTCGATGCCGCCGAGCTTCTCCAGCGCAGTGTCGACAATCTTTTGGCAATTGGCGGCATCAGTGATATCAGTTGCGATGAGGTGGCATTTGCGACCATAGGACTCGACACGCTTCTTGGTTTCCTGAGCATCCTCCTCCTCGTCAGGGAGATACGCAATGAGCGAATCGGCGCCCTCCATGGCAAAGAGAATTGCTGTGGCGCGGCCGATGCCAGAGTCACCACCAGTAATGACGGCTTTCAGGCCTTCAAGCTTTCCTGCAGCTTGATACAGCTTGGAGCCGCCATCTGCAGTTGGGACTCTGTCGAAAAGAGGGGTGACGGGCAGCTTTCCCTCCTTGCCGGGGAAGCTCTGGTCTGTGACCGGCACCTTGTAACCTGGTAACGAGTTGTGAGCTTTCTCTCTGTTGCGCAGTATCATGACATAAGTAACATACCTTCCTCGAACTGGGATTTGTCTGTCATTGTGGTGTGGGCGATTACTGAGCCTGTGGATGCACAGAGGTGTAGATGGATGAGCAATGTTTGGGATGTCAAGGAAGGACGGGACTTCTGAGGGAAAGAATTATAACGACCGAAGCAAAGACAGCAAGGAAGCTACTATCCATCGTGTCGTCAAGACAAGTATAGTAACTAGAAGGAGGTAGGTGCATAGGTAGAACGGTTACCCACATACCTCATCAACGACGTCATGGTGACTGCAATTACAGAAACATTGTGCGGTCTAGGCTCAGGCGCTATTTCCTTCCCTCACATGAATGCGCAAATAATTGGTTGAATTTCCGAGAGTAGGAGCTTTGCGGCTCTGTATTTTCTGATCGCACTCAACAACTCGATTCTTGCATGGGAGCCCGGAGACAACCGTCCGCTTGCACATTGGGTTGAGCTTTGCTGTGGTAACTCAAGAGCGGGACAATTCGTCCGGCATGATCTCCATCTGTCTCAATTGGACACTGTGCATCGCATGCCAAGGCTTCAGGCAGTCACCACGGCGCATCTAGCATACTGGATCATGATATCAGCCTTAGCAATGACGTGGTCATCTCATGATGGGAGACATTCGGCCATCGTATCGGCGGGAGGGCCTATGCGTCCCCGAAGCTTGAGACCCCACCCCATTGCCGTTCCGTCCTCATAATGTACCCCGCACCCGGACCCGACACGGAGTGAGCCGAGAGCAGAATACCTCCCGTACGGAGGGCCCTGTGCACCGACATGACCATGCTCTCCCGGCCGTAGTTATGGATCCTCAATACAGCTCCTTATCGTTGACTTTGCCGGTGTTTCCCCTCCCTCTTCGGAATATAGGGGCCCAACCCCCGCTCATGCAAACCACGTCATAATCTGACCACTCCCCGTTCACTTTCTTTTTCCTGACGGGCCAACCTCGGGACACAGAGGTTTTAATCTTGAGTGTGTATTTGACATGCGGCACAGAAAGACAAGCAAACACGCCACAGCTGAGCCCTGAGGTCTTTGATGTTTGCTGTCATGGGACCCGGTCAACCGGTCATCGGATCGTCTGTGTTGTAGGCCGGACCTCAAATGCTGACGGGCGCCTTTAAGATTTGAGACGTTATCCTCATTGCCACTTGCAAATTAACGGTTGTCGGATAGTTCACTGGTCCATCGAATTGATCATCAAGTGGCTGTGAATCATGAATCGACAGCTATCTTCAGCGAGTGAGACAGTGAAGCTTAGAGCCCGCCAACTGCTTCAAGTGGCGCGCGTAGTAGGCAAGCCTCTCCCGAGAGAATGGCGTTTGACAGCCAAAGCCCGCAAAGAGGAGAAAGGAGCCCAGTCGCCAAAAGCGCCAATTCTCTCACATTCACGGACCCAGCTGTTGTCGTTGTTGGAGACAACGGGCCACAAAAGCCGTTGTTGAGAAGTGACATATCATTTAGCCTAAGGATTTGATGCTCGTCGACTTAGCGCAACGGCATTCTCGATCCTGCCTTCACATCAATCAGTTCTCGCACGCTCGCACTCAACAAAAGGAAGGGGCAGGAAGCTAAGTTGGTAGAATTTCTACGATGATCTGGTCGGCGAGCAGAAATTCGGTCCAGCCTACTTTCGACTCTTGAGGTGGCCCACGTAAGCGCCAATGAAGCAAATTACAGGATCGAGCGCATTGTTCACTATTTGAGCTGTCAGTCGGGGACGATCTGATCGAACTCGACTCTCCCCCGTGGGCCTGATACGATGAGCTACTGACCCCAATTATATCTCACCAAGTTGCATTTGCCTGGTTACCTATGGATACTTTGGCCGGCTGTTAAATGCACCTCGCTCTGTCAGTGCAATTTGATTGACACTGACAAGCAAACAAGTTCCGCGTGGGATGCCACCGCGGCTTCTGTCCGGCATTGCCAAGTTCAAACTTCAGACTTGCTCCTGGGACCTGAGTGAACAAGGTTCACTGCAACGTGCCTGGCGTAAAGTAACGCCTGCTAATTATCCAACCCTGGAGCTTCCTCGATTGGCGAATCCATTCAATACCCCTGGCTCCGGCAGGCTCCCCCGGCCTGTGCTACCCTGGTGTTTGCTTCGGTCTCGTTGGACCTCCTCCATCTCCATCCAACCTCAACTTTCTTTTCTGCTTTCATCCTCGACTTTCCTCCTCGAGACCGTCAGACCGCCTCGGCATTTGCTTGGAGGCATTTTCAAATACAGCCACGGCCATAATCCGATACTGTCTGCCCGCCCCTCTCTGCCACCATTTGACAGGTCAGTCAACCAGTCAACCTGCACCGGCTCTGCCTGGATAAGCTTCCCCGTTGAACTTCGCGGTTCCGCACGACGTGGCCCACACATGTAGGTACTGGCAATTTTCGCATTCGTCGGCCGATGGCAATGACTCGCCAGCCTTTTGGCTAAACGAACGTTGGTCCCGCCGCGGGAAGGGCTGAACTAACGAGTGGTTCTTCGTACGGCCGATACACTGAGACAGTATTGTCCTCCGTTGCTGCCCATCCACCGATCCAATCTAACTTCACTCGGGTATCCATGTCGTCCACTCTGGCTTACTCTGCCTTCTTTCGCATCGTACGATGGGCAAACTTGCCGAACGCCAGGCGGCCCTCGAGACCGAGAAAACTCTTCCAGATTATCGCAGTTTCCCGTAAGGGTACCATCAGCGTACCCCATGTACGGATAATGATGGTCCTTCGGCTTCGGCCGAATCGCAACCACCCAATTCCCAGAGGCAAAATGCTCAAGGCAAGACATGCACCGAGGGACCACGTTGCGAAGCAGGCCTCAAAGAACCATCCTGATGCACAACAAATGCATGGTTATCGGGTTCTTGTCTGCTTACCAGCAGGCTAAATACTTGGTCATAAACGATAACTGAGAGAGCCAGCATCGAGTCTCGACTGTTGTGGTCCCCAACTTGCTGCTCCGACTAATGATTTCTTTTTCTAGGAGATAAAATAAGTCAATGCGGACTGACGATTTTCTCTGTCGATCAAGAGCTATGGCCTCTCGCCACCAGCCATCTAGCAGGATCATAATAATACACTCTCGCTGCTTGCACATTGTGCACTTTTGAAGCTCCAAGATATGACGCTGCCCCCCTGGCCCGCGGTTTATGGACCTGGTCACGATCCGGAGCCTTGGAACCCATCTCCGCTTTCATATCGAGCATCCGCCTGGGAGGCATGTACGGATACCGCGAGATCATCAATTTAACAGTCATACAGGGAATCTCATCCTGATCACAGACTGGCTGGGTCTGTGAGGTGACACTTACTGGTTTGATGTGGTCCTTGAGGAAACCAATAGCCTCTGGCGTGACAAAGCTGATCAAACCTCTATCACAACCCATTCTTGTCACATACTCGCTACGGCGTATCATACCTGTCAGATTCTTGGGCGACGGAGCCATGCTTTTCAGACGAAAAGGGTTCCTCTTCTACGGACCAACGATGCCGAAGATCCAAAATAGTCCAGTCAGAAACCGACCCTAGTGTAGGACTGGCATCATCCCACTCGACCCCGTATTACCTACTTTGTGGGGTTTTCTTTTCTCCAAGTGTGGATTCGCTTTCTCCCAAAGCATCTGTCTTGCAGATGAACAAGAACCACACGGAGTCGCGGAACTACCGGAGAGAAAATTGTCGTGCGCCTGGCGACTAGCAATTTCTCTGTGCGTATATGCAGGCCTGGTGGGCGACCCTGAACTTGTCAATCCCAGTCAAACCCTGGACGTGGGCGTGGCTGTCCTGAACCCTGCTTCCTCGCGGCAGCTGCAAGTTGCGTCCTGTCTCTCCATCATGGCGCAGGATGTACTGCTAAGCCAGCAAGTGACCCGATTGAAGGTATTGCTTTTCCATCTTTGCATCTCGTATAGCTGTCGTTTTTATCGCAATGGCGGTGTTAACCACGGATTATCGGCACGGAGAACTTGGCCTTAAGAGGAAGATTTCTGAAGCGAAATTTCGTTGTAAAAGAAGGTTTTCTGGAACATGCAATCTTTAGATGGAGAAGAACACGATTTGGGCCTGGGGTGTTTCAATCTAAAGTAGTTGAGAGAGATACACTCTCAAGACCTGGTCCCCTCGTGGGGAACCGGTACATGTATGGGTGTTTTCTTTTTCCTCTCTGAGCTCCCTACCCCCCACTGAGTATTCTTTTCTGACATATGGGATGGCGCAAGTTGGGCCACATACGCCAGGCTGAGAGTGGGAGGGCTTATAAGATCTCGCCATCCGCGTTTCCGTGTCAGTGGGAGCCCCGATGTCTCTGGTGTTTTGCCTGAGCCATACTTCGCCATCTCGACTTACAACATGGACGGCTCACTAGAAACACGAGTTCCGCACAATGATATCCAATACAGAGGCATGCAGCTCTTTGCTGTCCAGCTGTCCTTTATGCTCGCGGCCGGCTTCTTTGTCTTGGCAAGAGCCTACGTTAAAGTATGCATCGTCAAGAGCTTAGCCGTCGATGACTGGCTTATCTTCGGGGCCATGGTTAGTACTGTTTCCGACCCTCTCATTTTTCCCTACTTGCCACTGACATGAACATCTCGCAGCTTGGTTACACAGCATACGGTGGCATCGCCCTCCACGGCATCACCAACGGTGCCACAGGAAAACACATCACAGAACTCACGGTCGACCAAGCCGCCGTCTCCCTCAGAGCCTGGTACATCTGCGAAGTCTTATACTCCCCGATCACGCTGGCGATCCGAACCTCGATCTGTCTCCTCCTCCTCCGTCTCGCTCTCAACAAAGTTCACCGCTGGATCATCTACGCCAACCTCGTCGTCGTCTGGATGATCTCCATCGCCTTCTTCTGCATCATGACCTTCCAGTGCATGCCTCCATCCTACTTTTGGAGGCAGCTGTACGGAGACCCGGGGTCGTGTATTAACTTCAACATAGTCCCGGACGCGACCATTGCACACAGCATCATCTCGGCGATATCAGATTGGTGCATGGGTTTGCTGCCGATTGCCCTCTTATGGAACGTCAACTTGAACCGGCGTACAAAGGCACTTGTTGCTGTTCTCTTGAGTATGGGCATGGTGTAAGTCAAGATATCCTCAATACCGTGGCGGAGCATCCTGTTTCTAACAAACATCTAGTGCTGGCGTTGCTCTTATAGTACGTATACCATATGTGAGACGTCTCGCCATCTCGGCAGACTTCCTCTACGAAACAATGTACGTCCCCAAATGTCTGACTTGACAGGAGCACCTGGCTAACCTTTTCCCCTCCACAGCGACGTCGCCATCTGGAGTGTCCTGGAGCCGGCGCTAGGCATCATCGCGGCTTCGGTCACCAGTCTTCGGCCTCTCTTCCAGAACTGGGGTTTTGGATGGAGCAACAAGAGCAAACAATCTCGTCCGTCTGGCGCGGGCTGGGTCAATACGAGCGGCCACCCAGGAACGAAAGAAACGTCCGGCGCCGTCGCCAGGGGAGGCAAATCCGAAAATTCGAATTCCACCGTACGGACATTCAATGACATTGACCGGGCCTTGTCCGGCACCGGGTCCGATATCGAGCTGAACAAGACGGTCCGGGACGACGGGCGGGACGAGTACGAGGAGTACGACGCGTCGAGGCCGTCTTCTGATCTCGGTCAGAGGAGCCACGTCCAGGAGACGCAGGCGCGCGACCGGCCGGTCATCAATGTCCGTACAACGATTGATATCATGTCGCACTCGAACCACTCAATCGATCAAGTTCTACCGCCGGCGGAATGCTCTGCTGGCGACAGGGAAGAAAAGGGGGCGCAAGGAGAGCCGGGGGATCGCCGGGGCAAGGTGATGTAGGCGATGTGTTATACCCATTTCATTACAATCGTTGTTTTTCCTTTTCGTCGTAGAGTCCGGCTATAGATTGGGGTATACGGAGTTTGGGCGTGCTCATACCTCGCAGCAGGAATGTGTTATATAAAGAGGCTATACGCCTTCAGGCCGGGTAATTTGACCACAGGCTTTTTATGAGGAATAACGAAGGAACGACCTGAGATCGAGATGATGGAATTGCTTTCGAAATGATTCGTTCAATGAACTGCATCCTCAGCGGATCGTATTTAGAGGCGAATTGCAGTCTATTCGGCGCCAAATACTAATCCATCGTTCACATCGCAAGCTCGGCTCCGAACTACCACTTTTGGTATCGTGGAAGCATGTCGCAAGACCTCGCGGCAACTTTCTGGGTCCCGCTTCTCTGAGATGGCCTATTGATACGTCATCTCAATATTTTTCTTCAACTTCTGTGGCAACATGGCAATGGGCTCTGCGGATATGGTCGGATACCTGCATGTGGGAAATCTCCGACCACAGCCTCACGCTGGACGGGTTCGTTCGGTCCCGAGCTCACGAACTCGGAACAGCGCAGCCGTCTGGAGATGTATAAAAGACATCTTCACTTGTAACGAGGCTTCCGAAGTCCAAATCCTAGGTGTGACACTCTTCGACTATTCGACCTTACCTAACTCTTCGAACCTCACCCACACTGTACATCGTCTTACATCCTCACTCCCCGAACAACAGAACTCCAACATGAAACAGATTCTCAGCCGGCCGGTCCTCACCGCAGCCTCACTCCTCTCGATGCTGCCACTCACATTCGCCCAAAACGCCCAAGTCAAAGTCTCATTCGACTCGACGTTCCGAACCGTCGCCCCCCCAAACGACGCCTTCGCACAAGACGCATCACACGTCCGCGTCGTATCAGCCATCCTCCTCGCCCTCTCCCTCATCTTCGTCCTCATCTCCATCGCAGAAAGCAAGCGCTGGTCCTCCACCGTGCCCACGGCCCTGACCCTCGGCGCCGCGACCTGCGTTCTGCCCGAGGCCGTGGACAACTACCTCGCAAACTGCTACTGGTCGCAGTCACACGACCCGTCCCAGCTCATGTTCACCTTTCTCGGCCGCGAGTTCGATCTGTACGTCGGCATCATCTGGTGGTCCTTTGGCGCCGTGCTCGGATGCACCATCTTTGGTGCGCTCATGCGCGGGGTCAGCAATAAGACGCTGCTGGTGTTTCTTGGCCTCGCGGGTCTGTTCGACGTCGTACTGGAGGAGTGCCTGCTCAACTACGGCGGGCTATACCTCTACTACGGCCACCAACCCCTCGTGCTGTTTAGTTTGTTCCCCTGCTGGTGGGCATTCTGCAACGTCTCGGCCGTGTTCCTAGGCATCGCCATGACGTACCGGTACCGCGAGTGGTTCAACGGGTGGAAGAGCGTCTTTGTGCTGCCGATACTGCCCTTTTGTTACGTTGCGGGTTGGTCTCTGGCGGCTATGCCTACTGTATATGCTGTTCACGCCGACTATAAGCCCGTTGTCACGCAGCTGTGTGGCATTCTTACGTGTTGTTTGGCTTTACTTCAGATTGGTGTCATTATGGATGTTGTTCTTGGGAGGCAGGTGTTTGAGTCCGGCCACACTTCAGGTCGCGTGGTTCGATTTGAGGAGAAGACGTGGTCAGTCAAGTCTCGCAAGTAGGCTGCGCATCGTAAGACTCACCTTTCGTAAAGGATTGGTGTTGGGAAGACAGCAGGTCGTCTGATCGAGAACAAACCTTTTCGTTTCAGAAGAGGCACAGTACTTTTGTGAAGAGTTCAGACAATAATTTCAGAATCTCTCATTCACCAGGAACGACATCCGCTGCAGGAACTGATTTGGCCATCAGACAACATGACTCTATGATTTGCTATCAATGTTGCCAGTTGCATCAAACTCTGAAATGTCAGAGTCATTGTGAGGTCGTTATCAATCAGGTATGAATCAGAGTTCTGCAAGCGGAAGCTTTACCTGACTGATGAGCAGAAACTGCACGTGGTTCCGAAAGGGTTAGGCCAAAGTGTGCGCTACGAAGTGACCGAAGCTCAGGGCATCTTCCGCTCGGCAGTAGATATCAGATGGCCTCCCTGTGCCGGTAACCTTAAACCCACCACTTTCCGCCCAAGAGACGATTGCGCGGCTTTTTGTGATCCCGATACAACCCATATTGCAATCTCTCTGCACTTCCGCTAGGTATACCTGCCAGGCTGGTTCAATCATCACTGTGTGACTACGAGTTTCATACTAACCCATCGATCACCATCGTCAGCCTGGCGTCATGTGACATAAAGGGACACCGCCCTGCTCTTGCCCAGGCATTCCCGGTCTAGACTTGGTACACTTTCTTTGTCGAGATACGTCACATCCTAAGCCCTGTTTTGCTCTGAAGTTTGGAAGATTGCCGAGTCCTGAGAGATAAGTTCACGTAGGCGGCTATCGCGCCTGTCTGCAGGATGACTCTTAACTCCCATAGTGACACGACAGCACTTACACGGACTATGAATAGATCACGACGCTAGATGCCTCTACCAGTGATCCTGCGAAGCCCCTTTTGCCCCTGTCGTCTGCCTAAGGACCCATGGGGAAGCCGTTGATGCTTGGCTATGGTCAAGCACTGCCGGTCAGTCCGTCAAAGGCTTCTGCGGCTGAGGAAGTGCCGCAGAGGCCGATGTCAAGTCCAACAGGCCTCAATCTATTCACGCCATCGTCGATCAAAGTGATTGGCTGTTTATCGGGAGCCGTACAAGAAGACGAATAAGATACCGTGATGATCCTGTCGCTGATCCAGTCTGGTTGGCTCTAGGTTGCACCGAACAAGTCCGAATACCCAACTGCCTAGGGTAGGGTAGACCAGGACCATCGTGAGGCCTCTCGGCCATGGACCCCCTTCCTTCTGGCTTGTAAGGCGTTCCAACCGATTTCCGGGAGTTTGGAACCACGGAGGGAACAGCGGTCCTATGCTTCGAAGAAAGCCTTGTGAGGTGTTTATGACGGTCGTAGGAGCACGCTGCACAGCAAAATGGACCGGGTCGAAGAGGGCCGCGACAGTTGGAGGGATGCGGCCGGTGATGCGGCCAGAGGAAGGCTGTGATTTGGTGAAGTTGGATATCTCATGGAACCCAGAGCCTGATGGACGTCAGAAAAGGGAAGAAAGTGGGGCGCGAACATATTCGCGGTCGCAGAAGCGGCCGGCCCGTTCGGGGCTGTGATTCCCGTTTTCGGCGTAGCCACGGTGGGGTTACTACCGGCCCGTTTGCGCGGCCCCCAGGCCCCAAGAGGCAGCGGTGACTGGACAGTTCAGGAAATGCCTGGGTTCTTATTGGGCACTCGGATTCTAGTCTCCTTTCTAGACCAATGGCAGCAGCGCATTCGTGGCTCGAGCCGTGGCTGGATGTACTCCAAGCCTGGGAAGGGAATTTCTGGGCGGGAATGGAAGGCTGCCCAGGAGCCCACGGCACCGCGACGGTGGACGACGGCCCTTCGGCGGTCGGCCGTGCGGTTCGGCCTTTGGGCGATAGACGCGACCCCACTTTTAACCTCTTCAACCGGGCCAGGGTACCTTACCCAGCACCCCGGCAGCCAGGATACTGCCTCTCTCAACTTCGACTTCTCTCCTTACCATCGTCATCGTCAAAGTACGATTTATCGCAATCTGGCGAACCACAGCACAGAAATCAACGTATCTCTGCTCCAACATCTCATCGTTACAGCGCATTCTACGTTTCCCCCGGTGCCCTGTTGAGTCGTCCCGCCTTCCCTCCACCCGCTTTGCCGTACTTCGTCCTATGAATCGCGCCAGACGAGACCTTCTCGGTCACTTATCCCATTGTTCATGCGTCGTAGCTTTTTCCCCCAGACCCTGGACATGGGAAAAGAAGAGATCAATGCTCCTCCCCATGCCACGCGCGCGCCGCCGGTACGCCACACACGGCGCAAAGACCTTCGATCTGCGCAGTCCGATGTTTCTCTTTGGGCCCTGACCTTACTCTGCATTGCTTTCCCTTCCACCCAAACTTCTACGACCACCTGATGTGGAGTTTCACGACCCAAAACCTTGTCCCAACTCTTTTGCGCAGCGACAACTGTTTTGCGCCCCAGCCCGATCTTTTCTAAACCCATCCAGCCTTTCCCGGCATAGTTGCTGAGCTCACGGCACACATCCAGACTTCGGTCTCGGCCAGAGCGAGCCGACCTCCCACATCCCTCCACCTCATCCCGCCTGATTTTTCTTCCCAGCAGCAACAGCGATCCCAGGATCAGGGGCCGGGTGAAGATGCAGGAAAGGAAAAAAGTATAGAAAATGGAATTGTTTCTAGAAGGTGATCTGATCAACTTCTCGCAAGACCAGGGGTGGGAAAGGAGGGATCCCGAACCGGCCAGTAGTCGTCCTCGGTTCTGCTCTTACTCCTTTCTACCGCACCCCTCCTCCTGCTATGCGTCATATCGTCCATCTCCATGGGACCTGCTCGCCCACCACTCGTGTGCGAGTACTCCCAGGACTCGTCTTGGTCATGTCTTCATCTGCCTCCTCCCGCTTCTCCCCCCCTGCTCCAACATCTCATCCAGCATCGCCAGCTTCGCCAACTAGCACTAGCATTGGGTCTCTGGGGGTCTTGTCACAGTTGGCCTCACTCCGCCCCCCCTTTTCTCCCTTCCCCCTTCCCATCCCCCCCTGCCATCTGACCTTTGGATCCTATAAGTAACCCGTGAACCGATTCACCATGGAGACCCCTTCTTCATCAGCAGGCTCTGTGAAACATATAGAACTTTACTGCTCCCTCGCACACCATAAATGTCTTCATCATCCTCTCCCACCCCCGTAGCCAAATTCAGAGAGCTCTCTCTGGGAAGAAGGATGCCTCCCACAACCAGAGCCCAGGCGCACCGGCAGTCCCTCAGCGATATTACCACCTCAGATTACTACGACGATGAGGACGACGGCGGCGGATACATAGACGACGATGGCGGCTCCAGCAGCTCCGAGCCAGAGTCCGATTCGGACTCGTCTCTCGTCGACGACGACGACCACTCCATCATCCGCTCCCCCTCCAAGCTCGTCTACAAGCTCGACACGCTCTCCCACGACGCCCGCCTGCGCGTCCGCGAGGCCTTCAAAGATCCCCCCCGCCTCTCGCTGCAGTACTGCCGTCTCAGGGACGACGTCTACGCCTTTCAAATGACGGAGCTCGTGCCTCGTTCCATCCGTATAGGATCCCCCGACAGCCCCTTCGCGACGCCCCGGTGCTCGTGCCGGGAACAGCAGCAAACGGCCGGCCCGCCCTGCAAGCACCTCCTCTGGCTACTGGATCAGCTCGTTAAGCAGACGCTCTATGATCACGACCCGGCGTCCCCCCTGACCATGACCGCGGACGGCTACCCAGAGGAGATTGGCGACCCCTTTTCAGACATATCGGCCTTCCACCTTGACGTCCTGGCTGACGGCCTACGCTGCGACGTTGTCACCCCAGGCTCGGAAGAGGACTCTGAAAACACCGACTCGGACGAGGCAGGAGAAGACGAAAATCAACGGCAGCACCCGAACCCTCACCGCGTCGATGAAGCACGCGAGATGCTCTCAGCTGTTATGTCCTCGTCCTCTCCTGAAGACTACCGCCCAGACCTCTGCTCAGATCCGCCCTCCACGGGTAAGAAACCAGTCAAGCGCCGCGACCTCGAGGGCACAATCTTCCGCATGCTTCTCGCCAACAACGACTTCTTCCACTACTTCCTCTCCCAGATGCGCTCTACAGATCCCGTCAACGACCCCTTTCGCAAGCTCTCCCAGCGCGTCGACCGCGTTCTGCGCGAACTCGACTCCTACGCCACCACCTCCACCAACATCCCCTCCTCAGAAGGCGGCTCAGCAGAGGGCCCTCGTGACGTAGCCTGGGCCGCACGACACATCAGCGGTGTAATAGGCCTCGTCCGCACCTCAATATTCAAGCGCGATCGGCCCCTAGAACCCCAGGAGCGAACAAGCGCCGCCCGCACCCTAGTACACATCCTCGCCGCCGTCGTAGAGCGGAACCGCGACTTCGTGTCCCCGACGTCGACGACGAGGCCCGCCGCCATCGCCCGTCGAGACAAGAACCTCTTCCTCCGCCTCGTCGGGGACCGCGACGAAGACTTCGTCCTCGGGGTACTGAGTCTCCTCCCGCCCGACGCGGCGGCGCCATTCCTCCACAGCCTCGAAGACATCCTGGACCAGCTGGGCGTCAACGGTGCGCCGGCCACCTACGTCGAAAAATTCCGCTCCCTCATTGCTCGGCTGAGGAGGTCGGGAGGCAGCGGCTTAGCCATCACAAGTTCGCCGGGGGCGGGGTCGAAACGCCACGGACAGAGTCAGAGCCATGATCGGGGATCCAAGAGGATGAGGTGACGTGGGAGTACACGCACACGTCCACGGGACTATATTCCTACACTGCATCCTTTTTTGTTGAAGATGGAAAGATAGGGAAGCACAGAGCGTTCCTCTGGACCTTGGGGAGGACAAGTCTCTTACCATATTTCTCTTCACTCTTGTGTCTGTGACACTCACGCCCTTTATCTATACTTATCATGTTCATGTATATCCCCTTGACACTACCTGTACTCCCACACATCTTGTTTCTCATTTAGATTGCATGATTGTTAGAGGATGTAGCGCGCCAAGTCTCTAGGCAGTGACTTTGGTCAATTGGGTGCTTGTCCAGGCATCCCATATTTCTGGATTTCTCCTCTCTTGTTCTGCAATACAATAAATACCATTATCTATCCCCGAGTCGTTCATTTCTAAGTGTATACATCTGTTCTGTTCTGTTCTGTTCTGTTTCAGCCCTTGTAAAGCCATCTTTGGCCCGGTGTCTGGTCCTGTTTATAGCTCATCCCGAATCTTCTCTAGCTCATCTAATACGCTCTGTAAGCTAGGTCTGTCGAAGTGGTTCTCGCTCCATTCTCCGCTCGATTTTGAGTGGTCTCTCATGGCCAGGAAACTCTCGGCCCACGCTATCTCACGTTTCCACCACGTCGCAGCAGCTTGTCGGATGTCCTTGGGTTCAGTCTTGTTCTCCTGACCTTTGAAAATAATTTTGTTGCCCTCTCTACCGATCTGGTCACCCAAGGTGGCACGACGGCCACTTGTGCAACGGTCGATGAGCGAGCGTAGTATCGGTGGCGTTCTGAGAAAGGCAGGAAAGTCGACGTCGGTCTCCCAGCGATAGGACTGCCACACAGCAGCTTGCTGAGGTGCGCTAGCTCCCTCAAAGATGCACCATAATACTCTCCCGAGCATGTACACCTCCGATGCCTCCTGCTCCCTTGGGCTGAGACATGCCCAGCAGATATTGTAGCCGTTGATTGGATTTGTATACTCCTCTCTTGCTTGCAGAGACTCGAAATCAGGACACAAGCGCCTCAATATGTCAGCATAGTGATCTCTGGTATCCTCGGGTATATCGTCATCGGTAGCTAATATGCGGATGTATTCGACAGCATTGATCTCTGGGGACGCAAATTCGCACCACACCCCGCGTTGTTCAAAGTCGACCATGACTGCATCTCTGTCCTTTGATAGGACGATGTTGTCGAGGCGGAGGTCAGGGTAGAATGTACCAGAGGTTCTACGGTGGTGCAGTACACCCGACGTAATCTGGATTGACCATTTGAGTTGTTCTGTTTGAGAAATCGTGTTGTGGATTCGTGAAAGAGGCACAATGTCTCTTAAAGTACCATAGTGATGATACTCCAGAGTAAAGCCGATGACAGCAACTTTGCTACCAAAAGTGCAACGCTTTGTGACGAGGTGTGCGGGACGTGACATGATGTTCTGGTGTGGTATTGTTGACAACAGAAGCTTAAGCTCATGGTACAAGTACTTGGTGTAACTTGTCAGTGTCTTCAAAATCCAGAGGCGACCTTTGATTTGAACAAGGCAGACACTGTCGTGGATCTGTTCGACAACATGAACCTCGGACAAGTCGATACATTGCGGTATCTGAGCTTCGGGTCCCCACATCTCAGCGAGGGCGGATGCCGAGAGAAGTTGACGTTCGAGGTAGTACGTGGGTGCAATATTGATCTCTATGGCTCTGACATCGAGAGAGATATCTTTGAAGACGATGCGGGAGCCAAATGGCACAGATCGTAAGAGCCCTTCTGGGTCAGGCAGTCGTTTTGTCCAGAATTGTAAAACCCGAATGATGTGCTTGGATATGTTCAGCTTTTGAACTCGGGCGCGATCTTTGGTATGGAACGCCACATCCAAATCCAATAATTGCCGGATTTCGGGCGTTTGAGTTGACTGCTCTGGTACAAAGGCATCGAGACGCAGCGGCGGCGTTGGAAAGAGAAACGTAGGAAGGACGTAGAATTGCGTCCCGAGTCCAGTACAGCCATCGATGCGCCACAGAGGATTTGGCAGGGGGTCGAGGCTGTCAATGCGGTTTTTGGGATTCAGCTGGGAGTGCTCCCAGTCATCGGCTGGCGGAAGTCGATGTGGGATGCTACTATCATGGTGCTCGACTTCTGACAGAGAGACGTCCGTGAAGGCTGCTGTGGGGTGGATTATGTCGTGTATAATGTCCGATCCCAGATCCATCTTGTGACGGTAGTTGACAGGCTTGGGCAATGTTGAAATCAGACTAGCCAATGGCGCTCAACGTCATATAGCGAAGGTGTTTCACGGCATCAAGGAAGTTGATGGAAGATAGCGCAGAAGAAGGCGACAAGTGGCGCTTTGGAGGGGGGACGAAACTGTCAAATGACAGATGGACAAAATTTGGGTCTTTCCTGAGTCGTATATCACTGCAGAAGCAGAAAGTCAGCAGCGAGAAACACTATAGAGTTGTGTTACCACAACTGCGGTGACTGACAAACAAGGTGTTGACCGATGGCGGGGCGGCACGACGTTGCACCAGGCAATAGGCCGAATCATGAAATTTGGCGATACCGGTGACAAGGTACGCATGGACTGATGAGTTCTAGTGATCCAGGAAGTGATCGTGAGCGTGGGCTTGGGTATGGGCGTGGGGAATTTGCATGACAATGTTGGGTTCCGATTTGTGTGTTTGTGTGTTGCCCTGCATGCGTAGCTGCAGTTGGAAGGGGAGATGTGCCAGGTCCTTAAGCAGGGCGCCTGATTGGTCGAAAGGAAGGATGAACGGTCAAGATGAGGAGAAGAGCTGTGTTGGTTGACTCGGGGCCAATTGGCAAGAAACGAGTCGAGCACAAGTGCGAGGAAGATGCCAGCCATACGATGCTGGCGGTAGAAGGTGGTGGATGTGAATGGCGATGTCACCTCGCAAATCTGCAACTTGGGTTTTCGCCCACTGAGAAGTGACAGTTCCCACCCTAGGCAGCTTCCATGTCCGCGAGCCGCACTAGTTGGACTCCCGTCGATATGCTTGGCCAACGCCGTTGCAGCTTCCTGCCTTGTCTGCCTTGCGTAGGTGTGAACTTTTGATAGAGGCAAGAAGCGCCAGTTTAGGTAGTGTAAGGCGAACAAGCAGACGGTAAGGCATGCGTGCGTGTGTGAGCTTGGAAGGTGCCGCGGATTTATCTCCTTCGGTATGTGGCAAGGTGCTCAGCTGGGCAGGCAGACACGCTGGCAAGGCAGGCAACGGAAATCGGGGGGCAAAAGGCCGCTCCGTGGTTACTTTTTCTCTTCTACATGGCCTCGGCCCGGCAGCCTCTCTCAACGCTATTGTTTCTTTTCCTGAGTCGCTACTTGCATCGACGTCAAGCCGCGGCCAGCCGTTTTTGTAAGACATGAAGGCAGCGTGCAGCAGCTTGGATCGGCGTTGTCTCGGTCGCGTTCGCGGGGAAGGCTTTTGCTCCCGTCGGGGGTACATATGGATGCGGGATTGGCTTGACTGCGTAGCTGGACAGATGGTAAGAAACAGCAAACAGGCAGAGAAGGGGCATCCGATCCATACAGAACAGATCGAATCAACCAGCTTTAGAGTGAGCGACAAGGTGATGGGAACGGCTATATGGCGAGCTGAAGGTTGGAAGCTGGCAGCCGCAAGAGTCTCCGGAGTCAGTGTAAACATGGTCAGAACGGGAAGCTTGCAGAATGCAGGAAATAAGCAAATGGCGGTAGGGCCTAGGTAGTCATTAATGCAACTTGCCTCGGTGCAGATCTCAAAAATAAGTATTATACCCAAGTATTGTTCAACGTGCTGTCTGCCCGTCTAGCGAAAGTGGAAAGTGCAGGCATCTCGCTTCGTACTTACATGAGGTAAATGTACGGATAAAACAGCCGAGAGATCCGAAGGTAGGTGCGTCGAGGATGAAGTACCTTCTCGTGCCTCTCAGTCTGTTAGTCGTTTGAGCAGACGGAAGGATGCAACTTGATAATATATCAACAAATGCAGGACGCTTGCGGTGTCACTGCTCTGGCTGCTTGAGACTTGTTCAGTCCAAATAAAGTTGACAATGCAGTCGCCTTATGGAGGTCTTTGTTCGTTAGGTATGGTTAGCCAATACGGAGGAAGCACACAACCCAATTGAATGGAAGCTAAGGCACCCGAGTGAAGGTAAGGAAGCCAAGGTGGTTAGGCCACAGGTGAAGTTAGGTAAGGTAAGGTGAGGTGAGGCAAGGTACCTTAAGGTAGGAAGGGACGGGACGGTCCTTGCCTCCGCTACTTCCCCGACTCAAAAACGTGCTTGCATTTGGGTGCAATGTAAGTGACATGAGGGAGGAAGTACCTTACCTACCTACCTTACCTGACTTGAGGTGGTTACCTACATTACCTTATTCTTGCTGTCCTGCCACTTGCTCAAAGTGGTGATGGCGCACTAGCGCCTGCTTGCCTGCTTTCCTCCTGCAGCATAACCTGGAAGGTTGGTACCGCCTCTTACCTACCATCATGGAAGGTACCTTAGACAAGGCATTTTGAGGTTTCAAGGTGCCTAGGTACCTAGGTATTCGCTTGACCTACTGGGCTACCTCAGGCAGATACAACCCCTTTGTCCGAAAGCGTCGCGACTTGGCATCTCAACGTCCCTCCAGGTGCAAGTGGCACTGTAAGCGCAAGCACCTCTTCCATTTTCCTCAAAAAACCTAAGGTAACGTAAGGTATTCTCTCGTGAGCTTTCCTGAAATGAGTCGTTGATTCATGTAGCCTTAACTCAACACCGGCCTCCTGGCTTCGACGTTAGAAAAGGCCTGAGCACACACCGACACTCCGTACTTCTCGGCCGGTCGGATGAAGAACCTCAACCATGGACGTGTCGCCCGGCACATGAAGCTTTGACTTTGCATTCGGACCACCCGACCCGGTCTGCACTCCACGTGACGAAATCGGTGCCGTACCTGTGAGCGGAGATGAAGCTCCCTTCCATTCCTCGCCTTTGTATCGGTAGATGCCTCCCGCTCTCACATCACCCAGTCACGGCAAACCTCAACACTTCCAACTGTCGATTCTTGCGTCCCTAGGTGCTCTTTTCTCGCTGCATGCTGCCATTGCGCCGGCAGTCCCATCCACATACTTGGGGGTCACCTTGACCGCGAAGTGGGTTGCATTGCCGCCGATGCTCGATGCGACTTTGTCATAACCTCCGGAGTACCCTCCGGCCCACCACTACGTTCAACCCCGGGAACCTCAGCCAAAATCCGATGAGGACAAGGTCGAATTGTCTCGACCGACCTCGCAAACGTCATCCATTGTACGGAGTAGACCCCTCAACAATTCATTAAGGACTGGTCAAGTGGACGAAGGTCTGGAGCACTTTCAAAGGCGCTATGGCCGCCGAGCTGCATCTCGGCCAGAAGCCGCTCTTCGCTGGGGGTCCGACAAGGCTCGTCGTTCCGCAGTACACTGCACTAAGGTATTTCCTTGCCAACTGTCCTCAAGCAAATCACTGAACGCCACGAATCGTTAGACCAAGACCAACATAGTCAGCCTCTGCTTTGCTGCTCCTCTGCACAAATCTGCGGTTGGCATACGTTGCAGTTGACGATGTTCATCCTCACCGGGTGGATACATCCACTCCATGGGCCGATGCTGGTACCCGACTCTCCCGTCCACCAGCTCGGCCCCTGGACTTGACCGATGTGCAAGGTTGTCCTTGTTCCGCCGGAGACTAGAGCAACGGGACATCTTCCGTAATCACCGGAGCATGCATGCGCAGCCGCTTCATGTACTATTATGGGATGCTGAAAAGGACCCGATAGCTAAGGTAGGTTTGAACCGACTCAACCAAAAAAGAAGTCCGCGCAGAATTCACTAATACAATCTGTAGGCCCCATGTCCGCCTAGGTACCCGAAAACTCTCCCCGCCCGTTCGGACACGATCGCATGCTAGCGCATTGCAACCTGTCTTGTTCAGTGCCGAGTGCTCAGCAGATCTCAAGAATCGGCAGAGAAATGGATCATTATGCTCTTCTTCCGGTCTTACGCATTGTTTAGCGTCGCCCCGATTAGTTCTGCGACCCGTTGGAACTTTATGGCCATTGCAGTGCTCTATTTAGCCTGCGAGGCAGTCTAATGAGATCTCGGCAAAAAAGATTCCAGCCAAAATTTCTTTAGTCCGGTAGTACTCCGTAATCATTCGTCAATCCCCAAATCGTCACCGGGCTAATTATGTGCAGCATAGTCTGTAAGCGGCCAACACACCCTGTTCACGAATCATCACCGCTCTGGCTGCAGCTTGGGGAATCGATACTGTGGTACCCGACCAAAGTATGGATACAATGTTGAGCATCGAAACATAGCACGAGGCAGAGCTAGACACACCAATGGCTGGCAACCTCCGACGGAAATGGGCGGTACGGAATAGCGCTGGGGTTCGTGGGTTTGGGGGCATGCCACGGCACATAATCTCACTTGGCTATCGCCTGGCCTTGCTGGGGTGAATCCACACACTTTCACGGGTCGAGTCTCTGGTCTGTCGAGCGACCATCCACAAGCGAGGCTCCCGACTCACCGGTTGCCCATTCGAGCTTAAACTCTCCACGGTCTCCTGCGTCCCACCAGAACTTGGTGTTCCTCGTCGTTAATGCCTGCTCTGAAGCAGCAAATTGCAACCGTGTTCACTGTTGGCAGGCCGATTTTGTGCATCTCACAATCACCGAGGCGTGGTTCAGGGATCCAACTTTTACACATCCGCTCTGTGTGGCCATCTCGCAACGCTCTTACTTCACTTCGCCTCACTCGACTGTTACGGCGGCCTGCAGAGGAACGTCAGACGCTGATTTGATACGAGACCGTTAGCGGGTGGTTCCCTGACCTCATCAGCTGCATCGACAGAGGCTGCCATCATTGGTGACGCCCGCGCATGCAGGGCTTTGCTTTCGACAGGCGCTTTTACCTGTGAAATGGCCGAATTTGTTGACCGACATATTTTCTCGAGATGAATGTCAAAAGTTTGCTCTCAGCCGGGACACCAATTCGCAGGGCCCGCTCGCAATGCACCCTTTTGACCTACGGCTGCTGGGGGGATCGACTTTTCGCGGCCAAGACGCCGTGCGGCCGTCGACTTTCTGCGACTGCGGGTATGCTTGCAGTTTCGTAATGGTAATTAGTCTCCAACATTGGCTGCTCGTGAGCGGATTCTATGGGAATTTCGCCTTTCCAACAACAATCCGCCTCTCGGGCAACACGCCAGGACCAGGGGCTGGGGGGTGGTTAAAGGCGGTCAAGGCCTTTTTGAGCAAACATGGGGCTGTCCAAAGTGCGTATTCTGCTGCATGCTTCACTTTCTGACAGCCGGCAGGTTCCTTTACCGGCGCTCCGAGGGGCGGCCCAACAGTACGGCCAGGCCTAGTCAGGCCAGACCGTGGTGGTGGTGTTGGCGGCGGTGGACGTACACCCGGTTACTGGGGCAGAGCGGCTACATCATCGTCAAGAGCTGAAGATGTTAATTTCACTCAATCATGTGCAAGCTACAGGCTGAATCGACTGATCGATCGACTGACAGGTTTCTGAACGGACCAATCATTTTGTTAGATGAACCAACTGGGCTGTTGACGACCCAGAACGAAAACGAAGCTCTTCACAAGAAATGTTTTCCTTGCCCCTTACGTGGGACGGGTTCTTCTTCATCTTTTGTCCCGTCCATATCCAGAGGCGGCACAGCAAGTCGGGTGTGCCTAGCATATGTTCGTCAGCTTTCTGGAAGCACTCTCACTCCCGGAAAAGCGGTGACAATCTGTGGATCGGGTTGAATACGCATTGTCAGAGGGGGGGGAAACCACGAGGCTGTTCTTAGCCAACCTTAGCATACACACGCATCCCTAGACTTGCAGGCTGCTCGAGCGATCTAACTAAACGAGGGTAAGTAGGCAAAGGGTGTCAGACTCTCGGGACCGTGGCGCATTACAATGGAACGTCGAGAAGCACAGAGGTTATATCGGAAAAAGAGACGATTAGGGAGCCAAATCTGGGGGGTTGCGGCCGCACGCATGGTGGTTGGTTGCCTCGGCCTTTTGGTAACATGGCGCACATTGCTAGCCGGGCGATGGAAATGTGATGACTCCCAGTCCTAGATCACGTCGTCGCCCGCATGGGATCTTTCATGGCGCTTCACGTAAGCACACGCATCCGAATCCACATCTCTTGGCCAGACAGGAGACAGGACAGCCTTGGGCATCCATCCGCCTCCCGAGACCAACCGATCACCAGTGTGTGAAGTTGTAGCGGTCTTTGCAATCGTTGGCTAGCAATCGTAACAACCTTCGCCGTGAGCAACAGTCAGAAGCATCAGCAGATCCAGCATCAGAAGTGTCTCGACACTTGATTGGCCTAGCGTTTGGCCCTTCCATGCAGACGAAGCAAACGGCACCTGTTGGTTACACAAAAAGAGGCGGAAGTGAAGGCCAGAAACAGGATCAGCAGCGCTCACAACAGTCGGTTCCATGGTGTTCTTTCCACCACCCCTGTCGCCTTATTCCCATCAGACGGGCAGCCTGAAATCCATCCACTCGGCAGGGGCGGGAAGATGCTCGGCTCCTCTTCTCGCGTGGCGTGGTCTCAAGAACCCCTGTCCTCTCATGAGTACCCCTCAGACCGGTGAAATACAATTCAGCACGGGTGCAGCCCACTTCCTCAACTTTCCTCTCACCGAGTCTTCTCACTTCAGCCTCGACTCCTTCGAACTGACCGACCGACCGACCAGCACAGGATACGCCAATCGCCAGTACCAGAGTCTCTATCGGCACGCTCTCTGATTCTAGCCTGCCAGCGCGCGCAACGCTGTGCTCCACCGAAGGAGACATCGCACAAAGCAAACAACGAGAACGACAGCGTCTCGAACTTGCGCCAGACGGGCGAAACATCCAGGCGACTAGGCTCAGGCCACGGCCAGCAGTATCTGCGACATCCGTCAAGGCCGAGGAGCAACGGCTGCAGAAACCGACAGAGAGAGACAGCGGCAGCAGGAGTACACCCCCCTCAGAGAAAAAAGAGAGTGAGGGAAAGAAAGAAAAAAAAGAGCAGAGCGGCATACGCATACCTCCAAGCACAAGCACGCACACGCACGCAGCAGCAATACTTGCCGTCTTTTCCTTTGGTTCATCCCCCCCCAGTTTCGGCCGAGTGTATGCTGTCAAGCAGGCCTGTCTGTCTCTCTTCACAACGGCATTCTAGCCTGACTCCCTACCTCCATTTCCACTCTGTATTCCACGCCGAGTAGTTCTTCCTCCGCCTTTTGTTCCTGGCCGAGTCATCAACCCTCCTTTCCTTTCCCCTACCATACCCTCTTTCCTGTACTCCACTCGCGCACAAGGGGTGCCATTATGTGGCAATGGCTCTCGTGAGACCGTAACTCCCTCCCCCACCCCCTCCCGGTGAGGCGCAATTTTCTACGCTCCCCTTGTGCTTCGCTGTGCCTGCTCACTCCTACTGCTTGCTGCTTGTCTCTGCCGTATACCTTATACAGGTCACAGACTGTGGTACTTGGCCTCGCTACTAGGCTCTGTCCAACACACCCTCTCTCGTTGCATCAATCATGGTAAGAGATGTCCCTGCTTCCCGGCTGGCGGCAGCGTGCATGGGATATATCACCGATCTTCCCCAATGTCATTTGAGCCCAGCCGCTGTCCCAGCACCCGCATCATTTCACACACATCGTTCCCTTATATCTTTGTTAGCCCTGGCTGTTCCCGTTTGCTCTGGCAATTCTATCCCTTCCTCTGCCCTATTGCACTTTGAACGTGCGGTGGATTGATTTCATCTTAGAATCACAATCATCTCAGAAAGCGCCGGGTCCCCGGCCCCGAAGACGACTCTTCAATAGTGCCGGGACATCACAGCTCTTCGCCTTCTCCATATGCCAATATACACTTCTCTACCCTTCACCCCGAGACCCAAATCCTGATCAACCAAGTCGCGGACCTATACAACATTCCTGGTTTCCGGCTTCACCAAATCCTTTCCAACACCTCGCAAATAGAAAACGCTCACAAGAGACAACGGCTTGTATCAGGCTACTCCATGTCTTCTCAGTACGCAGGAGGCTCTCTTCCTGAGGACTATGAAGAGAAGGCTCCACACATTGGGCAGCATGGCCTTGCCAACGTCGAACTAGATCGTTCTTCAGGGTTTCCAGGTCCTGTCGTCAATGGATTAACACAGGGGATGCAGACGCTGGCATTGGCGTTCTGCCAAAACTGTTGGAGCACCTGTGCTGTTACCAATGATGGTATGTATTGCGGCGTATCAAACAATCGTTCAACCCTTGCTGATCCAATAACCAGGTTATCAGCCCCTTCCTGGGTCAGAGGTTGCTACTTATGACTATGGAACCAACAGTAACAGACCCTATGAGGTTGAGAAACCCCCTTCAGCGCAAGTTTCTCAACCAGACGTCTACGTCCCTCCTCCAGTTGTCTCTAACACCCAAAATCCATTTCCGGCCGGAGACAGCAATTTGCTGGGCTCCTATGTGTCCAGCTATCAACCTGTACATGAGGACCCTAATCAGACATTGGTGGCCCAACACTCCGGACCTGACACCGGTGTCTACGTGACTGGGGTATCGGCTCCGTCCTTCTATTCCACAACACTCAGTGGTCATGTTGGTGGTGAACCCAGTTACTCGAACGCAAACACCCTTGATCGTCGTCTGACTTCGAGGGAGACTCTGCCGCCTACATACGGCGGCAACATGATGGATATGGTCATATCTCCAGCGTTACAAACTCCCACATCTGTGCCTGTTACGACTGCCAGATTTGCTATGGACTCAACATACCCCATGTCCTGTGTCAAGACTGAGGACATGGACGGGCCTATTGCCAACACTCACGCCAACGCTAGTCTTGATGTTGTTTTCCCCAATCAGCGCCCACCAGCCGCAAAGCGTGGCCCTTTCAAGGACCAAAAGGCTCGGGAGGAGACAGCAGCAACAAGGAAGAACGGTTCCTGCATTCGATGCAAGATGCAGCGAGTGAGAGTAAGCATCACAGAGAGGTTTAGAATGGTGGATTCGACTGCTGACAAACGATATTAGTGTAAGACTGATCCAGATGATCCGAAAGGGCCGTGTCTGGGCTGCAAGCCAAGATCGAACACCAATCATCACAAACAACTTATCCGCCAGCCCTGTGTACGCCACAAAATCACGGAATGTCATTTCTTCAAAAAGGGTCAAGCACCTGGTTTCGAGTGGACCCAGCGTTTCAACAACGGCATTGTAGACAACATCAATAACTGGGCGTCGAATGAAGTGAGGATTGTGCGCTTGTGGGAGGGTTACACGCCCAGCAGTATGTGGGTTCAGCTCTCTGTTCGAGAATTCGTCCCACAACCGGGCGACAAGCTGGAACGGACTTGGGTTACCGAAGAAGGTGAAAAGAAGTCTGTGGCGATTCCCACGTATGCCATCACGAACCTGGACGACGCGCAGACGGCGTATGAAGATTATATCAAGAGAGGCGTCGTTGAATGCTTCAACTCGGTCGTGGAGAGTGTGATGGGTGTCAGGGATCGACTGCTCTTCGAGACCTACCTCAAAGCTTGGAAACTCTCGCAGGATCCTTCAACGGCTCAAGATGAGAAGGACCTTCTGCTTCAGACGCTGGAATTGTGGATGGCGGTCCGCTTGACGACGAAGTCAATAGAAATTGTTGGGGACGACACGCTCGGAATGACACGCGATATTCTGGACAGCAGCAGCCCGCAGCACGGACGCATCCCCCTTCCGCCGGTGATGGGAGCTCAATTGGATTTGGTCCTCATCCAGCATATACAGACGAGACTTCGACGAGAAATGCTGGAAAAGCTCCAAAAGATGACGCTGCAGAATAAGCAGAAGACTTGGTTGACCACCTACCTGGTGACGTTTATGTTGCTGCACAACATCGCTCTTGTGACGGATCACGATGCTTCATACGCCAGGAAGCATGGTATGAAGGTGAGTTGTGATGGGAGACCAGCAGGCTCTTCAGCTCAATGGGGGAGCAGCCATGAGTTGCTTGGCAATGAGGTTGCTAACAAATATTTTTGCCCTGGCAGACAAAATTCGCAAGGCAGACAGATGTCCAGGAATACCATATGGGTAAGTGAACAATAGCTGGCTGAGGCGCTTGCTTTATGTTCAGCGGTGGCCCAATCTGTTTGGCTTTTTGTTGAGTAAGACATGCTGACGAAAGCCTGACGAGCAGGAGGAACGATTCTCCTCGCGTACTTCCACTACTGCAACAAGGGAATCTACCCATTCTCCGAGGATTGCAGAGACCAGGACTTGCGGACGCTGGCCCAGCTGGACGACGACGCGGTGCAGTTTATCCACTACACGCGCGCAATGGCAATGCAAAACAGTCAGTGGCAGCCCATGTTTCCTAAACCAAGCCCCCCCCCCCTCCTTGTGACCGATACTGGAGTATTTTGGGGGTGGTGTCTGTGTGTCTGTGTGACTGTTCTGTGCTAGAGAGATGCGCATCCCTTGGATCGACAGTGTGACAGGCCAACCAACAAGCTGGGAGTGAAGACTGACGCGATTGAAACTAGAACGCGAATGGGAAGAGGTACAACGAGCCAACCAGTACGAGCAGCCATACTTCTTCGTCAGCCAGCTCTTCCAGCGAGACTGGCAGCCCCAAACCTGGGCATATTAATCGAGGTGGGTAGGTGGGCAGGTGGAGAGAGGGATGGAGGCTAGGAGATGAGGGGGAGGGCGATACTTTCCGTTCGGATCTTCCAGGTTGTTTTTACCGGGACTGGGGAGGGGTGCACACACTAAAGCGACGTGCAGAGGCGCAAAGCGGGAGGACCCAAAAGACAAGTCATTGGCTTTTAAAGGTTTGGCATTGAAGGCGGTGTTCATCTCATGCTTTCATTTTCTTCAGATTTGTTTTTTTTTGTCATTCGCGAGCAGGCCGTTTGATACTTACTTATTCTTCTCGTTCGACCGGGACTCTTTGAATCGAAGAGGTCCACCTCGGTCTGTCTGTTTATTCTACGGAGCGATGGCGACGGCAATGGAGGGAGAATGCATACCGGTGGCTCTTGCCCATCCTTTTTCTTTCCTTTCATCTCACTTGCTCTACTGTTACTCTCAAGGGGAGATATCATGGCAGGTTTGCGTGTGGGCAGGGGAAGAAAAGAGAGAGGGGGAGGTTTCAACGAAGTTGACGACGATGACGATGGGTGGCAACACATGATCAGCAGCCGAGGCTTGTTGTTTCTGTTGTCCATAGTAACTTTGTGTGTTTGTACTCGTCCAATGGTTCCGTTCAGCGCATCGCCGTGCCGACATTGTGCATGTCCCATGATTGACTGTGGCGAATGCCAAATGTCGGCGTATTTTGTGCCGTGTTACACCGCGACATATAGGTCGGAACCTCCAAGAGTTCGCGATGGGCGTCAGAGACAAAATATGGTTGAAGTCGAGGAGTGAAAGACCCGGAGCTTATCGAGTTCAGGATTTTGCCTTTGGAGACTAGGAAGTTCCAGGTCGACCCCCACCTCTCGCTAATGGTTCAACCAGAGGATGGGCGCACATGATGTTTCGCTGCGTTCTGATATGAAAAGCTCGAACACATCGTCTTGGCCGAGAATGGCTCGAGCTGTGCCGATCCGCCATGTGCATCGTTGGACAGGGTCCTGCAGGTGTTCTAACAGACGTGTGTCCGGTCGAATGGTGTGGAGTTGGCGCGGTTCTATTCGTAGAAATCCTTCACCGGCCCAATGCAGACTCCACTTTTCATCAGATTTCATATGCATCTCTGGTTCGCGGGCCGGTCCAGTGCTGTCAAAAAAAAGTTAAAAAAATCCAAGACAAGATGAGAAAGATACACATCATATTCAGAGAATCTTTGTGTGTATACGCGCGCGCCAGGCCCAACTGACATGTTCGTGCGGTCGATGGGACATCGGAATGTTTCAAAGTCGGGTGGCAATCTGGGGGAGGACGGGAGGTTGAATGATGGATCAGCGGGATGGAGAATAGTGACTGGCGGGATGGGAACTGGGAGATGGGGAATGTGGTGTGGTGTTGTCGACTAAGACATGTCAGGCAAGCAACTCGGATGCAATCCGGTCTGGACTTGATGTATTTCCCTGTTGGCTTGAGGGAGTATTTCGGATCCTAAGGGTGTGCAGGTCTGAGATGGTTGTCGGTAAGGCAGGCCTCGAACAAGCCTTGATTGACGGAGGGAGATGGGGGAGGGGGCGTGAGGAAGACGTGAAGAAGAAGGAAAAAAACCCTTGAAGACCCCCCTCTCGCCTTCTTTTCTAAGTAGACGACATGCCGAACTGAAATTACGGTACGAAAAACGAAAACAAAGAACAGATTCTTCCCGAGGTTCGCTGCATTTTCGTTTCCGCACTGCGGCCAGAGTTCTCAAGGATGAAATAAACAAACATTGGGTTGGGCGGTAAAGGGAAGAAACTCGGCGAGTTGCACAAAATTGACCCTGAGCTTGCAGCACTTGAGGTCGCATGACGAGGTTGCTCGCATCTTTCCCGGCCGGGTCTTATTGTCTTTGCCGGCAGTTTCGGAGGAGTCACGATGGTGAAGGAGGGCAGGGCCAGGAGGTGAGGTGACGTTCAGCCGGGAAAGTGTGGAGAACCAACGGGAAGTTGGGAATGCCTTACCTAAGGCAAGGTCCTCCCCTCCTCCTCCCCGCCGTGCCGCCGTCAACCTTGCTTTCCTTGGAGGTTCCTTCCAACTGAAATGGATGGGGCGCCGTGCACGTACCAGTCAAAGACCCATAAATTCCACATCGATATTCCCGACATGGAAGTGACTGGGGTGGGAGCGCAGGGGTCCCTCGCTCATCGAAAAAAACGGGAGGTGCGACCGGAACGAACTGTAAGTGGTCCCAGCCATCGGCGTCAGGGGTTGCGGGTCTCCTGTCCCGTTCGCCTACCGCCCGGCTAGCTGCTTACCTTATTTTACATGGGTGTAAATGCAAGCGCATCCAGCAAAGTCCCAATATTGCAGACGACCATCTCTTTCCCCTCGTGCTGGGCCTGTTCCTTCCTGCCTTACCGAGTACCTTACTCTTACCTTATCAATGATTTCGCCATCACGAAGGCTTCCAGATTCCTCACTAAGATATATAACAACCTCAGTACCTCATCTAAGCACGCAGAGTATCATATTGATATGCCTGGTGTCTTTTCCTTTTCCTCCCGCCCCCCAATCTCGTACTTCAAGTTTTCCGGGCATGCCTTTTTCACTTGGAGCCCTCCACCGCTCGCTTCCTCTCGGCTGTGTTTGTTTGAGAATATTTCTTTTCTTTTCTTTTCGCATTACATGCTCGTTGTCTGCATGTCTCCAGTTGCGTGCATCTGTGGGACAAACGCCTCGCCTAGTGCCCACAGACGCATCGTCGCATCTGCACTTCAGTTATGGGTACGTACCTAAACCTACCTAACCGGGACCTCAGGGCACCTGCCTTCCATCTCTGCCCGGCTTTGTACAGCACAGTGGATGCTAATTCCGAGCATATTCTTTGTTGCTTTTGCTGCTGGACACCAGCTACGGTACCCATGCCACCGACTCCACGTTGAAACATGGATAGCTTAGACACACATCCTCCATTTCGCTCTCACGGTCTACCTATCGGTAAAGCTCAATGTGCCAGTCAGTCAACCAGAGTCCTGCGACTGTCTTGCGTGGCTTTTGAGCACACCAACTCCCTCTCCCTCTCTTCCAGACTCATCTTCGGGACTGCCTCTGTGGCCAGCTTTTTTTTCCCTCCTTCCCCTGTCGCATTCTCGACTCAGACCCTACCGGCGTGCAGCTTAGCACCTCTCCTGCGATACGCCGTCTGCTCTCAAGATGGCCGTCGGTTCTTACAATTCCTTGAGATCGAACGAGGTGGGACGAGCAAAACGGCAAGCAGCAGCGCCGATTGATTTGTTGAGGCGCTTCATCAATCTCGCAGAGCAAAGGAAAACCTGAGCTTCGGGTGACCAGGCCTTCGAACATTGATCCTATCGATTGGTCAAGGGCCGCGGGTCACTCATCGGGGCAATACGAGCACACGAATCGAATCGGACACCACCTACCATCGTCCCCGGAGCGCACAACTCAACTTGACGGCCCGGTTCAAGGCGCGAAGACGGGCGACAACACCAAGCAAGGCTCTGTGCCGTAGCTTAGTGCTCCCGATCACCCACCCAACCGTCATCGTCCCGAGGATTCGAATATGCCGTGCTACACGATGGCCGTAAGAGCTTCCAATTGTTCGTGCACCCAACCCCGTCGCATTTTGATGCCCGCTCTCTCACTCTGCGCCTGCCTCGTCTGCGGATGTTTCAACAAGCAGCGGAGGCGCTCGCCACAAAACGTGTTTTTCCCACTGCGCATCGAGGTGGGATCGATCATGTCTCTGATCGCACACCCATTCCCCACCGCATTGGATTGCTGAAGTGCCTTCCCGACGCCGAGTGAGGTAGCTTTGGTGGTCCATGTTCGCCCAATGTCGACCTCACCACGCGTACCCTGCTGCTGCAATCTGGTGCGCGTGCTGTGCGGCTTGCCTCCTCTTATCCATCATGGTAACTCACAATCTGCATGGAAGCGTACGACTGTGGCATCGTTGCTAACAACGATGCATTCGACAACACATTGCAAACGGTGTGTCATCGAGTCCGTCAAAGCTCCGTCACCTTCGCAACTTCAGCAGACCCAAATCGCGCCATGCGTGCTGCGAGAAGCTGGCTGGTCTGTCGCGCCACAACCCAACCTGATGTTTATTTCGCAGTATTTTTTGAACGCCCCTCCCCACAGTGTGCATCGCGGGCGATCAAATTGCTAGTTTACTGTTCTTAGCACAAGCAATGCACGGTTACGTACGTAACACCTACAATGGGCACATAGCACGTATCAGTAGCTCCCTTGTAGAGCCGCTGGCTTCCTCTCCATTCTAGCTCCGCGTTGTCTAGTTTGCGCTCTCTGGACGGCTACATATTGCATCCAAAGTGCTAATCTAATGTGCGTGTCCCTCCCTCCATTGCAACGGGTTGCTGCGTTTGTCGTTCTCATCCCTCGCAGCTTGCCACAACTTGCTACCCACCAAGAAGCGCATTCGAGAGACAATCAGAGCCATTGCAACCCCCCTCCCAGTCCCTGAGGACATTACCTTACTCTACGGAGCCCGTACGTACTCAATCTTTTCTTTCCCTGGTCCACCACCACTGCATCGGCTCCTCTCTTCTACATTGTTCTTCCGGTTCCATTCAAACCCCACTGGTCGTACAGAACGCATCTTCTATCGCTCTATCAGCTCTCGTCCTTTTTCCTCTTTTTCGACACCATCGTCCATGTCTCTTGCCTTGAGCAGAAGATATGCCCGGCGTGGGTACCCAGGAAGCCAGAGGGTCGCCAGGTCAAGGGGAGATGAGGCACAACCGGCCTGAGATGGGGTGCGCAGTGCATCCTGGTTTTTTTTTTTTCTCTCTCTCTCTCTCTCTCTCTTCCCCTTCACTTCTTCGATTGTGTTTTATTCCCTTCCACATCAGGTTGGGGTTGGCCATCGCAATAACGGCCTAGCTCAGCCCGGACCAGCCCAGATCTTCTTTTCCTCACATATTGCTTCTTTCTCGCCGGGTACCTGCAAGAGCATGGTGCACTTTCCCACCCCCCTGGCGTTGCGCAAGTCCACCTGATGGGCTGGCCACTTATTCATACTTGCACTCGCAAAAGCCTCCACGCCTGGGAGAGCAATGAGAAAAAGAACACCAGGAAGAAAGAAAGAAAAAAAAAGGCGGAGGAAACGAGAGAGGGAAAGAGAGAAAGAGTGAGAATGGCAGGTATTGATTAAGGTATTGCGTGGGCGTGTGGTGGAAGGCACTACGCATGTGATGTACGTAGTAAGGCAGGGAGGAGAGGTACCTTTGAAGTCAAGGTCAAGCAAGTGCAAATGTCCGTCCATCTTTCCGTCTTTTTCAATTCTCCCATCCTTCCTTCCAATTGCACCCCACCCACGCCCCCCCCCCCCCCCCCCCCCCCTCACCCCACCACCCCACCCACCCCCCTCCTCCCCTTTTTCCCCTTTTTTTCACTCCCCCCACCCTCCCCCCCCACCCCCCCCCCCCCCCCCCCCCCCCCATGACATTCCGTGCAACGAGGTATCCGAACCTGCCTACAGATGCTTTCCTTTCCTTACCTTACCTACCTACCTTACCTTCCTTGTTCAACTTACAGATACTTGACGTTGGGTTACTTTACGCACCCATCTTCCATTTCATGTTTGGGAAGGAATGATCAATTATCGCAAGGCAAGGCAACGCAAGGTACCTTCAGGTAGGCAGGCAAGGGAATCTCGGCATGTACCCTCCCGTCCATCTTTGCTACATGGCAGTGGACTGTGGTGCACTTTGGCAGGCACCCTGCATCTGCATCTCCCTTCAAGTTCTGTTCTTGCCGTGCTACCTTACCTCAGGCCGGAACTCACCTTTTCGTGTTGCCGTCTACTTCGTACACCTTGAGGTAAAGTAGGTATTCCCCAAGTGTTGTCTCAAGGTAGGTAAGGTAAGATACGTTAGTTCCTTTCATTTACCTCGCCGCGGAGGCCTTGTCTTGGCCCATCCTGCCTTTCGATTTGTTCCTTGCCTGCGTTAGTTCCCAGGGTAGAAACTACCTGTGGTTGTTTTACTTTATTTTATTTTTTTCGCCAATTCACTCTCAGTTGCCATTCGCATGCCTCTCTGGCCCGATGTGAGGTCGGGTTGGCTCCATCAGCACCTCCCTTCCGTTCTTTACCAGCTGCCTATGTTCCTCCGCTCTCGTCTGCAATTTCTTCTTCTTTTCACAACCAACTCCCCATGGCTTAAATGTCTTGATGACAATCTCACACCATCACCTCGTTTCCTGTCTCTGGCTGGCCCTCCCAACGGCCTGGCTCACCTGCTACCTGCCCTTGCCGCTTTCCCGCGAACTAAGGTAAAGCAACATACCGCTGCTTCTTTGCGCGCGCATGCACACGCCCATATCTCTTTCTCGTCATCCACGCCCACATATCCACGCCCACCTACCTAGGTAGCCCACTCTACGCATGTGGCCGTCGACCGGGCCCGGATACCACCTAGAGGAAAGCCAGCTCTGTCTATATCCGTTCGTACAGCTTCGGTGCTCTGCTTCACGACCATATCTACTTACCCTTCAACAACTCCCTTCCCACCTTCATTCCCGTGTGCAAAACCCCTACACAGACAGGCGCAATTCGGGTAACCACTTTATGGGACCCATACATCGAGCGGCTTCCCGCTATCTCGCCTGTCGTCCCTACCCGTTCTGTCCTCCCTATTCCTTGCCACCGAATTCCCTGAGCCTGCCCTTTCTTGCTTCTGCTCCTGCTTTGCCGCTGAAATATCCTCTTCACCGACTGGCCTTGCCCGTGAAGCAAGTATATTAGGCTTCTGCCAGATCATGTCAGATCCTCGCCATCTCTCTCACAACCGTTTCTTCTCCAATCAACGCCATTGTCTTCCGCACCAGCCTTTGTCTTGTCTTCTCTTCTTCCCAATCCTTTATACAAGTCAGTCTCTGCCACGCCTACTCAGTCTCTTCCAGACGCTCCTCAACTTCAAGCACACCTTGGTAGTCATTGGCTCCGCCGTCACTACGTCCGCTTCTTCTTAAAGCTTGTTCCGAGCCTCAACCTGATTCAAAGTCGCTTTCTTCACGCCCACGCTTCTTGGCCTTACATCCCACGCCGCACGGCAGACAGTCAATATCAAACAAACGTTTCCAGGTTCGTTCCGAACATGCCCCCTGCCACTGCTTACTCATGTTTCGCCCATGGTCATCTTCTGAGAAGTCTGATTTCAGTTCTCACATCAGCAAGATGGCGTCTAGTGCAGTTGGTCCGGTCGTGGGTGCTACCACAGCAGCCGCTGGCCATCACATTCACCACCTCGGCCGCAACGCCCCAGTCGCGGACGTTCCTGTCATCCCCACTGGCTTTCCCGAGACAGTGGTTAACGAATCAGCCTGGACCGGCCCGCAATTTACCAAACAGTCGCAGTACACTTACAGCCTCACTAATGCGGACCTTGACGAGCTCGCTGCCGCGCTCAAGCACTTCAAGAGTATGCTAAAGCCTGCCCACCTCATGCTACCATTGTCCGAAGGCTGACTTTTGGTGCCAATTTAGCTCTGGGCCTAGACGGCGATCTCGTCAGCCGGGACAACTTCCCTCTGCCGACCCTCGGTGCCACTTTGGGTGGCATTGCCCGTGACATTCATCAAGGCAAGGGCTTCGCTGTAGTCCGCGGCATTGACCCCCAGCAGCACTCTGTCGAAGATCTTACTATCCTGTACCTTGGCGTTCAGGGATATGTTGCCAACCAACGTGCTCGCCAGGACAAGAAGGGAAATATGCTTGGTACGTTGACATTGTGCCGTTCTTCGTCTTTTGGACAGTCCTTGCTAACCATAATCGACAACAACAGTCCACATCGTTGCCGACAACACAAGCCAGGCTAAGGCGGATCACCATCGCCATTCTACTTCAGCCATTGTAAGCTTTACCACCATTGTCTTTCCTTGCAAACTACTGACAAGGCCATCCCTAGACCTTCCACAATGAGGAGTCCGGCGATGTCATCAGCTGGTTGACCCGCAACACTGCTGCTGCCGGTGGCAAGTGCATCATTGCCTCTGCTCACACCGTCTACAATGTTCTTGCAGCCACTCGACCTGACATCATTCGCACCTTGTCCCGTTCTGACTGGCCCTTTGCCCTGTAAGTAAACAGTCCCAGCTGCCCACCAGTTCTCCATTGTTTCCGAGCTGTAGCCTGACCAGACCTCAGTCCCAAGTTCCAGTGCCGTCCGATTCTCTTCCATCATGACGGAAAGATCATTATCAACTTTGGTCGCACTCCTTTGATGGGCAACTCAGCTCATCCCAGACCGGTACACTTTCCATCCTTGTCAGCTCGCCAGATTGAGGCTCTTGATGCTGTCGAAGCAATTGCGAAGGCTACTCAGATGGAGATCCAGACTCGTGCTGGCGATATTCACTTCATCAACAACTTGGCCATCCTCCACCGTCGCGAGGCCTTTGTCAATGGCCAAGGTGCTAGCGAGAAGCGTCACCTTGTACGCATGCGCGTGCGCAATGAGCAGCTCGGCTGGTCTATTCCCGATGCCCTCAAGCGCGAGTGGCATGATGCTTTCGACAAGCCTGCCGACCGCGTCTGGCACCTGGAGCCGATGCCTGACGCGTTCTTCCCCCTCAGAAAGTACCCCAACTGACTCTGCACATTCTGGTCTTTGATTTTCTTGCTAGGACGCCTAATGAAGAATCACCAAACAAAGGGAGAAAGAGGCGTCATGGTTGCATTATTTGGACTTGCATGTTTCGAACCCGAGAAACTGGGCTGGGCTTCTTTCTGCGTGGAGTCAATCACCGCATCTTCTTTTGTTCGAGTTTCCTTTCGCAACATCTCACTTTACCCCCCTTGCACCACAAAAGTTTATTGTCGTTTCCTCGTCGTTTACGGTCAGAAAAGCACGGAGTCCATTGGAGTTCACACAGTAGAACCCGGCTGGGAAAAGCATGTATACAATGGTTGGGATGTTGAACCCGGCGTTGTTATTGTATAACCTAATAAACCTTGACCGTCAAGACCTGCCCGGTATGCGAAGCTTGAAATGACTTCGGCAAGCCTGGTTCTAAGACATGTGGCACTGAAATCCCGGCACGCGTCCGGCTGTCAGTGAGTTGGCTGAGGATAAGTAACGGCAGCCATTGGTCACACGACCGCGGAGATGGGAAATCTATGCCCATGCAGTACCGGTCAAACAGCCAACCAATGGCTGAACATATTCCGAGACATCGGTGTACGCCTGTCAACGCGTCCAAAACGGAACCTCATTTCATACTTTCAGCTTCTCGGTCACACAAGGCCTGGGTTCCTCCCTCGCGGATCTGACGGAGTTGCTCATCGCGAGCTGCGGCAGTTCACAGAGAGATAACATACCTGAGCCAAAGCAGACAATTATCTGCATCAGACTCCAGCATGGACTCCGGTCAGTGCTTTATTGTGAGATTGCCGCATTTGGTTTCTGTGAAGTTGGTATATCTTGCTTCATTACACTGACGATTGCGGAATCAGGAAAACTGCCCCGTTATGCATGGAAGAACGCCCGCTTGGTCTCTCTGCGGATCCAACATTGCTTCTTCGCCGCCTCTAATGTAGAAAGACGTGCATATGACGATCCCGTATTCCCAGCCCCAAACGACAGCCCTCTCAGTCTCTGATGGACAACAACTCAGCTGCAAGGAGGAAAAGCAACGATGATGCGAACATACATCAATGTCTGGGATCCTCAACGGTGAGGCCATTGATCTCTGCTTTGCAAAGCAAGTATGGCGTCTTGACCGGCAGACCAGCTGACCGATATCTTAGACGGGCATGGAGTTCGCGATTTGCCATGGCCAGAAAGACCACTCGAGCATCCTGACCTCTAGGGGAGGCGACAGCCGCCTAGGAGGGCCGAGGCCTTTGTCGAGACATGCAAAGAGCCACTAAGCGCTTCTATTGACAGTGTGCCTTTGGTTTTTCCTGCATTTCTATTGCACTTCTCTTAGGGATCGGCAAGCAAGCGAGCGCGTGGCTGCAGCTCGTGGCGGAACGGCAAGCAGCTTTTGACACCTGCAATACGCTGGTATCAGTGTGTATGGGCATGTACAATTTCATCGCCTGCATGGGAATGCCGGATCGCTGGCTACAATCTATGGCCCCGGGCTGGCGCCCAGGGCAGAAGCGGGAGCAAATCTACGGCGAGTTTGCGTTCGCACCCCTACAAGGGAAGGGAGGAGCGAAAAGAAAACGCGGTATGCATGAGAAGTGGGCAGTGAAAGAGGACGCCGCCATGCGGGAACTTTTGGAGTGTTTTCCAGAAATGCATCAGCTCCGTCTCAAGGACCCCTACGCCGGGATGTTTTCTTGCTTTTGCCAATGTCTTCAGTCCGGTCCTAGTCGCCTGGAGGACCTGGGGTTTTACGATGACGCTGACCACCTGGTGATCCTGGGCAGACACGTTGCTTGTCACCGACGAGCAGGATACGTGTTCCATGCAGACGAGACGAGGGTGAAGTATGAGGAGTATCCGCACGAAATTCAAGGGTGCATGTCAAGGAAATTTGATTTTTGCCGGTTGGTTTGCAACAGCCTTGCACCCATAGCAAGCTTGACGTGATTACCTAATTGGAAATGGTGAGAAATCCGGCCGTGGTCCGAGGTCGGCATTACCGGCTTGTCCTTCGCTAGCAGGTCTTGAGATGGATGTGTGCAGCCAGCGCCCCCGCTTCTTGCGTTTGTACATTTTTTTTATTTTTTTTTTGTTACTTCTCTGCCATCCCAGGACTCGATGTTTTCTTTCTTTTTCCCATCAAACCATGGCGGCATAGCCTGTACACGACGGGGAGGTTGTCATCGGCTCCTAGCGTGGGCGATCGATCGGAGGGATAGAAACGGGGCCCATTTTGCGAGAAGAGGGACGCTAGGATGATCCACCTTTGGGAGGAGGAGGAGTCTGGTTCGGAACGCCTAGGAGAAGCGGCGGAGACATTGAAGACACGTACTGTGGAGCACAAGAGCTCCAGTAATAGTTTCTTCTTCTCAACAGCGCGCCAAGACGAGTACGAAGGAGTGGAAGAAGAAAGAAGTGACCATGAGTGACGAATGGGTTGTATGTAAGTGCGGGGGGTTGTCACAAAACCCTAGGCCTAGAATCGACTGGCTGACACCTGCGTGGAATCACTAATCAACTTGGATGAGTCCTGTTTGGGAAGACTATCGTTGAAAGAGCTGCAGGTTGCTACAAGCGCGGACATGAAGGCCCAAGTAAAGTGGACGCACGGTGATTGACGTTGAAAGGTTGGGACAAGGTGCAGTAGGGCTTCCCCGCGATGCTCGCTTCGCGACTTAGGTGTCAGAATCTGTGTAGCTAAAAGATGCGATGGTCGGGGAGCTGGAGCTGGAACTCAGCCGGGAGAAACATGGCCTTGAGGGAAAGAGTTGATTGGGGCGTGGGGGAGGGAGCGGACGATGGCCATGAAGAAGGAAAAAGCAAGCATGAGCGACGGGTGTTGCGATTGCTTGGTGTTACTTGTACGGAGTATTAGTTGTGTGGATGGATGGATGGAGATTGCAGCCCGATTGACGTCGGTTCGTCAACGGCTGAAAGTGACCTGGGAATGCGTTGACAGTGATGGGCTACAGAGCTGGCCCGGGAATGCCTCCGCGCATTCGGCGGCAGCAGTTCATTTCAGTCCAGCCTAAGTCAGGGTAAGGGAAGGTAGGAATACCCGCGGACTCTCACGACTGAATTCTAGGGTACCTGAGAGTGCCATGGAAAGTGAAGTCGATGTGTACCTTATCGCGTGCTTAGGTAAGTAGGAATCATGTCAGATTGACATTCATCATTCAAGGACCAAGAGCCATCACTCAGAGACGGGAGTCTTAGGGCACCTACCTTACCTAACTATGTACTTTGTAGCACAGGCCAAGGAGCCATCTGCCGGAGCAGCCAGACCAGGCCGTGTCATTGGCTGTTGGCTGTGCGTCGTCGGGACCGGATCCGCCTTCCCGGTTGAGCTAAGCCGCGAAGGTAAGCTGCCGATGGGGCCACGCATCGTCGAATGAGAAGGCGCCGCTCCCAACGACAGATGCCCCCTAACCGCGAGCCTCCCTACCTTGAGCTCCTCCTGGCCGCCTCAGACGACACCTCCCCATCGCGACGTTATCAAACCTTCTCTTACGGATACCTGACCTTACAGCAAAGAGGCATTGGATGGCCTTGCGCACACGACACACACCTGACCGCCCTTTGTTTGCTTCTTCGCTTTCGCCCGTCCTTCCCGCCCTTCCCGTTCTGCAAAGTTGCCTTTTCCTTCCCATCGCACTGACCATCCAGGTGGCCAATTGGGGAATCACGGACGTTGCTCCCGAGGCCTGGGGATCGACTGCCCGCCGCATGTGTGTCCAAGAAGATCCCTTCTTTCCTGCATCGGCACCCGTTATACCCTACTGCCGCACCTCACAATCGGTCCATCCAACCGCCTTCAGGCGCACACGTTTCACTCTGCATCGTGTCTCGCCTACGCCAACCTCGGTTTGCCCGCCTGATGGCCTGATAGTGCCGCTTTGAGAGCTGCATGTCCATTCTGGGCACCATCCACTTCAAGAAACAAGCGCTCCATACATGGGATTGTACCCCCGAGTGTGAAACGAATCCTGCTTTGACGTACTTTATTCTACTTTGCCTATTCCACGCCCCCCTCTTTTGCCTACCTACCTACCAGGCTACCTTGCCTGCATACGAGCTCTGCGTCCCGTTGGTGTCTCGGTGCAACCTCCGGCAGTTTGTGACTGGACATCGCTAGCTGCAGATTCCCAAGCCAAGGAGTGTCGTGCATCGCCTGCAAGAAAAGCCTTCAGCGGACCGTCAACTCCGAAGGGGGTGACTTGTACCTCCTTTCAAGCGCCGGATCCCTCCCGCCACACTCTCCCTCTCTCATCGAGCACTGCGCAAATTTCAGTCCTCCACAGGGACTTCTTGCAGCAACTATGGCACCCCGCCAGGGTGGCTATCTCCGCGTTCCGGGACAGGAAGACGACTTTTCCCGGAAGCAGCCTCGTCGCAGCCGTTCCGGCTCCTCCGGCCGGAGGCAAAAAGCTCTGCCCAGCGAGAAGCCTCTCCCGGCCCTCCCGCCGCCGACGCCGACGTCCGGCGCCGCGTTTGTCGACATTGATCTACACGGTGACGGCTCTCACAACTCGCCCAGTAACCGCCGCCGCGCCACCATTGCTATCGCGCTCGCCCTGGCCTTTGTGGGATGTATGCTCGCATTTGTGGTCCTGGGCTTCGCCTGGGACAATGGCGGCGTGAGACGGGGCCCGAACGCATTGGACGGCTTGAAGAACCTCGAGAACTGCCCGTGTAGGCCGGACGATGACGTGCCACAGTACTTCAGGACGAGTCCGGAGTTGTGGGCGGGCCCGACGGCGACTGGTAAACCTGCCTTTATGGCGCAGACGAGAGTAATTCCGACGGGAACCTTTGTGCCGAATGCGCCGCTGCAGACGGATATCCCTATCGAAGGAATGGGAAGCAAGAATGAGAGCATTTTCAACATGATGGGGTAAGTTGCGTGCCATGTACACGGATAGAGGGGGGAAAGTGATTGCTCAACTCTCGGGCGTTTAGGTATCTTACCCCGTATCAACCGAGTCCTGGCTTTGGTGTTGAGGAATACGCGCTGCCGGAAGGAGCCGATATCGTTCAAGTTCAGGTAAGCCACATCAGAGCTAGCTAAGGCTGGACCTCAGTGGCTGCTTCTTAGGTCGCGATGGAAAATGCTTATTTTGACTAACCTGTGATAGATGCTCTCTCGCCACGGATCTAGATATCCCACCACAGGATCCAATGTAGCCGATTTTGGGCAGCGCATCGCAAAGGCTGGCAAGAAATTGAACGCCAAGGGTGCTTTGAAGTTCTTGAATAACTGGAAGTATCAACTGGGACACGAGATATTGGTTCCAAAGGGTTCGTTTTACTGCTATCTTGTCTGTGTCCTAAATCGCTGACCTTGTTATCCGCAGGGCGTCAAGAGCTGTTCGACTCTGGTGGGTGGCCTGATACTAGACAGTTCACGCAAAGGCTTGGAGCATCAAGACTAATGAGCGATTAGGCATTTTGCACTCGTACATGTATTCGTCGCTGTATAATCCGAACAGCAAGATCATTGTGCGAACAACTGTACGTCAGGAGTACTTACTACTAGCTTTTGAGGATTCGTGACTAACACGCTTGCAGACGCAAGACAGGATGCTGAAGTCGGCCGAGTATTGGCTGGCGGGTTTCTTCGGTCTCGAATGGTATAGTGCTCCACTTGACGCTTGTGAAGCTTACAGCTGACTAGGAAATCAGGACAAACAATGCCACCATCGAGGTCATCATTGAGCAAGACAGAGCGAACAACTCGCTCGCCGGCTACTTGAACTGCCCCAACGCTCGCAAGCAGAATGGAGGCGACGATGCTGCCAAGGTTTGGATCTCAAACTACCTCGCCAATGGTGAGCCTGCCTGCTGCTATTCTACGTAGTCGTACATGCCGCTGACAACTCTTTCCAGCTACTGCCCGGCTGAAAGATCTGGCGGAGGGATATGACTGGACCATCGATGATACCTATGCGGCTCAGACCATGTGTCCTTACGAGACGGTGAGAACTTCTGTCGGATAGGAGACTGTATTGCCTTTGACTGACCTTGAACCAGGTGGCATACGGCTTTAGCGTCTTCTGCGACTTGTTCACCTACGAGGAATGGGTCGGCTTCTCCTACTCCGTCGACCTCATGTTTGCCGGCAATAACGCATTCCAGAACCCCACAGGTGTATGTAAAGATCTCATACTGCGCTGAATGACCCGATATTGACAAGGCTGCAGCGCGCTGTTGGTATCGGCTATCAACAAGAGGTCATTGCGCGCCTCCAGAACCATACTCTGGGCTACTCTGGGTCTCAGATCAACGTGACACTCGACAACAACACAGTCACGTTCCCGCTCAACCAAAGCCTCTATTTTGACTTCTCCCACGACACAAACATCGCCTCCATCCTAACGGCGTTTGGCCTGAAGCAATTTGCTCAACTCCTCCAGCCAACGCAGTACCCGGGCCCGCACAACTTCACCGTCTCCCACATCACGCCCTTTGGCGCCCGGCTCGACATTGAGGTCATTAAGACGCCCAAGCCGTTCAAGGCCGATCGTTCCGGGTACGAGAAGGACGGCGGGGAGACCAGGTATATTCACTTTGTGCTGAACCAGAGGACCGTGCCGCTGGGCTGGAGTTTCCCCGATTGCGATGTCACGAGATTAGACGGTTGGTGCGAGCTCGAGACGTTTTTGAACGTGCAGCAGGGCATGCCTGAGCTGGCGGCCTATGATAGAGCCTGCCATGGAGACATTGATACCGTTCCGTACGGGACCGTGTATGATGGTAGACCCTTGTGAGAGGGTAGGTGCTTGTGACGATAGTGTTGTTGGCTCACGGTTGTGTACATATCTCATACTCTTTTCGATCGAAGGTGAAATTACGCCTGTTTACTGTAGGGTCTGTAGGCGGTGTTTGAATAATCTATTTGGGTGACTTTTGCAAATTCCGTGCATTTCAGTATTTTCAGCGGTGGAAATCAACGCAGAGGCCCCCATGGACTCGCGCATAGTATCCTGGTGCCGAGAACATACCTTGAATGGTATCTTCAGGTTATTAAGATTACATCGTTGTTTGTACCCAAGGCTCTGTCTCTTCAGAGCAGATTACGGTGATGGGTTGACGGAGTCGTCGTAACATGTGAGGGGGATAAATCAGTCTTGTAACCCTCGGCAACTCTTACCCTCTCCGGTACTTGGAGGCATATTAACCGGCACCATTTTAGACCCGGTTTCTGAAATGGCCCCATTGACGGTCGACTACAGAACTGCGCATGGCTATGAGATCCGCGGATGCTCATGTCGTTCGTCCTCTGGGTAAAGACGAGCAAAACAGCTGTCTATGTCTCAGTCCACATCCACACCCATACCCTCGTATGCAGAACTGAGCCCATTTTCAATGAAAAACCAGAAACCAAAGCGCCTTTCTGATTTAAAACTACATTGTGGTGCTAGACAGAATAATGTTCATCGCGTCAGCCGTAATCACGATCCTGTCGTCTCTGCCATCATGTATGCCCTACCCTCTTCGAACAACCATATACGACCATACCCATTGGAAAACTCGGGATCCCGTCCGCTCTCCCATAGATAAGCCAATGAAGGCCGGATTAGTAGTTGGGTCGGTGACGACCAGCGAATACCTGGTGTTGTATGTCTTTTGGTTATTTTTGGCGTTTTGGTGGAGATGTGTTGGTGTAGGTGGGTTCTGGATGCGTGGTGTTGATGTGATGTTGGTTTTGAGGATTGGGGGAACGTCGGACGAGGGAGGACGAGAAAAAAAATTGTTGTAGGCTGTGGGGTCGTATTGTTTGATGAGATTGTGACGGAGAATGTATTCTTTTATGAGGATTGTGGTTTGAGACGTGAGGGCGGCGCCGGTTTAGCTTGAAGTGTGTAACTTCGTGATAGTGGCAATAGAGGGGTTTTATCTGCCGACACCGGGGAACAAGATACATAATCAGGAAGCATCCGAAGGAAACATCTTATTACTCTGCGAATTCAACGGGTCCTGAGACAGAATCAACTCAAAGAGAGATGTATATGCTAGTATCCTTTGCTGGAGGGTAATTACGTACAGAGAAATTCCTCGAGGCTGAGCCTTTCTACGGACTTACATGCCTAGAACAAAATGAACAACAAATCACTTAAATGAGACTCGGATGGCTGGATCGTAGTATTTTCAATTCTCATAAGATTAACTGCAAGACGCAAACTTGCTCTCCCCACAGTGTGATATATCGTCATCAACATCTTCTATGTGCTTAATTTGATATCTTGCACCGACTCTTTCTTTCTTCAATAAAATTTCCCACCTAGGGTATCAAAAAATCGCTATACATCTGTTTCTATCCCTAACCCTCCACATTTTCCTCAATCACTAGAGGTGCTGGGACTCTTGGGGTCCTCTGCATCCTCTTCATCAATACCCCTGCCCTCGCTGTTGGCGATGGCGCTCTGCAGCGCGCTCGTTAGATCGACGTGGAACAGCGGCCTGTTGAGGCCGTGGACAACGACACCCTTCCTCCTAGGGCCGCCACCAACGTTGCCGGCGCCGGCGCCGCCCTTCCTCGAGCCCGACGAGACGGGGTCGATTTGGTCGTATGCGCCGTCCTTGCCCAAGGCCTCCTCGTCAATAGTCCTCGCGCCCCGCGCGTGCGTCGAGAGCTCCTTCTCGTTGGCCGCCTTCTCCGCGACCGCAGCCGCCGACTCCGAGCCGCCAATTTCGGCGACGCTGAAGATGGACTTCCACTGGTGCTGGGTGCCGTCGTTGCGGTCGACGGGGTAGCCGAAACCGGCGGCAACGAGAGCACGCTTGGTCCACCGGTTGTTGATGCAGGCAATGTGCCAGTTCACCTTGTCGGGGGATGCGTAGCGGTCGAGCTGGTTGCGGACGTCAATGAGCTGCTGGATGGACGTCAGGTCGACGTGGTTGACGGAGCTGAAGTCGAGGATGATGGCCTTGAGCGTCGGTCTGTTCTCCTCCTCGTGCATCTGGGCCTGCGCCTTCTTGGCCTTGCGGGACGGGCCCGGGTCGTTCCAGGGGCGGTCGCCCAGTCTTCCGTACGACTGCATGTTTGTGCGGCGCGTCCGGGCAAAGATGTAATCGGTGAGGTACTCGAGGGAGTGGCTGGCGTTCGGGTAGTTGAAGCCCTCGGAGAAGCGGTAGATGAAGATGCCGGGGTACGGCTCGTCCAAGGAGACCTCGGGGTTGGATCCGTCGCCGTGGTCGATGGGCAGGAAAACGTTGCGGGCGGCGTTATCGCTGGCGTTGAAGGTGCCGTACTCACCAATGACTTGTCGGTGGTCTTCGCCAATGACGTGGTCGCCGACGACGGAGTGAATCTTGACCTTTCCGAGGAAGCGTCCCTGGCTACGGAGAATGCGCCAGAGGAGCAGCACGGCAGAGATGCAGATTGTGGCGTAAATTCCGTTCTCGATGGAAGAGAAAATGGTGACAAAGACACCGACGAAGAAGATGACGACTTCAAGGGGCGAGACACGCCAGAATTGGTAAACAGTGTTGGGCGGCGTAATAAGATCGCCGACGGCATGGATAATGACTGCAGCCAGTGACGCGCTGGAGATGTAGAAGAACACAGCCGTGAGAGCGTAGATGGCGAGCAAGACAATAAGGCCAGTGATGACACCAGCGAAGGGAGTTCTGACGCCAGCCTTGGACTTGATAGCAGTACGACTGAACGAGCCCGTAGAGGGATACCCGCCAAGGAAAGGTGCGATGACGTTGGTAACACCAATAGCAACGAACTCTTGAGACGGGTTGATGGTGTAGTTGTTGACGCGACCGAAAGATTTCGAGATGGCAACGTGCTCAATGACCAACACAATAACGCTGGCAGGCAGGAAAGGCAAGAAAGCGCTGATGAGGTCGGTGTCGACCTTCGGGGCGCCAGCATTCTGGAAACCTGTAACTTTGGTTAGATCACGGTATACTAGCCGAGTGAAAATTGCACTAACCTCTTGGAACTTCTCCCAAGATCTTGAACAGCGGGTTTGACCGTCTGTTCATGTTGACCAGCCAACTGATCATGGTGTAGAGAAGGATGACGAAGACAGTTCGTAAGGTCGAGAGGAAGAAGAAAAGCTTCGACTTCTGAGGATACTTCTTGGCCAGACTAGTGAAGATGAACCGCAAAAGGTAGAGCATGGTGAGGGCAGTCAGGCCCATGGCAGCATCCAGCTTTGTCTTGGGGAGGGCCTTGAGGGTGTTGATGAAGACCAGGTAGGTAGCCTCTCTTGTGTTGACACCCTTGATGCCCAACAATGTGACCAATTGGCCAACAGCGATGCTGATGGCAGAACCAGTCATGAAGGCTGACAGAGAGGTCAAAGAGATCAAGTCGACAATCCATCCCATTCGAATCAGGCCAATGAAGAGAATGATGGCGCCGGCAATGATAGCTAGAGCAGACGCAATCTGATGACCTTCGTATTGGGGAAAGTCCGCCTGGACATCGGTAATAAGGTTACCAACGACAGTGGACATAACAGCTACGGGCTATTAGTCAGTTAGTAGAGTATCAATGTGGTTTGGAAGAGGATTTACATACCCCGATGGTGATATCCTTGGATGTAGCGAAGAACCAGTAGATAATGACACCCATGAAGGATGAGTAGAGACCGAACTGAGGTTCAAGCTTTGCGAGCAAAGCGTAAGCCATACCCTGGGGTACCACAACAGCACCAACAGTGACACCGGCGACCAAGTCACCAAGGAACCACTGCAGGTTATAGTGACCAATCCAGTTGAGGAAGGGGAAGAGAGAGCGGATGTATGCAAGGACTTCGTGGCCGTCGGGAAGAAGTTCGAGGAGCCACTCAGCCGTTGTTGGCTCCTCCTCAACGAATGTGTCCGAGGACTGGACAGAGAAGACAGACTCGCCGCGCAACATCTCTTCGTTTTCGGGCTTCTCGAGCTTGATGCCCAAGACCTTGGCCAGGCCATGGCCAATCTTGGTGCTTGTGCTCGACATGGTGGTTGATCGGACCGGAAACCGGCTGAGACTCTGAGGAATAACTTGTCGAGCTCTTGACTACTGAGACGAGTAGCACACAGGACCTCGCTCCTTTTTTGGCGAAGATGTCCCAAGGCTATATAGGAGTCACCGGGGGTGGTCACCGTGCCACACTCCTGGGTCCACGGGGGTCGCCGTGGGATTTGGCGGTCGAGAAAGGGCAGCAGGAATGGGAACCGGGGTGCGTAGTGGGCAGAAGCTAATGGTGCAAACCGTGACTAGAACGCTTCCAGTCCTGGAGGCTCGACGGGGGTGGCGATTTGGGGCAGGAGGTGCGAAATTGTCGCTACTTGACAGCCCTTGCAAAGTTGCGCAATCGGTCAAAGGGGCATTAATTGGTCGAGACAACGATGGCCGACTCAACGATGAGCGAGAGAGTTCCCGACACAGGAAAAACGCCGTAATTTGGCGGCGTGCGAAAATGGCGACAGAAGCGCTTGTGGCTGACAAGAAGGGATGAGAGACAACAACCCTTCACACAATAGTGGCGACAAGATATCTGTATCGTGTGGCCTGAGTGGTCTGGAGCAGCTGTTCGGGTTGTGCGACTGAAACAGAAGCTCTTCAAATCTTTCGGAAGCTCTTCGAAGCTCTTCAGAGACTCTCACAAGCTCTTCAGGTTAGGCTGAGGAAGGCAGGCAGACAAGCTTTTAATTGACTTCAGAAACTTCGGTAGTGGAGTGCCAAGGGAGGCTCTTAAGGCATTCTTGCTTGACAAGACGATGGATCTCATGGGCCAAGAGATGTGGCACCGGGATGACGGCGGCAGCCAAGAAATGAGCGTTGCAGAAGAGCCGAGGAGAAGACGACGACGGTAAGAGAGACTCGAGAGAGAAGGAAAACTCTGACAGGGGGTGTATGAATCCCTCAATGGCGCGGATTTAATAGCAACAATTGTTGGTGTCAGCAGAAGCTCTTTGTGGTGGTAGTATCCGCACTCCTCCCGCGATGTCGAAACCGGGGCGATGTCGCCATCGAGTCTTTGCCATTCAAAGCTTAGTGGAGACAGGCAATGGGGGTCCATGCTGCGAGCCCAATTATCTTATACCCACCAGACAAGGGACCTGCGCTCTCTTGCTTATTTGATATCGAATTGGTAATATCAGACGGGCTCGTCCGTACGATTTTCAATAAGCGCCATTGGATGAAGTACTCTATATGCACAATGCGGCGTATTCAGCTGTGATGAAGTGGAGGAACGCACCATGCTAAAGATGCGGTCTCGGAGGGAACTATTGCGTGGTTTCACTCGCTCTCTCAAGTCTCAACTTGGTTGACCACGCGGCATGTCAGAGATACAGGTGCACGAGGGGAAAGCTCGGGTTTCCTGTGGCCAGACTGCAGAAATTGGAGAATGCCAATGCTCATGTGTCGTCAGTCATGGAGCCGGGCGAAGCGCTGCCTTGTTGACCGACGTGATAAACTGGAGACGATGAAAAATCAGAGCAGACTGTCGGGTGAGGGACAATGCCCAAATGCCAAAGTGTTCCCAGTTGTGCAACACACATTTCCACGGGGAGGAGACGAGTATCCAAAGAACTACCGCATTTGGGACGGTACCTAGTGTGCTGACCAATGAGGTTCAGCTTCTGCAACTTGGCGATGGTGCAATAGTACCCTTGTTTGAGGTGATGAGAGAGTGGGGCAGATGGCTGCGGAGATGCTCAACCTGGTTGGACCCTTCTGAGACTTCTTCGCCTTGACTGGTTGCTTGTCTCGCAAAGTGTGGTGCGAAGCTTTTGAACGAGATGAGAAGCTGGGTTGGTCCTTGACAGATTCGGACCAGAATCTCAGATGGCCATGATTGTCGGGACGTGTGATGCACTTCCTCGTGGTCACTGCACGTGCGAATCAGACCGTCGACAATGGCGGCAAACTGCGAGATGCTCAAGAGTCTGGAGAGAGACAGGGGATGCTCGGCCCCAGGCGAAAGACGATGGCAAGATGGATTCACGGAATGGGGTTCCGGGATAATCTGCTGCATTGTGTGGGCAGAATCCGTAGTCGCCTGGCCTTCCGGATACTAGAGACTGGAGACTGGAGTTGCCTATTGCTAAGAAGATCCGTAAAGCGGATGTGGTTACGGATGGCCAACGTCATGGGCCAGCTTGGACCAGCAGCTAAAGACGCACCCATGACGCCAAGCTTGCGACAACAGAAGGCTGACATAAGGAAGGACGTTCAGCTCGGATAATCGACGGGGAGATACTCCGAATGGGTTTAATGATTTTCCGCAGCCGACTCGGGACATCTGCGCCGACGGTTCCGGAAGGGTCCCCGCCTGTGGGGGGTCGACCCGGACCTGCACGCTGTGGCTCAAAGAGGAAGTTCAAGATTAAGTCAATAAGGTAGTCTTTCAGTTGCTTGCCCCGGTTTTCCAGGTACCAGCCTCGATGATCAATGTTCTCTCGCCTTCTTGACGGTTGTTTCGTTCAGAGATTGGAGTCATTGCTACGAATTTGCCCAATTTCGGAAAGTGGATTGCATGCCATACGGAGGTCTCACACTTTCGGCCGGCGAGGCTGGACTAGAACTCTTAGAATGAGCAGCATGAAACATATTCAACGCTGGAATCGTTGAGCTGCTGGTCGCCAGCGAGTTTGGTACGCGAAAAAACACGGGGCAATTGACCGACGCGAGTCCTCAACAGCCCCTCTCCCCCCGGGCAACAAGTCGCTTTGCCTTAGTCAGAAAACAAACTCCAAGCCGCCAACACCTGCAATGCTTGTCATCTACACCACCGAGTCTGCAATCACCAACCTCCTCCCCGTTCCGGGCCAAAAATAGCAGCCCACGAGGTGTTGGTCACCTCGCTACGCTTGTTGTCTTGCCCCTTTTTTCTCTTCTAGCGGTTCTTGATACCGTGCCCTGCCAATCTTTCAGGATACTCTTCCAATAACCCGTCGTATATTCCCATTGTCCCTCAATTAGTGAATGTAGCTTGTCCGATTCTTCAGTTGCAAAGATGCCGCCGAGTCCCCCAAGAGATCCTCTCGCCCATCCGGCGCACAACTTGTCGCAAGCCAAAACCACAGAATTGCTCCCACCACCGTCTCCGCGTACCCATCGCCTTCGCAAACTGCAATCCGCGCATAATCTTGGCTCCAAGGCTGCTCTTCAGCTTCAACCCCTTCATCAACCCTCTTTGATCTCGCAGCAACGCTTGACACAAATCACGCAACGAAATATCTCTCCTACGCGACGCGACCCGAGCTCTTCTTCCAACGTGGCCCGACACACTCGAGGACGATCCAATAGCGATGCGCCGGCGCCTGTTATCCATCATATAAATGCGCTGGCTACGGGCAAGCGCAGCATGATGGGCATCAGCCCCAAGTACGCGACTATGTCTCTCCAACAACTTATTAAAGAGGGTCCCCCCGAAGGAGAGACAATTGAGGCTTTAGGTATGGCTCGTCGCAAAATCTTGAGCGAGGGCATCAAGAGTGATAGCGACGGCATGGTAAACATTACCCTTCATGCCCGTCAAGCATATACACCAATGCTGACTTATTGCCACGCAGTCAACCTTACGTATATACGTCTGGCTCATCCTGCTAGATACTCCCGTTCTCCCGACCGATGACTACTTGGGCCTAATTCACCGCGGAGCCTCCCCAGCCTACTCCAAGATTCGCAACGATACCTTTCGAACCCTTACGACTGATCCTTTGTTCAGGCGACGTGTGAGCGAGGCCAGCCTGATTCGCCTCCTCAACGCCGTGGCCTGGCGTCTACACGATGTGCGGGAGGAGCAGCGCAGGGAGCGACCCAGCACTGGAAGAAGCTCCATATCGCAGGACAGCTCGACATCGACGTCGACAGCCACAGCGTACTCGCAAGATCCCGCTTTTTCGCCGGGTGCCAGAAACCGTGCCAGGGCCCTCACCTTGACCACAGAAGGCTCCGAATCCAGCCATGCTGCGGAGCCCGGAACATACGTGCAAGGAATGAACGTGCTGGCCGCGCCTTTTCTATACGCAGCAAGGAGCGAATCCGAGGCCTTCATCGCGTTCTACACACTCCTCACGCGCGAATGCCCCGGCTACATCCGCGGCGCTATGGACGGCGTACACAAGGGTCTGGCGCTGGTTGACAAGGTCCTTGCCACGGTCGACTCGAAGTTAAGCGGCTACTTGCACTCCAAAGGTCTCACGGCTGAGATCTACGCTTTCCCCTCGGTTCTGACGCTATGTGCCTGTACGCCTCCGCTTCCCGAAGTCCTCAGATTGTGGGACTTTCTCTTCGCCTACGGGCCCCATCTGAATATTCTCTGTATTGTAGCCCAGCTGATGGGCATGCGGGATCAGCTCATGAGCTCTCCGAGGTATGTTTTCCGCGTCCTCTAGACTTGAGTTGTACATGCTAACAATCTATCAGCCCTAATAAGCTGCTGCGTTCATTCCCTTCGCTGCAAGCCGATAAGGTAATTGAGCGTACGCTGTGGATCATAGAAAGAATCCCAGACGACACCTACGTGGCTATAGTTGCGCACGCCCACTGAAGGCATGGATATTATGAATAATGGTAGACAAGAAGAGCACGAAGAACACCGCCTCACGGGAAGGTGGCGAGGACTCAACAAAAGGAAGGGGCGATGTCTGATGAATGTTTGAACGTTGAACGACGTGTACTTGTACGATGAGAAGACTTTTAATGACTTGACGATTGAAACAAAAACATGGGAAACGAGATGGGAACATCATGATAGAGCGCCATAGGGGGTGGTAAACGGTCAAGGATGGCATAGCTCCATGAGATATACGGGGGAAAGAACAGTACACTCGCATTGGGTTGGGAAATTAATTGAAACTTATCGTTATAATTCTTATCACTTGCCGTCTATCTTACTGTGAGACGAATATGTTGTCACCTAAATCTAGTACCCAGTCTTCCTCTGGTGCCCCTCCCTGTGGCGGGGAGCGATTCCGTGCTTGTAGAGAGAATATCAAGGTCTCTTGCCCACTTGGTATCATCCACCTCGGTACACTTGAGTCCAAACCTGAGGTGCTGTTTGTTCTATACTCTCATGGCATGACCTCTCGATTAGGGCGAGTAGACTTGAGTTTGGGCTGAGAGAATCTAGCTGATAGAGCGGAGTGGAGTTGACAACCCAGTGTATGTGAGGGCTGGAGGGGGAGGGAGGCAGGGAGAGAGTGAGGGTAAAGGCCAGCTCGCAATGAAGTATCACAGAAACGTCGACTCTGTGTAGATGACTTGATGTTGAGGCCTATCCACACGAAGTTGCGGTTAGCCCTCCCTCCCATTCTCAGCAGTCTGGTCAAGGAGGCACAGGTGGACTCGTCATCGGTATCGTGGCCGATATAGCATGGCAATAGAGCAAGTCAGCAATATCCTCCAGCACAACAAGTGGATTGTAAAGAATCTGCAAGTTGGCACCTTAAAACTCAACGAGCCTGGCATATGCCGATTGAAGTCCTTCGCCTGCTATGTGTCCATTTGCCTCCGCCTGTTCTTCGTCGAATCCGTAGACAGCAGTTACGGCAGTTGCTCAGTCTGTGTTTCACTGATAACTCCACTCAGTGGCGCGTCCAGACAAGCGCTCTATGCCTAACTTATTGATGTGAGTCTGGTCCAAGTTGTGGGAAGATAATGCTTTGCACAACTGCTTGAAAGCTCAAACGTTGTTTAGGCAGATGTTAATTGCCAACCATCAGAGTACACAAGCAAAAGAGAGTATTCCGTGAACAAGTATGGTAAGGGATTGTAAGACATCCAAGTTCTCGTACTTACTCGTGATGACACTGTTGAGGGCACAAAATACTTCTCACATATGACCGTCACGGCGGAACAGGTCTTATGAACCTTGTGTGGAACTATGACCTTGGAAAATGTACTTATTTCCAGGAAAAGTTTCTAGAGTCCTCTTATTTTCACAACAACGCAACAAAGGGCAGCCTATCAAGGACTTTCAGCAACTGGCAAATCATACTCAAGTCTTTCTCAAGCGCTATACTGTCAAGTTACCCTGACCTGGCAATAGGGCTTCCACATTCGACTCGAAACGAAAGCCTGAAGTCGAGGTAGCCTTGTAGAATTTGCAGAGTAGTATATTTAAAATAGTAAAGTAATTCCCGTGGACTGAGTACACTTGCTCAGGGCTCAAATACCAGGATTGATTTTTAAAATCACTACTTTAACCAAGGGCATCTACGTTGACAAATGTTTCCGTTCAACTCTTTGAGCACACGTCAAGTTAAAATTGTAACTTTTGTCGAACATGACTTCGGCGGCCAACTCAGACATTGTGACTACGCAAGCCACGCACGCACGTCATTTACCCAGAAAGCCTTCCTAGTTTACCAGAGATAACATCTCGCCATGTTCCAAGTCAGCCGCGACTGGGTTCTGCTCTTGTCCAGAATTCATACAGATGTTGATGCTAGGCTGCGATCCCTTCCGGAACCTGAGAGGCACACAAGGCTTCCATGAATATATTGAAGAGGCTTCAGTGCCGTTGAGGCTACTTTGCACACCTTCTTCGTCATCTTCTCGCGAAACGTGCAATAAAGGTGATGGGACGGGCACTCCCAGCAGAAGTGTAAGAGCCTAAGCACTTCTTCCAACGAGGCAGCTCCAGAAGGGAGTGCAGGCCGATGCTCACTTCTCCCTTATGCGTAGACTCACAATCAGAGGTAGGAACTCACTCGACATGAGCAATAGCTTGATTTCCAGGCAAGTCAAGTCTCACCAACCTAGGTGGGTGGCAATTGAGTCGGCTACAATACGAACTTAGGTTGTAACTAACCTTGAGCGGCTCTCTTATCCGCCACTGCTACCCTAGAGGTATTTCCACCTTCTTTACCAGGATGCAAGTCCGCACACCAGGTGTTCTTTTCAGCCTACCTAGCTGTCTCAACCCAAGATTTAGAGTAGACTCTGCGCTTCAGCAAAGTGCGGCGACTCTATGACGGGCATCCTCAGAGGCAGGGACACAGCCAGAAATTACAACAGAATGAAGCGATGAATAACAGGCAGATGAATTAGACAATTCTCAAAATCACAAAGCCATTTCACATACTTGCGACCTGCCGAGACACATTGCTGAACCGCTAAGGCCTCAGCCAGCCTCACCGCAGAAAGTGCGGAATCGGGACTAGTCTATCTTGAAGTCAGGCGACTGGATTCGCTCAGCAGGGCATTCAACTGCCGTCATTGGATTGCCAAAGGTATCCAGTCATCCTGTCGTTGGCCAGGTCGCGCGGCTCTTGTTCGTGACAGGAACACCTCCGTGAAAGATGACGTAGTCAGCTTTTGAATAGGCTGTTTTCCCCATGTAAGCATGAAATGTGGCGAGGCTAGAGTACCTCAGCTGAAGAGTGCGGGCTGCGACCATGATCAACCCGAGAGCGTCAACGATGTGGCAAGCTGGCACGGCAGGCAAGTCAAGGCAATGGCGTTCGCGATGATGATTGCCTAGCAGTCTAACTCGTGGCATCTTGATCGAAACTGGCACAGCGGTTGGCGCATCGAGGTGCGCATCATCACGGATGCTGTTGTCCCCGCAACAGGGTGCCCCGCGCCATCGAGCCAGGCGATTGATGACGATGAGCATGGTAAAGAGCCAGGCCCTGTACTCGGAAGGGCTCAGGTGAGTGGTGCTGTCCCGTCAAGGTCCTAAGCAGCGAGGGATCAGCGGCGCAAAGTGACAGCGGCCAATGGGTGTTGACAGGCAGGGGACGAAATGAGCTCTGGCTAGGCCGTGGCTCAGCTGACGCAGCGTCTCGGGGGCCATCAGTCAGCGGAGAGCTCACGCTCATCACACCAGAGGCTGAGGAAGATTGAAGAAGGGCGAATAGCAGCGGAAAATGACGAATTAGAGTCGCAAGAGGCTTGCGTAAAACCACGGCGGCTTCTCTCTTCCCACGACGTGCTGGTGTGGGATTTGCTGCTTGCCTAACACATCGCGGGGCCTGGACGTCGTCGTCATAAGGAACACGATCCAACAAGAGAGCGAGAAGGGGCATTACCGCGTGGTAATGTAGGGTTTGGCGGCGAAGGTGAGGGATAGATTAGGCCAATGATCTCATGGTTCGACAGTGAGTGATCGTGGGATCGAAGGTGCGGAACGTTGGATGCGACTTTGGTTGCCGTAGGAAATGCTCCGCGGCATCGTTGGTCATGTCTGCTTTGTCGATTTTGTGTCTGTTTGGATGGTTCAGCCACATTTGGGTAGCATAGCCTGTATGAAGTGCCACCCAAATGATTCCCAGTTCAGGTGCCTCGCGAGCTCCAGGGGTTACAAAATAGGCACTAGTATGGGGAGCTAGAGAATTGATGGCCGAATAGGGACGGACCTGGCTCCGAGGTGATTCGTCACGGGTTAATAGCTGACCAAAGCTGAAGTATGTAATACCCAAGGCGTCGCCGTTGGTGGTTTGCGACGGAGTCGTCTCTATCCCTTCATTGGCCGATGACTGACTCGCTCCTTGCCTACCTGTCCGTATGTTTGTTGTTTTGCCTGGGCAGAAAGTTGGCAACCAAGGCCGCGGGATTCCGGTTCCTGAGCAGAGGTGATTATCGAGATCGTTCCATGATCTCTGTACCGCCGAAGGAATAGCCGGCGATGGTACAAAGGAGAACGCCGCCTTTTCCGCCGTATCCCTTAGAACTTGTAAGCGAAACCTGTGCGGTGGATGCTAGTCGTCCACCAAAGAAGCCTCAGCCTCAGTCCAGGCGGCCTCGGGACTGGGCAAGGCAAGCAGAGCAAGGCACTGGGTCACAGCCAGGCGAGGCTCCGGTGGGTTGGAAGAAGATAGGCATCATGGCGGGTGCCTGGCAACGATGTGTTGATTGGAGTGCATGCACTCTCCCGTCCACCCGTCGTGCGGTCCGTCTGGTGCCATGCCCTCTCCGTTGGTTCTCTGCAGCGCGTTGAGGGGCGACCGACCACATTGCGGCTCAACAATTGAAAAACGAGTGATGCTAAGAGCAAATCGGCAGAAACGATCGATCCCGTTATCATTAGCTTCATGCTTGAGGGAGTCGATCCCAAACCCTGAGGTGAGGGAATGTTCAGGTACAATCAAGGTACTCCCGGCCAGGTGTGCGGAGTTTGCGCGTGTAGTGTAGCAAGCGTGATGCGAGGCGTTTGTACGGAGTAATTGGAGAGCTCTCCGTCAGGTAAGGTAGGCACAGGTAGGTTTCTCGGCAGGTATTCAGCCACGGGCACTCTTACTGTCCGCTGAACCGCGTAGCAGTCTCCCAGTATGCCTGCTGCGGGGGAAAAGAAGAGAGAGGGGCGATGTGCGTGGAGGAACCAAGTGAAGGGCACCTGGAGACTGCAGCCGTAAGCAGGGCGAGCGACAATAGTGGAACGAGAGAAACAAGTATCGGTGACTTGGCCTGTCGGTAGTGCGGTTGCAAAGCCACGTCGGTTTACGAGGTGAAAATTGGAACCGGGACCTGATGTTCCCTGGCCGAGAACCTATGAGAAGCCACTGAGTGGATTTGAGTGGAGACGGAGATGATCTTTTTAGCCACTCGCGTGTGTCCCAGACTCCCAGCAAAGGGCACTGGGGGGCTGGGGCATGGATGGGATGGGGCTCTTGATTTTCTTGCACAGCCACCGCGGGGGCTGAAAGGCCCTTGCTTTCGGGCTCCATTCTCTCAGGTTTCCTTCCCTTCCATTTCTCTCCCTCTCCCTCGTCATCCAGCTTGGTCCCCGGAACCCGACTCCGTCGCATTCACAATTCCAATACCTTACTCTGTACACTACCTTATGGACCGACGACCATTCAGCGTGGAACCTCGTTCTTCGGCATGTCACACTTTGTTATGACGACTAGAGCTGGGAGCAAGAGTGAGGCATGTTTTTATTTTCCTTGACCCGATATTGATTCCATCACTCCGTAGTGTGGCGCTCAATAAGCCGCAAGTATCGAGATAGTTCAAATATGCATTCACAGGGCGTGGCGTAATTCAGAGAATGCCAAGACGGAGTTAGGGAGGGGACGAGTGAGAAACAGTGTGTGTATGTGCGCGCGCATGGGTGTGGCTTGAGATGTATGTCCGCCGCCTGAGAGAAGTTGAGGTGGGTGGGCAATGTATCGAGTACACCGTTCCTCGATATTCAGCTACAAAGTATTCCATACTTTGGTCAACTCCGACGGGTACCATGACGGTGGTACGGGGAGGTAGGTACCCATCGCCATGCCACGTAAAGATATCCGGGGGGAGGCACACGCGAGATACCTAGGAAAAGGGAAGGGACTTGGTTGTTGGGCTTCTGGGATAACGGCGTGACTACCTTCCCCAAACTCAGGTAAGTAGTTAGATGCAAGCAGCAGCATTGGCGACAACAACTGCAGCAGTCGGGATGGATCATGTTCATAGTTCCAGTTCCCTCCTCCCGTCGTCCTGTCAGTTGTCCTCCAACACTGCCGCGCTGCCGCAACCGAGAACGAACCGCCTTTCCGTGCGCCTGCGGGCAGCGAGCGGCCTGCCTGACCTTCCATGTCCTGGTTGGTCACCTTAGGCAGGAGGAGAGAGGCATGTAAGTAGGTAGGTACCTACCTACCTCGTCTCACGAAAGCTTACCTAAGCTCGGCAGGCAGGCAGGTACGGAGTACGGATACCTCTGTCGTTCCTCACCTCAGGTGGTAAGGAAGGAAAGTAGCGTGTGCGGCCGCCCCAGTGTGTGTCCGTACCTCCCGCACCCGCCGCCCGCCGTCTGTTGTGGCAGAAACCGCAAGCCCCAACTCGCCCTCATTCGCAGACGCCGTCACACCTCTCTCACTCAACTTTCTGACCATTTGCCTTACTCTATCTTGCTGCACCCGCCCTCCACCCTTCCCTTTTCCTCCAGCTTCTGCCACACTTGGAATTCAGTTCTCTTTTCCCTCTTCTTCAACATCGCTGCCGCCAGCCAGATTTCCACCCCGCCACTGGTTTTGCGCGCGTAACAAATTCAATTTCCAACGAATTACTCGCCATCGAGACCGGCTTGCGTTAGCCATTATTCAATCCCGTCCAAATCGGTTCCGCCACATTCCACCGCGACTCGTCCGCTCGTCCCGTCAAATTCGGGGTCGTCCACGAACAAGAACCGCCACGTGTGGCTGAACGATTCGAAGCTCCCATGACTTGTCGTTGACCATCAACAACCTCGACGACGCGGTCGCATCGGAGCTTTCTTTTCCAATTCAAACCCTCCAATTAATCGCTTGATGCTTTCGCCCGCTCATGGCCTCGGATAACGGTCCCATTGCGACCGAAGCCCCCCTCCTGGCAGCGACGACGCCGGTCGCATCAGACACTTTTGCGTTTGGGGGAGATCCTGCTCGCACCAAATCGCTCAAGAGGGCGCGCGAGTCTACTCCTACTTCGCCCACGTCTGTTGTCGACCCTATCGTCGAAGGCGCCGTTCCTCCTATCCCTCCCTCTATCGACTATCCCTCCCCCACGAAGTCCGCTCGTTTCGGCTTGGCATCGTCAAGACGCTCACCGACACCATTGACAGCCGCCGCGGCGCTCGAAGCTCTCGAAGAGGAACGCAAACGCGAACAGCGCCTAAATCCACCCGCCTCAAGCGACAACCCAGGCCACTCGGTGCTTTCCGTACTGGCCGGTAGTGTCGCCGCCATGAGTCGACCCGACGAAGCACCCCAAGCTCCAACGGCTGCCATGGAGGTCACCACCAAGGCGCCCGAACCGGTGTCAATCCCCCAAGTTAGCAATGCGCCCGCAGAACCTGTCGAGATCAGCCCACAAAGCGCAGTGAGCGCAGCTAGTATTGCAGGCGCTTTAGTGACGGCCAGTCCAGGCCCAATGGAAGTTGATCCCAAGTTGAGCGAACAATCTCAACAGCCACAGCATCAGCCTCAGCCGCCGCACCCGGCCCCGGTTCACGATGAGAAGAATACGCCCGGATCACTTTCATATCCGGGTTCGCTCCAAGCCGCCGCCATGATGCCCGCTCCACCGGCGCGCGGCATGAGCTTTCCCATGCCGTCGCCCGGCCACGATTCTCCGACTCAATCCGGCAAGAAGCACAAGTGCCCGTTTTGCGAGACGGAGTTTACGCGTCACCACAACCTCAAGAGCCATCTGCTCACTCACAGCCAGGAAAAGCCGTACATATGTCAGGAGTGTAACATGCGCTTCCGACGCCTCCACGATTTGAAGCGTCATAGCAAATTGCACACGGGCGAGAAACCCCACATATGTCCGAAGTGCGATCGGAAGTTTGCCCGGGGCGACGCACTCGCTCGGCACAGCAAGGGTGCGGGTGGTTGTGCGGGCCGCCGCTCCAGTATGGGCAGTTTCGACCAGACCGATGACTTGGACGGGCCGAGTATGCATGATGGCGATGATTCAATGGCCGGCATAGTGTATGCCAACGAAGAAGACTTAACGGAAGAGGAGAGGCGCCTGAGCCTGCCAAGCATCAAGGCACAGCATATTGCAGGTGGACCTGGTAGCATCGATGGATATAGCGCTCATTCGCGTACATACCCACCAGCAGGTCCACGACCCGGGACCGGCGGGCTCTATCCGCCCAATGTTGACCGTGGTACAGCAAGTTCGACCACGTCCCCAAGCATGCCTAACAGCATTGCTGGTGCCCACACGCCGAATACGAGCGTGTCTTCTGTGCCCGTAAGTGGCGCTTCTGTCTACTCACAAAGTGGCATGACGGAGAGCCCGAAGCCATTGAGCCCCGGGCATGATACAAACAACATTGCGAGACAACGATCGCCAAGTCTGACGCAACAGTTCCAGCAGCACCAATATGGCCGCAGGCCTTCTGACAGGAACACTTCACCAGGTGAGTTGTGCCTTTTGAGATTTGCGCCTGTAATTTGATCACACGCTGATACTATTCTCCAGCCTTCGTTGCTCCGGCATCACAGGCCGGCGCGGCTCCGGCAGGAGCCGCCCATGCTCGTGGTTCCAGCGGAACGCAGCCAGGAAGTGGGGCTGAGAATGGCGGCAACATGTTCGCCACGGACCCGGGTGTCTGGGCGTACATCCAGAGCCTCGAAGACAAGGTAAAACAGCTGTCGGATAAGGTCACGGCTTTTGAAAAGGCAGAGAGCGCGAAGCAGGCGCAGATTGGACTTCTCACGAGCGAAGTCACGGGTCTCAAGAAACAGCTGGAGGCCCGTGGTGACGAAGCGACGGAAGTCAAAGTATAATGCAGCACACGCAGGTACAAACGACGGCATGTTCCTCAGCCGTCGGCGCAACCTATCACCTATGTAACAACGACGAAATGTTTCTGGTGGGGAGCGGGCAAGAGGATACCTCATGCAGCGGCAGCAGGAGGACAAATTGGCGTTTTTCACTCATTGTCGGCGTCTTGATTTCTCATCTCTCGTTTATCACACCCATGTTTCTGCCTCTCTGACCCATCAGTTAGCAGGACGACCCGTTTCGTCCCGGGGGAAGGCGTTTTATTCAGGGCACTGGTAGATGTGCACGGTGGACCTCGATATGAAAAAAAGTTTTGAGTTGGTCCGTCGTTGGACCATGGGACCAGTCTATGGCCATGTCCCAGGATTTTCCGCGACGGATTTTTCCTTCTTCATTCTGGTAGTTTTTCACACTGAGGATCCTGATATCGGCTTTTCCCTCTCATGTATTATAGCGGTCGTTGCAGAAAGTCTAGCCTCGAGGCTCTAGGTCTTCCTTGAGGAGACAGAATATCGGAATTTCAATGCCTTTTAGACATCAGGTCCATCAAATCTTTGAATTCTATTTCATTTCATCCTTGGTTGCCGTTTCTGGTCACGGTGCTCAACTTGCTCTGTCCCAGACAAACGACAATAATCAATCTCGATCCCTCCTCAGACTGTAGCATCACCTGCTATGCGACAAGTCGTTGCAACTTGCAAGGGCCTACATGCAAGGGATACTCGACTCACGATGGGGTTTCAACGTGACACGGAAGACAACCTGGGTGGACACACACATTGCCGCTTCCCTCTTTGGCTCAGATATATGCAGGTATGTAGGTTACTCATGAGATGAGAGGTGATGGTAATTCATGCCAAGAAGCCGAATCGAGCCAAGCGAAAGGCACAGAAAGAGCCGTGTGCCTCGCTGCGAATGTAAGTGAAGGGGAACTTGTAAGCTCCAAGTCGAGAGAGGGAGGGATGCAGAGTTTTGTTGCTCTTTGACCATCTTGAAAACAGCGCGCAAAGCCTTCTCGCCAAGCATACCGCAGAGACACTATTAGAAAAAAGGGAAGATACAAACGGATACCCAAGGGATATCCATCAGCTGTGAAGGGGTGGGAAAGGGAGAGGGGAAAAGAGACAACCGCTTCCCTCCCCCGCCCTGGATCGTGATAATCAAAAGAAGTGTAGAGCCTAACCCCTCTTCTTGAGCATCCTAAGAGTGGAAGAGGTTGCATACGACCAGGCATGGGTTCTTGTTCAAACAATCCCGTCGACACGGTACGCACTTGCGCTGGGCTCAACGGTTGCGCCATGGCGGTAGCCATTTCTGCACAATCAACATCCAACGCCGGCTTGCTGCCGCCGCCGACCAAGTGTTGCCGGTAGTCGCTGGAATGCTCGCCCCTCCATAACAAAATTTGTCAACAATGGCCCAGCTGGTGGTCAAATAGTGAGACAAGAAAAGTAGCCTGTTCGGGACGCTTTGGTGACCGACCGACCATCTACGCTATGCCCACGTCGTGTTTGCTATGCAACACGAGTCGTGTTGCGCCTCGAGCTTGCCAGACGGAAAGGGCGCAAAAGCTTGCATCAGGAAGAAACGAGACGACAGCGATATGCGATTGATGGTGCCGTGCCTCGACAGCTCCCGTCAATCAAGAGGTATAACTTCAACGAAAAGATAAGTTGATTAATCCAAGTGCCGCCATTAGCCATTCCTGTGCCTGACAATCAATCGTCCCCCCTGTTTCTGACCAATGTCTCTGGTCAAAACAACGGCGGTCCCGTCCCGTGAGGCTCTAGAAGCCGTGAGGGCGTGGCCCAGAGCTAAGAGCAGCACTTGAACGTGGGATCGATAACCAAACCAACGTCAAGTCTGGAATGCATCGTCAGATAGCGTGTTTTTGTAACACATGTGCAAATCAGGCGTATGAGTCTCGTGGGTGAGTTGGCGTTGTTTTGATCAAAGTCGCGTCGTTCTGCTGGCATGGAACGGACGCCCGCCAGGAATCTCTCGTTCTGGAAGCAGGCGCCATGACAGATTTCTTTGATGTTGCGGACGAGGGCCTCGGTGATGTTCAAAATCACGAATTCCAAAGTACGAGGTTTGGTGGGTGTAATTTTCCAGTGACGCGAGTTCGACCACCAATTGGGTGACTTTCACTTGAGTATATCGTACTATTCCGGCGTGAAGTGGGGGACTATTAATCGAACAAGATTATCGTCGATGCCGACCACTTACGCAAGCCCCAGGTAAGGTACGAATAAGTATAACCCACGGCACTCTCGAGCCGATGAGGGGGAGGGTCTTTCGTGCAGCAGCCAGCAGGGCTCGTGACATGACTCTCCTCGTAAAAGGCCTTTGGGTTTGGGTCCTTGAGAGAAGGGCCTCTCCCTGCACCTCTCGTGAAGACCGATAAATCGTACAGGCCTGGACCCAGAAGGCTGTCGATGTTTCAACGTTTCAGGTGGGAAGATGGTGGCTGCGCAGCCATTGCTTTTCGCTCTAGCGCAGATCGATCGTAACTTCCGAAATTGTGGTGTGGATTTGTGGACGTCATGGCCGAAATGAGACGAAGCAAATGGCACGGCCCAGCAGGTAAGTGTTCATGGCCTGTAGGAATATCTGTACGTAGTACGAATACCTCGTAGGTGGTGTGAGTGGCCAGAGGCATGACGCCTTTGAAGGGTCGTGATTGAGCGAGCACGCGCTGTATCCGTACCTAGGTAGGATAGTACGATCGAAGCTTGGTTGGATCTCCATGTTTTTGTTGTCCCTTCGTCTTGGCAACCGCAGTAGTTGCAGGTGATGGACATTTGGAGGTAGTGTTGGGCCAAGTACGAGCGTTCGTCGTTACTAATTAGCGACCGGTGGATAATGGACGATGTGCAACGCTATTGAAGCCATTGGCGTGGATCGCGACCAGTTAGCTCTTTGTCGTTGATCTTTCGGCCCATAGTTTTGTTGTTGAGAAAGTAGTTAGGTACGGTCTTCTTGGATACCTGGGGAGGAGATGAGCCACAGCCCGACGAGAAGCCGAAATTTCTCGATTCCCCATTCATTTGTTCTAGCGGAAGCCTGTAAGATAAATGGCATCTGGCACTTTGGCCGTCGTGGTTGTAAATAAGATTTGGTTGCTAGAGAGATTTGCCAAATCCTCACAAAGAAGCCCACCCACGTAGGACTGGTGGCGGGGGCTGACTGAGCTACTGCATCGCGCATTTCAGGCGGAATTCTGTAGCGAAGCTTCGTATACATTAGCCTTTGGTAGGCCGATGATATATTCCTCATGAGCCATCTTGAACTGAAGGTCGGCTTTTCCCGCTCAGGATAGCTATGCATCAGCCGGTCAAGGATTCTCCAGATTTCAGATGACATGGACATGTACTCCGTACGTGCGCAAGAAGGGTTCGTCGCGAATCTGTTCTCGACCCTTGGCCAGTGGCGCTTGCTGGACTCCAGACTTCAAAGCTCTTCCTACTCCTTGAGTGCGTATCTGTACCGGAAATCCAATAGACAATAGGGGTAACTGGGGTTGCAATAACCTCCGTCACCCGCCACCCGTGATCCATCTCTACGGCGATTGTCAATGGTAACCGTGTAACGTCGCTTACAACCGAATCTCGTATGAGCGCTTGATGTCAATCGTAGTAGCGCACGGTGGCTGCAGCACGGTGCCAAGGACAGCCGAAATCAACAATGAATGGTTGGAGACTGGCTTTTGGAGTCTGGAGAAGACCCAAACAATAGGGGGGAGGACCATGGTTCAATGGGAAAAGGCTAGTTACTGGTGCCAGATGTTATCCCATTCCCACTTCAGCGAATTGAGATGTGAGGTGACGACGACGACAGCCAAGGGCGACGACAACGATAGCGACGAATCGATAAAAACAAATGAGACCAATTGACCAGGCTGGCGAGTGGAAATAACGTCGTCGACACTTTCGGGAAAGGCGCTTGACAGACGGTTAATTGCCTCGCAGTGTCGAAATTGAGCAAAGCTGCCAAAAGCCAGCCCATGGTTAGTGGGAGCAGGGATTGGTTTACCTATGCATGGTTCTTTAATTGTGCCAAGGCAATCTGATCCGACTGTGTGAGGGCCAGAGTCGTCGACAAAGACCAAGAGGGAAAATCGAGCCGTCAATTGACACGGCGACAGGCTGGCTGTGTTGTATCAGGGGACAGGGTTCTGACTGGGATTGTATGCGTAGTGTCTTTGTAGGAATAATCCGTTAAACTGTCGCATGCAATGGCAGCGGTGATCGTCATTCGGCTGACCGGGCTTGTCGAGTTGGAGCTGGGGTGACGACGAATATTTCCGCAGCGCTACAACATCTTTGTCCGGGGATGATATGATCCATTCGTCCAATTGTGCAGCGAGAATACGGATACAGAGGCGGACTCTGGAAGAAAAAGGGGGGGGGGAGGAAAATGCGGACAAGGCGGTGGCTTGACACGCAACGGCTATGGTTGGCGGTGATGGCTTGTTTCGCCAGTTGATTTGTCTCGCATTAGATCCCGTCGGGTCGTATACTGCGTATGTGCGCTGCGGTTGTTTCCTACAGGTACCGTCGTCAATTTGGTTTCTGACGTTGCTTTTTATTTTCTGCCCAGAAGCATAGGATGGACGCCCGATGGGACGAACTGGTTTTGCCTGAGGCGAGCAGAAAAAGAATGATACAAATAAAGAAATGATGGGACGACAGCTGTGTGGAAGACGAAAGTCGATGCCGCGGCGGGAGCGTCAAGCAGTGTGACCGGGACGTCCCTGAAAGTGCCTCGTGGGAGAGTGCCACAGCTGGGTTGATTTTTTGTGTGTGTTTTTGGGCGCTGCGCCAGGATGAAGGCACAAAGTACAAGTGCATCCATGAAGATGTGCCGTTCTTCTTGGACAAGTTGGCCCATGGATGATGAAAATGGCAAATGAAGGCAATATGCTTCCCATGCCTTGGACCCGGATTTCCGACCATTACCAGCTGCTTTCTGGGTCTTTTGGCCAGGAAGGAACCCAAGAAGGAGGAAGGGGGCCACGCCTGTTGGCTGCAGGCGCCTTCCACTTTCCTCGTACGACACAATGCAGACATGCCAAAAAGAGGGGGATTTGCGCCTTCTGGGTCCGCTATGCGCATGTGCATGTGTCCCCAGGCTTCGCATGCAGCACCTTGTGGTCCTCCCTCTCTGTGTTCCTCCAGAGTCCACTCAAGTCGGTCGTGGGCTTGTGGCTGGGATCCTTGGGAAGGAACTATGGGATCCCGCGGGCAGGTGAGAAGCAGTGAGTTCAAGATGGAAGGAGCAATCAGCCAAGCACCCAATGGAAGTACGGTATCCGTACCTGGCCTTTCTGTGTACGGAGTAATAACAGCAATTAAACGCGAAGCGAGAGCGCAGGTCAAGGCCCAGGTCCAGGTCCAGGTCCAGGTCCAGGTACAGGTACAGGTACAGGTCTAAGTACTTTATTATCAAAGAAAGTTAATTCTTTCTAAGTTATAAGTACAAGAATATAGTTTTAATAAAATAATATAGTACTTATTTAGTACTTAAATTAAAATACTTTTTTAAGCTTATTATAAGAAAAAGATAATTATATTATTAACTATTTATTATTAAAGTTCGTAACGCTATAGCTTTAATTATAATAACTTTACTTAAAATAAGTAAAAAGTTTAATTATAAGTTTTTTAAAAGCCTTTTTTAAAGGCTATAAGAGCTTTTAAGTTAAGTTAAAATACTTATTAAAATATTAATAACTAAACTAACCTTATAATAATAGCTTTAATAAAAAAACAAAAAAACGAACTAAAAAATAACGTTAAAATCCTTATTAATATTAAATACGATTTATAAAACGTAGTAACGTAGTTATAGAGTATTAATAATATATTTTATATTAAAAGAACTATTATTAATATTAATAAAATAAATAGAGCCGTATTAATATAGTACCTTAGCTTCTTTTTATAGCTTAAGGATTATAGTTTTAAATAGTATTAAAAGTTTATTAAAAAGCTCTTTTAAATACTTTAATATATTTATTATTATTTTTATAATAATAAGACTCTTAATATTTATATATAAGTATAAGTTACTTATTTTTAAATAATAATACTAGCTTATTAATAAGTTATTAAAACTGCAATTTTAGTAATTCTTTAACGAGGGAGAGGGTAAAATAAAGGAAAGGATAGGTAAGAAAAGGGTTAAGGTTAAATAGTGTAGAATTCGAGGGTAGGGTAGCGTCTATATATACTGCGGTAATCCTCTAGTAATGCAAAACGATGGAGTTAAACAGTGACAGGTACAGGTCAGGGCCCGGTCTGGGTGCTTGTGAATGTCAACGTAAAAATAAATGGATCCAACGAACCACTAATTCTAATTTGCCGCTAGTCCAATCCAGGCAGATAACCCCCTTTCCTTCCCCTTCTGGGGCAGATGCACCGCTTTGCTGCGAGGTACGGCGGGTGCCCTCGTAAGCGTGTGTCTGTACCTGCAGCCCGCGGGCGGGATCGTCTGGTCTTGTTTCTGATAATAGTGCCTGGGGGGTGGTCTTGGGCAGGCTTGGGGGGGCCCTGGGTATGGTCTTGGAGGCCCGGGTGGCTTGTACGGCTTTGTACCTGGCGTACCTGCCGCGCCTGGTCTTCCTAATTTCCCAAGGGATCCACGACATGGCCTCTTTACCCTGTTTTCCTCCACTTCACCCTCTCCTTCTCCCTCTTCTCAGTTTCTCCTGGTCATCGAGCTCTTCATTCTCGTTCACCGCGTTGATTCCCAACTAGAGAGTTCGCTCTCACTTACACTCTTTTGAATCCGAATCAGCCAACACTCGTTATCCTGTAATCACCTAGTACGATTTTCTCCGTTTCGATCACTATCAACACCGACAAGGCACGCCATACATCGAAACGATTCTCGATTCTGACTGCACTGCTCGCGAGAAAAGGGTGAGTGAGTGGTTGTGACGGGGGAAAACGCCTCCCAATTAGGGGTCTACACGAAAGCGATTCGGGGCAAAACGCGCAACACAGTATCGCAAGAGGAAATACCACCACCTTGCGCGCGGCATTGAAAGCGATGAACAAAGCAGCAACTGCATCGTTGATGTTGTAGTTGTAGTTTTTGCCATTTTCAAGCTCATTCATTGTCTGCTGATACAGCGTCTCACCGCCCCCCTATGAAGCGCCTTTTGTGTACCCTCCAACGCAATTGAGGTTCAAGTTGCGCTAACACGTACTCTAGAATATCAACATCAATCGACAATATGAGGTCCATCATTAACCTCGCCATTGCGGCATCCCTCGCCGCCGGTGTTGTTGCTCAACCCCACAACCACCGTCACCGCCACGTCAAGAGGGATACCGCTCTCGACCAGCGCGACGTTGTCGTCGTGTACGAGTCCGGCCCGACTGTGGTCGCCTACGAATTGGGAGGAAAGCCTATTAGTGAAGAGGAGGCCAAGAAGGGCATCGCCGATGGCCTGTTCGTTGTCGTCGGCGAGACCACCCCCTCCTCGACCCCTCTGCCGTCGGCCTCGACCTCCAAGGCCCCCGTGGCTTCCACTTCTAAGGACGCCCAGTTCTTCGAGGCCAAGGTTGCGAAGTCTTCCACCTCGTCCACCCCGACGCCTACCCCGACGCCGACTCCTACCCCCACCCCGACCCCGACGCCTTCCTCCACCTCTACTCAGGCGCCCGCTTCCACCAAGGCCTCGAGCGGAGGCTCCAGCAGCTCCGGAGGCAAGGGCCTGACCGCCGAGTTTCCCAGCGGCACCATTCCTTGCTCCCAGTTCCCCTCCGACTACGGCGCCGTTGCCGTCGGCTATCTCGGCACCAACGGCTGGACTGGCATCCAGAGAACCCCCAACTACAGCGTCGGTGACGCCGCTATCTCATTCATCGAGACTGCCGTTGCCTCTGACGGCGGCTGCTCCAAGAACTCCTTCTGTTCCTACTCTTGCCCCGTTGGCTACCAGAAGACCCAATGGCCCACCGCTCAGGGCTCGACCAAGCAGTCTATTGGTGGACTTTACTGCAACGCCGATGGCTACCTCGAGCTGTCCCGCCCTACCAAGAAGACCCTCTGCGAACAGGGAGCCGGCGGCGTTTTCATTCAGAACGACCTCGACGACATCTCCTGCGTCTGCCGTACCGACTACCCCGGTACCGAGTCCATGGTCATCGCCACTGTTCCCCAGCCTGGCCAGCAATTGGCTCTCACCAACCCCGCCTCCGCCGACTACTACGTCTGGAACGACAGCCCTACCACCGCCCAGTACTACGTCAACAAGCTCGGCTACGGTGTCGAGGATGCCTGCGTCTGGAAGAGCTCCAAGGACCCTCTTGGAGCTGGTAACTGGGCTCCCGTCAACATTGGTGTTGGCAAGAGCACCGATGGCAACACCTACATCTCCATCTTCAACAACGCACCAACATCGACTGCCCAGCTTGATTTCAACATTGAAATCACGGGTGCTAACAGCAAGTGTGCGCTTGTTGGCGGCTCCTACACCGGAGGTGGCACTGGCTGTACTGTAAGTTTACCTACTTTGGCGCATGGACATCGTCCCTTGACTAACACGCAATTCCCAGACGGCCATTTCCGGCAGCGCAAAGGCCATCATCAGATTCTACAAGTGAAGAGCCCATGACCAGCAGTTACCTGGCGTGGATGTTTTTGCTTTTGTTTCTCGTGAATACCTCTAGAGTATCGACGGATCGGCACGACACGTCCGCTTACGATCTTTGATGGCCTTTTTCTAATTTGTGTGCATAATTTTCATGCTGTGGAGACGTTTGGAGAGGAAAAGTTGGAGCGATGGATAGAGGACGAGTTCAACAGCCTGAGGGCGCAACTGGAACTACCCAGGAATCACGACAAGCCGAGACAGACATCTCCTTTCTATCGGCGAATTCGGCCCATGTCAACTCGAGCCACGATCTGCGACGATGCCTTACGATTACCTTTATGAGGTGTTTTCTTTCGCGGTTGGGTGCCGACGTTTTGCCGCAAAACAGACTACAACAGGAAACAGTTAGTAGGGGGTTAGAGATGGTGGATACTCGACTCGGGTAGTTTGCATAAGAATGGACGGGAAGATTTGGAGAAGGGCAGAGTTTGAACGGCAGCCCTCGCCGGCACATTGTCACCATGACGCATCGTTTTCTTTGTCTATCGCTGTTTGCCTTGCTACCGTGCCTGTATTGTTTTCGCGGGTGGTCTCATGACGAGCGTAGCCCGCGGGCGTTGGGGGTACCCTTATAGCCGCTTCGTGTATTGCCGACGCAACGTTAGTTTTTAATTTTACTGCTCACGACTACTCTACCTTGCGCTCGCCAACCAAGGTTGGTCCAGCATCCATAAAAGACAAAGTCATCGGGATAGATCACGGCGAAGTTGGGCCTCGGGGGTCCAGGGGCAGACGTCGGCAGACGTGCAGCCTCACATCCGCCGCCGCCCTCTTCCCTGCCGTTCGGGCCGGAGGCCGTCAGATCGGGGGTGCCCTGACCGCATGCGGTGGGATAGCAGTCGTGGGCATATCGTCTCCGGGCCGTCACAGTGGTTGAAGCAGACAATCAGACGGGGGTTTTAAAGTCTTGATCAAGCCCACGTTGTGTACTGTGGTCCTGACTTGAAGCACATCGACGATGGTATCGCAGAACAATTGATTTATATCTGTACGATTGATGCACAATGCTGCAAGGCGATAATTTCTAATCTAATGTTGTAGCCGGTCTTACCGCTGACTCTGGCACCGTTGCTGACTGGCTTCGATTGGGTTAGAGGGTGATGCGGAGATGGTGTCGACAGAGGTGGCTAAGTCGTTTTATTATGTAAATTGGCGCTGATCTGGGGGTTTCGGCGAATGTCATCTCCAACTACTACCTAGGTCAGTAACAAGAATCACAGAATAATGCATCAAGGACCAAGAGGATTTCCTTCCGTTTCCATCTACGCCATTTTGTGAACGTTTTCTGTCCTCTCTTGCAACGGCATGCGTTGGCCGAAATTGTTTCTCAACGGGTCTCATAAACACCAGTTGCAATCAGCTTAAGCTTCAGGTGACAGCTCGCATACAAAATTGCCCATCAAATCTGACATGATCCATCGTGTGGGGTGGCTTCTTAAATCATTGACCCTATTCCGTCGCTCCCATTCCCCGAGCGGCCGGGCCCATACCGTTCGGCTCACGGCGGCAGATCGGGGACGGTATGTGGTGCCCACCGGAGAAGGAGGGCCACATGACGGTTCAATTCCTTCATCCGATTTCCATTCTCTCCTCCATGCATGCGGTCGTCTTTGGTGGAAACAGCGTAACAACGGCTGGGCAAGACTTGCAGACCGAGGCAGGTAGGAGGAGGCAAAGGGCCTTTTCTACGTTATTCTTTTACATATTGTCCACTCTGCCCCCGCCTCCCCTACCTTGCCGTGCTTGCCCATGATGCCTTGCTCCAAAAAGCACTGGCTCTTTCCCTGTGAACCAAGCCCAACTGCATCCCATTCATCCGCGTGTTCTGCCCGTGTTTTTCCATTGGCAACACCCCTCCTACCGCCCAATCGGCGCTTCCCCGCATCGCCACCTGATCACTTGTCTGTTGGAGATTTTCTCTACATTAACCTCGACACCCTTCCTACAATTCCTTCGAGCATAATTTAATTTTACAAATATCCTTACCTTGTCGATTTCTCTCGTTCATTGTCTCGTCTTTACAACATTCTCCTATACTGTCCTAGTTCCAATCTACGGCGAACGACTGCGAGAGTGCTGCCGTCCCTTCCATAGCTCTGGGGTTGTCGTCAATCCATCATTGTATGGTGTGCCCCGCGATTCCGGTTGAATGGGGGGGAAACACCAAAGACTGACTACCTACACTACACTACGTCAGAAATTTCTGCAGGACATGCAGCAAAGCCTTGGTTCTCGATCCGACAGATAAAGAGCCTTATCTCAACTGAAAAATCTGAAAAATTCCGCTCTGCAGTGGTATCTTGTTCTATCCTACCTTGCCTTACCCCATTCGATCGAGTCTCGCCAACCTCTCTGCCTATCGACGGATTGTCATTGGCGAACCAGAGCTCGCTGGGCTAGCTATCTCAAGCTCGGCTCCACCTCTTAACCTCAGCTCGACTTCCTCCTCAAACCTATTTCTCGGCGGCTGTTTTCTTTAACAGTTGCCTATTGAATATTTTATTGGTCACTGGCTCTCGTTCTCAATTTACTCGCTGGCAACTCACTCAAGAAGAAACATCGACCAACTGATCAGCCACCATGTCTTTGAGCCGTGTGGCCTCGGTGGAAACGTTCCAATTCCTGCCCCAAGCCCAGGGATCGAGACGCGGCAGCGATGCTTCAAGTATAAGGGCAGGACGTCTCACGTTCAACCCTCTTCCCGACGAATGGGACCCTGCAGCGAGCAAGCCTGATACCGTGCTGGCCGTTGGTGCTTTTGAAGTTCCGCAATGGAAAAGAATTCGTACGTCGCTCGTCTTACCAATAAGCCCGTCACCTGCCGTCAAATAAGTGCCCGGCGCCGTGATACCATGTACTGTCACACGGAAACATGTACTGACCATTTGCCGTAGTTCAAGTCACCATCGCCGTAATCTACTGCCTCTTTGCAGCGGGTATCGCCTTTGGTTTTGCAGCATTGAAGCCGGTGCTCAAACGAGAGGGTGCTTACAGCGACGTCTGTTCCACCGACGAGACCAACTCAACTCCCGACGATACGTGTGTTGAGATTCATCTCAATCTCATGTTTACCGTGGCAGCGGTCGGTACCAATATCGCGGCTTTGCCTGTTGGCGCCCTACTTGACCACGCCGGTCCGCGCGTCTGTGGACTCGTCGGAAGTGTGTTCTTGATCATTGGTTCAATTCTGATGGCTTATGCCAAGACACTTCCCTTTGACGGTTTTCTGATTGGATACCTCTGCCTTGCTTTGGGTGGTCCATTCACTTACATCTCGTCCTTCCAACTGTCCAATGCGTTCCCAAAGCACTCGGGCTTCATTCTCGCACTCATGACTGGTGCTTTTGACGCCTCTAGCGCCTTGTTCCTGGTCTACCGCCTAATCTTCCAAGCATCCGAGGGTACCTTTGGTCATGAGAAGTTTTTCAAGGTGTACTTGATCGTTCCGGTCTTCATTATTGTCGTTCAATTCGCGTTGATGCCTAAGCAGTCATACAAGACAGTGGGAGAACTGGTCGAGTTGCAAGAGGAGACCGCGGCCGCGAACGAATCCGACCCGGACCCGTACGACGACCAGATTGACGAGAACACGGCTCTTCTGCGCGAGGAGCGCCGACACCGCGAGTCTGTCGTGGCCGATGTGGAGCAGTTGCTGGGTACTCAGAAGGTAGACAAGCAGATTCGCCGGGAGAACAAGAACGAGATTTCGGGCGTCTGGGGCGTGATGCATAACCGCTCGGCCCTGCGTCAGATCGCTTCGCCGTGGTTCATCCTCATCTGCCTCTTCACCGTCATCCAGATGCTCCGCATCAACTACTTTGTCGCCACCATCCGGGCGCAGTATGAAGTCATCTTTGGTGATGTGGGCAAGGCCATCGAGATCAACAACTTCTTCGACGTCGCCCTGCCCGTGGGCGGCATCCTCTCCATTCCCTTCATTGGCGTCCTCCTTGACCACACCAGCACCGTCACCGTCCTGACCGCGCTCGTCACCATCGCCACCACCATTGGCGTGCTGGGGGTCCTCGACAACATGGGCGCCGCCTACATCCAGGTCTGCCTCTTTGTGCTCTACCGCCCCTTTTACTACACCGCCGTGTCCGACTACAGCGCGAAGGTGTTTGGCTTTGAGACGTTTGGCACCGTGTACGGCACCATCATCTGCCTGTCGGGCCTCTTCAACTTTTTGCAGTCCGGGCTGGACGTCCTGTTCCACCAGACGTTTGGCGGTGATCCCGTTCCCGTCAACGTCATTCTGCTCTCGGCCGGCCTCGCCGTCGGTATTGCGCTGGTCGGATACGTGGCGCTGAAAGCGAGAGGGTTGAAGCGTAAGATGCTGGAGCAGGAGGCCGAGGCTTCTGTTCAACTCCACAACTAAGGGCTGAGAGAGAGAGAGAGAGGCTTTCCCTGGAATTTACTTTGGCTTTCTGACATGGCATTCTCGCGTTGGTTGTTTGCTTCTGTGTCATGGCCTGCACGGAGTTGCGGAATCTTTTCGTCCTTTGATCTGTATGAAATATCGTTACCCGCATGTACATGTTCTACTGGATATAAGCTATAAGTACAAGAATTGAAGTCATGTCCATAGTCATCACGATTCGGTGTGTCCCTCGATGAACATCTCTCACACGAAACCTCCCTCTTTTACTCCTCATCATCCCCCTCATCAACAGTAGGCGTCTCAAACCTACCCCCCGTAAGCCCCAGCCCGCAGAACTGGCCCCACCCATCAACCTGCTCGCTCGCGTGCTTCAGCACCTCGCTGAACCCCTCGTTGCCATTCTTGTTGACGCAAAAGTAGTTGTAATCAACCTGGCTGATGGAGTCGTCGTCCCGCACGCTCGTCGGGTACTCGATCTGGAAAACGGGCTTACCCGCCGCGATGTACGGCTGGAAATCCGCGCAAAACGGCTCAACCTCGTCCGACGTCCTCGTCCCTAGACACGTCTCGAGCACCGCGAAATCCGCCACGGACGCAAGCTGCGGCGCAATCGTCGGCGCATTCTTCTGCCCCAGCAGCAGCTTCCTTCCAGAGCCGGCCGTGGTGTCGAGCGTGTGCGCGTGGGCCGCCAGCGCGGAGATGTACGTCGCGTAATCGGACGGTTGGAGGTTGAAACCCGTCGGGTCGTCGCCGTCTTCGGCCCAGGCGTCGATGTTGTCCGGGTCGACGGCGTCGCAGCCGATGGAGGCGGCGCGTTCGAGGCGGGCCTTCATGAGGGCCACCACGCGGGCGTCTTTGATGTTGAGGTAGCGCTCGTCTGTGTAGGGCGGGTTCAGGGGCGAGCCGATGACGGCGGGGGGGAAGGCGTCGAGGTCTTCGTCCCAGTCTTGGAGGGCGCCGCCGTTGAAGTAGCACATGACAATCTTTCCCGCCGACTTTTTGTGGTGTGTGTCAGTTAGCATGTCTGCGTGGTGACTCGTACTGAATCCAAGGTAGGTAGGTAGGCACGTCGTCTCACCTTGAGAGTGGGAATGATGTTGGGGTAGTCGACGGCGTGCTGCAGGTCAATGTCCCAGACGTCGGCGTTGGCGGGGACGATGTCTGCCGTGCTCCCAGCCAAGATGGGGTGGTGGAGGACGATCTGGAAGCTGACGCCGGGCTTCCACTTGCTGTAGTCCACGGCGCGGGGAAGCAGCGGCGCGGCGAGGGCGAGGATGCCGGCCGGGGCTCCGGCAAGGAGTGCGAGTTGTCGTGACGAGACCATTTTTGTGTTGCCCGATGGGAGGAATTCGAGGGTCGGACTTGGAGTTCTTGATTTGACGCGTTCCTACGGGTAGCAGACACTCTCTCTGTCTTCCAAAGGAAGGAAGTGCAGAGGTTGTTATATACATTTCAAATCTGACTTATATCAGGATCCGGGGGTGTGAATCCCAGTACGAAGCGGGAACAATATCGATATAAAGTGGCCCCCACCCCTCCCTCCAGGCAGCTAGTTGAAAGGATGCAGGGCCAAGGGAGCGTGCCATCGACGAGCGAAAACGTCGGTACGAATCACCCAAATACAGCAAAGGACGACGGGCTCTGCGTCAATTAAGCATCAGTGCGGAAGCCGATTGGCGCGATCCTGGGCTCCTCGCATACTGAAAGAGCGAAGAAGACAGACACTTCTTGGCCCTGATCTAAATGCTGACCGGTGGCCATAATATTGGCCCAGATGGGGGTGTAAGACTATATAGATGGCCCCATGGGTTCGAGGGTGACATCGTCCCGTATTTCACTTTTTTTCCAGTCGTCTGATGTTGAGGTGAGGTAAATTCGATCCCATTTCTTTCCTCGACGGTAATCTGAGGAAGTGTTTTCCAGCCAAACTTACACGCAAACGCGCAAAGCAGAAGGACGCAACAACTTCAATCCCAATAACACCTGCTCTTCCCTGATGAAGAGACAAACCAGCTCCGTCATCCCCCCTCCCCTCCCGCCTCCTCTCTCTACTTGCTTTCCCAAAGGAATGCTCCGTCGGTGAAGTCGTTGCATAATTGAGAATCTTGAAATGGGGATTAAGCTTAAGGGTGCTCATCACGCTGCTGCTCCCCATTGGACAATTGCTCAATGTGCCCGGCTTGAATCTAGCCAAGTTTGGACGCAGCAGCCGAGATACGTCCTCACCCGAGGCCCCGCTATCTAGGCAGCCGAATAATGTCGAATGAGAGCCGGGCGGGTTGCTGAGGTTGGTTCCATTATTCTATATTGCAACGCACGACTGGCAACCACAATATCAGGTTTGCCCTGATCATTGATGTAAGATGATTCTTTCAAGTCGTAGAGTTTTCTTCATTGCATCCGGTTTTGGCCAAGCCTTGAGATGAGTCCATTAGCATCACACATGAGCGGCTCGCCTCAGGAATCGTGTTCATAGATGACATATCCTGATGCAGCAGTAATGACTCGGTCTCTTCAAGGACGAATACGGGACTCAATTGGTACTCGTCTGATGTTTCCCAGCAACAAGGTACTGGAAGAGTAGTCCCTGAGGTTCCCGCCTGGCCCGCCCTGACGTTGAGGACGCCAATTGCTAGACTTTGAAATCATTCATACACCCTAAACTCCATTTGGTATCCACGTACTCCCTCGCTGTGGTGGCATGCCATTATGCCCTCATCAATACTCCATGGCTTGTCCAACGGCCTCTTCTCGTTGTTTCCTCACAGCGTCATTCTCGGCCTCTCGCTGTTCTTTGAGTGCTGCTTCAACGTCGTCTCTCAGACCGCCCAGGTCTGGGGGAATGGTCTGGTACTGTACACTTGGAGCTGCTTGCACGAACCTCAGCTGTTCTGTCACATGCTGCAACACCTCATCCAGTTTCTTTCGTGTGTTGCGGTTGACACGCGGCTCCCCGAGAATCTGTTCCAGTGTCGGGAACAACTCCTCATACCTAAATTGGTCTCTCCAAGGAGCGTGTGTCGGAATGATGGGATCGATCTTGTCCTGGCAGCCGATGGCAATACTGGTCTCGAAGGCCCAGGCGCGGGCAACATTGCGGGGAGTGTACCCGCCGCCACCAAAGAGGATCATGGGCACTCCAAATGATTTGCAGAACTCGACGCAGGCACCGTGGCCTTGGACTTGAAGATTGAAACGTCCTAGACGATCTCCGGCGAGAGAGTCGGCACCACACTGCAGCGCAATAGCGCTAGGTCGGAACTTCTCCATGCATTTGCCAATGACATTCTCAAAGAGCCACTTGTACTGGTCGTCAGTGACGCCGTCGTTCAGAGGAACGTTGATCGCATGGTGCGCGCCTGGGTTATGCTCGTTCTTAGGACCATTATCGTCCAGTCCGCCGGTACCGGGGAAGAAGTTGAGAGGGTCGTATTTGTGAAATGATACCGTCATAACGCGGTCGGTGGAATAAAATGCTTCCTCAACACCATCTCCGTGGTGCACATCAATATCGATGTAAAGGACACGAGGATAGCACCGTAATAGCTGCAGAATGGCCAGGACGATGTCGTTGATGTAACAGAATCCAGACGCCTCGGCCTTTTTCGCGTGGTGCAAGCCGCCTCCCCATGATACGGCAATGTCGGACTGGTTGGAACATATTTTGCGCGCAGCATCAAGAGATCCGCCTGCTGACATGGAACAGTAGTCGTAGAGGCCTTCGAACAGAGGACAGTCGGAGCCGCCCAGATTAAACTTAAGATCGGGGTTAGCGTTCTCAACGTCCCTAGGAACAGGCTCGGGCAGGACGGTGCCCAGGAAGTCCAAGTAGTCGTCCGAGTGGAAATCGTTGAGCTCTTCGTATGTGGCAGCGCGGGCGATGTAGTTGTCCATGGCGAAAGACATGCCGTAAGAATAAATGAGACTCTTGGAAAGGGTAAGTCTCCAGGGTTTCATAGGATGAGTCTGGCCGAAGTGGTGCTTCTCCATTTCGGGATTGCAATGAAAAGAGACATTGTAGCCTTTTGGTCGTGTGATGCCAGACTCCTCAGCTATGCGCTTGCATTTCGCGAAGTACTTGGCGTTGTCGAGCTCACTGGCTTGGCCGAGAGGCTCGTATTCTTCGACGATGTCGTCCTTGTCGGTCCTGTGAGGCAAATAATTCGGCTTGGGGACACGAAATCGGTACGCGTCTGTGTCCATGATGGCAAGCGACGGGCTTCCCGCCGGAGCGGCCGGGACAAAGCTCACGATAAGTCTCGATTGTTGTCGAATGTGACTGGTGGGGTCCTGGGCTGGCCGACTGAGATGAGTTTTACTCAGCAATGGTAGAATGGATGGCTGGTATTGCTGGTTGAGTCAGAGGTGGTCGCAAGGACAAATTCGTGAGTCTTCGATGGTCCTACTGGGTTGGGGTGCAATTGTTGGTATCTGCGTTAATTTCCAGAGTCGTCCGTGAGGTTGTCGGTTGGTGATTCAACGTTGATTCGTGATGTATTTGCGAGGTTTCGTTCGAGGGCTGGCTTCATAATTGGATAGTACTTTCATGTGGCAGGCGACGGGGGAGGAAGCCGGTACCTTAGGTGGGCCCCTGCTGAAGCGAAGCAAGGTTTCCCTCCATTGGAAAGACCAGCCACCTTGGGCGCATTTGGCCACGCTTTCCCCAGAATGGCTGGAGTGCACCAGCCTCTTTGTGGCTTGACCTTCTGGTACATGTAAGAAATCTCGAGAAACCTTGTCAACACATCTTTCAAAACTTTCGAACCTGTCTGAACTTGGAGAGAGTACCTTAGCCTCCAAGGATGTAAGGTTTCTCTCGTGCGTTGCTTGTATCTTTACTTTCTGTCATGAATGCTTTATGAGGAACGAGTCTATCCGAATCTGGTTTCTCGAGGCTGGAATCTTGAACAAATCCTCAGATGCTCGAAAGGTACCTGCGACTCTGCGAGAGACATTGAAATTGGACCCAATCAAATGCGTTCTGATCCACTATCCATAAGGTGCCCAATCAATTCAAATGACTCAAGGTTCGCCTGAGCACATGGACCTGCAGCCTGAACGCACCATGGCACCTCCATTAGCATGGAAACCGGAGGCTAAAACTCCCGTCTCCGCTCAGCTCGTCTCGCTGTCAGTGGACAGTGCCATGACCAGCTGGACCCTCGCAAACTTGCCCACCCACCGGTGACACTGACACCACCCGAATCCAACTGGAACTGGACCACCACGCTGCACAAACGTGATTCCAGCCTCTTCCACCCCACATCCACGCGCATCCGAGAAAATTTCATCTCTCTATCCGTATTCAGCGAGGGAATTTTCATTACTCCGTGAATAAAATACATTCCGGGATCACGAGCCAGGGCCCGTACGTCGCCTCGCCTCGCCTCGACTCGATCGTTCGACGCTCGACTCGCCTGCCGCAGCTGGTGAGAAATCGATTAGAGAGAGCTCTCTTGTCGATTCGACGCCCCCTTCTCCTTCCGGTCTCCAGTTCCTTTTAGGTGAGCCAAGCTAGTCACTTTATTCGTTGCGGAAGATCGTGGCCGGGGTCTCTGTTTATCAAAGTCTCTCCTGTCCAAGACTCCTCTGTCATCGCCTTCCCAAAGGGCAAGTGCAGCCAAGGCATATATCACCAGTGGTCCTCTGCCCTCTCGGTCAGCCCACCCCGTCGGCGGACGTGCCGTGCCGCCCCGCCCCGTCACCCTGCGTGCCACTATTCCCACCTACTGCCGGCTTTCTGCTCTATACCTTACACTCCACATATCCTCTATTCTGCTCTGCCCCGATCCCTCTTACCTCGCATAGTTCCCATCCTAATCTCGATGACTTTGGTTCACGAGACCTTTGTTGCTTCCTCTACCTCCCTCGACCTATCATCGTCCTCGTCCTCGTCCTCGTCCTGTCTCTAGCAAGAACCCTGCTTTCGGCTTCATATACATCCTGCTCCTGATCCGTCTCTGTGGTTCTTGCTGGGCGTGCGCCGTTTCGTCTGCCTGCTAGAATAGATCCCAGCCGCTTGTTTACTCAACGAAGGGTACATATCTATACTGGGACCGTCGTTAACACGCAAAATGCCTAGAGACGATCTGTCCATCGACTTCGTCAGGAGGATGCCGACGGCCGAGGCCCTCGACCCGGCCATCATCCTCGACGACTGGCTCAACCGCGTTCAGAACCTTCCAGAAGAGATTCGCTTCTTGCAGGATGAGATCGCCGACAGGGACCGGCAGTATGGCGACTGCGTCAAACTGATTGAGGACCGCGATGGAAAGATACAGAAATGGATCAGGGCGAACGGCAGTCACGAGACGAACCCGCGCGAGCAGGGCATGCGATCTCAGATGCGCGACAACTTCATCCGTGCCGACCAGCTCGCCACGGAGAAGATCGCCCTGACGCAGAAGCTGCAGATCATCATGGACAAACACCTGCGAAACCTCGATCAACACATCAAGATGCTATACGACCGCGCTGAGCCCGGCTTCAACGAACCCGACGAATGCCCCTCCCTCATCCGGCCCAGCGCCGCGAACCACTCTGCCCCGTCAAGCCGATCCATCAACCCCGCGAGCCACCTCGTCGCCTCTGCCATCACCGCGACGCCGTTGAATCCGATCGTCAACTCGTCGAGTCCGGTCACGGCCCGCGCAGGAAACCCCCAGATCCGCAACGCCCAGTCCCAACAGCACGCTTCCTCGGCCCCCGCGACGCCTGCTGCTAGCATGATAATGAACCGTCAGGCTCGGGAGAGTTCGGCAGGGCCGGGGAGCGGCGCGCCAAAGAGAGGACCGCGTTCCGTCTCCGGACTGGGTGCTCTCCCTGCGACGTCGAGCAATCTGGCTAGGCACTCGTCACTAGGTCCAGGAACACCGAAGGGATCTACGCCTGGACCGAACGGCACGGTGCGAGCGGGCAGCGCAGGGCCTAGATCGTCGTCCACAAAGGCATCGAGCGTCTCGGGCATACGGAAAGGGACGCCGAGCGGCGCAGGCCGGAAGAAGCCGATCAGCAGCAACAAGTCGTCCCTGTCCCGCGTGAAAAAGGCCGGAAGCCGCAACTCTCCAGCCTCGACGGCAGATAGTGAGCTATCGGATGCTGAGAGTGGAAGCGGCGACGACGGCGACCACAGGAGCCGCGTAGACCGTACGAGTGGTACCCCCGCGCGCGACGGCAAGGACGGCGAAGGCGACGACAGCATGCTCGACGCCGAGGATGACGAGGCTGGCGACGACAAGAAATACTGCACGTGCCAGAATGTCAGCTTCGGCGACATGGTGGCGTGCGACAATGAGGATTGCCCCTACGAGTGGTTCCACTGGTCGTGCGTCGGCCTCAAGAGCGAGCCGAACGGGACGTGGTACTGCCCCGTTTGTACGGAGAACATGGAGAAGCAGAAGAAGAAATAAGGCATCGTACCTTACTGGGAAGATAACGAGACGGCAGTGTGATTCGAGCGTTTATACCCCTTCTTTGGAGGTTCAGGTGGGCGGCGTTTGGTAGCTTGATTATTAGGGCGAGGGTCCTCGTGAACGAGAGATCCCATCACCGAGGAAGGACCAGGCGTTTTTTTGGGCGACATCAATGTCACAGCTGGCGTAACACACGCACGGAAACCGAAATAGACACAATCTTCCTTCTTCACAACCGTCTGTCGTATACTCTGACTCCTTGCGATGAGAGTCAAGGTAGAGAAAAAAAAAAGACAAGTAACAGTAAACTAGAACTTGAGCTATGCACCACACGTGACTTCATTGGCGAGCCGGATCATGCAGAATACTACAAATGTCACGTCCAATGTGCCGGCGTGTCGGGACTGGCAAGGAGGTAACAAACAGGATGCTGGTGAACGCAAGACTTGCCACCTTATTACCATTACTATCATTGTCATCACCATACTGCGCTTTATAAACCGTATTATGTGAGAAATATATAGAACACGGGAAATAATCGCCGAAGCAGTATCGAGCGGCAAACAATTGTGTCACCCACTTGACTGGATGTGTTGTCTATATTTGTTTAAAGACTGCGCGGCTAAGTTTAACGCACAAGAGCCCAGGAAAGGCGTTCAGCAGCGTGTATCTGCAAGTCTCAAGGCCTTCCTCGAACCGTTGACAATGAATACTACCCTTTTTTCCATATACTTTATCCGGAAAACCATGGGTACAGGCATTACCTCAAAGACTACGTCGAGGCTCAATAGAACCTCGAAGGCGGTGATATCGAGCCAATGGCAGATCAACTCCTCGATACGCTTTTAGCTACATTGTGGCCGATTGTCTTGTATTCTACCCCAACATAATAGCGATTTCTGTACGATTACTCTGACACACGTCCAGGCCGCAACGTTCATCAGTCTTCAAAGTCGCCGCTGTTGTACTTTGCTGCTTCCCGATCATCCACCCACTGCGTCCTATGGGGGTTCAACTTCTGGGCGTTGTGGTGTGGTCTGGGCTTCCTCCCCTTCCCCCCACGTGGGACGCATCGGAGAGCCTCATTTGATGGGGCGGCCTTGTCTGCGATCCAGTCCAAGTGCAGATACGGACTGAGGCTTCCCGTCCGCCGCCTGTTTCTATTTGGGGTTACGGCCCCTGGTGATGACATTTGGCTCATTGTTTCGTTTCATTACTTCACTAACCACCCCGGTGGAGGTTAATCAGCGCAACCTGGAATTCGCAACATATTGCTTATTAGACAAGGATGAGCATGGGCAAAAGAGTTCGAGATCCGGGTGAAGAATGCCATTATTGAAAATGGCGTCAAAAAGCGCAAATTGCGCTTACATAACATGTTGAAAGACATATGTGAGAACAGGGGTCTTTCGCGTGACAGCCGACGGCGTCGTGTCCGATCAGGCTGAATGGACGCCCGCGAGTTTGGCTTGCCGGGCTGAAAGAGTTAGTACAAGATAGTAGAGTCCGGGCGATGGCCGACAACACGTCAAAGTCTCCTTAGCTCCCTTTCATCGTGAATGGGCCACCGCCACAGATGAGATGATCGCGTCGGAAAGGGATTCTGTATCCGTGTTCTGCGAGATATCCGTCTTGAACAATCCGGCCCACAGGGTAGCAGTATGTAATCAAACTTCCGACCAGGCGGGATGGGTTTTGATGGATCCCTCCCCTTTGAGCCGGTTGGGAACTGACTAAAACGAGAAGCCAAGTGGGAATTGGCCCGCCCGGGGCGCAGATGCCGGCATTCAGGGGTTGTGTGTTTTATTTTCGGTTCAACGAACATTATCAGAAACCTGATGGTTGGATCATTTGGGAATTTGAAGAGCGATTGTTCGGGAAAGATTCCGAAGAAGGCCGGCTTGGCGACAAAATCGGCTCCGGTTGTGACGAAGACTGGGGACCAGAAGGTAAATGGCACGGCGATTCTTGTTTGATACTGAGGCGGAAAGCCGGCTGCTTGAAGAAAAGGGCGCCGAGTTGAGCACTTTTGGTCCCGATCAATTTAGCGAAGTCGGGAAGTTCAGGGTGGTGGCAACTCCTATTGTTGAGCGATGGGCGATGAGGTGTGTGAAGCGTAGGCGAGTCCGGCCATTGAGCGTTCAGCTCGGCCGACTATCTTTGACGAATAGCGCCATTGATGGAGGGACGTCGGCGAGAAAAGGCGGACACCGCACCGCTTGGTCCTCCTTTGAGATGGGCTCTCAGCCTTGCTCAGTTTTCAAACAAAAAAACATGAAAGAAGGTGCGCGTCAAAGTCTTTGTGACCACGAGTAGGTCCGACGAACTTGGAAGCTATTGCAATGCGAGCAGCACACCGTAACGTTTCCCCAGGTGGGGGGCGGGTTCTCTGAGGTAAAGTAGGTGAAGAAATGGGTACATCAGGTGTCGTGTCCCGCCTTATTGCAGACAAGGACTCCGCAAAGTGGTTGGGATTTTAGGGGGAATATGGTTGGAAGTACAGTGGGAGGGCAGGTCCAGCTCATCTTACAGCTGGCGAGGATGTTGGTTGGTGGGGGTGTGATATTTCAGGATATCCATTCAAGACGAGCGACTTTGTCGCGGAGACGGTTTGACTCCGCAGTGAATGGAGACTCACACCTTTTTTAGTGCATGCATCGCCGGGAGGTACTTGTTCGGACGGCTGTTCCGTGAAGCAGCGTGTGGGCGGCCGTGGCCGCGGACTGTTGCTGGAACCTGAGATGAGGTTGGAGATGGTGAATGGGGACCCCGAAGGACAGAACTTCATTTCTGCCCGGACGGAAGACGTTGACGGTTGACCAGCATCGTGGCTCAGATACTGTTCCTGTATGTCTGAGCATTGGCCTTCCCGGTGTCGTCTCTGGCTTTTCCTGGAGTATGTAAATTGGACGAAGTGGGATGGTTGGTCGCAGCGCCTTGCAGATTTGGCCGTTATCCGCACCCTTTGATGATCTGCGTCTCCGTATCTGTTTGTGTACCCCCGATTCTTGATAAAAACAACGACGTGCTTCCGGAGACTGCTGTTGTTGATTTTTTTTTCTCGCTCTCTCCGCGCCTCCTTCTTTGCCACTTATGCGAGCCAGCTACAGCTGCAGCCGCCGCTTCTCTCGTTTAGGCGTCACTAGTCTGAAGCGCCACAGGGGTGCTGAGAAAGTCGTGGCCAGGCCCAAGGTCAGTGGGTTGCAGTCGAGGAAAGGTGGACTGGAATGGCTTGGGTGGGCGATATCAGGTACGGAGCATTAGCTTCGGGGACTGGTTAGGTAGGTTGGGAAATGTTTTGGGTCTCGAAGCTTGCTTTGATTGTTCTCCTGTCTGTCCTCATATCGGAGACGAGTGCGAGCAAACGAGCATTGAGTCAGAAGGAAAAGAGGAGAGAAAAAAAAGACAATGCCAATGTGACTGACTAGAAGGCGTGCTGTGCTGTGTGGTGAATGATGTACGGATATCGCGAAATAAAAACAAGCCAGCACAAGTTGAGGTGTGAAGGCAAGGTGGGATGAGGTACATAAGGTAGTACTCAGTAAGGTAGGTACCTTAAGGTAAGGTAGGTAGAGGAGGGGTGGAAGGCACAAAGTACGTACCTACTTCGTATATGGCATCGGGTTCGAGAAGGAGGTGAGGAAGGAACCTGGAAAGCAAGGTTATTGACGGTGACTGCCCATCTCAGCACCCAGCATTTCGACCTCAGGTGTGTCGACCATTGGGTGTCTCCAGTGACAGGCGCCCCTCCCCGTGCGTGGCTGTCTCCTCCTCGAACGGGGGGAACGAGATAAAATGAAAATTGGCAAATGCGAATCGACTGGGTTCCCACAGTGATATCACCGCTATAAAGCCAAATGCCCGGCCGCCTCCTGCCTGTCTCTGATTCCTTTTGACGGCTCTCCTTTTTTTTTAACCTATTCTATTCCTCTTCCTCCCCTCTCCATCCCAACTAGATCCTCGACCACATTCGCTCGTTGCTGTTGCTATTGCTGTAAGTACCTCACCTGGACTCCCATCCCCAATTGCCCGCCACCTGCTTCCCCTCCAACCCTTCTTCACCCCAAGGTACCGCCGATCACCGCAACCGCACTCTATCTGCTCCAACCAAGCAGATTGCAGTTCTGATCTTGCTTCCGAAGCACCTCACTTTGCCTCTCTCTACCAATTTCGCCGTCTTGGTACCTCCCCCGCCCTTCCCCCCAGCTCTCGTTCACGGCGGGAGTACCCTGCTTTCCCTCCGCCGACCTGCCTCATTCCGCACCTTGCTTTATTTTTCCTCTCCCATATCACATGGAGAAGCTCACAAATTACGTCAGGCTACACAGAACACTTTGAGCTACCAGCAATCTTTTTCGCCGCAAATCCTACGGCGAATCCCCTGTCAATGTAGGCACTACCCCGCCGTCCTCGAAATCACCGCTTGTTTTTCCCTCTCCTTTTCCACACCGTCCCTTCTACACCTACAAAAAAATTACGATAGACTACAATTTCGCTCTTTGCTTCGGTACAATCCATTGACATTTTCTCAGCATATTCAGCTTCACACCGCGAATCGCGTCAAATATCCTTCACAATGGCTCAAGCGATCAAGAGCGCTCTTCCCACCCACCTCAAGTCCCCCCTCGGCGGCCAGGGCAAGAGCGATGAGGAGTTCAGCTCCCGTCACCACGGCAAGACGAGATCCCACATGGTACATACTCTATCCACCCTTTTCTTTCAGTGCACCTTTGAGCGAGGCATGTCGAGTACCGCGACCGGTGCCTGCTTTGTCCCGAGACAGACTGAACACGGCCTTGTGCAGTTCAAGAACCGCCATACCTGCTAGCTTGTGTCACTTCTTCCATGCCGAATACCTGAGATGTCGTACGACGCTTGGCTACTTGCTTTACCTTGACGGCCGCGGCTGGGCCAGTCCCAAACGGCACCGTACAGCACCGTCAATGCGTGAGACGCCAAATACCTCCAAAGACATTTGCTGGCTTGACGTGGCTGAAGGAGACAACCTGGGCGGTACGGTGTGCGCTGTTCTCTCCCCGGCAACAAGCTCTACGATGCCTGTCAGGGGTAGCAGCAAGCTGGCCACATTGGTCGCAGGGCCCCGCAGCGGATCACTCGACGATAGCTTCAAAGCATTCCCCACTTTGAGAAGCTTCCATTGCAGGACTTAGTCCCTTCTTCGTGAATGCGCGGCTGACTTCAAGTCCAGGCTTTCGAGAACACTTCCACCAGCGTTGCTGCTGCCCAGATGCGCAATGCCCTCACCCAGCTTTCCGAGACCGTCACCGACCCCGAGCAGAAGAAGGTAAGCAGAAAAATCCACCCCAGCTGTAATCTTGGGAACACGAGTTCTAATCATCTTACAGCTGTTCGAGACGGAGATGGACAACTTCTTCGCCCTCTTCCGTCGCTACCTGAACGACAAGGCCAAGGGCAACGCCGTGTAAGTGTACAACAGGAACCTGCGATACAAATAGCCTTCCAGCTAACAGTGTGATAGCGACTGGGACCGTATTGCTCCCCCCGCCCAGGGCCAGGTTGTTGACTACGAGGACCTCGCCAACTCCGAGTCCGTTCAGTTCCTCAACAAGCTTGCCGTCCTGAAGCTCAACGGTGGTCTCGGTACCTCCATGGGCTGTGTCGGCCCCAAGTCAGTCATCGAGGTCCGTGACGGCATGTCCTTCCTCGACCTGTCTGTCCGCCAGATCGAGTACCTCAACCGCACTTACGATGTCAACGTGCCCTTCATCCTCATGAACTCATTCAACACCGATGAGGACACCGCTTCCATCATCAAGAAGTACGAGGGCCACAACGTCGACATCCTCACCTTCAACCAGTCCAGATACCCCAGAATCCTGAAGGACTCTCTCCTTCCCGTCCCTAAGAAGACCGACTCTTCTATTAACGACTGGTACCCCCCTGGTCACGGTGACGTTTTCGAGTCGCTTTACAACTCTGGTATTCTCGACAAGCTCATTGAGCGCGGTATTGAGGTTGTCTTCCTGTCCAACGTTGACAACTTGGGTGCCGTTGTCGATCTCCGTATCCTCCAGCACATGGTTGAGACTGAGTCTGAGTACATCATGGAGTTGACCAACAAGACCAAGGCCGACGTCAAGGGTGGTACCATCATCGACTACGAGGGATCCGTCCGTCTTCTCGAGATCGCCCAGGTCCCCAAGGAGCACGTCAACGAGTTCAAGTCCATTAAGAAGTTCAAGTACTTCAACACCAACAACATCTGGCTGAACCTCAAGGCCATCAAGCGCGTCGTCGAGAACGATGAACTTGAGATGGAGATCATTCCCAACGGAAAGACCATCCCTGGTGACAAGAAGGGCGAGTCTGACATCTCCATTATCCAGCTGGAGACCGCTGTCGGTGCTGCCATCCGTCACTTCAAGAACGCCCACGGTGTCAACGTTCCCCGTCGTCGCTTCTTGCCCGTCAAGACCTGCTCTGACCTGATGCTCGTCAAGTCTGATCTCTACACCGTCAAGCACGGCCAGCTTCAAATGAGCTCCAGCCGCTTCGGTGACGCTCCTCTCATCAAGTTGGGTAGCGACTTCAAGAAGGTCTCTGACTTCCAGAAGCACATCCCCTCTATCCCTAAGATCATCGAGTTGGACCACCTTACCATCACTGGTGCCGTCAACCTCGGCCGTGGCGTCACACTCAAGGGTACCGTCATCATTGTTGCGACGGAAGGCAGCACTATTGATGTGCCTCCTGGATCCATCCTCGAGAACGTCGTTGTGCAGGGTAGCTTGCGCCTGCTTGAGCACTAAGTGGCTTTTTTGCAGGTTTTGTATTTTGAGCACATTCCAGTCAGATGTCACGATGCATTGAGAATCATCACAAGAAGACAATCTGGAGGCGAGATGGAACAGTAGAGAGAAACCAATGATCATTCCCCCCAAAAAGGCGGCGTCTGCATAAGGTATCTGTGGCAGCGGCAGAACAAACTCGATAGTATTTTAATAAGGCACCTCAAACCATGCGTGTGCATTTCGTTGACCTCCACTTGCACTTGCATTGGCTATGTCCCCGTCTGAACCCTATGAATTGCCGTGGATTTTGGCATGGTCCATCGAGGACCGTTTGTGTGTAACGTCTGCGGTCTGCCGGTAGCTTGGACCTGCATTTCCGTGTGGAGTGGTCCAGAACCGACTAGCAACGAGTAGCGGTGAGACAAAGAAAAAGAAATCTGAAAAGGCAACATGAGAAGCACAACAAAAACAAAAATTGAGGTGAACAATGCGCGCGGTTACATGCCTGTCCTTACTCCGGACACCACAGCGGGCGGGCGCAATCCGGGGGGTAAGGTAGGGGAGGGGGGTCTCGACGTGGGATGCTGCCGCCGGATGCATGGTTTTGGTGGGCTGCCGGTTTCCGACTGATAGTCTACGCCTCCATGCATTTCTTTCTTGCTTCATGGAATAGCAGCAACATTTTGCATTTTGTAGGCAATAACGGGTTCACCGAAAGCAAGATTTGTTAGGTTTTTGATGCGGGCATATTGGCACTCCGTTTTACGGGCAACAAGAGGCTAAATAGTGCGGGCCACCCCCCTATATGGTAAAGAGGTCTTATTCGCCGTCTTGTCCTTTGACAACCGTGGACAGCCCTGCAAGCGTCCAGATCGCCGTTCTCTCTTAGCTTCGTGGACTACTTCCCCTTTCTCGGTGACAACGACATCCATCCTCTTTTTGCATTGAATACGAGATACACCACCTTGAAGTTACTCGACAGAACCCCTGACCTTGTCAATTGAGCCAGAAAAACACCTCCACAACCAAACCACAAACCACAAACAACACACAACACACGGAAATCATGGGCAGCCTCTCCGGCCCGGCAGCCACGGCGCTGCCATACTGGCAAGTCAACGTCCCCACGGACCGCCGCACGGACGAGTGCCCGGAGGGCCTCCGCAACCTCTCGGCCAAGGACGTCGGGATCCTGAGCACGCCCGACGCGGCCTACAACCGGCAGACGTGGACGGAAGTCCGGCGGCTCGTCGAGACGAACCGTCTGGATCTGTTCCAGCGGGTGCCGAGCGAGCTGAGGCGGTACCGCTTGTTTATTCACCACTTGATCAAGGAGCACGGGAGTGTGATGAACTTTGTGCTGAGGCAGCGGCTTGGATGGGAGGAGCCGTTGAGGGCTACTGAGGGTAAGAGGCCGTTTGAGGCAGAGGGGGATTATAGGATTTTGTATAATGATTGGCCGTATGGAATTGATGGGCGGATTGTACATCTTGTTGTTTGGACGAAGTTTGAGCTAGAGGAGAATCCGGCTACGGGGGATTTGACAGAGAAAGCGAGGGAGGAGATTGATCGATTTGTGGAGGGGACGTTTCGGGCGAGAACGGAGCCTGATACTGTGAGTTTTCATCCTCTCTTCTCCTCTGTCATGATTTGGCGGTGCCCATCTTCAGAACGGACCTGCAATATGGACTTGAGTGGAGCTGACGATGATGACTAGGTCATTTGGTTCAAGAACTGGCGGAGTCTCAAGTCCGTTCACGCGGTTGAGCATTTCCACGTCATGCTCTTTGACCCGGATCCCGCGTTCATTCGGGAGATTACCAATGGAGATGTGCCCCAATGTGACAAGTTTGAGGCATGAGTAGTAGGAAACTCGACAGGCCTACGGATCGGTGAAGGGGGGGGTTTGAGTGAGATTTCATGACGGCAAATGGCACAGATCAAGGGGGAGAGATGGCACGATAGCGAAAACTTTGTGAACTCTCTCACCGTCAACCTCGGTATAGCGAACAATGTTAGACTTAAGTTGATGTGGTTCTTTCTTTACGAAAACGATGGATTTGACTATGGCTTTGCCTGAGGCGGTTCTCTATACTCCACACACGAGGCCGCGGCCATGGTGATGGCAGTCGGCTTCTCCATGACGACCTTGATAGTCCAGTCTGCTGGATTGTTGAGAGGCTCATGAATATCTGATCGTTCTTGGTAGCACCGCCTGATCCCCGTAGTGATAGCGGGACCGAGGGCTTCAAGCGTCTCAAAGGAAGAGTCGCCCAGAATCTTTTGGTACCACGACTTGAGTCAGCAATGATCCATATATATGTAGACGGAGTGAAGAACTATCAAGACGGCGAATAAGAGGAAGAAGAAGTCACAAACCTTTACAACGAAGGACTCGATCTCGACGTAATTATCCGACCTTCCAATGTAGCCCTCGATCTCGATACTGACCACGACAACCTGCCTCGCTAGTCTCTCGTTGTCATTGACTCCGATGAGCGTAGGCACGCGCAGCTCGTTGATGCGTAGACTTGAGCTGTAGACCGCCCATACCTGGGTACCATTATGGAAGCCATGGGCCAAGGAGTAAGACCGGCTCACGCTACTACCGAGCAGCGATGCCTTTGGTAGGGCGAGGGAGATATCCAGGTAGCGAATTCTGGGCAGCTTGTCCTTCAGGAATGCCGGCTCCGTGAGACCATCAGCCTCAGACCCGGAGACGTGGTACCCAGTCAACGCGTTCCAGATCATCTGCATGGCGTTTTCCAGGCTTAAATCGTCCTCGTAGCGGTTCACGTTGTCCAGTATGCGGAGGAGCGCCTTGGCCAAGAGGCCATAGTGCACCGTGTCATCGCTGACCTTGTCCGCGAGTGAAGCGGCCTCGAAGGGCTCGAACATTGACAGCTCGGCGGAGACAACTACGGGCTGCGTCTTGCCCCTGCGGCCCCAAGCGTCGGTGCCGGCTTTGATCGTGCTATGAAGGTCGCGGACCCGGACCACCGCAAAAGGCTCGCCGGCCTCGGCGCGGACCTGCCACGACGAAACTCGTTTCGACTCCATGTGAGCAATGGTGCAATTGATAATCAAACTCAATGAAAATTCGATTTCTTCGAGACCGGCCAAGATACACGGTCGGTTGGGCGGGATGAGGTGAAGGATGAACGTTGGACGGATTGGCGGCAGCTCAAGGTGAACGGGTCTCACAAACTCAGTATGCACTGGCTGAAGAAAGTGCCCTACATGACGACTACCTAAACAATCGCGGGGTCCACCACAACCATAAAATCACCCACATCATATGCGATGCTCTCATGCACATAAAGACAGTAGCAGGTACCAGTTGAATAGTTTTAAATGAAGGGCTCGACAAGCGGAGATGTTCTCTTTTTTGTCCAATTTTATTACAATGCGTTATTTGTTTGAATCTTCCTGCCGAACCCAGCAATATACTGCCCCCCTCATCCATCCAGGATGGAATGGCAGGCATTTATGCTACGTTGGCAATCGCCCTCATCAAGATATACACCTAAAGATTCAACCACTTGCGCAGATCCTCAGTATCACGGGAAGTCCATGCGATCTTGGCCTTGACCGAGTCGGTGGACTGCGACAAAGCACGCACGAAACCCTTCTTCTCCTTCTCCGCGAAGAACTTGTCAAGCTTATCCAGCTGTTCTTGCTTGGTAAGCCCGCTTGTGCAGTAGCTCACAATGCTGCCAATCATGGAAGATTGAGCAGGGAACTTGGTGTAGATCTCCTCCCATCTCGTTTGCAGCCAGTCAAACAGGGCCTCGATGCCGCCCTTGCTCGACCGCAGACTGCCGATCGGAATGTAAATATCTTGGTCACGAACCTCGCCGCTCAGCAAAAGATCCAGTGTGCGTTGGCGGAGCTTGGGGTCGCGGGATTGGCCAAGGGTTCGGAGAGCGCTGTTGCGCTCGTCGGCGGTCTCAGCGGTCTTGTAGTACTTGTACACGGCGTCATACTGTGATTTTAGTTAATGGCTTGCTTCAATGACATCTTGAAGGAACAGGCATACCTCTTTCTCGCCGCCAAACTTAAGAACAATTGAAAAGACGGAGCTTCGGATGTTGGGGTGAATCGCCGTCTTATCTCCAGCCGCGAACTTCTCGAACATGGCCCGAGCAGCAGCAACAACCTTCTCGTCACCAGACATACCGGCCGCACTAAAAGTGAGAGCCTTGTACTGTTGCTCAACGTGGCCATCGTTGCTCGAAAACTCCCATCCTAGCTTGTGTGCGATACTGCTGACAATTTCCCGCTGGAACTCGGTGAGCTTGTCAACGACAGCATCATCCTCAATCCAGGCCATCTTGATTGAGCCCAGACGGGTGAGGATCTGGTCCCACACCAGGTACTCGGCCTCGCCTCCCTGGCTAAGAGCCTTGAACAGACTCAAAAGAGACGAGGTCTTCTGGTAGCCAGAGGTTGCGAGAGCAGCCGTATCAGCCACAATACCAACTCTGTCCTGGACGGAAAGGAGTTCCGCAGCGTTTCCAAGCTTCTCCAGACGATCAATAGCGTACTTGGTACGGTAGAATCCCGTAGAATCGGCGTTGATCTTGAAGAACTCGGCATCGTCAATCTCGAATTTGGTGTCACGAGTAGTGAGCATCAAGTCCTTGTCGACACCCCCCTTCGTACGGACGTTCAAAGAGATGGGGTAGAGAACCTTGTCTTCATCGGGCTTGACGTCTCCTGTGGTCAGGAAGCGATGCTGCTCCACGCTAATTGACTTGCCTGACTCGGTGACAGAGACGACGGGGTATCCCACGTTCTGGGTCCAAATGTTCATGATGGAGCCAACGTCCTTGCCGCTAGCCTCACTCAAGGCTTGCCACAGGTCATTCGTAGTGGCATTGCCCCAAGCGTGACGCTTAAGGTACTTGCGGACACCCTCCATAAATACATCCTCTCCAAGGAATGCCGAAAGCATGTGGACAACACAGGAGCCCTTCGCGTAGCTGATACTATCGAAGATCTCGTTGATCTCCTCGGCCTTGTGGATGGGGACCTCAATAGGGTGACTGCTCCTGAGTCCGTCGAGACCCAATGCTGCCTGAAGATCTTCCCTGACGAAAGACTCCTTGAGCTTCCACTCGGGGAAGAAGGCGTTCATGGAATAGCGAGACGCAAACTCGGCGAAGCCTTCGTTGAGCCACAGAGCGTGCCACCAGTCCGGAGACACAATGTTTCCGAACCACTGGTGAGCAATCTCGTGAGTGATGACTGTCGAAACTCGCTCCTTGGCTGCGGCACCACTGGTCTTGTCGTCAAACAAGACTTCAACAGTACGGTAGGTGACCAGACCCCAATTTTCCATAGCGCCAGCGGCGAAATCAGGAATGGCAACCTGGTCAAGCTTAGGCAGAGGGTAAGGAAGACCAAAGGCCTTTTCGTAGAACTCCAAGGCCTTGACACCGATATCCAAGGCATAACGGCCTCTCTCGATGTCCTCGGAAGGCGGAGCATACACTCGGATGGGTACTCTGAAGTCGTTGGTCTCGATGTAATTAAGCTCGCCGACGATGAAGGCAACGAGGTAGGTGGACATGACGGGAGACCTGTTGAAGCTGACAGCCTTCTTTCCAGAGGGCAAATCTTTCTCTTCAGCCACATCCATGTTGGAAAGGCAGGTCAGGGCCTTGTCAGCAATCAACGTGACGGTGAACTCGGCCTTGAGTGCTGGCTCATCGAAACAAGGGAAGGCTCTGCGGGCGTCGGTAGGCTCCATCTGGCTGGTGGCCATGATACCCTTAGTGCCATCCGGCTTGTTGTAGTATGAGCGGTAGAAACCCGCCATTTTGTCGTTCAGCTCACCGACGAACTTGATCTCGAGGGTACCCTTGCCGCCTTTGGTGAGCTTCTCCTTGAACTCGAAGCTGTGCCATTGCTTCGACTCGTCGTAGGTGACGACTGGTTCGCCAAGGCTCTTCTCTTGTCCTTCGACAGAGAAGGACAATGAAGTGTTCTTGATCTCGATTTCATGGGTGTTCAAAGAGATAGTGTTGGAGTCCTCCGCCACGTCAAAGTCAATCTTCACCAAGCCATCGAACTTGAGCGTCTCGAAGTTGGGCTCAAGAGTAAGATCGTAGTGGCGCGGGACGACGTTGGTAGGCAGCTGTTCCCGAGGGTAGTTCAGCGTGCCAGCGCCGCCATGCTCTCCGTGTCTGCACATACTTCTCTTGTAGGAGCAGTATCGTGTAGCAGCGACGCGCTGAGGGTTCTGGAGTCGTGAGGTTCGTCGAGGAGGGGTAGCTCGGAGTACTGGCGAACGGGTCGCAAAGGCGTTGTGATTTCGTAGTCGGTAGGGACTGTTGAAGAAGTCAGGTCAATGGGTAACTCAAAGGTGGAAAGTGACCGGATAAGAGTATAGGTGTACTTACATGCGCGTGACTGGTCTTGCCGTCGTGTTGACGATGCGTGGGGTTAGGTTGACCGTTCGTCTTGTTGCGAAACGGAACGCCATTGAGGAGGGGGAGGGGGCCAAAGCCGCAAAGGAACGAAAGCGGTCAGTCTGCTAGGCACCCAAGCTGTCTAAGGAAGGTACATGCAACAGAGACGTGGGGTCTAGCTGAGGGGAAGCTTCCAGTTCTTCTGTGCAAATCAATGCTCCAGTCTCAGAAGTGGAAGGCGCCGACGCAGGCCGCGCAGACCGCTGGCAAAGGTAGAAAACTCTCCCCCCATGCCTCAGGTCACTTTCTTTCCCTCAGCGCCGCCCGGACCCACGCCAGGCCGCTTCTACCCGATACGGCCCACTGCCGTAACCGTGCTTTCCTGGGAGGGCCGCCGGGTGTGCTGTCCGGGCTAGAAACACGGGGTCTACCTTACTTGCTGCCTTCCGGCCGGCCTTAGAACACGGATTTCAATCGGAGGTCTTGTGGGGGATGTCGCCGTCAATTTCCGGGCGTGAAGAATATTGAATCGCAAATATTAATATCACCACAGTGCATCCCACAAATCCTCCGCAGTCATCATAACTTAGTTGTCTAACTAGACACTTCCGCAGCTAATCAGAAAAGACAGCAGAAATTACCTTGCAAAGGATGCACGTAGCAACAAAGCAAGACTGAAAACCCCCGATACTTACAGTTTAATTCGCAAGTTCTTCTTTGCTGAGCTAGCGGGATGATGTAGCACATCCTCAACTTTCGCCATTGGTTAGATCGATCCCAACATTGCTCCATCTGCACGAGTTGCAGCATTGAGTCCAAACTGTATCAACGGCCTACTTGCCGTGCGATTACAAAACAAGTTCTTTAGCGAAAAGAGCCTAAAGTCTCCTCACGATCAAAGCAGGCCCCGGGAGGCAAGGGGACCTTAGGCACCGGAAGTACGGAGTAATGCTTGAAGAAATGTTTGGTAGCAATGACAACTTGTCACGTGCGCTTTCCGCTGGCCGTAGAGCCTTGCTTCAAGAGCAGGTCGACAAAAGCTGGGAAATTGTTTATCCTACTGTGGAAGCCAGCGTCTATATGAGCCAACCGAGAGACTCGAAGAATGCCATATCCCAGTGATGTGCTATGTAGGACTTATACTCGGGTGAAAGCGGACAAAGAGCTTGCAGGCACGCGGGTGTGCCAAAGCAAGCCGACTAACATGCTGTCTCCCCGGCCGAGAACCACCTCCCCGGGTCAAAGCCAGACGTCATTTCCACTTGAGCTCTAGACGATTAGGTTAAAATTACTCTAGGCAATATCAGCTGCCTACATAATGACTTGCCTGCCGACCCTACACTTGTCTTACCCCGGCTTTACTGGACGGGGTGACGGGGTCGGGATCCATGATCGGGAAGAACCGCATTAGCACCTGGCTATTCCGAGCAACATCCTCGGGATAATCCATGGCGTACAGCCTGTCCCAGACCATTTGTGGAGTCAGAATGCCATTGTTTGATCTCAATTGCCAATTAGCAGCTCGTCGTTGGACCGGGGTGCCGGGGAAAAGACGTCTTGAAGATCGGGTGTCGGGACTTGTAGATTGTCGAAGACGCACTTTGACGCAAGCTCAGTCCCTAGAGTCCACAAGATCCCGATGATGGATGGCTGGAGAGCCGTTGTGCGAGAGACAATGGTTGTGGGCAGCCAATCAGACCACACGAGGATGCCAACGGCCGATGGGCAAGGAATCAAGACATGGCAACGGCCTTTGTTTTGTCCAGGACCGAGGTCAGTGACTGATTAGGGCACCTGGAAAAGACACAGAAAGCCATGGAATTTATGAGGCCGGACTCGGGGCTGGGGACGAGAGACGAGAATAGCGAGAACGGCCCAATGAAGAGAGACAAGGGCAGAAACGTGTTCCAGATCCCTCCCAGCTGCTGGCCGCTTTGGCAGGGCAGCGTTTTCATTGCTTGGTTTGTTGAGAAGGTGGCCCTCACCAAAGATGCATTTATCGTGGTGAGGCGGTGCTAAGACCAGTACCAAAGATACTTTGAAACGAAGCTGGTTTGTGATATTCTTGGCCGTTTGGAGCTTGGGGCCCATGTAGCGCTCTAACAGGGCAGATGCCCCGCCTCGTCTCGAGAAAAAGCGATTGGGCATCCGTCCAAGATACCCCCAATCTTTTGAGCGATCCAATGGCGCTGTGTGCACCTGCCCCGAGCTAAGTTAAGCAACTTATGATACCTTACCGCAGGTACCTCACCTCACGTCAGGACTCAGGACTCCGGTGCAGCAGCAGGGCAGGTGGGGTTGCAAACGAAGGTACCTACCTTACCCTTACCTGAGGAGGGAAACGACCCCTCCAAAACAATCTGCTCCCACCGTGCTCCTGCTGTCCCTCACCCCCGCCTCTGTCGCCATCAACCTCTCTTCCATCACTTCAACCTCATCTTTTTTCCTTCATACGCAAGTAATTGCTGAGGTCTTACTCCGGCTCTATCAATCAAAACTCCACAAGTAAGTTGTCTCATCATACGTTTCCACTCCACTGCACCTGGCGATGGTCTTGGGGAAACACCTAGGAGCTTGCAAGCTGTGTCCGAAGAATCACCCCACCATGCCATCCCACCCTGAGGCAATTCTTGCTGTCCGGTCAAGGAGCGAGCACTTGCAAGCTTAGCAATTTCCCCCAATCGGTCCTATCACATTGTTGACTCACCCACTTGTCTCTTTTCTGCCTTCTGCCAATATAAAGCCTTTCCCTCCCCCCACGACCATCTACTGACCTCTCTCTCCCCTCTTCGTTAGGAACAAATCCATCACACGAGACAACATGGCCATCACCAAGATCCACGCTCGCTACGTCTACGACTCCCGTGGCAACCCCACCGTCGAGGTCGACGTCGTCACCGAGACCGGCCTTCACCGTGCCATCGTCCCCTCCGGTGCTTCCACTGGTACGTCGTCCTCGTCCTCGCATCCTACCCCTGCCGAGAGATAAAAAGTATCGAGAAGCTGATATAACCCATTGAACAGGCCAGCACGAGGCCTGCGAGCTCCGCGATGGTGACAAGACCAAGTGGGCTGGCAAGGGTGTCACCAAGGCTGTTGAGAACGTCAACTCCGTCATTGCCCCTGCTCTGATCAAGGAGAACCTTGATGTCAAGGACCAGACCAAGGTCGACAAGTTCCTCATCGACCTCGATGGAACCCCCAACAAGACCAAGCTCGGAGCCAACGCCATTCTCGGTGTCTCCCTGGCTGTCGCCAAGGCCGGTGCTGCTGAGAAGGGTGTCCCTCTCTACGCCCACGTCTCCGACTTGGCCGGTACCAAGAAGCCCTACGTCCTTCCCGTTCCCTTCATGAACGTCCTCAACGGAGGGTAAGCGATTCCTTGTTACTACTGCCATCCAACATTTGCTCACTCCATGCTACAGTTCCCACGCCGGTGGCCGCCTCGCTTTCCAGGAGTTCATGATTGTTCCTTCGTAAGTTGACCCACGCATCGAATCTCCTTCGGCCTGTTCTGTTCCATCAGCTAACAATTGTGAAGTGCTGCCCCCTCCTTCTCCGAGGCCCTCCGCCAGGGTGCCGAGGTCTACCAGATCCTGAAGAGTCTGGCCAAGAAGAAGTACGGCCAGTCCGCCGGCAACGTCGGCGACGAGGGTGGTGTTGCCCCCGATATCCAGACTGCCGAGGAGGCCCTCGAGCTCATTGCTGAGGCCATTGAGAAGGCTGGATACACTGGCCAGATGAACATCGCCATGGACGTTGCCTCCAGCGAGTTCTACAAGGAGGACGCCAAGAAGTACGACCTCGACTTCAAGAACCCCGACAGCGACCCCACCAAGTGGATCACCTACGAGCAGCTTGCTCAGCAGTACTCTGACCTCGCCAAGAAGTACCCCATTGTCAGCATTGAGGACCCCTTCGCCGAGGACGACTGGGAGGCGTGGAGCTACTTCTACAAGACCCAGGATATCCAGATCGTTGGTGACGACTTGACTGTCACCAACCCCCTGCGCATCAAGAAGGCCATTGAGCTCAAGGCTGCCAACGCCCTTCTCCTCAAGGTCAACCAGATCGGTACCCTCACCGAGTCTATCCAGGCCGCCAAGGACTCCTACGCCGACGGCTGGGGTGTCATGGTTTCTCACCGCTCCGGTGAGACTGAGGATGTCACCATCTCCGACATTGTCGTCGGTATCCGGGCTGGCCAGATCAAGACCGGTGCCCCGGCCCGTTCCGAGCGCCTTGCCAAGCTCAACCAGATCCTCCGCATCGAGGAGGAGCTTGGTGAGAACGCCGTCTACGCCGGTGCCAACTTCCGCAAGTCTGTCAACCTGTAAAGTGGTTTAGCGATTACGAAGATGAGCTTTTGCGTTCCATAGTCCGATGGTAGTATTCTTCCCGGAAGACTCGGCAGGACTGGGGTGAAAAAAATTGATGAGAAACGTCTGGCGTATAGGAAATGCGCAATGGAGGGATGAATGGGAGCATCGATGACGAAATTCGTAGCTTACCGCACTTTATCCTAAAATGAAAAAAGAACAAATATCCCCCAATGTTGAGAGCTTCAGAAGGTGCCTGAGAGGTCACCCATGTTTGATGCCGGCGATTAAATCAAAAACTACCTTATTACAAAAGAGCATCGACCGCCCTGCCGCGAGCGTTGGTGAGCTCCGATATATAAAGATAGCTCCATGAGCCCCGCCAATATTGACCGCGTGAAAGATAAGGTCCCTGGATGGCACTGTTTAGAGCAACTTTTTGGTAGGCGTCGTCGGCCAAGAGCGGCATTATGTAATACAAGCAGCTAAGCTCTGACGCTTGATGCGGCTAGCGCTCTTTTTCCTTTGACCCATCAGATTCAGAAGACGTGGGTGTGGACGTGGAGCTGAACACACGCACACATACACACACCGCTCAGTGCACCGGTACTACACTCAGCTTGTGGCCCAATCACTTGGATTCAGGCTGGATGCTGCAAGGTGTGCCATGCCTGGGCTGAAGAACTGCAGCAAAGAGTAGCCTCGAATTGCCTCGGACGACAAAAGTTGGCAGCCCGAGAAAGGTGAGAGGCACCGTGCACGACTTCAAACTCCCGTCCCCCCTTCCTCAGTACCTAGGAGCTACGAGTTCACAGCCAGCTAGAAGGCTTGCTAGCGCGAGTGCTGGTTTATCTCAGTCTTCTTCACCCATCAATTACGGATCCAGTTGATGTTGCAGCGTACATTGCAGAAGCTTAGGACAAGACAATTCGGACACAGCCGGGCGTTTGCGCGACGCATGTGTCGTCATTCATGAGACTACACACACCAGACGAAGAAAGAGGAATTCCTGAACAACTGGCGAGCCAGCAATATTGCCGTGTCGCAACCTGAACACCGAGTCAGTGTGTACTACTTTCCTTCTCCTCTGTCCTTCTCTTCTGTAATGGCCTGGCGTATCTCCCCTCCGCTGCTTCTGCGGCTCTCTTCATCACTATACGCAGTATCCCGTACTAGACGCGGCCGATGCTTCACATGCAGCATGCCGCCGCTGCCGCTGCCGCTTCATGAATGCTAGTTCTGGCTAAGAATCACATTCCACAACATTCCACAACTTGACGCGCGGGCGATGCTTTCTTTGCCTTAGTTACCCCAGACCACCTTGTCGGGCTCAGGCTCGCATTGAAAGCAGATGTGCTTCTACTTTTAGCGTCCCCATGCACCGTGGAGCCAAGAGCCGTGTCGTCCCCTGTCCTACTCCATCCGCATCCTATCTAATATCTACCTTACCGATATCTGCGTCATCTCTGCTATCTGTGAGGCGCCGACATTTGTTGTCTCTTGCGGTCACCCTGCTACCAACTCCCCACCACCACTCTAGCATTTGTTGTTGTTAGTGTTGCACCTTCCTGGCTGTAACTGACTCCCCGGCTATCTAGTATAACAACTTGAGCAGCCCACTCGGATTGTGACAGGCGAGAGCGTGGGGGCAGCCCCTAACTTGCCACTATCCACGTGGGTGTATCGCGCCGTCTTCTCACCATCACCGCCAGTTTCTTCCGCCAAACATCCCATAGCTCACTTATTACGTACGACTGAGCTCTGTCTACACGTTAAATGTCCTATCGACCCTAGCTCCAGCCATATGTCACATCACCGTCGCCTACGCTACATTCTATACCATCACGAAGGGAAGTTCGATACAGTCCGGCCATACTATGTCGGAGCGCACCCGACGGGCACGCCTCCAGCTTCCGGAAGAACGGCCGCTGCTGCAACGGAACCGTGCCAGTCACACCTCTGAGTTTCAAGTTCCTCTCTATGGCTGCATGGTCAATCCTCACAGCCACTTACCAGTATACACGAATATTCACCGTATACGACGAGACATCATCTCCATTGTTGAAGACTATTTGAGTTTGGAACAACTTCGTGATGTGCGTATCAACATCGCCGTCGTCCGCCCACTTGTCGACAAATTGTATGAGCTCGACGACATCTCCATAGGTATGTTCAAAGTCATCCGTCTCTCTCACCTCGATCCTCAATCTCGTAGAAACCGAGATCGATCCCGATTGCGCGGAGTCGTTTTGTTGCAAATAACCTGACTGTCACAAGTGTATTGCCTGCTTGTGAACCGCGCTCAGTTCCTATATGAGCAATCTCACTTGAACAATCGACAAAATGTCAATTACAGTCGCGCAGCTCTATGCGAGCTGGTGGCAACGCGAATATTGAGGCGCTTTAGCGAGGACAATGAAGGGCCTGATGGTTTAGTGCTGCTAGCACACATCCTGGTTGCCGGCTTTGAGCCCTTTCAGATGGCACCGGCCGGGATTCGTGAGGCAGCCTCGACGGAGTCCTATCGCAGCTACAACCGCATGCTTCCTTCGCTCGAAGTTGCCATCTTGACTGAGAGTAAATACTTCCTCAGTGCTACTCCTTGCCAGAAAGTGTAGGTTCTCGCCTTGCAGATTATAGTTTGGGGCAGACACTAACAACGGTCTCAAGCGTCGATGCCATTTACGAAGGCCGTATTGTCTACACTCCTTCGAGCTTTATGGACATTATTCCAGACCACTACAAACTCAAGCCTATCTCACTCTACAACCCACGCGAAGGGCCACTACTGGACCAATATCGACTGCTTGTGCCTCGTACCAGAAACATTCTCGAGGTTTTCCAGTTCCTGATTCTGCTGGCGCTCTATCTCTTTGTCATGGCCGAGCGAAAGCCTGAGACTTTCACCGTCTTGGAAGGTTGTTTCGCCGTCTATGCCTTCGGGTGGTCTCTCGATCAATTTGCTACTATTTTGGAGCATGGCTGGTAAGAGGACCCAACTCTTGTTACAAACAGCAGCGTCACTCACGACAAGACAGGCACGTTTACACCCAGAATCTGTGGTCCTTCCTTGATGTTGGCTTCATTGGCATCTATGTTGTATACGCGGTACTGCGCATCCATGGAGCTCGAGTCGGAGAACTTGTTCCAAAACAACAAGCTCTCGATGTACTTGCGATGGGTGCCCCAGTACTGGTCCCGCGTCTTGCCTTCAACTTGCTATCGGATAATCTGGTGTTTCTCTCCTTGCGGTCCATGATGTCGGACTTTGTCCTTCTCACGTTCTTGTCGGCATGGTGTTTCGGCGGCTTTCTACTGTCGCTTCTGTGGCTTGGTGAAGGTGCACATCCTCCAGTGTAAGTTGCTCCAGGAATTGGCCTACCGTGTACAGCTTCTAATCCAAATGTAGCACTATCAGTAAGTGGATGCTCTGGATCTGGTTTGGACTTGACGGGACGGGCATCAACGAATCGGTAAGAATCCCTTCTTCTTCTTCGCCTATTTTTCTATACGTCAGGCTTAATAGTAATTTCCACTAGGTTCAATTTCACCCCATCTTAGGTCCTGTCCTAATGGTCGCTTTCGCCTTCCTGGGAAACACTTTGTTCCTCACCATCCTCGTCTCGATGCTTTCCAATACATTTAGCACGATCGTTAAGAACGCGACTGCAGAGATAATGTTCCGCAAGGCCGTCTTGACCCTAGAAGGAGTCAAGGGTGATGCCATTTTTGCGTACCAGCCCCCCTTCAACATCCTGGCCGTCTTCGTCCTTATTCCGCTCAAATTCATCCTCACCCCACGATGGTTCCATAAGATACATGTAGCTAGCGTTCGGCTAGTCAACCTTCCGCTACTACTGATCATCGCGGTGGCAGAACGCAGAATCCTTTGGCCAGCGCCGCAGCCGGAGAAGAAACAGTCTAGCAGCCTTACGCTGTACCCGAGGGTCAAGCAATGGTTCTGGGAGAAGTGGCGCATAACGGCCCACCGCGACATAAGAGCCGTGTTCGACCTACCGCCGCCCGAGTCCGTCGAGGAGGAGATTGCGGTGGACGACGAGCTCACGCACCATCTCATCCGGCGACAATTCACTCGGTCCATTACAAATGATACCATGCGGAAGAAGTCGCCTCTTAGGAGAGATTCGATGTTCCCGGGCGTGTCGTCCAAGTTGCGCGGGTCCTTTACGGGAAGCGAGGACATGCAAGACGTCAGCAGCAGGTTGGATTCTCTCGAGCAAACGTCCCTGAGAATCGAGGCCTTGCTGGCGCGCATGCTGGACGCCGAGGATTACTCTGACCGAGGCTTCGGTACTGGGGAGAGCAGCACCCTTCGTGATGGGGAAGCGCCTCTGACCCAGTCACCGAGTTAGCCACGTAGCTGTAGTGCAAACATTGGCAGACACGGAAGTGTAAAGTTCTGGCGTGTGGTGGTGTTTATATAAGTAGAAAGCAGGCCTAAAAGTATCGAATCAAGTATCTTCAAAGGCAATGCTGCTCATGAGTAAACAAGTAAACAACACATTGGGAATATCTTGTGCCTGTAATCTGAAGTAGGAAGTAGCATCTACCTAGCCCGCACGTACCATACCACCTTCCCAAACTTCCCTACCTTCATATCGCGGCAATCGAGACCAAGAACAGCATAAACAAGACTTTTCTTCGACGTCATCATCATTGCCATATCATACCCCTCCAAAAAGGAAAGATGTGCGAAGTCTTCATCTACAAGCACGTCAAGTGCAAATGCGTCTGGGGCGAGATCGCCGTGCAATGCGGCCCCGGCATGGGCTACACGACGTGCGGACAATTCGGCAGCGGCATCGCGAAGAGGCCTCTGCGGCTCCAAATGGCGGACAAGCGGCCGTGTCCGACGCACGACCTGTACGGGCTTTACGACCGCAACCAGGCGCGGGTGATCAAGAAGATCACTCACGGCATCAAGATCGGGGCGGGGCCGAGTAAGCAGGACGCTGGGATCGAGGTCCCCTGCTGCGCTGTCATGTGAAGACGGTGGAAATTTACGGATATCATGAAGGCGCAAAGTACAAAGACGAAAGAGGCACGTGGGAGGGTTGATGTCTGGGTGGATGGAGTTGCCAAGCTGGGTAAGTGAAGCTGGTGACCGGGGGGGAGGCTGAGGCGCAGATGGGTTAGTGCTGGGGCTAACGTGTATTTACCCAGGGCCAAGACGCGATGACGATTCTAGCTGATGGGAATTGAATGGGCCAGGAAGTTTCTCCTGCGTGGTTCGAGTTTGAGACCCGAGGAGAGAAGGCAAGGGCGGAGGGGAAGCGAGCAAAAGAAGAAAAAGCGAAGTTATGGAAGCTGGGCCGTTGGGGTTTTCGGGGTCGGGGTAGCTCTTCCGAAGTCGACTGACTAGGAGCCTTCTGAAGGGGAACAATCAGCAGTAGCATACGCTGGTATCATCTTACTACGGCTCTACTGCGTAGTGATCAGTGATCACTAAGGTGGCAAGCAGCTTTCTCATGTTGACTTGAGTCATGGAATTAACGTTTCTACCGCATAGAGAGGAGTAAAATTGCAGGTCTGAGCTGGTGAATAAGCCCCTAAGAATTTATCAGTCCTCGACGAAAGAGCTGGGAAGAAGAAGCAAGGGCAACCCGAGCCGGTGAAGTCATTCATGGAACATGGATACCCGAAGCAGTGCCGGCCGGACCTGGGAACTGTTTATTTCCCCTCTTTTTGGGCTTCTTTCCAAAAAAAATTACCTACCATCTCCCCACCCTTCTTTCCCCGATTCACCCCACGCTTTCCTGTCTCTCTCTCCCCATGCGGGGAAATGAGAACATCAGACGTTTCTTCGTTCACTTGCTATTGCCTTACTCAATCATTTGTTTTGAGGCTACACCGTTGTTTTCATCCTTCTATTACAACGAGCTGTAAGTCATGTAAGGCACCTTGCGTGATCCAGGAAAACCTTCCTACGATTGGTTTCTTCTCTGTCTTAACACCGGGACGTGTTCCCCTTTCCAAGCCAGACACCCAACGATAATTCCTGCCCCCCAGTCAAGGTTCTCTCCGCTAGTGCCAATTTCTCCGCATGTCGCTGTTTAGACTCAAGATGAAAGGGGTCACATTGTCGAAGGATCCATTGAAGTCGTTCGGGAAGACGTTAGATTGGTAGTCCGACCTCAATGGTCTCCCCCAGAGCTTCCCCACACCCAAGCCATGGATGAATATGTCGGCTTTCCTTTTAGCCTGAATACCATGGTCAACCCCATCCGCTCATCACCGCTGTCGGCCGGTTGCATTGGGAACCCGGGAACCCTTGGAGACTTCGGACTTGACAAGGCCTGGGTTGTGGGAAAAATGATGTTTTCCTGTTCCTGGTCCTGCGAGTCCCGCAGATCTGGGAATCCCACCCCAAGTGCACCGCTCGCGTGTCGATGAACAGACCAGCGCTTCTTCTTATAAGCTCGCGCACCCCCGATCCCACCATGTAACAGGTCTTTTGGAGCAAGTGCTTCTCTCCAACTGGTTCTTCTCGCCAGCAGCACCTCTTTCCACCGACTGCACGTCATGTGGAAGCTTCTTTTCCTTGCCTCTCTCGGCCTCGTTGCCGCAGAGGACGGCCTCGACGGCTGGTTGCGTTACGCTCGCCTACCAGAGTGCAAGTCTTCCGGCGTTGCCGAATCTCTTCCCTCTACCGTCATCGGTCTCAATGCGACAGAAAATGGCCCAATTGCTTCCGCCTTGTCCGAATTGACCAAGGGTTACCAAGGCATCCTCGGTAAAGACGTCTCTATCGGCCAGGACGCCTGTGCTGCTGCTTCCGTTGTCATTGCTACTGTCGACGACTACGTTGCTGCTTGTGGAAGTGAGGGCATTCAAGCGGACCTCATTGAGGATGGCTTCTGGCTTAGCGTCAAGGGTGATGGTGTCAAGATTCTGGGACAGAACGAGAGGGGTGCTCTCTACGGTACTTTTGAGTACCTGAGCCTGTTGGCCCAGGGCAACTTCACCGAGGTGACTTATGCGACAAACCCTTCTGCTCCTGTCAGATGGGCAAACCAATGGGACAACATGGATGGCACAGGAACTCATGGCAGCATTGAGCGTGGTGTAAGCAATCTTCCCTCCTCCTCATTCTCCTCCTCGGACCATCATTGAATGCGAACATGTCTGACTTGAGTAGTACGGAGGTGTTTCCATCTTCTTCGAGAACCTCAAGGTCGTCACCGACATGACCCGCGTCTCCCAGTACGGCCGTCTGCTGGCGTCCGCCAGAATCAACGGTATCATCGTCAACAACGTCAACGCCAATGCCATCCTCCTCTCCCCCGAGAACATGGACGGGTTGAAGAGGATTGCCGACGCTTTCAGGCCATGGGGTGTTCAGGTGGGCATCTCCCTCAACTTCGCCTCACCCCAGACATACGGCAACCTTTCCACTTTCGACCCCCTCGACGAGACTGTCATTGCCTGGTGGGGAAATGTCACCGATGAGCTCTACGCGCGCATTCCCGATATGGCTGGATACCTGGTCAAGGCCAACTCAGAGGGTCAGCCCGGCCCCCTGACCTACAACAGGACGCTGGCAGATGGCGCCAACCTCTTCGCCAAGGAGCTCAAGAACCACGGCTCCAAGAAGGGCATCGTCATGTTCAGGGCCTTTGTCTACGACCATCTCACGCTGAACCAGTCCGATTGGCGCGCTGATCGTGCCAACGCCCAGGTCGAGTTCTTCAAGCACCTCGACGGCCAATTCGATGACAACGTCATTGTCCAGATCAAGTACGGCGCCATTGACTTCCAGGTCCGGGAGCCCGTGTCGCCCCTGTTTGCCAACTTGAAGAACACAAGCATGGCCATCGAGCTGCAGATCTCCCAGGAGTATCTCGGCCAGCAGGATCACTTGGTCTACCTCCCTCCTCTCTGGAAGACGATCCTCGACTTTGATTTGCGCATTGACGGTCAGCCTTCTGTTGTTAGTGACATTCTTTCTGGCAAGCGCCTCAACAGGCCTCTCGGCGGCTACGCTGGTGTCATCAATGTCGGCGCGAACTCGACATGGCTGGGAAGCCATCTGGCTATGTCCAACCTCTACGCCTACGGCAGACTTGCGTGGAGCCCTGCTGACGACGTTGTTGCCATTGTCCAAGACTGGACCCGTCTGACATTCGGTGTTGACCGCAAGATCGTCGACACCATTACCAAGATGTCCATGGAGAGCTGGCCCGCCTACGAGAGCTACAGCGGCAATCTGGGCATCCAGACCTTGACTGATATCCTCTACGCTCACTACGGTCCTAGGTAAGCAAAATTACACCCATCCTTCTTTTCCCCCATGCCTAACTCCAAGTTCAGCCCGCGCAGCCAAGACGGCAACAGTTGGGGCCAGTGGACCAGAGCAGACGGAGACAGCATCGGAATGGACCGTACTGTGAAGAACGGCACGAGGAACGCAGGGCAGTACCCTCCCGAGGTGGCGGTCATGTACGAGGAGATCGAGACGACCCCCGACGACCTGCTCCTCTGGTTCCACCACGTGCCCTATACGCACAAGCTCAAGAGCGGCAAGACGGTCATTCAGCACTTTTACGACGCGCACTACGACGGCTCGGCTACGGCGCAGACATTTGTGCCGCAGTGGGAGTCCCTCAAAGGTCTCATCGACGAGGAGCGCTTCGAGCACGTGCTCTTCAAGCTCAAGTACCAGGCCGGTCATTCCCTCGTCTGGCGCGATTCCATCAACAACTTTTACTGGAATAAGTCGAGCATCCCCGACGAGGCGGGACGCGTGGGCAACTACAAGTACCGCATCGAGGCCGAGCACATGACGCTCGACGGATACAAGGTCGTCGACGTCGACCCCTTTGAGGCGGCGTCGGGTTACAAGGCCATCGTGACGAGCTCCAACACGACGGCCGGAACGGCATCCGCCACGGTCGAGTTCGAGACCGGAACATACACCCTCGCTGTCAATTACTTTGACGTCATTAGAGGAAAGTGCTCGTACGTCGCGTACATCAATGATGTCGTCGTCGGCCAGTGGAGGGGTAACAGCGAGGAGAAGTTGGGCCACTGGCCGTCCGAGTTCTTGGATGGACACTCTGCCATCCGCGTCAACTTCCCTGGCATCAAGGTGACCAAGGGCGATACGCTGAAGATTGTCGGTACGCCTGACGGGCCCGAGGTCGCTCCTTTGGACTATGTCAGCTTCTTACCTGATGGTATTATCGACTAGACATGTTGTTGGATTTTTGAGCAAGCAGACATGATTTTGTAGTCAACATTCAAGATTTATGAATTCTTCATGATTATATATTTACATCTCAATCAAATTGTGTACATTTTGGCAAATCTTCTTGGTAACCGCAAACGCATTGTAATGCAAGTGGGTGATCGTGAATTTGTTCTGTGGTTGGCGTGAGTGATGTGAACCCCACAAATTTCATCCGACAAAGGTATCTTGGATTTTGACCTCATCCCCGAAATTTTCATCTAGCCGTCGTCTCTCGAGGGTCAAACCAGCAGCAAGCGCCCTTCACAAAGCCAAGTACGTAGCAAGTATCAACGAAGTCCTCATAGCGACCTTGTATGCCGAGTCGGCTTCACGGAATTAAGACCCAACACTACTTTGTAAGAATTCATCCACTCACTCTTCATCTCACTGAGACTTACACACCCTCTTAGGCCTCACCCAACATGCTGCCCACACCAGATACCTCCCACGTTCCGTTTGAGCGTGTGTACGAGCCAGCAGAGGACTCGTACCTCCTCCTGGATACCCTCTCAGCCTCGTCAGAAACCTCATTCCTCACATCACGCTTTGGCGGCGAAACATCATCATCATCATCATCAAAGTCAAGACCGGCAGCCCCACTGGTAGTCGAAATCGGCACCGGCTCCGGCGTCGTGATAGCCTTCCTCGCCGCCCACGCAGCAACCCTCTTCGGCACACCCACCGTCCTCACCGCAGGCATCGACCTAAACGGCCACGCCTGCCACGCCACAACCTCCACCGTCCGCCGCGCCGTCGCCGACAACCCGTCCACGGCCTCCCCTCCCTCCCTCTGGCTCGGTGCCTCCCTGGGCGACCTCACGACCCCGCTGCGTCCGGCAAGCGTCGACGTCCTCGTCTTCAACCCGCCCTACGTCCCGTCCCCGGAGCTCCCCGCGCAGTCTTCAGCCACGCTCGTCGCGGACGCCGGCACAAAGACGACGTTTGACGAGGATTCGTATCTGCTTTCGCTGTCGTACGCGGGCGGGCGGGACGGTATGGAGACGACGGATCGGTTGATTGAGGCGCTGCCTGGGGTCTTGAGCGCGAGGGGGTGCGCTTACATTCTGCTGTGTGCGCAGAACAAGCCGGACGAGGTCAAGGGCCGGATTGAAGGGTTCGGGGGCGGGTGGAGGGCTGTCATGGTTGGGGAGAGCGGGAAGAAGGCTGGGTGGGAGAAGTTGCAGATCATTAGGGTGTGGAGGGAGACAGAGATGGAGGAACAGTCTACATAGAAACGTAGGACATAGACAGCTCTTGTATCTTGACATCTTGTTGACCTGTGTACTTCTTCATCTCAGTCGCATACTCGTGCTGGCGAGCCTCATGGCACACTCAGTTGCGAGATCTGTAGTTTCATTTGATGGAATTGTATTCTTTTTATTTCCTAACCACCCTCAACGCCTGAACAGCATCCGGTTGGTCTTGATGTGTAGGGGTGCCCGTCTTTTTTCAAGCTCGAGGCCCGGACTGTAAAATAAAAAAAAAGTTCATCGACGGTCCGTCGTCCCTAAGGGGGTTGGGCATAGATATTTCCCCCTATGAAGAGTTTCTTCATGATTCACGAGTACTATTTCCGTCTTTCTTTCCCTGAGGCAAGCAGGAAACCTTTCTCGGCGCCCATAACAATTGTCGGTGTCGACCCAGTAACAACAGGTGTCGACGGTCGGCCCTCGTCGAAAAAACAGCGTGTCTTCATTTTGTCCCATTAACCCCAGCTCAACCACGTCCGCGACCGCGTCCCCGACCACGGCCTCTTCCTCTGGGGCCGCCTCTTCCTCCGCGGACGGGGCCGCCGCGCTCCGCCTCCTTGCGCGCCTTGTTCTTGGGCTTCGGTTGGTCGTCGATGAGCAGTGTGTCGAGAGGCAGCGAGTCGGGCAGGATAAAGTATCGGATCGTCGAGCCGCGGATGTTCATGGTATCGAGCGAGACGGCGTCCTGGCCCCGCGGTGTCATCTTGACTGTGCGCAGCGCCGTGTTCATCTGCGGCGAGACCGAGGTGATGGTGCCGTGAACGATGGTGCCTGTACGCGTCAGTATGCGGTCTGGCAAACGACATGCAGCGCTTTGCGCATTTTTCTAGAGCCGCAGGACAAAATGACAAGAGTCTACTAACCATTCTTGAGTTCGATTGTCACCGTCTCATTGGCGCATTTCATCAAAAATCTAGTTGTTGGAAGTTCTGGTCAGCTTTATTTTGGCCTCGTTTCACGGCGAGCGACCTTCTGCATCTCTGAGAAGGAGGGCTCAGCACACAAATTAACGGCAGAAGGAAGGGAAAGGGCGATCAATTGCGCGTACCTGACGAGTTTCATTTTAGCGGCGGCGTTCGTGCGTTGAGCGTGTCTTTCGTCAAATGCAAAGACGACTGGATGCGAGACCTCGCGACTGAGGTTGGCAGTTCTGGGTGACGGAAGGCTGAAGCTTCGGAAAAGCTGCTATCCCGTTTCTGGGAAGTGGGTCCACGCTCGAGGTGAGTCTTTGGTCTCAGTCCACGTGACTGGTAGCTTTACTTCTTAACTAGTCAACTTAATGGCGGAAAGTCATAAGCAAATTACACATTAAAGAGCAGCTATCTCTAAGTCCTCTAATCAATGGATCCAGGAAAATGTTCCCGTAACTAAGTCTTTTCCTAATCGTAACGCAGAGATGGCATCAGCCGAGGCTCAGCACAAATCTCTCCACCATCGGCCCCCATTTTGGAAGTTCCCACTCGTGTCTAGATGCTTGAACACGAGCGCTTGCGATCTGGATGTGTAGGCTATCTATCTTTGTCGCTTCAACTTCAATCGATCCTTCCGCGACAATCCTAACTTGGAGATGTTCTTCGAGAAATGGTACGATCTCATCGGGTTCAAGCCCTGAGATAGTTCTCGCCCAGACCATGTGCATCAAGGCCGATGTCAGAGGAACTGTTCCGGACACATGATTGCCTGAACCCATGTTCTTCATCGCAAATACGCTCATTGATCCGACGAGATTCGGTGCAGATGCCCAAGAAGGGGCTTCTTCGGGAACTTCACCTAGGAAGAAATGGATTGCAAACGAGCCATTCAATGCTCCATTCTGAACATGAATATTGGCGACCCATTCGGTGTACATGTCGTCCTCAGTCGCTACTTTGGTCTCAAGGTCAGGGTCTTGTGAAAAGTCTAGCACATGCTTTGAAGTAGTTCCCTTTCGAACTTGGGATAGCGGCCCCCCCTCTCTTTTGGACGCTACTCTCCGTTGCTTCCGGGCCAGACCTGAGGGGCTGGATGAGCCGTATAGTCTGTTGATAGTTGCTATGAGGCGAGCTTGTTCCTCAAACTTGTGGATTCCCAGACTCGGATTCGTTTCTGCGTACGCATATCCGAAGGCCGTAGTGTCTCTGGCCATCGCCGAGTTCCAAAAGGTGCCATTGGCGTCCGCATAGAATGGCTTGAGTTCCGTGAGCCAGTTTTGAACGGTCCCTGACGACATGGTAAAGGAAGGCTCCATTGCGGCTTGAGAAGTGACCCAGGCGGTAGGATACAGAACTTGCCACATGGCGACTATTCGTTCCACCATGGCATGGTGCAAGAAGAACACCGGATCGAATGCCGAATACTGAATGTAATACAGATGGCCGCGGTCGCCCACCAACACGTGCATTGCATCGTGCAAGGCCTCCACTGAGTCGTACTGCGTCTGATTTGACGCCATCCCCCAGAATTTGTTACTAAAGGGTTCAAAGTCCTTGTAATTGGAAAGGAGAGTATAGAGTCGTTGCTGAAGTGCAGGTCTGGCATGCTCGATCGAGTGCGCTATGCTTTGGTTGTCCGTTGTCTCGAAGGGAGCTCTCATTGTCTCTGTCCAATGGGGAAACTTTATTCTATCAGGATTCTACTCTTTGATCAAGTGGGAGCCACTACTTACATCGCCTTGGGAAAACACCTGCGGGTCCAGCGGCCGGAACTTGTAGCTGTATAATGGGTTGGCAATGGTCTGCCATCCGTTAGGGCCATACACTTGAATTGCAGGCTGCTCGAATTCAGACAAGTAGACGCTTTCTCCGAGCGGCGGTGTAGTAGCCCAGTCCCAGTATGGGATTCGGAAGTCTATCGCAGCGGCTTGGTAGTAAGCTCGTTCCGTGGGGTCTGGGAACCACGAGGCAATCATCTGTATGAGTTGAAAGAGAATTTGCTACTACGATGTTAGTCGTTTTGTGGGTGGCGTCACAACTTCATGGGATCTGACCTCGTACAAAGCAAGATATACGCGATGCCACGATGGGAAGAGAATGGACATGTGGGTGCAGTAGCCCCTTTCTTCGCCTCCCGGTACGCCGGGCACGCCGTTCCAGGGGACGAAAGGAACGCCGTGAATACCTGCTGTATATCAGAAAGCTAATCGACGCGATAGTGACCACTCAGTCTTACCTGCGATCTGATACCACGATAGCTGTTCGCTTTGATTCGTAAACTGAAACATGCTTGAAGCAAGGAGGAAGAGATTCCACTTGAAGGGGTTCTCCTTCAACTCTCTGATGTCGGGGCGGTTAGGAATAGTTCCGTTTATGGAAGGCAGCTTGGTGACAATGATTGGATCCTGTGTCTGGCGCTTGACCACTTTGGCCGCTTCGAAGCCATAGTCGTAGGCCGGTGGAGAGGGTATGGCCGCTGCGGCGGTAGCGAGGAACACAAGAGATAGAAGCATGGCGCAACGAAACGCCTTTCCTGCGTCCACTTTTCTGCAGTCGGCTAGCTTAAAGCCAAGAGTATGAGAAGGTTGACAAGGACGATGAATATTAGTGTTCTCGTAGGATGGTGCTGAGACGTGGTAGATGTCAGAGGGTCGAAGTATGGGCTGTCGAGGTCGATCAAAACTTCGGCACAGCCAGATTGCCTTGAATAAGGGAACCAAGTGTGATGATGACAGCAAGATGAGCGTGTTCAAAATTCCGGGATTGTTTGGATGTTGATGAGTGCCAGACTCGACGTCCAAGTTGTGGTGGAGATAGCCTGGCCAAAAGGAATTTTGAAAAGGACGGACCGAAGGACATTTCCGTGCCAATATAGTGCAATTTGGACTGAAGCACACCTTAAGGTAGTCACGGAAGGCAAACAGGATGCGAGTGGCACGCCGCATAGCCGTGGTGGTATGGTGCTTGCGTCATTGAGTTCCTGGTTTCCAACCGCAATCTCTAGATTTGGGAACAGAGTCATTCAGGAAGGTGTCGGGACGAGGTACCTCTGCACGACGTAATCCGAATCTATTAGGGGAAAGAGAGGCGTGAAAACCTAGGCACTGGTGAGAGAAGAAGACTGAGGCGGAAGGCACAGGTTTTCGCCCTTGGTATCTTCCTGCCACAAAACGTGCCGTGCCTTCTTGACCAACTACCATAATGTGACATGGCGTACCTTCTACCAAAGCTCCAAGAAACATCACTATCGTACCTTGTGTAAATTGCTGTCCAATCAAGCACTGGTTGAAGGGTATCTCACATTGATAGCTGAGAAGCAGGGCGCGGTGACACGTCAAGCTAGGTGGAACTGTTCAGACAGAGCGGGAACTCTCAGAACTGATGTTTTTAGGTGGACGAAGCCTGATCGGTATGAAGATTTCACTGACTCAATCTCAAACATCTTGGTTTCCCACGGCGGCTCATGGCATTTCTATATCAAGCCACCCTGAAGGTGAGCTACAACAGCTTCTGTCTTACCTCGGTTTTGGAAAGACCACGAGAAACCACAATCAACAACTTTGGATACCACGAGGCTTCTCAGGTACGTCATGAGTTTGGTCAGCCAAATTTGCGCCATCGTTGACGGAGACGCAGAGAAATCTCTCAGATCTTTGCCGCCAATCGACGGTCAGACTCTGCACAAGGCGGCTGCCGACATTGTGTGTACGATGTGCGTCCAAATGACTGTTTGTTGATTCGGTAACCTACATGAGACAAACGGTTCAGCATCTGATTGTAACCGCTCTACACATGTTGATGTTACGTAGTCCACGCTCACACCATCTATGTCGATTGTCAAACCCCTTCGGAGTTCGGCTTGGAGTCTTGAACGCGAAGCTGAGACTTGATTTAGGGGTTGAATCCAAACATGAGATATTGATAGGGAAACCCATCACTACTCGGCGAGATCCACTCTGACCAGCATTGTGAACCTTTGTCCATTAAGAAGTCATAATGTATGTACAAGGTGGAATACATCTTTTGTCTACCGAAACGCCGTCGATCTAAGCCTCTAAGGTAATGATTTCATGGGCTTCAAAGGGCCCTTGCGAGGCGCATCCTTGGAGTCGATGCGGTACTTCAGCTTGACACCCATAGCTGCCAACTCCACGTCTAGGAACTTGAGCGCACCCGGAACAACGACAACCGTCGTGTTCTCGCCTCCGACCCACTGGTTGCCCTGGCCATCCTCCCAGATCTCTCCCTCTACCTTGGCGGCGCTCTCCGCGTCGCCGGCGTCGAGGCGGGTTGCGCAGTTTCTGCAACGCACTGTCGTGACTTGCTTCTTCTTACCCACAAAAGGTGACACGGTTGGTTGAACTGAGAGGAACGAACCACAGCTTCGGCAGATCCAGGATCGCGTGTAATCGGAACAGTTGAGCAGACGATCCTGCAGCAGGAAGGCCGTACCGTGAGCGAGCAGCGCGTCACGCTCCATCTCTCCCACACGAATACCACCACCACGCTTTCTACCCTTGATGGGCTGGCCGGTTGTCGGTACGACTGGTCCCGTCGTTCTCACTTGGTACTTGTCGTTGACCATGTGACGCAGACGCTGGTAGTAGACGACACCAACGTAAATGTCGGCGGCCAGTTCCTCTCCCGTGATACCAGAGTACATGGGCTCGTTGCCATGGTAATTGTACCCGGCCTTCATCAGCTGATGACCAAAGTAGTCACCGGCGGTGTTCTCCTCGTTGAACTTGAAGGGCGTGCAGTCTTGTGCCAATCCGTGGAGCGCGCCAGCCTTTCCAGCCAGTGACTCGACGAACATACCGATTGTCATACGAGAAGGGAAAGCGTGAGGGTTGATGATAATATCGGGTTGAATACCAGATTCTGAGAAAGGCATATCGACAGCAGGCCATTTCTGGGAAGCGACACCCTTCTGTCCGTGGCGAGAAGAGAACTTGTCACCGATGACCGGGGATCGGGGAACTCTGAGCTTGATGGAGATCGTCTGTGCAGGCTCATTACCCGACTCGCTACCGAGCACACGTAATTCCTCGACAAATGCAGTCTCAGACTCCTTGTACTTTTCATAGTGTGTCTGTCCGTCCAGGTTGATCAGCTTGCCGCTGTAGTCTGCTGACACCGTGTGCCATGCGCAGAGTACATCTCCTTCTTGGACCATGCGTCCAACGTAGGGCAATCCGTCCTCATCAAGCAAGCCACGATAGAATCCCTTGACAAAACCGCCAGGGGCGAAACCGAAGAGCTTGGTGATATTCTTGGTGGCTCGCGTTCTCTGTTCTTCCTTCAGCGTGACCTTCTTCGTCTTGTAGATGGTACCGTGTCCGAATCCTCTTTCGTGTGCCGACTTGTTCAAAATCATGGCGTCGTCCATGTCGTAGCCAGTGTATGAGATAACCGCTACAACGGCGTTGAAGCCGTTGGGGAAGTTGTCGAATCCATAAGCGTTGTGTAGAGGCGATCGTACCACCGGTGTCTGGCCACTCTGAATTCTGTACATCTTGTTGTCCGTGCGGTGCCGAAGAGCCGTTGCCGATGTTCCCATGGTTTGCTTACCCATCTGACATTGGTACATGTTTCTGGGGGACTGGTTGAAGTCTGAGAAGGGCGTCATGTTGGCAAGAATGGAGAGCATGTTGGTAGGAGTTTCTTCCACGTGCGTCGACTCGCCTGACACGATTTCGTTCTCAACAACGGCGATAGACATGTAGGGTTGCTCGTAAGGCCCCACAAAGTCCACCTTATCAAGAGGAAGATACTTCACGGGTCTGACCATACGCGCAGGCGCAGAAGACAAGTAGATACCAGGGTATGAACCGCCGTTTGAAGGCGGGACGTATCCAATTTCCAGTTGGAGAGGAACGCCGTGAGTGCCCTCCACCTTCCAGAAACGGAGAGTGTCTGCAATTCTGAGAGATTCGCGAGGTGTGCAGAAGCCGATGAGCTTGCCATCAAGCATGATGACAACGCTTTCATCTGTAGCCGCAGAAGACGTCTCCACAGCTCCCAACTCCGCCACAAGGCCAGGGATCTTGGAGGCGTCGACGGACTCGGTCATGATCTTACACTTGTGAGCCAGATGGTTAAGCAAACCGCAAGGCGAACCATCAGGAGTGTGTACGGGGCACAGAAAACCCCAAGACTCGGGCAACAGCTTTCGGACCGTTGTCGTCTTCAACTCGGCGAAGAAGGCACCTCTGTGAATCATTCGGAAGTGACTGATGAAACGGAGAAAGTTGAGCTTTTCCGCAACAACTGTGAAACCGGCTGTCTGCTGCAAATCAAGACCAGAAGGACTGGTCAGATTACCTGTGGAAAGGAAATATTCCAGGCCGTTTCCAAGGTTCTCATTGGCGTGTCTGAAGATATTGGCAGGGAACTCCTTGGCGAAGTCCTGCGATGTGAAGGGGGTGGCCGGGTGCTTTCTGGTCCATTCGCGGAGAGACAATCTGACAGCAGTCGACAGGAACTCTTCAAGGCGCTCCTTGATGATCATGCCGTACAGGAAACCGCCAAGAAGGACCTCCTGGTTTTGGACAGCATCAGGGTTGTCGACGGCGCAGTCGCCTGCCACGAGAGCATACAGCTTTCTGATCATGAACAACAGCATCTTGAACTTATCATTGTCCTGCTTCTCGGTGACGTTGATGTTACCAAGGTGAACAAGAACAACCTTGCGCAGGAACTCGGTGCCGACATCGTAGTTGGACATGGTGTCGGGTACACCCATCACCACGCGGAACTTCTCTCCCAGGTAGGCTCTCGTCTCGGTCTTGCTGTAGAGTCCGTATGACTTGTAGGTTCGGAGCAGCAGCTCGACACGGTCCGTCAAGAAACTGTTCTTGGCCGACTTCGTGTTGGAGAGACCAATCAGTCCTTCGAAGATGTCGCGATCGTTTGTGTCGACGAGAGCCTTAAGAACCATCATGACCGGTACAAGGTACTCATTCTTCTTCCAGGAGAAGCGGAACGTCATGTTTCCGTCACTCAGGTAGTGCAAAACGTTGGTCTGAGATGTCTCATCTGGTCTGACGGACCGGACGATGATACCATACGGGGTGTAGCCTTGGCCTCGGTTTTGGAAACTCGGTCGGTTGATCGCCATGGGGAAATTCCTTCGGTTGACTTGCAGCAGTCGAATAATCTTCTCGATACCGTTTACGATGAAGTAACCGCCCAGTTCTTCGGATTCCTCCTTTCTTTGCACCAACTGAGCCGGAGAGTTGCCCTCCAAGTGACATCTGTTGGACTGCCAATCCCCCATTAGCACCCCGCCGTCAGGTTTGCAATTGGTGTACAAAAGCACTTACCTTGACCATAATTGGCACCTGTCCAAGCTCGCGCACAAATTCTTTCGGATCACCACCATTGACCCTGTACTCGAAGGTGGCGGATAGCCTGCCTCGGTACGTCGAATGACGCTCTCTGCATTCGGAGGGCAGGATTTCACGATTCCTGGCGAACTTGTTGGAGGGGGGTAGCTGGGACTTTTGCAGCGCTACACTCTTGATCCGTACGGACAGGCGGTTCATGCCTTCGAGGCCCGCCCTGTCGTCGCCATCAAGATACGTCTTTGTGCCAATATCCTCTATGCCTCGAGCGAGGAGGCTCTTGTCGTCACTTGTGAACAAGGCATTGAAGGAGTCGATGTGAGGGCTCACAGCCTCTTGCAGGGCAGGATAGGCCGTGTGATCCTTCGGGGGGTTGCGAAAAAGGTTCTCGCGACGAACGGTATTGTATTGGTGATCCCACTCGGTGCTTGTCGCTGATGGCGCCATGTTCGCTCTCTCGTTCGCTTGCCTGCGACTGCGATTGTTAGCTTAAGTCTTGACTTCTTCCCTAGTGAATAATGGCTGGCTCACGGGGGACTATGTCATGTGGATTGGCAATATCAAGGACTGGTCTCCCTGGGCAAGACAAACGCGACAGAGACAAGGAGGGCGAAAATGTAAACTTCTTCCTACTGCACCGGGTTTCTGGATCGCAGAGGGTTGGGATGCGACAGTCGGGTCTTCGGTGAAAACAAAAAAATAATTATGGAGATTGGAGCGGAAAAAATTGCATCGTCCAATCATGGCGCGGCATCGTCGAAAGTGCAGGCCGTTATCCAAGACAGTGCGAGGACGTTGCTTTATCTGAGGTGCGGGGCCCTGATCTTGAAATGCTCGTCCGGAATGGAGGGCCCGCGTAGACGGAACCCCACTGTCGCGGGATTGTGCACCGGGGACTGAGATGCTCTCGGCGTTCCGATTATGAAAGGCGCCCGATATCCACGGAGACCGACCCACTCTTGTCCGTACGCCAGCCTCCATCTCAGACACGGCCTTGCTCTACTTTCTCATCTTGTGGATGCCGAAGTTGATTAGTCGTAGAGAAGGGATATTGCGTGTCCTGCAGCTTTCTTGACTGTGACACCAATGGTTCGTAACCTCTAATCTGTCACGAAATTTCAGTCACATTTGACTGGACCCGGTTGGTCACTCAACGTGATGTGAACCCGACAGCTGGGAATGGCAGGCGGAAGTGGACGCGTCAATGGTTGGTGGCTGTCATCGCCCGGGTTCGCTGACGGAACTCTGCTCTATTCGTCTGATGATCGAGATGGTACATTGGGTTGGCGGCAGCGCCATGCCGCAATGAACTTGAGTGGTCATACTAAGTCGAATCAGCACAGCAAATTCTGACATAGGATTGTAGAACCCATCCATCCAGGGAAACCTTTCAGCAAGACGGAAATTTCCAGCCCGAAGTGGGATCCGTCAGGCAAGGTAAGCAACCTTCACTGGGCAGCCTAAGGTGTAACAGTTCTCCGCACTAATTGGAAGGTAGGGTAGCAGAGAGGTGAAGTGAGGTAGGTGAGGTGAGGTAAGGTCAAGTCAGGCCAGGCCTTTAGGCGTAAAGTGGTCATGCCGCACCACCGAAATCGTTGGTTCTCACCAATACTCGCGGTGGATGGGTACCCTCCCCGCCGAATCTAGATTTCGGGAGTCTCCTAAGAATGCAACTAGCAAAGGAAGACTCCTAATTAGTAGGAATTACAGCGAGCAGCTGGCGACTTGCAGCCCAATCTACACTACATGGGGCCCGATTCACCGAGGCTAGGAGCTAAGGCATCTCCATGGACATTCTACGTGAGATAACCCCCACCGAGGTCCTCGCGATACATACTTCTCGCTCTCACTCTGTGTAAGGTAGTCCACGGTCTCCGCGACTCCGCATCCGTCATGAGATGATGACAGGGTGATGCCCGGAGGATGCATAACATATGCTGCCGCCCTTGCCTCTTGGCCTCTGCCTGTCTCACCTGCCAAGCCCCTGTCCTCTCCAGCTTTTGGTCAAGGTTCCGTACTTACGCAGTAATATCTCTCCATCTACCTCACACCTCACTAAGCACACCAAGGTAACTGAGGGCAATGAACAGTACCAACACCTACTGCTTGTGTAATGACACCACCTTAGCTCGGAAGAGAATATCGCAGACATCAATTACGATTTTCTTCTGTCCTGTAGTAGGGAGTTCTCTCGAGCCTTGGTCGTCAGATCACCCAGCCAGCTCAGCGCATTTGTTCTGCCAGACTATTCACAAACGAATGGGCAAGTTCCCTTCTTCTCCCCCGCCTACATCCTCTATTCTCATAGTCCCTTCCACGCCCACTGACAACGGAATCTAGAGAAGCGTAGAAAGTAAGGCAAGGTAGAGAAAACGGAGATTATTTCATCTTACCTAAGGTAAGGTAGGTAAGGTAAGTAAGTACCATTCCTTAGCTTAATAAGTGCCGCACCTTCCATTGGGCGTAAGACTGAAGCGACTTACTGCCTTCCTTGCCTCAACCTTCCCTCCCGTACCGGGCATACTAACCCCCAGCCGTGGAAGGTACATCTTACGGAAAAGGCTCCTGCCTTCCATGAATATAATTGGGTTGTCTGCGGCTTTTGTCGCCCGCGTGCTTGCCTGCCTGGAGAAAGAGCCCAGCCTGCCTTACGGTCCATCCCTTTCATTACCTTACCTTACTTCACCTAGTTTACGGCCATTCCCTGACCATGCGCCGTTGTTGCTAAATACTCCCGATCTGCATCCTGCTTTCCTAGCAAACTCGAGGCTTCCATCTCATTGCTTTCTGTTCATCCAGCCCGGTCCGCCTTTCACTCAGCTCGCGCCATCGAAATACCCATTCGGCTACCTCTCAAGGTCGAGCCTGCATAAATTCTTCGTCCCGCTTGCAGAACCCTACCCAACCTCCGTTGCTGGGGATCTTCCAAAAGGAAAAAAAAAGGTAGCCACCAACAAACGCCTTTGTCGGCGAGCCGCCCGTTTCTCGCCTCGCCTCTCATCACAGTCACAACGTCATTAGACGCCCAACGTCGACGACCATTCTCCCCTCTCCGAGCACCGTCCTGCTTCGGCCCGCACGCAGTCAGCCCTCGCAGGTTGCTTGACGGGGATTGCCAGACAGATCTGGAGTTGTGCCGCCTGCAACAATCTGGGTTCTCACGCGCCCTTCATCCTTCCTCTCACCTTCCCCTTGTCGACATATCTTTCTTCATTGGGGAATCTATCTACCATCTACTCATCTACCCGCTACCCATCCACCCGCAAACGCGACCACCTGAGCAATCTTACCTTGCACACCTTACCTTACCCTGAGGCCGACTAAACAACATCCGAGGTGGAAAGCCAGCCTTCGCGCCCACCGCATCAATTCGGGGCCTCCTTTATTAGCCTTGGAAGTCTGCATGTCTTGGCCTTACTTTGGACACCACGGTTCGAATCGCTGCAACCCTTCAACCTAAGCCGGCTAAGACCGACTTGGCCCACCCATATCGGGTTCTGGTGACTTCCAGGACGTCTAGGCTATCGCGCCTCGTCGCCGTCTACCTCTGCCTACCTTAGCCGTTCGCCCACCGGATTACAAGCACCATTAATTTCAACCATACGTCACATCCCCTTCATTTGACATTGGCATCCGGGAGCAGATCCACGAGCTTTCACACCAGGTCACGGAAGCGTACTTTAGTCAAGTCATCCACTTCTGCGAAAGAGATTCATCATAGTCGGATCGAGCGCCGTGGTATTGAACAACCGCCTCGTAGGCTGGTCCTTGTCGAAAATCACCCTTCGCCGCCGCCGCCACGTTCGCATCTCATCCCTGCTACCGCTGCCGTTGCTGTCGTCAGTGGATTGACTTCCATGCCGCTGCCGCACATAACGTACTGCAAAGGCACTCACACCCGAAATCAGGTGCACCGGCACCCGGTTGACCTACAATTTCGTCCCTGATCGCAGCCCTTTCTCGCGCCTATCGTGGAGAGATCCACATGATCCGGTAGAAGCAAACGAATGAAACCCTAGTCGTTGATCTTGTAACCGCTGCAGACCCTGTCAACGCGGTTATTCCCAGTCGTCTTTTCATCCCCAACCGCCAATTCTTGCGACTCCAAATTCGGCACTGTTCATCCTACAGCTTGTGCCCCTCCCCTCCCGACCCCGGTCCCCCGACCCCAAGCTTGAGCCGGATCCAGGGTACTCAGTCACTTCCACGACCCATCAACCCTCGCCATCCCGTCTTTCTCTGGTGGGGACCTACTATACCTTACCTTACCTCACAGGCTGCTCGAGGTACCTCTTCCGGCCCCAAAGGGACAGACCAGGCCAGGCCAAGCGTCACCTGCGCTCTTCTTTTCTGGTTCCCGCCCGCCGCCTGCACTGTCTGCACCTGCATCTGCGCCGCAACTTGCTCCCAGTTCCAGTGTCGTCGCCCGCCAACGAGAAACCAGCGACGCCCATCGAGCCTCTCTCTCTCTGTCTCTCCCGCCCCCATCATCGCACAGAGCAGAGCAGCAACCTGTGCCGCCATCTCCCACGTCGATGCCAGCGACATTTGACTTGCGACATTTGGTCGGTTACCACGGGTCATACGAGACATTTTTATTTCCAATTTTTAAAGGCGTCTGAGCGCATCGAATACTTAAGCATCCAAATCACAACTCCGCACCCGTCCTTCATCCCTCTCCGTCTCTCACCGTATCGACGTCTCTTCCGAACGAAATAGTAATCGCCGCGCCACCGACCTTTCTCCGTTGCGCAACATCTATTGCCGTTGCGCTGTATCCGGATCCAAGATCAACACACGTTGGCGACACCTCTTTTGGCCACCTACGCATCCTATACTACCTCCTCCACACCAGCGCATCGCGCTCATTATACACCACCACCATGGCGGGGCTTTTCCGGAAAGTGTACGACTGGCTGTTGAGGACGTTCTGGTGAGTGCACTTTGCTTCCCGCGATGAACAGCGGGGGTGATTTTCAGCGATGGACGGCCCGCGCGCTCTGACCTTACCCCGCCGCGCCCACTTTGCCCTTACCCTCGATCCTCGGGGATGGTATCTTGAACTTGAGCTGACTTGCGACGACAGGGCGACAGAGATGGATGTGACGATGATCGGTCTCCAAAATGCGGGTAAGACGTCTCTGCTCCGCGTCCTCGCAGTAAGTGAATCTTTTCCTACATTGTCAAGTTTTCCCTCGCACCAAAGCCGTTCGCACGCTGACATTTACACTTGTAGGGCGGCGAGTTCACCATCGAGTAAGCGACCTCCGTTTCTTCTTCACCCCTCAGAACTGCCTACTGTACCATCTCTGGTGTAATCGGTCTCGGCTAGCGGCATCTTCGGCTAACTGATATCTTGTGTAGCTCGATCCCGACGGTCGGATTCAACATGAAGCGGGTGCAACGAGGACACGTTACACTGAAATGTTGGGATATTGGTGGCCAGCCCCGATTTCGAACGATGTGGGAAAGATACTGCCGTGGCGTCAACGCTATCGTCTTCATCGTCGATATCGCTGATATGGACTTGCTACAGCAAGCTCGGGAGGAGCTTCATGCTCTCATGGACCAAGCTTCTCTGAGAGAAATCCCACTCCTTGTTTTGGGAAACAAATCGGACCTCCCGCAGAAGTTATCGGTGGACGAGCTGATCGATGCGCTTGACCTCAAGTCCATAGGCCACCGCGAGGTTTGCTGCTACGGCATCAGTGCCAAGGAGGAGACCAACTTGGACGCTGTGCTACAGTGGCTGATGAAGTGGGCGAACAGGTGATGCGTAATACTGACGCGCGTTGGATGCCTCGATCCGCCGCGTTCCCAGTTGTCCCGCCCTGCCGTTCCTTCTCGATCGTATTCCCTCTGGGCTTGCGGGCTAGTGGATTCGAAAGGGCAATACTATTACTGAAGACGAGGGGGTTTTATGCGGCATGGTGTTCGTTGTCGAGACGTCGTTGTGTCGAAATTGTCCGCCAAATCACGGATCTTCTGACGTTGTTAGTTGGTCTGCGACAGCATTAGCAGCAGTAAGCGTGCCAAGTCCCCCATGGCGTTTTCACCATGTCCCATATATCGGAGCGGGAGGGAAGGGGACTGTTTTCAAGCGATAATTTGGACGGCATGTCTGGAAGCAGGGCGCTTGCCTTTGATTTTGAAGTTAGCACGCCGGAATTTCCAGTCATTTAAAGGTCATCCAACCTAGAAATGCTGGTACGCGGCACCGCTCAAGCGAGAAATAGCAACGTAGAAAGGAGCAGAGCGGGGTATAAGTGGGTGGCCATGACGATGCTACGAAAGTAGACGAATGAATATCATGACTGATGTACGATCGCTTAATCTCCTATCCATGTTTGATTTGTATGAGGTTTTCGCTGCCACACCAAAGCTCTGCGTATATGAAGAGGGTGAGGCGCTTCACCATAAAATCGACATGAGCTGGTCTGACACACAGCACCGGTGTGTGGTGGTGTTGAGAGGGAGTGAAGTACAAGAATTGAGAGCTAGGAGAGGGGTAGACGACAGAAGAGAGAGAAACCAAAGTAGAGAAGGTGGGATGTCTCGAGAAGAAAAGTAAAGAGAGGAAAGAGAGGGGTCAAAAGAGAAAGGAAAAAGATATCAAGTTTTTTTGTCAGTCTCTATTTTCTCTCTCTTTCTCGTTCAGCAGTGGCAGTCTTGCTCTCTCTTATTGTCATTCCCTTTTGCGCAGCACACAGACCAGAGACTGCCAGCGCATCGCGCATCAATGCATCGGTTTCCATCTGCTGCTGGCGCGACGTGATTGGTCCGCCAACCGACGCTTCCGCACCCCTTTGCTGCAGGGCCCATGGGGTGAAGGACGGAGAGGAGGAGGGGTGATTTGATGCCCGTTACGCTGAGGTGCTCTCTTGTCTCTTGCGTTGTGTCTTCAATGTCTCGGAGGTTCGGGAGAGAGAGTGAGGAATGTGAAGTTGAAGACGTAAGGAAACCCGAGTAAGGTAGATTAGGCAAGTTGAGTAAAGGAGAAGACGGGTTGAAAAATAAACGAGAGCTGAAACTAAAATGTGCCCTCTATTAACGACGTATTTGGGGGGGAGGGCAAGAAAATCCCCCTCCCGCAGGACCCATTCAAGGAGCGATGCCACGATGTGTTAGCCAGGGATGGCCTGGTGATGCTTGGGACGCTAGAGGTGGCAGAAGTGCCAAGCGGACAGGACAGCTTGCTTGCCATCGTCAACCCCACACTCACTGACTGGGCACCGGTTCACTCGCTCACTCTTGGTCACCTTGGCTATTTGCTTTGGATATCTGGGAAGGCAAGAATAATCTCCTGCCTTTTGATTTGACTCATTTCACCTCACTCATCTTCTTAAATTCACAGTGAGCGAGTGAGTTAGTGTATGGCATTCGGTGAGCCCATGGCTATTGTCACGTAAGGTGAATATGGAATGTGGAACTCATGTACCCGCTGAAATACTCATTGCTCGCTCGCTCATTCGATGTAATCCAGATCACCGCAATACATCTTTATCGAGGAGCTGGAATGCCTCTCACACCATCCACAAGGCAATGCGGCACGAGCATGAGTGTTGAGAATGTATTGTACAGGGCGTTAAATTCTTCTAGTGCTCGAAAGGGCTTGCCAGGTGCCCTCCCTTTTGGATTCGCCGTCCCTCCCTCCAGGAAAAGACGACGATGCGATTCCTTCATGTAAGCAGTAACTCCATGCTAATGTGCCCAATTAAAACAAAATAGACAATGACAAACTTGACCAAAGAAGCAAGAGACGGGAGTTCAGGACGGTCATGGGTAGTCGGTAAACCCAGCTGAAGGCCCATCCCTATTTACCATATAACCAAACTTTTCCGGCTCATCCAGCAGAATACTCGGCATATCTGTATTATTTTCGAGACGCACAAATTGGTCAACGTCTCGGCCCCAAAGGTCTTTTCCGTTCCTAATGGCGTCCGCTATACGGTCCTTGTTTCGAAACCTCTCGCCATTCATCCACTCGTGGGAGAAGGACGACATCTTGGTGAGGAACTCATCGACAGTGGCGAAGCAGCTAGAGCAGTGCCAGCAGGCGTTCCCGAGATTCGCCTTCTCGAGGTCGTAAAGCGGCTTGAAGCCCCCGTCTCCCATTCGGAGGTTCGCCGGCAGGAGCGTGCGTGAGCCCTGGTAGTAAGTGGCTTGCGGGTGTTCCCACTCAGGTCCCGTGTGGAGGAACTGGAAACTGTAATAGTAAAACCGGCTACGCAAGGTGAGGCGACGGGGGAATTGGCACGTTCGCAGTAGCAATAGTGTCTCCGGTCGAGCAATCTCGTCAACGTCGGCGACGAGGATAACGTCCCCGTACACCGGAGCCTGCTTTCCGACGAGCCTAGGCAACACTTGGGTGTACATGGCGTTGCGCTGTAAGTCTTCGTAGTCCCACGACCTTCTCGGATTGAAATCTGACGGGAATTCGAGCTCGTGGTAGATGAGCTTGTCATGGTAAGGCTTGAACCGGTCCCAGTTCTCCTTGATCGTGAGCGGCTTGGGCCTGCCTGTAAAAGTCTTTGGAGACTCAACGATGACAAAGTAGTCAACGTAGTTGTAGGTAGAGTTCAAGCGTATTTCCATCCAGTCGAGCTCTGTGTTGACCATGAACAGGTCGTATACCTTTCGCTGGCCAGTCTCTGACTGGGGAGTGAAGACGGGGTAACCGTGGTGCTTGCAAAACTTGGCAGCAGCATCGGAGGAGTAGAAGCCATGATGGTCGCTCTTGTTACCGAAATTGAGACCGCCCTTGGGAAGCTTAAGGGACAGGTCGAGGTTCGATATGCGATGGTCGAATCTGTCAAGTGCAGGATGTTGGCTAAAGTACAAAATGAGGCAGATCGTTATCGCCAACAAGAGTTTCAGGATGACAGGAAAGCCAATGTGCCATTGAAGAACCATGGTGTCGATGGGTTAGGTGTTGACTGACAGATGGCGACCTGAGTAGGAAGGGGAGATGTTCTGGTCTTGAATTGTGGCGGCGAGGCCGTTTCGTTTCACCTCTCAAAACAAAGTCTGGTGACCGGGTTTGAGATACGGCGAATGCAGCCTCCACCCTAGGCTGGTGTTACTGGTAGAAGCGTGAAAGGAAATCCTAGCCGGAAGGCAGTGTGAGGAACACAGGCTTTGCAGAGCTGCTCAGATGAGAGCATCCGGGCCACGGATCGTTTGATGGCGGGAACAGCCTTGTCGCATATTTTCAGAACTGGGGAAGTGTGAAAACCCCAGGATACCAGGGGAAGAAACCAGTAGGTATATAAAGTGTATGAGTATTTAGAGGCTCGGACAGGCTCGAGCACCGGTGTCACCTGTGAAATATGAAGTAGCTTGAGATGCCAGAGGAAGGAGCGTGGGGGGGCGAGCTGAAGCAAAGTCAAGCAAGCACACGCGCTTTAATGAAATAAACGTTTTACACTAAGGTAGGCAGAAGTTCTGATCAAAGTGGCACACTCCAGCTGGGCGGTTTACCGGGGAAAGCCTCAGCTATGGGCAAGTTTAGGTTACCACAAAGGTAGCACTAAATAGCGCGATGGCGGGCGCTTCATAGTTCACACGAACCAAGGGAGCCCCTGAAATTGCGTTGAAGAGCAGATCGGTCGAGTTCCATTGTCGAAATTGACAGGCACATGGCGGCACCATGTCTCCTCTCAGCTCGAGGTGGATATGAGTCTCCCATGTCTTGCACTTGCAGACATATGTCCACCCGGGCTACAATTGTGCGTGTGTGGCCTGTTGTCCAGGAGTGTTTGGAGGAATGGTAAGCTTGGCCGGCACATTGAGATACCGTCCGTTCGGCCTTCCATCTTTGACGTTGATGAGTCCAGGATCAAGTGTGGGACCAATGCCGCTTGCGTTTTCTGTTCATGTAGAAACGCCGAGAAGATAACTCTATTTTATGGTAGTAGATCAGACGAGCCAGCCTGAGAGGAGGAAACTATACAATCTAAGAAAACATATACTGATGTTCCCAGCTCAAGAATCATTCTCTTAATGGCCACCAGCACTCGACTCGCCCTTGATGGGAAGTGAGCTGCAAGATGAGCGCGAGAAGGCACGAACATCCGTGGTTCCGTCGTGCGTGGGTAGTGTGAATGTAGAAGATGAGAAGCAGGGGACGTCCTGCGTGATTGGTGCCGCCAACAGGGGTGTAGCAAGAAGAAGCTTTTACCAGGCCGAGTGGGGTCTAGTCACTCCTGACCAGTGGCCCTACGCAGTCGTATGTCTCTCGAACAGGTGAAAGCGCGACAAAGATAAAAGCTAGGCATTGCTGCGCCAAGGTCAACGACGGTAGCTGTCAGCATTGTCGCGCTCCTTTTCCGACGATCAACATGGTATGGCACCGAATGTGCTGAGTAACGCCCCTACGCAAGCTGTGAGGCGCAATCCATCGTCGGCGGAACTCCACCGTCAACAACACCAGAAAAGGACTTTGATGATGGCTGCCTGTTGCGGGTATACACGATGCCGTATGCTATGGCCTAAGAGGGGATTCGGGGGTTCGCGATCCCTCATGTTAACCCCCCACCTACTCCTGAAAGACAACACAAGCCAAGGTGAAGCTTTCGTCTCAATACCTGGTCAAGAAAGGCCTTTAGAGCTTGGTGTGTCTGAGCAGCCACTGTCCCACCGCCCAGGTTTCAAGTTCCAGCAATGCCATCACGGGCCAAGCCCAACGGGCCCCAGCTTCGAAGCTTGCTCGATTCAAGCACCTATTGGTCTGAAACAAAAACATTCTTCACCTCTGGAGGAGGCTTAGAGCTCAGATGTCAAGACGCTAAGCTGGTGTTCCTGCGACATTTGAAATTATACCGAGTAACGTCTCTTAAGGTATATTGTAGCCTTCTCCAATTTTTCTGTGAGACGCATTACCTAGCCAAACCATCGCATGTTATCTCATCACTCCGGAGCCCCCTGCGGAGATCAAGATAAGATAAGCAACATCAAAAGAGCGCTCGATGTCAAACGCCCCGGCAAGTCGATGCCGAGCCAATAGGCACATACGAGCAAAGCTACGTACGATTTATATAGTTACGTAGTCAGCACGGATAGTAAGTACTTAATTACTGACATGAATATGTGCGGAAACAGAAGCAACTTGATATACCATCTCTGAAGTAATTGAATGGTAAATTTCAGTAGCACGGATTTACACCCAGCTTTGTGGTCCATTGTTACTGTTGTTGGGCAACTGCCAAGCGTCAAAGACCATCCGTACCTCGGAACTTTCTTGTGGTGCTCCACTCATGACAACGTCGCTGGTTGTTCCACAGCGACCCCGACTCCGACCCCGGACTTGCCAGTTAACGCACCGATACTGCGTATCTGTATGGAGAGCTTGTATACAACCGGCCCACGAAAGCATCTCGTCCCGGCCAGACCCCAGAAAAGATGAATTTGGCCAGGAGAACGAGTAAGTCTAATCCTGCTCAGAAAACAGCTTCAAGGTACCAGACACCTCGCTGTTCAATGCCAAAGCACTAGAAATCACTCAAATAAGAGCATCCCACCTTCTGAAAGCTTTTGAAGCCAGGCCGGAACACTAACCAATCGATCACCCACAGTTCCATTCGCCTTGCGCGCGGCATTGAGGCGATCTCATAACCAGCCAACCCCGCAGCTGTCAACGGCCTTCAACGCCCTCACCCGCCACACGTTTCCAGGCTTTGCCGCATCCATCCACACATCATCTCCCCGATCAATTTCAGGAGCCATGTCCCCATCTGCTGTCAGTAACACGAGCAATGGCACTGCTGGTGCCCCTAAGCAGAATGCTTGGGCTGGTCATCTTGGGGCCGCTGGCTTCGACCTAAGAAGTAAGTAAGGACGTCGGCTTAATCAAAGATTGGTAAAGTAACCGTAATTACAAGGCGATACTATGACCACTCCAACGGCTTCGATGCTTGCTGCCATTCAAAATTGCAGTTTGCTAGACGATGTTTTCGTGGAAGACCCCACAACGATGGAACTCGAATCTCACGTCGCAGCTCTTGCTGGCAAGGAGGCCGCTCTCTTGGTTCTCTCCGGGACCATGGGGAACCAAGTAGCGCTCCGAGCCCTCCTCACGCAACCTCCATACAGCGTCTTGAGTGACCATCGTTCACATATTATCAAGTATGAGGCTGGCGGGTTCGTGCATCCCCCTTTAGCTCCCGTACCGTGCGACATCTACTGATTGGTATTCGTCAGCGTTGCTTCGCTTTGTGGCGCCATGATACAGCCCGTGGTACCACGTAATGGAGCCTACCTGACACTAGAGGACATTGAGGCCCATGCTGCTCTCGATGACGATGTCCATACCTGTCCTACCAGGGTCATAAGCTTGGAAAACACCCTCGGCGGCGTGGTGACCCCCCTGGCCGAGGTCAAGAGGATCGTAGAGTTTGCACGGAAGAACAACCTCAAGCTTCATTGCGATGGGGCCAGAATGTGGGAGGCTGTTGCCTCTGGAGCCGGTAGTCTCTCCGAATACTGCTCACTATTCGACACGGTCAGCTTGTGCTTCTCAAAGGGTCTCGGTGCTCCGATTGGAAGCATCGTTGTGGGCGACGCAGCGCAAATCAAGCACGCCCGCTGGGTGCGCAAGTCTATCGGCGGTGGTCTCCGGCAGTCTGGAGTGGTGGCAGCTCCTGCTAGGATTGCCGTTGACGAGACGTTCGGAAAGGGGCCCAATGGCGAGGGTGGTCTTTTGAAGTCGTCTCATGAGACCGCAAAGAGAATCGGGGAACTCTGGACTAGTCTCGGTGGCAAGCTTACCCTTCCGGTCGACACCAACATGTGCTGGCTTGATTTAGATGCTGCTGGGTGCAGCACCCAGGATTTCATCGCGTTTGGGGCGGAATTGGGACTGAAGCTCATTGGCAACAGATTGGTTATCCATTATCAAATTGCCCAGAACCAAGACAGGGTTCTGCCTAAGCTAGAGCAAGTCTTTCGGCGAGCTCTGGAGGGCGGTAGTCAGACAACAGGAGGGGAGAAGGGCCCAACGAACATGTACCAGCCGCGTTAAGATTGAACGTGGTTTCTCGGGTTTGCTTGGACTTGATATTCCTCATACGATGCCAACTTCAATCAACGATGTTACGTCTCTATGCTCTAATCATCTGAGGCTGTCACAGCTTCGGCCTTCGTGTCAGTTGACTATGACCCGATTGCGTGAAGAAAGTAAGCCTTGCTGGCTGCCCTTTCAGGGTTCTACTTAGGGCAGCTGATGTAAGACGAGCGACCCTTGCTTCATCCCTGTCGTCTCAGCAAGTCAATCATTGTGAAAGACAGGGCAACCGTCCAAAATATTATGTATGGCGAGCAAAACCAGACATCAAGCTTGAGGTCTGCAACCAAACTTTGGTGTGCAAAATATCGAAAACGAATTCTATCATTCAGGATGGCCCATGATCAAGCCACTTGGCATATGTCATTCTCATGAATAAACATTTCCTACGCGCCGTCGGCCTTGACACGAGAACTCCGTTGCCGATTGCAGGTTCTGAAAGAGGTGTATACACATTCAAGTGCGGTAGATGAAGATGGCTCTGGCGCGAAGTGAAATTCAACCGTAATCAAGGTTGCTGCGGCGCGCTGCACGAACGTTGATCAGCTTTGCAGGCGTTTGTACATGCAATGCCGGCTTGAAGTGCCGATGAGTAAAATGACTGAGCAGTCAAATGTAACATATCATCGAGAATAAAGTACCTACATATTGATAGGGAGTTGGAATACGACAGCCCCAGTGGTCGTTGGCCAATATTTAATATCAATGTGGTCAACCCTCATCCCTCAAGATGCCTTCAACTCTCGAAAGCGAGTGGTTGTCGTAAATCAACTTGTGGGAGTTTCAAGACCGATGGGAACGGGATTTCCTACGATTACACGTCAACAGATGTAACAAAATATTGGGTTTCTCCCACACCACCTGAGAATCTCGCTTTCGCTCCTCTCCAGGCACAAAAGCTACACAAGGAGGTAGACCCTTGAGCAAAAAAGTTGAAAGTACGGAGTACATCGCTGGCAATCGTTTTGTTGCACGTGGGGAAGCATCACTCGCACATCGCCTGCGCCTCCGTGTCTCGACGATGGGCAGACAGCAGGAGAAGAAGAAAGAACATGCAAACGCGGAATATTGAAGACCTCGAGGGTTACTCCAACGCCGCTGACATAGTTGTGTGGACAAACGTACAGGTGGTAGGTATCTGTATTCGAATGCATCAAGACAACGTTCGGAGCAATTTCCGGAGGAGTGTGGGGAAAGCTGTATCCGGGACCGCCGAGCTTCTCCGCAGAGCCCGGCTCATTTGTCCAATAACAATTACCGCATGGTCTGGCGAGCACCGAACAAAGCCTTTAATACCCCGCCAAACAGGCATTCTTACCGCAATTCCCAAGACAAGACTAATACCAAGTTCGCAAGATCCCACGGTCATCCTTGCTGACGTCACAATACCTGTCGGTCCAAGTGGGATGACATACGATGCTCGTCACCCATACTTTCCGCCTACCCTTGCACTAATACGCCTAGCCTGGTGGCACATCATGCCCATGGACGTTTATGGAGCTAGAAGCTTCTCCCAGAGCTGAGAGGAAACAAAACAGGCGGCCAATCGGTGCTATGACGCTCGTACCGCGGCTCTACCACGGCTCCCCAAAGGACTGGATCATGCGGGGAAAGCTGCACGTCGTCTGCAAGCAGGACCGGCGAAGCCAGCCAGCCAGCCAGCTTCATTTCTCGGTGTCTGTCTCTCTGCCTTGCTCGACGTGACAGCGCCCTTGTCTCGATTGGTAAAAGTTGCGTGTTGTGGCGTCCAACGTGTCGTCTGCCATGCCGCGAACCCAAGATGCCTGCGATGGCGCAGAATTGACTCGGACCCAGCATATTCCAAGCCCAACGGCGCCGAACAACGGTAACCTTCTGCTCGGCCGCCCACGTAAACCCGCAGGAAACGAAGGAGTTTTCATAATTGTGTTGGTCATTATGTCTAACATCCTGGGAAAGCCTACTTACATACATTTGGGTTCACTGCCCCCTGCTACCGGCCCGGGTCTGCCCTGGCCTTGCTGCGGTACTTGCCCATCTCAGGCGACCGACGATCCCTCCTGGCGACGAACCCGTCCAAGCTTCCCCTCCCGACCTAAGGCAAGTGAAGCTACAGCCGATCCTGGTGGGTAGCCTGGCAGCTTCCCATATGCATAACGTGCTTCCCTCTATGCCCATTTATACCTGGTCGTAAGCCACTTCATCCGAAGTGAACACCTCGTCTGCGTCCCTGGATCTACCCGTTCAATAATACTACCATTGTGTATATACTAGCTCCTCCGAGAGCTCAATTGAACGCCATGGTCAACTTTGCGCTGGCCCTCGCAGCTGTAGCTGTCTTGCCTCGGACAGCTCAGGCTTTGTATGAGAATGGGTCTGTTGTCGCTCCTTGCGACTCGCCCATTTACTGCCATGGCGACATCTTGAAAGAAGTTGAACTGGCAAGACCGTTCTCAGACTCCAAGACATTTGTAGACATGTGAGTGCCCATTGACACCACCATGTGACCAAAATTCGACCTAGGCTCTCTACTGACATTCATCCCTACTCGAAAGGCCTGCAATCAAGTCCCTGGAAGAGATACAAGCAGCATTCAACAATCTGTCGAAACCTTTGAGTAATAATACTGCACTCAATGACTTCCTACGCGCCAATTTCGCCGCAGCAGGTGGTGAACTCAAGGAAGTACCCAAGGACCAATTGAAGACGGACCCAAAGTTTCTCGACAAGATCAACGATACAGTGATCAAGGAATTCTCTCAGAAGGTCATTGCCATCTGGCCGGACTTGACCCGCACCTACGCTGGCTCTGCAAGCAACTGCACAACATGTCCAAACAGCTTCATCCCAGTCAACCACACCTTTGTGGTTGCCGGAGGCCGATTCCGCGAGCCTTACTATTGGGACTCTTTCTGTAAGAACACACTACTGAAATTCATGTTCATATGGCGAGTTGTCAACTGACTTTCAATGTCATGTAGGGATTCTTGAGGGTCTCTTACGCACGGGTGGCGCTTTCACTGAGATCTCCAAGAATGTTATCGAAAACTTCTTGGATCTCGTGGAAAAACTCGGATTTGTGCCCAATGGCGCTCGAATCTACTATCTGAACCGTTCACAGCCGCCATTGCTGGCACAGATGGTGCGCCTCTATGTCGAGTATACAAGCGACCGGAGCATACTAGAACGCGCAATCCCTCTCCTCATCAAGGAGCATGAATTCTGGACGACAAACAGAACTGTTGAAGTCAACAAAAACGGGACTACATACACTCTGAATCAGTCAGTAAAATATCAAGACCTTCAAACCTAGTAGCTTGTAGCTAACATCAAGGATCAGATACAACGTCACCAACACACAGCCAAGACCCGAATCATACAGAGAAGACTACGTCACTGCTTCGAACGCTTCCTACTACTCAACCAACGGAATCATTTACCCCGAGGTCGAGAAATTGAACGACACCGAAAAGGCCCGTGTGTATGCCAATCTTGCGTCCGGTGCAGAGAGTGGCTGGGACTACAGCTCACGATGGCTTTCTCGACCTGCAGATGCGGCGAGGGACGTCTACTTCCCTCTCCGATCTCTCAACGTTCTGGAGACTGTCCCTGTGGAGCTGAACTCTATCTTGTACTGGAATGAGATGACCATTGCTGCGCTACTCAACTCCACAAACAACGGCACGGGAGCAGTGGCTTGGACTGAACTTGCCACCAAACGAAGTCAAGCTATGTACGATTTGATGTGGAACTCGACCCTTTCAAGCTACTTTGACTACAACGTGACATCAGGAGGGCAGAATATCTACATTCCGAAAGATGATGATGCCAGCACTCTTGAAACGAACACCGCCGAAGCAGAACAACAAGTTCTCTTTTCGGTTTCCCAATTCTACCCGTTCTGGACAGGAGCGGCACCCTCTCACCTCAAGAATAACCCTTACGCGGTAAAGCAAGCCTACCAGCGTGTTGAGAAGTATCTAGACATCAAGAAGGGCGGTATCCCCGCCACAAACCTCAAGACAGGTCAACAGTGGGATCAGCCCAACGTCTGGCCGCCCTTGATGCACGTTCTTATGGAAGGTCTCCGCAGGACACCTGCCACCTTTGGAGAGTCGGATCCCGCCTGGCGTGATGTCCAGAGTCTCGCCCTCCGCCTCGGGCAACGGTACCTGGACTCTACCTTTTGCACGTGGTACGCTACGGGGGGTTCAACCAGCGAGACTCCTCAGCTCCAGGGCTTGACCGCCCAGAGCGTCGGAACCATGTTTGAGAAGTACGGCGATAACTCAACCAACGTTGCGGGTGGTGGTGGAGAATATGAAGTGGTTGAAGGATTCGGCTGGACGAACGGTGTTCTCCTTTGGGCCGTTGATGTGTTTGGAAATGACTTGAAGCGGCCCGACTGCGGGAACATCACCGCAGCCAACGTGCATCCCGCTAAGAGAAGTTTGCCTCAACGCGCGGTAGAATTAGATTCCTACGATGCTTCATGGATCAAGAAGTTTGGTAGACGCGCTGAAGAGGCCGCAAGGAGGGTGTAGAGTCGAAAATGAGCTGATCTGCGATGACAATATTCTGTTAGTGTATCGCGATAGTATCACAGTGTTGAGGCTGTCCAAATGGGGATGCCGGTATGCTTTAGGAGCGCCATCAGGCTAATAATATCTTCACGACGTTTACGTAGACTCACTCTTTGAGATGTTGATCGCAGTGCTCTCTACCTGGCGTTGACGCAACCAAATGTTTGCCAACGACGTAGTAAGTGAGCTAGCCCATAGTGTAGACCTCTTCGACTTGAGTCAAGATCCACCTGAAATTGCTCTCATAGATGAAGCCGAATGGTAGAAAAAAAGTCTGGCCCTAAGCTGCCTCCAGTTTCTGTCAGTCGTCTTCGATGTTTGCTGACCTGCTACGCAGGTGCCCGAGCTTGAGACTTTTACCGAAGTATACAAAGCGCCCAACCATGACCCGATATTTCATGGAACCGGATGATATACCAAAAACCACCTGATCCGCTTCATGTCGTGAAGATAAGAGTTGAAGCTGCTCTCACACATGGAGCTGGCTTGCTTGTTATGATGGGCCAGCTCTTGCCAGATGGTGACAGCTGAGGACTTGAACAGGTAAGTAATCCGGGGGTGGACTGTGCGCCTTCCAGGTTGATGACGGCTCGAACGAACCGGGAGTTGCCTGAGGTGCTTGCCAGCTGCCGCCGCGGGCACACTCCAAAGCCGAGAGCACCGGCCAACACCATTTTTTGAGCTCCGCCAGACGAACCGTGACGTTGAATACTGATCTGACAAAGCTCCACCATCTGCTTTCCTATTCCGAAGCTCCAGCAACCCACAGTCAATCGACCGCAAAACAGCACCGATCGAAGCTCCCTTGCCTCGAGCTGAATACCCATCGAACCGACGCGCCGCGCCCACGCTCGAACTTAACCATGTCTGGAGGAAGAAATCCCATGGAGGAGGCCTACGAGCGCTTCAGGGCCGTCGCTCAACAGCAGCAGAAGCGCGGCGGCTTCGGCGGTGGCGGCATGCCCGGCGGCCCTCGCGGCGCTGGCATGGGACTTGCCGGTCTGGTTCTTTTGGGAGGTGCTGCCTTCGTGGCCCAGAATGCGCTATTCAACGTCGATGGTGGTCACAGAGCGATCAAGTACCGGAGGACAACGGGTGTGAGCAAGGAGATCTACAGCGAAGGTAGGCTGCACCCCTCCACACCATTTGAGGAGGCACCGTTCCCCTTGATATTGGTAATGAAAATGTGCTGACAGTTTTTCTCTTCTCAGGAACCCACTTGATCATCCCCTGGTTCGAGACCCCCGTCACCTACGATGTTCGCGCGAAGCCCAGAAACGTCGCCTCTCTCACCGGAACCAAGGACTTACAGATGGTCAACATCACCTGCCGTGTTCTTTCCAGGCCTGATGTTAAGGCCCTGCCTCAGATCTACCGCACTCTCGGCACAGACTACGACGAGAGAGTGCTTCCATCCATCGTCAATGAGGTTCTGAAGAGCGTTGTTGCTCAATTCAACGCTTCCCAACTCATTACCCAGAGAGAGATGGTTGCCAAGTTGGTTCGCGAGAACCTCTCCCGCCGTGCTGCACGGTTTAATATTCTGCTGGACGATGTGTCCCTGACGGTATGTAAACGACACTCCAATGAAACCCCCATGATGCCTTGCTAACTATTTGCCATAGCACCTTGCCTTTTCCCCGGAATTCACAGCTGCCGTTGAGGCGAAGCAGGTTGCCCAGCAAGAAGCTCAGCGCGCGGCGTTCGTTGTCGACAAGGCTCGCCAGGAGAAGCAGGCCATGGTTGTCAAGGCCCAGGGTGAGGCTCGCTCTGCTGAGCTGATTGGAGATGCCATCAAGAAGAGCAAGGCCTACGTCGAGCTGAAGAAGATTGAGAACGCGCGCGCCATTGCTCAACAGATGCAGGAGTCCGGCAGCAAGAACCGTTTGTTGCTTGACTCTGAGGGACTGGGCCTGAACGTGTTTGATGATAGCGAGAAGAAATAAGGCATCGGCATTTGGGCGCGAATTCTCCACACTGTACTCTTACAACATCGAAAACTGGCATGGACTTGTATAATAATGAAAAAAATCGCCTCTGAGAGCTTCGAGGACACTTCATCTGCAAACGTAGGAGGCTCGAAAGGGTTGGTGGAAAATCAATCCATGTACAACAAACAGAACCGCTTCAGTAATTCTGGTACAGCACAATAGAAAATTCCACACCGTGAATGTCCCTCGTTACGTTGCTCATCTGTAAAGTACTTTACAGTAGCAAGCTTGCTACGTTTGGGATTGTCTTTCGTATGTTGAAGTACTTTCTTCGACAGCCGTCGATCTATTTGCAGCACAGGCCGTCGGAACTGGTGGATGCCTGCACAGCTTTAAGACGTGCCTGGGGTGGGCCCGGGCATCTCAGAGGTCCCCCTCCCCTGCTCAGCTTACAGAAGGGCCCCTCCCCCACCACGACTTCCTGCCTGCGGATAGCTCGAGACTAATCGTACAACCGTCACATCCTCAACCAACAAACCGCACGACCCCGCCAAGTCGAATTCGAATACCACATAGCCTCGCATTTTCTACCTCCCCTCGAAACCAAAACCAAGCCCATATATTGTTGTCGCCATTTCACACACGCAACAATGTTAATCAAGTATGCGCATCTCTGTCCTCCGGACCTCTGGAGGCGGTGACCCGACTGTACCCATTCGAATAAACTGCTTACGCCAACTAGGGTGCGAACGCTTACCGGCAAGGAGATTGAGCTGGACATCGAGAACGAATACAAGGCGCGTACCCATCCGATGCATTGCCCACCGAATACAACGGACGGAGACAGAGAGGTGGAGAACAGAACGCTGACCAACCTTGCAATAGGTCTCTCAGATCAAGGAGAAGGTTGAGGAGAAGGAAGGCATCCCGCCCGTGCAGCAAAGACTCATCTACGGTGGAAAGCAAATGTAAGGTGTAATCCTCTTGGAGCGTGAAATCATGCTTCCGCCAGTGTGATGGGGCTGGGGGAGCTTGGGAGAATTTCCTACGGAGACCATTCCGCTGACAAGATGCTTGAACAGGGTCGACGACAAGTCCGCATCTGAATATGGCCTCGAGGCTGGCGCTACATTGCATTTGGTTCTCGCCCTTCGAGGTGGAAACTAGATTTGTCTCTGGCAATGGCTTTGAGCATGAGAAGACAGGCCAGTAAACAATACGCAGCTCAGGTGTTTTCAGCGTTCTTGAGACGGAGCATTCATCGGCTACAGAGCCGATAGGGGATGATATGCAGTAGCGACGTCCATTTGCGACATGGAAGTATAGAATATTGCCTGTCCAAAGGGTGGGGGTTCTCAAGGCAGGCTAGAATGCCAGGCTTAACTCTCAAAAGCTAACTCCTGGATTGGGATTTGGCACCAAGGGAACCAAAATCTAGCGTGTAAAGGCAGCCTGCGATAATCCGCACATGGAGAATGAAGCTAGTCACATGAACACAGCATGGGATCAAACAAATGGTGCTTAGTTGAAAGCCAATGCACGGTCAAGCATCTTCAAACGAGTTCAATTTCACCCTGCCATGATGGGCAGAACGACCATGCGAAGCCTGAGGGTATATACCATAACCTACCCAACGCCTGAATTCAAATGCTATGTGACCTGTCCCTATACCAACGCCCGACGACCTTTCATTTTACAATACTCGTGATTCCTCATTTTAGCCATACCTGATTATACTGTCCTTCAGCGTCTAGTCTTCTTTTTCGGCATGAAAATGTCGACAGCCTTTCTCTTTCTGGGCAGCTCCTGATTGCCCAGAATTGGACGAGCTTGTTGCGCTTCGTCCAACGACGCTGGCAAAGGAGGAGATTGCGGGCCGCTGTTCTGAGCAAGTACTTTGTGCGTGCGGGAATAATCCATACTCGCAGAGGATGATGGCTCGGGTCTGGTTGGTGGACGCTCAACTCTGATATTGCTTTTGGGCCGAGCAGCGTTTCCGAGAATACCACCCCCACGTCGCAAGCCCGATGTTTGCGAACTAGAGGTAGATCTTGCAGATGTGGAAGAATTGCGATCCTTGTATGCTGAGGATTGGGAAGGGTTTGTAGGCATGGAGGAAGCTGCCGTATCCCGACTGTGGCGAGAGGAAGATACTATGTTCTTGTTCTTCTTCGGCGTTCCCTCATCGCTGAACAAATCACCGTCTTCGCCGTCTGATGAATCGGAAACGTATGTGGCTTTGGACTGGGGAGTGACATATGTGGAATGTGTGGGCGGGCGACTGCTGGTAGATGTTGGCCGAAAGACTGGTTGGCTTGAGATTCGGTGCTCAGCAGCCATCGAGGGCGGGGCCTGTTTCAATCGAGGGGCCCTGATCATGCCAGTTGGTACAGCCATGGTGCTTCTTATGCCGACAATCTCTTTAGCCTCTCTACGGGCTTTCTTCATGACGCTGGCCCCCGTCGTCATCTTCATTCTGCTTCCGGCGGCCCAGCTCAGGGAACTCGGGAGCTCCCTCTTTCCTCGAGGCTGCGTTGAAAAGGTGCGACCGGTCTTGGGTGGCTTGGGCAAAAACCTGGCGAACTTGGGGTCTACGATTCTGCTGACGTTGTTGTCCTTCTTCTGCTGGAGCCCCTGGACCCTGGCGAGAAGCTCGGCCTCAGCCTGTTGCTGAGCCTCGCGGCGTTCCTCCGCATATCTCTCGTATATCTTGTACCACTTTGACGGATTCTTAGGCGCGTAATTCTTTTCGTGGCTTTCGGATGGAAATTCCTTCTTGATAAGGCGCAGCCAAAGCTCGGAGGTTTCGCCCTGTATGAAAGGGGAGTTGAGCTCGATCTCTCGGAGCTGAGCCGGGTTCGTGACTCTGAGGAGGATTTCGCGAACATGGTGGTATTGGAGGGCGTCGCCATTGCCGACACTGCTGAGTTCTGTGATGTGTCTCTGGCACATAGCAATGCACAGTTCGGCAAGTGACTTAGTCGGCGCCATGGTGAGTGATGTAGGTGAATTCTTGAAGAGGGCCTAGCTGATGGTCGTTGCCGCCGTGATGAGAGCGCTCGGTCGTAAGGTCGTTGATGGGGAACTGGCGAATCGCAGGCTCATCGTTCAAACAATGGATGTAGTGTGTATTTAGGTAATTCGAATAGTAGGTTATTGTACCAGAGTGTTTCTGTCTTGCTAAAGGGGACCCCTCGAGGCTCTGTGGTAACAGGCCGAGCCGATAAGAAGTACTATACTCAAAAATCAGATATTCGTTGTTGCTGGAGTATGTAAGTGATGGCGGGAAGTTGCAGGTGGATGGGTCCTTTTAAAGAGGTCACGAACACTGAAGTGCCAGATCCGTAGTGGGGCATGCGGCTTTTAAGTGGCTCCCAAAGCTGACCTGGACGGGCCCTTGTCATACTTGTAGAGCTAAGGTAGACCGTGACTGTCACTGGGGTACCTCGAAGGATAAATGATGGCCGGGCTCATTGTGCAAATAGGTTTGCTTCTAATAATCAATGATTGAGACCTCCGGGCTCGGACATTTGACTTGCTCATATTACGAACCAAGGCAGACGTCAAAGTATTATGGTGTTAGGATTTGGATTCGAGAAATAGTCGAGTGGCGGTACTTGAACCTCCAAAAGTCGAGGTTGGCTCCGATTCACCCATGTCACATGATGACTGAGCTAGTCTACTTCGGGGCACAAAGGTACCTCCAGGCTACTGCATTGAGTGGATCTTGACTGCCACTCGTAGCTTCTCTGTTGCTTGTTGTGACGGAGCTAAGATAGATGTGGACTATCCTGATCCCTCTGCCGTCATTGCAAAAAACACCAACTCTTCCTCGACTTCGCGACCTTGGATAGCAACGGAGCATTTGAGGTAATCCCGAATATTCAATATGGCGGACTCAACATACATCAAGCCGGAGCCATATATCAAGCCCGATCCCGAAGCCATACCTGCCGCTCCTGTCGACGACGATGACCTATACGAAGATGCTGGCGATCTGGAGTTCTTCGACCAGTTCGGTGATCAAGGCTCCTTCGGCCAGGCATATCTAGCACGCGTTCCGAAGGACCTGTGGGAAGCATGGGATAGCTTGCCGGATGACGCAGAAATCGAGATTGGCACCATGCGACAGTGGGATGTGGTCCGTCCAGATGGCAGCGTTGAGGTACTGTGATATACGCGACGCGACAAGTCTGGATCGACGGTTGAGCTAACTTTTTTTGCGCAGCACCATTTCAAAATGTTACTCAATTCCGACCGCGCCGAGCATCAGCTGATGCCGAAAGAATACGACTTAGAGATGGGCAAGGAGATCGCGCGCAGCACGTTCGTTTTCACCGAGGAGGACCTACCTGGCTTCAAGGCCAAATCCAAGGCGCGAACAGATGCTGCAAACGCTGGCATTCCGGCTCGATTCCTGAGACCCAAGACGGAGAAGGTAGAGAAGAAACCATTCGAGAAGGGTCGCAAATGGCAACCCTACTACCGCAAAGCGATCCCAAGTCAGTTTGATGCTCTCAAAGTGGCGCAGATCAGCGGCTAATTCAACGCAGAGAAGACAAAGATTGCCGCTAGGATCCAGTACGAGCTGGCGTGCAAGCCAGTCGATAACGCGGAGAGCCAGGCAATTCTTCAACGGAAGCAAGTCGAGGCTCAGAGGCCCAAGCATACCCTGCAGATCATGGAACAGCGCGCAGCCAACAGCATTATCCACCATGGCTCTGCAGCTGCGGTTGAGAAGTTTGGCTCCTTCATTGTGAGTAGCACTCAGTGGGAATTGGTAGATCCAGTACTAATGGAGAATAGAAAACGTCTGCGCCTACCAAGGCCACCAAGCCGAAGAAATCCGAAAACAGATCCGCCCGCATGTCGGAGGAACAACTGTTGGATGGTCTCATGGAGGCTTTCAGGAAGTACGAGTACTGGAAGATGTCGATCCTCAAGGCTAGATTTGACCAGCCCGAGGCTTTCTTACGCCAGACATTGGAAAAGATAGCGGTACTTAACAGGTCCGGCATTCACGCCAACGAGTGGTCGCTTCAGGAGCACTTGAAGAGCATGGCGTCCGGCGCCACTAATGAGACGGCACCGGAGGAAGCCGCCGCAGAGGACGACGATGACGAAGTGATTATGGAGGATGTTGTCTAGTGACCATTCGCAATTATACACAGATCGGGCACAGGAACCGCAGGGCATCGCAAGGCGTTTGGAAGGGAATTTTTTTTTCGCATGGAAAGTCTTGGATGGAGGTGGCTCTTACAGTTAGGGACTTTTTGATACCCCCTGGGACACTAGGTGACGACACACGTGTCGAAGGGTTTGCAGCTGTCCCTCCCATCACAGAACGATAGAGCAAAACAGAGAAAGCGATATACACTCTGCCTGGGATGCACTCGATGAAGTCCACATCCGATGGTGGTAGCAACAGAGTGTCCACTGTCCCGACTATTGACATGAGCATGGCTGTCTTTCTTTCCTAGTCCAACACCACTTGTGATCAAAGTGGGGAAGTGCACAGTCATCATCACTCGACTTCATCGGCTTGGATCCAACTAAGCCAATCTTCCCAAACACAACGTCAAGACCGCGCTATATCACGTGTTGCGGAAATGCCCCCTTTAACTCCCATTCTCGTGTTGGACTTTGATGGTACCATTACGACAAAGGATACGATTGGTACATTGGCAGAAATCGGCCTCCAATTCCAGCAGCAGCGCGGGGTTGATCTCTCTTCAAAATGGCAGCAGATCCTGCTAGATTACAGCAAAGACCATGCCAACCATGTGTCCACGTATCTTCCAATCGCAGATGACAGATCCTCACTCAAAGACGAGCTCGCCTTCTTGCGGGGTCTGAAGGAGGTTGAAATGCTATCAGTCCAGAGAGTCGAGAGCTCAGGCATCTTCCGGGGCATCGGCCTGGAATATCTTACACTTGCCGGTGAAACTTGTCGAAAGGAAGGGAGAGTCAAGTTAAGGGATGGTTTTGCGGAGCTCATGAATGCTGCCAGAGAGAAGGGCTGGTCCGTCGCAGTAGTCTCCGTCAACTGGTCTAGATCATTCATCAAGGGTGTCCTCTCAGACTATAGCGTCGACGTTGTCGCTAATGAGATCGAGCTGAACGGGAGCATCTCAGGGCCGGAAGTAGCAGGCTCATCAACAAGGCAGGCATCTTTGATGACGTGCGAGGATAAGCTGCGAGCCCTTCGAACATTGGCGGCTCGGCGAGGAGTAGAGGATGTTGGGGCGCTGGTGTATTTTGGCGACTCCACTACGGATATTGAGTGTCTTTTGGCAACCCGAGGAGTTGTGATATCGTCCAACGCCGAGTCGAGTTTGATGAAGACTCTGAGGAGAATAGGGTACCAAGTGCCAAAGGTGGATAATGTTCAGGCGCCCGAAGGCACAGCATGGGCATCAACCTTTATAGAGGTTCTCGAAAGTGAATTACTATCTTTCAAGAAGTCCACATAATAAACCTCTAGTCTTCTAAACAATGCTAGTTGATCCTTTGGTCGTGACGATGTTATGTTAGGCAGTGCTGTTGTCTCGCATCCTTTGTTCAGACATCCAGCCTGATAACGACACAAGATCTCGATCCCCTTTGTTAACTTTGGTAGAAAACATCAGTCAGAGGCCCGCGAAACACCTACATGTCTAGAAACAACTGCAGTACTTTGGGTTTCGATTCATGTTCGACCTAGGCAGGTCATCTATGCCACACGGTCTGACGTCGAGCATATAAGCGTGTCGAGGTTCGGGTCGAAGTTGCCATGTCAGATCTCTACTTCAACCACAAAACACCAGTAAGTCCAATCCCGCTCGACTTTTCCGTTTCCACTACTCTTTTATCTAGCAAACATGTGTTTCTACCGTGCCACCGTATACGAGTGCAAGCACAGTGAACTCGGCAAAAAGGTTACAGTCTGCAAATTGCAGAGGGACCTCCTCAAGTACACGGAAAGTGCTACTAGTCACACATGCATCGAGCGCCGTGTACACTCGATGAACTGCGTCCGGAAGGCTGGAGTGTGTGACAAGTGCAAGCGTCTGGACACACTCAGAGACCGCACGGCAGATGCGTTCAAGAGCCTACAGAACACGCTACGAAAGCGCAACGTTGTCGATGACGATTCTGGGGGTGATGGCCTTAGAGCTCTCGAGACCTTTGAGGCTGTCGAGGTCCCCAAGGTTGAACTTGATTCGGATGATGATAGTACTGCAGCTCACGAGATCTTTGAGCTTATCCCGACTCCTAGGCTTGACATGACCCCTGACGAGCTTGATGACGAGGGTGCCACTCCATCGAAGGGAGAGACCTCTGCGGCTTCTGAGGTCTCGGAAACCTCTGAAACCCAAGGTGCCTCTGAGTCTTCCCGCGAAACGGTCGAGGCTATTGACACAACCAAGAGTATTGTCGAAGATGAGGCTACGGGAGAGCCGCAAGGCTCTTCTACTTGATTACCAAGCGATGGATGTTGGAATTTTCCGTAACCCACTCAGAAGACATCAACGTCGTGCACTGCCAAGTATGATTCCTTCTTGCTTCGTCCTGTGTTGTATTGTTTCCCATACATAATTTAAAATTGAGCTGGCTGCTGATAAAATACGTGAGGTTTGGCATCATTATACCACCGCTCAGTGAGGATGATCTTCGCTTTGATGCTCTCTAATGTAAGTGGCATCTGGTGATATCGCAAAGCATGACGAGGAATTCAGGAAGGTGATCTCGAGTGGCTGAGTTGAGCCGCATTGCGTGAGACGTAAGTTGCATGACCATCATTTTGATAAACAAACCTGGGCCGAGGCTCAGCAGGAAGCCTCCGTAACAGGCAGAGGGCTACCGTTGATGATGGATGTAGAGCTTATATCCCGGCTTTGGTGTTCTTTCTCTATAGATGCCACGCTCGGCTTTCAACTGGAAGCAGATTATTTTCTCACGCGTTAATTGGAATGAATACGGCAAGTAAAGACTTGGAGGTCTATGTACGGAGACAATTAAGCAGAGCGAAGGTCAGAGGCTTCAGTACCTCGATAGCCACCACCACGAAAGATAACAAAATATCAACAGCATGGCGATCTTTTTTACAATTGGAGAAACATAGCACAACGGGAGGCTGGGATACGTATACTTCGACATCGAGACACAGTAAATCGTATGTGTTCTGCCTTCATGTGCATCTTGTCATCTGTGAAGACTTGCAAGTTTAGCTGCTCAGAGCGTGAGGCATACCGCAAACGAGACTTCACCGCTCGCTTCTGAGTTGGGATTTCGAGAGGTAAGGGTGGCGCGGACCACAACCGTGGCGAGAGGTAAGATCATACCTAGGTCCCGTACACCGGCATTGGTCTCCAAGATGCGGGCCCGATCCGGTCGAGTTACATCGGGAGATGCAAGGCCGCCTCACGTCTGGAATGCTCGGGAATCGCCACACTGGGGCTCAGATTCCTCGCCTTGTGTTGTGATGACTGCGGGTTGAACTCCCAGTAACGTAACGCAAAGCAAGCTTCGCCCCTCGCGGATTTCCACAAATTCGTAACCAAAACAAGAGCAATCCTACAATAGGAGAAACTTGTCACGACACACTGGCAGTATCGTAGCTACTGGCATTGCGTGGGCCTAGAGTCAGCTCCTCCTAGCAGGGCCTGGGTAGGAGCGGCGAACCTGTCGAGGAGTAAAAGGCATCCGACGGCAAGAAGACTGGATGAGACAATTCAGACACGGCTGGGCCAGGTGTCAGGTCACCTTTAGACGGGTTACAGTGCCGACAAGCGAGCGGATGTGCCAAAACACGACACGCAAAGCATTGACAGAAATGTTTAGAGGCGTGCAGACTCGTGTGCGATCAAAACTCCCAATTCTCGGTTTGGACGGAGGGGACTGTTGAGGCGCAGACATGGATGAGACCGGTACGCTTCTCAGGCTCCTGACGAGCTTTGTTGTTCACAGGGGTTGTTGTGTAGGTATGTATCAGTCGGGCCAAGCGATACAAATCATCCGATGGCACGAAGGGTTTGAGGCTTCAATAACCCCATGTGCCCGCTCACATACTGCAAACGGCCGTTACAATGTGCGTTGCTTCGAGTCGGCTCAGTCTGTTGAATGCCTATCGGTATAGGGGGCCTAGAAACGAGGTAGGGAAACTTGGCATGGAGTCGTCTTCGTATGACGGACGGACGAGCATTGAAGACAATGAAAACGAGGTGCATAATGCAGGCTTTGTTCAATGAGGTTAGGTGATTTAAGATACCAAGCGATGCAATGCAGAGAAGCCGGGGGTGGGCCGAGGATATTGGCGTTTGGTGTTTGGCGTTCTAGCCGTCAACATGGTGTACACTATGATGTTGGAGCTGGAAAGACCGTGCGTACCTAGGTGAGGGTAAGGCTGGCCAAGGAGGTTTGAATTGAATGGCAGTGATGCATTTGGTGTGCCAGAAAAGGAGCCATTATGTATATAGATTTATGGTCTGAGTGTTCCAAGTTGACGGTTAAACGATCCAGGAGCTCTCCTGGAGCAAAGTAAGCCACTAGAAACGTATCTCGGCGAGGACGGGTTTTGTAGCAGCTGGTAAGCGAAGTACTCCGTAGTTGCTGCGCAAACGTGGCATAGTTCGGATGGGACTTTGTGGAACAGAGAAACGCGGCTCTAGCTGTGATGAGATCATTAATATCCGCACGCTAGAGTGCATACTACAGTGCTGTATAATATTGGTGAGGGTGGGGATTCTGAGTAGGAGGCGGCATGACAGAGGCAGCGGTGTCCTTGGAAACTCAGATAGGGTTGCACCCAACGCTAGATCACATCGACATCTCAGGCGATCCAGAGTCGACTCCTCTATCGGGTTGCCATCGAGTATATTGACAGCTCGTAGCTCAGAGAGGTGAAAGAGAGCAATGCTCTTACAGACAGCATCCGTGAAGTGATTTCTCACCTATACTCCTTGCCTTCTCCTGCAGGTACCTGGGCTCTGCACAGGAGTTCCCAGCTCGGTCCGGACGCTCGCCAAGGCAGAAAGATTCATGCAGGATGAGGAGAGACCGGGCGCGCTTCGCTCCCATTGAGGTGTCATTGACACTGAGAAGGAGAGGCATATCTGAATCTTGGTTTCGAGGCGTCCCGTCGGCTATAGTACATGGAAAGGAAAGGCTAATGTACCTGTGTATCCGTAGGGCGTTGGATCTTTGGGTAAGGTGCACTTCACAGTAGGAACCAATGGCGGCCTGTCTAAGCTGCTTAGGTGTATATTTACGTAAACCTACTCTTCACACTAACGACGTGCATGCATGCACTTTACCTCGAGGGGAGGCACCCCAGATGTTGTACCTGCCTTACCTTATTTGATTTGATTCAGGTACCAACGTACCGCATCTGGCTCGACTTCTAAGCGCTAAGGTAATCGGTAGCAATCTCACAATCACCGAGAGGCCTTGAACCTCTGGCGTGGTTTGTGATTCGAATTTTGGAAGCCTGAAAGCCTCCAAACATAGAGCTGTGCATAACACTCGGACAGAACGGATACGGAAAAGTCATCGCAAGTTGGTCGCCACGGGTCACCCTGGAGATCAGGAGGTACATTGCGGAGCAAGTTGGCGGGAGTGAAGCAAATTGCGCCAACTGGCAACTGCTTGTAAAGTGGAATACAGGGGGGGAAAGAGGAGACGCAACTTGCAAATGGAAGGCTGCTTGCACCCCGCATCCGCGTGCGCGCAGCACGCAGATATCAATCAGGGTCTGGCGGCATCGCCGCGCCGGCCCTCTATTCGCAGGGGAAAAAAGGACATGGAGAGTGGAGGACTATGAGTTGTGGAGGCTGGGCCGGTTGCCGCCGCATCCACTTGGAGCATTGCAGCAATATAGGTACCGTCCAGTCCTGCATCCTCGAGGCAGTGTCTGCGTGGAATATGTTTCTTATGCTGTGCCACGAGAGATGTACAGAAACAGAGATTGTGCTGACGACAGACCAGAGACGAGACAGACTCTGTACTTACCTCACTGTGCGGTGCTGGGAGACGACTACCTAGATTCATGGCAAGGTAAGGAAGGTATGGTGCATGACCAGCACACAAGCATCTGACAATCCCAGTCCCCTGCAGCAGCGCTTTCTGTTGATCGTGACCAAATGGTTCGCCGTAGCGGGCGCCGCTCTGAGGGGTCTGAGTCTTGACTCTGCAGTACGGATACGGATACCAACCAATGTGCCAGTCAAGTACTCCGTAGTAAGCTAGGCAAGCTTGCTAAGGCTCGGGTAAAGACGACCTGGGTGCCTCGACAAATTTGGGTGCCCATTATGCTGTTTTCCTGCTGCTGCATAAGGCATCGAGTCCAACTCAATCAATCTCGTCTTCAGCGCCTCTCATCTTTTATTAAGGGTCGCTTGCCAGAAGGACATCCCCCTCCCAACATCCACTCGTCCCCGACACAACAAACAACCTGCGGACGTCAAGTAGATTGCTAATACAAGCCAGGGGAAAGGAAACAGAAAGAAGCGGTCCGTCACAGGCAGACAAAGAGCCATGTGTAATATGCGGCGTGCAGCGTGCAGCAGCGGTTTGCCGATGGCCTAAAGTGATGGCGCCCGCCCCCCTCCTCTGCTTCATTACCATGCGCAGTAAGGCAACTTACGAATACAGCTTACTCCTGAGCCCTGTGCCCAAGTTCTCGGTGGCTCTGGGCGTGCCCCAAGTCCCCTAACCGATTAGATACTCCCCATACTGGGCTCAGTAGGGTAAAGTGTCTTGGGTGCCAACCGCGCCTTAGTAACCTTCCCCCCCCACCCCCTTTCCACATGGCTTGGATGTATACATCCCCACTGTGATTGACAGAGAATACCTCCCCAATGTACTTTATGCTCATCACGTTTTCATGTATCATGCGTCTCCCTAGGTACTTGCCTAGGTTCCTAACCAGTGCATTGCTTTACAAACTCCCTATCTGCCTTCCATCTCCCGCCTCTCCGCCTCCAGCATCCGCGTCCGTCCTCTCTCGTATATCTCCGGGCGTGCTATGGGCACCCCCGGCTACCCTCCCGTCCCTGCCCATCTTCCCTCCTTCAGAATCAGGACCCCTTCGTCAGCCGCCCAGGGCCCTTCTTCTCATTTGCAACCCGGAATGCGTGACTCTGCTTGACACCACCGCCTTTTTATCCTTCATATTGCTGCCCTTCTGCCCATCTTCTCGCCTATTCGTCGTGCCTTGTTTATTTGTTTCGTCTCTCTGCTCCTGCCCTGTCGTTGCTGCAGTTGCAACTCCGCTCCTACCGATCCCATCGACTCTTGCCCTCTGCCTTCCTCGACTTCATTCCTCTCTTTCACACTCTCTCACCAATCCTCCTCGCTCTTCTGCAAACAACACCGCTCGAGAACAAACGATTCTTTCCCCTTCAAGGCCCAACCCAACGCCAAAAGTTTCAATCGATCTAGCTGTCGATGCAGTTCCACACAAGTACGGCTTGCAACTGATTTGTCCGACCGGTCTCCACGCCGAGCTCTAGTTGTTCCCCCCTCGAGACAACAACCGCCCTCAGAAACTCGTGCAACCTTCACGACGAGAAAGGAACCGATTTCCTCCGCAGTCTACAAGCTCAGTTCCCCGCAGCTAATGTCGCCCTCGCCAGCCTGGCACATCGGACTCTCCGACATACAACATGGAGCCCGTTCCCGAGACTGAGAGAATGGAGGAGTTCCGATCCTCACCACTTCCCTCGCTCCGTATACAGAACCCGACATTACTCCCTCCTGCCGTTGCCGAGCCTGAACCTTTGCGAAAGCCCCCGACTCTCCGCCGCCAGACTGATCCCAGTCCTACTTCTCCGACTACGCCATCTTGGACCTTTACCCCTCTGCCCTACCGACCACGTACTACCTCGCCCTTGTCCGGTCACCACACGAGATCTAGGTCAGCAGCGAGTTTGGCCCCTCCCATGTCTCGCACCCAGTCTATGCCTGGCGTCAATGGCGCCGGTCACATCCTATTCTCCCCTCAACTCCGCCCCGCCAGTCCGTCTGGATCGCCCGCCCGCGTGCGAACACCACGGAAGCCTGTCGACGAGGCATTCCCGACTTCACCTATCCGCGCCTCCGCCTTAGATCCCGATCGACAGACTGCAGAGCGATACAGTTCTCCAAACCTCATTGGACCGACGCCCTCTATGGTCCTGCCCCGACATCGCCGCCCTTCCTCACCACTGCGGAACCCTGGTACTGCCAACACTCCCTCGTTCGCAATGCCTACCACGCCTACATATACATCGGCGTCGTCTTCGCCATCTCTACGAGGATACGACTCTCTCTCACATGGCTACGGAGTCTCTCCTTCGTTTCCTTCCTCGTCAGTCCCGTCGACTCCGACATCTACAAGATCGAGAAGCCCAAGCATTTCTAGTCTGGAAACTATACCAGATTCGCCTGATGCGGAGGAGGCAGCTATGGAGGCAGAGAGGATTGCCCAATTGAAGGCTGCCGCAGACGCCGCAGAAAATGGCGATGCTACTGAGGTGAAGGGCAAGAGCGGTCTAGACGCGCCCTTACGTGGCAGAACGTTAGGAGGGTTTGGATCGAGAGACAAGCGAAAGCGCTGGAGTGTGTGTGGCGCTGAACGACGACAAGATCTCGACTTGGAGACGATTTGGGAAGACTGAGAATTTGGAGACCTCAGAACAGAACGTACATCGCAAGTACGGACGACAGTGAGGCAGACACGTACCGAGAAATACCTCAAAGGCTGGAACAAAGCGAATCGTTTTGAGGTCTGCAATGGCGTACAATTCCCGACACTCATTTGTGCCGAGTGTCTGGGTTTCTTTGCACTGCATTTAGCATCGACAAGGTTATGGGCATGGCGGCGTTCACTGAACTCCTTCTGATACCCTACACTGCATTTCAACTCCCAAAGGGCATGACGGAAAGATTGTAATCATATTTGGTTTCTGTACTTTACTACAGATGGGGGTTTTAACCCCCTTCCGACGGGACTCGACCCTCTACTTCGAGAAATGGCGTAGGAGGTCTGCTTGTGAATGAAATATACCACATTCATGAACTTTATTCTCCCTTCCTGAGGCGTCTTGCCGACAAGCCGTTGTGTTCTAATGTTTTGGCTCATTGCGACGATGTCTTAGCCGTGGTCGCTTGAAAGGGTTGAAAACAGCCCCCCTTGCGTGATACTATCATCCCCCCTCCCACTTCTTCAGGACCCGACTCTCAATAGACAGCACCCATAGTCTTCCCTCTATTCTTGAGCCCTCCACATCTTCTGGGAACCAAGGGCTCGAAGCCTCCTGTGATGGAGATCATGCAACTCCCTGAAGATCTGAGCGATGACAGCGACAGTGTATAAAGAAGGCAATGGCTTTCACTTCAAAGGTCTTGGTGTATCAGGCAACTCAGCATCTATCCAGCTTGACACAATACCCTACAGAAATTGTTGTTTTGAGTATTCATTGCTCGAGCCTTTCAGTGTCTTCCTATTGCTGTCCAGATCATTTCTCAACACCATGCAGCAGAGCCTCTTCTTGGGCATCTCCGCCCTTCTCCTCGGAACTGCGGTAGCAGCTCCGAAAGGTTCAGACGAACAGGTGAGATTTACAAGAAACTCGAATCAAATCTTAAGAGATGGATAACTTGCTAACGAAATTGGAAACCAGGTCGTCGCTCACATCGTCCGAGGCCCAGACTCCCAACCGTACCTAGAATCGGGCGAATGGGTCCGTCCCATCGCCGCCCGGGGCCGCTCCCAATTCCACTTCAACGGCACCTCCAACGGGACTTCGTCTGCTGTCGGCACGGGCACCGCCGCGGAGACCGCCAGCAGCACTCACTACACCCTCTCGTACAACACCTCGTCCACCGCTTCCGCCTCCTCCTCGTCGTTCCACGCTTCCGGATGCCCCGAAAGTGTCACCACCTCCTTCACCACGGTGGACGTCACGTTTTACATCACGGCGACGACTTCGTATGGCGGCAACTTGACATCGTCGAGGGGCACCGGCACAGCCTACCTGCCTTCGTCTTCGTCCTCGCTGCCTGCCAACTCTACCAGTTCGAGAGCAGCATGGAACACCACCTCCTCGACTTCCATGATCCTCTCGACCGGCTACACTTTGCCCGTAAACTCAACAACCGTTTCATCCGCGGCACCGTCCGAGTCCCCCTGTCTTGACGACACCGCCAGCACCCATCAGCCGTACCCTAACATCACGTCGACATACTCCAGCTCATCCTTGACGACCGGGGGTTCAGATGGGACCGTCACCTCCGTACCCGTCTGGCACAACACCACGTCTGCGGCCCCCTCTCAGACAACCGAGCCTTGCGATGATGATATGAGCTCTACTTCCTCATATACCAACTCGACTTCAACGGCGTTCAGCAGCCAGCTCAACTCCACGGCGCCGTGGTCCACCAAGACATCCACCAGCGCGGCCGTGGAGACGCCTTGTGACGATGAGACCAGCACCGGAAGCACTGTTCCTACATTCACATCTAGCATGCCCGTCGCTAACTCGACTACGACGTACATTCTCTCCACAAAGACTCAGAATGGGACATACACCCAGTCGGCCACCACCTCGGCCAGCGCCACGACCGAGCCATGCGATGACGAGACCACCTCCAGCGCCTCGGTAGCCCCAACATCGTCCAGCTGGACAACACCGACGCCCAATGTGACTCCCTTCCTCCCCAACACCACCAGCAGCATTGCCACGTCCACCGCCCAGGCGACGACAGCCTTCTCCTCCGTCATTCCGACGGAAAGCTGCGTCATCGACACCTCTATGGCGCCCATCACCACCGCCTCGTTGACCACGGTCCCTACCTCGACGACAATCCCAACAAAAACAGTCTGCCAAAACGACGCGCCGACGGGCAAGCCAATGCCGGGCAACAACCACTGTGGCGTCCATGGCTTGCCGGTAGGTAACTACTTCCTGGCTCGCTTCGTCAACAACGCCCCCAACGTACCCGTGACCCTTGAGGGCTGCTACCAATTCTGTGCTGTAAGTTGATAATTCTCCCTCACCCTCTTTCTGAGGAATCCAAGCCCAGCATTGCTGACGAAACTCCTCCTTCACAGAGCGTCATGAACACCACCGACGGCTGCAAGTCGTACCGTTTCTACCCCGAAAAGGGTCTCAACGTCCCGCGGTGCGACCTGTATGGTAGCACCGTCGCTTACGCGCTGGACTCCATCGACAACGACCACCCTGATCTGTGGTTCGATCTCACTTGCGGCTCGCCCTCCAGTGAGCAGTGGGCGCACCTTCCAGGTATCGAGCGTCTTCACGAGCTCGGCCTGGTGAGGTAGATATATACCTTACTGGACGGCGACTGAGGCGGCTTGTGTTTAGAATTGAACATACAAAATACGAAGGATGCTGTTGGAGCATCGTAATACAACTAGAAAAGAGTAATAGGGGGTCTCCACAAGATGGAGTGGCAATTATGGAGAACAACTCATAGTAGTGCATAATAGTATAATCAAAAATGTTCATTATTCGTATCTGTCATGGCTTTTTTCTTCTTCATAACTTGCCATATGGCAGCCCGTCATAGATATCTAGTCAAAGGGTATTCGCCGCAGATTATCGCGGGCCCCTCTCTTCCTCATCTCTTGAGCAGCGGCGACACTGCTCGGGACCTTGATGCCGCAGCAATCACCCCATCCGACATGTTGATGCTTATGCTTGCTCACATTCCCCGGGTTAATCTCGCCGCTTTCCTCTTCATGCTCTTCGTCGCCTAGCTCAAAGTCCTGCTCTGTGCTCATCCCATCTACTGCTGGAATAAGTGAACCGAACAAGAAGTGTTGCATGACCGGCAGTTTCCTCAAAACCTCGGCGACGAACATTCGGCGCATACCACCCTCCACCTTGGTCCATGACTTGGAAGCTGAGATATCGTCCAGCATGGGGCTGTGCCATCGTAGACCCTTGACCGTTTTCGTATCGTTGACGAAGTTGACCTGGCCAAGGTAGAGATAATCTTGACTAAACTCCTCCAGTGTGAGGTCTTGGTGGATCGCCAATGGTGTGATGAATGGATGGTGCAGAAGCTGCGAGGCGCCAAATAGAAATGGAAGAAACTGGTAGTCATCCAAGCCCCATACACCGTGTGAGCCAGCGGGTTCCAGATAGTACGTCAACTGGACGTTACGCATGACCTGCAGGTACCGCTCAAAAACCCTGAGGACCAATGGTCGGAAGTCGCCCTCGGTGATGATTCGAAGTTGGTAAAGGCATAGGAGCCACATGATGAAGTTAAGCTCATGCCCTGAACCATAGTCTATACGTTGCCTGTTTCCAAAGGAATGCTCCAGATAGACCAAGACCTCAGTGTTTGCGGCCTCGCCGACGCCTAATCCCGTCTGCCAAGCCGCTGCCTTCTCTTTCACCAGGTCTAGGAACGTCCGGAAGGCTTTGTTTCCAAAGCGTGAGCCCTCTTGATCGTCGGGGGGGGCCTCTTTCACAAATCCATCTACTTCGTCGAGTATGCCGAGGATCGACCGTAGCGTAGGGGCGAGTTCGCTATCTTTAACGGCAGAGCGAGGTGTATCTTCGACGGACTCGGAGAGGCCAAAGACGAAAGCTAGAACCAGCGTGTATGTCGGAGACGACAGGAACAGCTCGTGGTCTTTCTGGGAAAGGATCCGTCGCGAGGGAGTCTTGTATTCGTGGTCATCGAGGCCTAGTGGTGCGGGCAGAGCGGGCGTCTCGGGACGTGGTGTTGGATTGGAGGGAGTTGGTCGACGTCGGCGGGGTTCTAGCTTGGGAATCTTATTACTCAAAGTAGGCACGACTGTCGTGCCGGCGTGCGTTGCAGTATCTGCTGAAGCCATGGCGGGAGTGAGAAGATTCGGGAACAGATATTCAGTGATAAAGGAGTGGTTGTGCAGCCAAGCTTGGTGGAATATTGAGTGATGTTGAAGTCGAAGTGAAGCTTAGAAAGCTCGCTGTGCTGAGTACGTACATACTTGTCTGGTCAATGAAGCAGCCCCCCACCTGAGGTAAGGTAGGTAGGTACGGAGTACCTCAGGACGTACCTGCCGACGCAGATCTTGATTGCAATTGGCCTGCTGCTGAGAACTTTGCCTCGAGACAGGTACGTACCTGTGGCTCGCCAACTTCATCCTAATTTTTCCTCCCGGAAGTTGCTTGAGGCAGGATATACAGGTTGTCGTTGTACTAATTCGCACTCGCTTTTCGAGCAAACCTCAAGGGAGAATTCCTAACTCACCAGTTCATTCCCTTGTTCTCATTCGCCAACATTGCCGCATCACCATTCGCCATGACTCTCAATTCGAACCCCCAGGCCCGCATCTCACATCTGCCGCGAGCAGATGGCTCGGCAACGTTTTCAAGAGGCGGCTATTGCGTGGTTGCGGCCGTCAATGGGCCGATTGAGGTCCAACGACGCGACGAAAACCCCTTCGAATCAGTCGTTGATGTTATCGTACGACCTGCTGCAGGGGTCGGAGGTCAGACTGTCTTTCTTCTGGCACCTTGTGGTCAATTTTGCTCATACTCGTGACGACTATTTAGGCACAGGAGAACGCCAACTCGAGAACATTCTGCGGTCCGCCCTTCGCCAGCTGATTCCCGTCAAAAACTTCCCTCGATGTCTTATTCAGGTTACGCTCCAGGTGACTGAGACGCCGCAGAATGACTATGCAAACAGCAAAGTAGTACAAGCTCAGTCTGTAAGTAATAAGTCCATCTCAGATATCTCAAAGCCACCGCCCAGTGTCGCCTATCGAGTGCTGTTGCTGACTATCCTACTCTACTAAAGAGTCTGCCTCTGCTACCGGCTCTCTTTCACAGCGCCATCCTGGCCTTGCTGTCGGCTGCTGTGCCTTTGAAGGCTATTGCCACATGTGCCACTTTGGCCGTTGTCCGGAAGGGTGACAAGATCATCGCTGACCCGTCTCCTCTGGAGATTGACCAGTCAAAATCGCTTCACGTTGTCATCTTCACGTCGCAGAACGACCTGTTGTTGTTGGAGAGTGAGGGGACGTTCTCCATGGCCGAGTGGGATGAGGTGATCAACAAAGGTCAATCAGTGTGCAGCCAACACCGTCAAGCGGAGCTAGGTGTCGCCATGGACGATGACAGCCAAGACGCAACCGACATGCAGCAGTTCATCCGGACCGTCATGGAATCAAAGGCTGCGTAAAATCAGCCCATCAATCGAAGTATGCAGGGTCTTGGAACCGCCGAGCGACAACCGAGGCGCGGGTGGTTCCTTATTCAGGAGTTCCAGTGAAGGAGGGATATCGACACTGGCTCAATGTAATCGATGGTGAGAAGGACGATACCAACGAGCAACGCGCGGCATCGACGTCTCGCCTCTAGGCATCAGGGACTGCGTCCTTGTACCAAAAGGGGTGGTCTGGATTGGTTCACTCAGTTATCAACGGTGAGAACGACAGACTGGGGAGAGTATCGAAACGAGACGGCCGACGGGGTGGCAAGACGAATTATCATGAGGTTTCCTCAGGGGGAGAGCAACGATGACAGCACCCGGAAACACTGTTGGAGCTGGGAGCCGGGGACCGGCTCGGCAATGGGCCTCTTCACAGGCTATCACTTATCACAAACGTCAGAAGCAGTAGCAACATGACACGGAAGACAAGGGCCAGAAAGTCATCCCGCGGCCGATGTTGGGAAAGTAACTTACCCGGGTCAGGTCGCATATCAAAGTCAAGTAAAGTGGATTGGTTGTTATCGACGGCGTTGTTTGACCTGTTTGAAGGTCGCTGAAAATGCGGCGTGAGGCGGTGTTTCAGCTCGATCTCAGGGGTCCTGAAGCGGGCAGGGGCACGGAGAAACCTGCGACAATGACAGGCCTCGAGGTTAGGAGCTACCGGGTGTTTCTGACCAGTACGTCTCCCGTCGCGGTGTTACCTTTGACCTTCTCCCGCCTGCGGAGGAAACTGGAAACGGCTCCGTGACCGTCTTCGGCGGGAGGGAGGATTGGGTGTCCTGCCTTTCTGCATCGGTCGGCACTGGAAAATGACACCATTTTCCAGTGGGTGGAGTATCTCCTGTTTTACCTGGCGTACCTTAAATGCCCAGGCCTTCGGGTACCGTTGGTAGAAATTCTATTACCCTGAGAAGATCTCCCAGGTTATCAAGTCACTCCGTGCCTGAGATGGCGATGCCAAAAAACCATCCACGCAATAGTCTGGGTACCTATGAAATAAGGTGACCAATGAGTAGTAGCCGCCAAGAGCCACGGTTGGATACACCATACGAAGCGGCATGGCATTATATTGACTCTGCTCGGGGTGGCTTCGGGCCAGTTTAAGCATAACTGATGTTGGCATGCAAGTAGGGTCGGAATGCGGTAGTATGGTATTCGCGTCTCATCTTCCGGAGCAGCTTTCCTATCGTCTCCTTGCCTTTATTGCAGAAGCTCAAAGCCATGATCTTGGACTCCTGTCTTTCATCTTCATTGGCCTTCAGTAAGCAAAAGGAGTGACTTTTATCGTTGCGTATGCATGTGTTCCAGCTTGGTGGACCCGGGCCTGTGACCGCTGTTCCGCTTAGCAGTTTGGGCGAAGGCAGTGCCGCAGAGCTTCTAGAACGTCGTGCCAGGAAGGCAGAGGCAGAGGTACCTTGACTTATCAGCGAGGAAGTTTCCCTATACAGTGTGATAACAGATTTTTGGGGTGTACCAAGCGCATGTGTTATCCAGTAACATGGGCCGGGTAACCGCCAGCCAAGGAGGTCCATGTACATACAAAAAATAATAACAAGGTAAGGTGGGAAGCGTGATGAGGTGAAGTAACCTAGGTGCTTAGGTATTAGGTAAGGTAGCTCTGTCCACGGCGGGCCAAAAAGCAGGCGGTGTTTGATCCGCATTAAGTCCAAACCAGCTCGACTCCTCCTTCCTTCTCCATGCAACGCTGATGATAACAACAACAACAACGAGAACAACGGCGACAACCTAGGGACATGGGATTGTGCAACAACAGCAGTACGGGAGGTGGATTGTTGTCGAAAGCAGCACAGCCCTCATTCGTACGCTCTGCAGGTTCCCACAGACAACGGACGGGAAACTTCATCTGCCATGTCTCTGATTATCTGATATCACCAAGGACCTCTACTATTTGTTGAACACATCAGTGCTGGTCCAATATCATCTTGGCTAAGGCATCTCAAGGTCAGGTTCGTTCCGAGGAAAGTCTTGGCTTTCGGTTCTTCTTACACCTGGCCGATTCTTGTCGTCGCATCCCCCACTTCACTCACTCACCTCGCCGGCGGTCGACGTTCTACCGGGTGGGATGCTCCAGATCTGCAAAGAGGTTTTCTCCCTGGAGTTCGACAAGCCATGATCTCCTCTCCTAGCAAGCCGTCCGTTCAGCTATTGGATGTCTCGGCGCTCCCCAAAGGTAATCGAGCCGTCCAGCAGCAATCGGGCTACCTCAGACGACAGCCTCGATCTGCAGATATCACACACACCTATCTACCACTGACCCTTGCTTCTTCTCTTCCTCTATCTTGCTGTCATCGGTGGATCATTGTTGCCGTCTCGGGAAGCCTAGGACCGCCCAAGCCGAGCAGCAGCAGAGAGTCAAGGCTCACGTCCTCGAAACACACTGGCATAATGCAGTCCATCACTGGAAGAGGATCTACCTAGATATTGCCCCTCGCTCAGGAACAGGACACAGGCCAAGTTGCGGCCTGCGTCTTCCAGCGGAAAGTTGAGGCCAGACCCGGCGGCGAATACACACACGCGCGCGCACACACACACACACATATGCACACGCACATGAAAGAAAACTCGCATGCCGTACCTTACTCGACTACAAACGAGTGATTCAGGAGAGAGTCAGAAGAGATGTTGCCGCCAGGATTTGTATAAGGTAGTATGGGATATGGGGAAAGACTTGTCATTTGAGACGACGGGAAACCGGACAGATTGGTTGTTTCGCCTCCGACAATCCTGGCCTAGCGGCGTCCCAAACATGAGAGTGAGACTGCGCAAGCACCGGTCGATCAGGGCAAAGCAGAGACCAGATTGAAGCCGCATGGCTCTTTGGTTTCTACGCGTTGTGCGGATACCTAACCTCTGTCCAGTCGATAGCCACGGTTTTGGTGTTATCGCAATAGCCACCGGACCATCTATTGTGGCTGTCGCACTACCGTACGGGCATGCTTCCCATGCTGCCTCAGTATCGTGATCGCATGAATTGCTCTTGTCATTGGATCCAGCGAGCGCTAACTATTGTTACCGCTTGTTGGAGATAGTTCCACGTTGAACGCAGTCTGGCCTATGGTGTTAATTCTTCTCAATATTTCAACAGAAAGTAGAAAGTTCCAGTCAAGGGCCTCCGACAAATACAGTCGTGCACAGATCTGAGGTGACTCGATGGCTGGATATCGGACTGCCCGGTCTTTCTTACACTTTGTGGGTGATCATCGATGCTACTACATGTGTACTAAAGACAGGACCAAAAAGTCCAGACAAGAGCTGATCATGGCAGACCAAGGGCAACAACAATAACAGCAACAACCAGTCAAGAAAGAGGGGCCTCCCTCGTCTCGTCTGTTGGCGTAAAGGAACATAGGCTCGAGTTGCAGAGTATTCGGTACCGTCACAAGTGCGACATTTGTGGCGACCCGAGCGGGTACACGATACACTTGGTGTCCCGTCTCTTGTTGCCTCTCCTGGACGCTGGCCGCAGCTGGAAAAGGGGTTGCTGTGCGTGAGGTGCAGCGGGCCTGCAGCGTGCCGCGTGCCTGTCAAGACACGGCAGCATCTGGCTCCAAGGCGCCGGTAAGGTATGTAGACAGTGGTAATGTAAGGTAAGGACGTATATACGCAATACTCACGGGCTACATCAGTCTCCGCACAGCAGGTAGCCCTCTCAGTATTGGCTCACCACGATCCAACGGGCCTGCCTTGGCTAGGGACTGGGGACCAGAAGACGTTCCCGGCCCACCACGGGGGCCTGCCAATGTCATGCCGCCCCTTGTTCGTCTCCCTTGCCCTCTAGAGAACCTGGCTTTGCAGAAGAGGTTAGAGGAAGAGACGTTTGACTGGGGATCGCCAGGGATGTGGACGGGGAGTACGTATCGACGTTTTACCACTCGCCGCACCTTGCTTGCTTCGCATCCTCTCGCTGGCTGGCTCTCACACCCGTATACTTCATCATAAGCCCGATCTTGTCGAGGAACCAGTCCTATCTCTGGGTCTACACGTGTATCCGTAGCATATGGATGCATCGTAACATGCCTACCTGAGTGACGACTACGGGTACACCAAGCCATTATCGGATAGAGTCCGTAGATACGTATCTGTGCTCCAGGCCACCGATTGCCTGGCCTCCTGGCAGCAGGATGTTGCATGCAACATGGTAAGGCGCGTACTGCGGGTGCTGAACCTTGGAAGTTTGGAGGCTGCCAAAGATGATAGTAACACGGTTAAGTATATGGGTCATGGATGTGGCTAAGGAGTAGTAGGGTATTCGTAGTTCGTAACTTCGTCCTTCGTGACTTCCAACAACATGGCCAGGGCGGATAGAAGAAAAAGGTAATAGGTTATGGATCAGGACTGGGGGGCAGGCACGGGTACCGAGAGGGAATAGAAGATTGGCTTCTTGATGTCCGTACCTTACACCACCTGAAGACGGAGTAGGGATACCTCTTGAAGAAAAGTCAAGTGGATTATTCTCAGCCCGTAGTATGTAAAGTAGCAGAACAGGGTGCCTGAGCTTGGGCGTTGTGGCGGGAGCGCCCTTTGTCGCATCACAACCATCCTGCTGCTCGATTCGATCGACATCAGACTGAAAACAATGAAAATGGAGAGGGGAGAGGGGGGGGGGGGGGGGGGCTAAGGGGAGGAGAGGGGAGAAATGTCTATTGTGACTTAGAATATTAAAGCTCCTGCACTGCTGGGACGAATCTTGAACTGGCCTCCCCTCTGTTCTTTTGTCAGTCAGTCTGGTCACTCTCTTATTTCGTCTTCGTTTGGTTTATCGCTCTTCTTCCTCTTCCTCCTCCTCCTTCTCTCTACCACCACAAACTCCTCCTCTTCTCCCCCCCCATTCACCCCGTTCCTTTCGAAGCAGAGCTCCGGTAGTTCTAGCAATTACCTCGGCCGCTACGTCTTCTGGGGCATTGTTCATAATTCTTTGCTTGACTACCTCGCTTTGCCTTGTCTTTGCATCAGATACCTTGCTTGTGCACTGCATTGCTATCATACCCCTTTTCACTTAATTACTTCGTTGCGGCTGCTGGCTTTTCATCGCTTTTTATTTGATCGCCTTCGGTTTCACACTGTCGACTCGGCTCAGTTCTCGTCATCCTCAACCTCAAGACGCCCCATCCGGACTACCAAGAACCGACCTGCCAGACGAGTAGTTCATCACTCAGATTCTGGTTAGTCGTCACACCCGACTGCAACATTGTCAGACAAATCAGCAGTCATCAGCCTGGTTTAGTCACCCGCTCCGAGGCGGCAATTCGACTCAATTTAGCGTCATTCGTTCCATCCGAGACTCCGTCACACCCGAGTCACAACTCTGCAGGAATTGCCCAGCTTAGCTGCACATCGACCTGCATCTCTAGAGGGTGCGTGAGAGAGCAAAAACAGGAAGACAGACAGTCTCTCCGAGCGTAGAGCCTAGAGTTACGGTGTCCATCTCAGTAAGATTGCGAGGTTGCCAAGCTTGCGAAAGCACCGACTATTTCGGTTTGGACACTGTTCTGAACCTGTGTTCTACCCGACATCAGAGACGTTCTGAACACACTTGTACGAGTTTGTGGTAAATCCGCCCAGTACGGATACCCGTTCCATCACGCAAGCAACGGTCGTTCAATCGCGGCCTAACACAAGGATCTACACGGCAATAACGCCCATCAGTACTTGACCGATCCCATCGGCGTCGGTGGTCCGTAAGGTCCGGTTGCTCCCAGTTTCCATTTCCTTGGACTCTGGAGTCTAGAAAGTTGCTTGGTCGACCTTCTTTTGTGTGTGGTCTCCACGTTGTAGGAACAGTTCTCTGGTACTTGCTACTTCTCGGTTCGCCAGCAGTCAGTTGTGTCTGCTATTACCGCTTGGTGTTCGAACTTCGCTCGGCCTTAGCGGAGAACAGGTCCCTGCCACCACCCGACCCCCTGCCCACTTCCACGGTTCGCCTACCAAGTCAGAAGTACCCACCTTGAGGTACTCGTGCCTTCCACCACATACCTTACGGAGAAAGGTACTTAGGTTTTCTGCCGTGCAGCCCAGGCCCCCGGAAGGTGCTATTATTACTCTTTCGTCACTGCCGCTGCATTATTTTTTGCGACAATTAATTACCACCTAGCCGTCCATCGCTCACTTTCCGGCCATTCACCCACCTCAACTCACCTTGCACCTTGGATCGGTTCACGCGGTACAGAGTACTTCGCTCCTCCATCCATCACACCCATACCCCGATCTCCATCCACCTCTCTCTCACCTTCCACGCCCCGTCGGCGGAGATACGGCAGTGCCACTATTCTTAACCATGTCGGGCTTCGTCTCCTCGCCCACCGCCCTGCACCCCGCCCTCAGTAATCCGAATCCGCTTCCGCCGCCAGCGCCATTGTCACTGCAACAGCACCAGCCGTCCGCGTTGCCGTCCTCGTCGCCCTCTTCCGACCCCCATGGAGTTAAAACCTCGCTTTCCGACCGCCCCAAAAGCTCCAGCGCCAGTGTCAGCACCACTACCGTCCACGACCGACCTCTCTCTTCTTCCGCCTCCACCTCCAACTCCGTCTCCCATTTACACTCGCACACACACTCGCACTCTCTGTCACTGCATTGCAATGCTGCTGGTCCGGTAGCAGAGGAGGAACCCTACGCTGGCGCCCAAGCCGGATTTCCCGCTACAGCTGCTGCAACACAAAACCCCTCGTCCTCGATAAGAAGAAGCTCCCTATCAATAACCTCTACCGCCGCCTATCCCGAACTGCTCCCGCCTCCTCTTTCCAAGTCCACCAACGCCAACGCCAGCGCTGCCGCCCATTCTCCCAAGGGCCATCGTCGCGCACCTTCCCACGAAGTTCCCCGCCAGACTATTATGAAAGCCTTGGCTTCGGTTGTTCGCAGAAATAAACCCGAAGCCCTCTCACTTACCGGCATGTTGTCCCAGCAAGGCGGTTGCGACAACCGCCCCGCCACTTCTTCGTCCCAGAAGCTGGCCGACGCCTTGAATGAGCTGGCCAACCGGAGCATGACCCCCACCACCGCCCTACCCTCCTTGCAGTCCCCCTGCTTCTATCACAACCGATTCGATGATGCCGTCAACATCGACAAGGTTCTTGAGGAGATCAAGAATGACGACTGCATGTCACACTCTAGGCTCGTGCAGACAGCCACCGGCGTCCGCGAGGTGTCCAAGCAGTTGCAACGTCGCCCCATCAAGCGCGCTGTTCGCAATGTCATGATTGTCACCAAAGCTCGCGATAACCAGCTCGTCTACCTGACCCGCGAGCTCGCTACCTGGTTGCTTCGTACGCCGAGGTACGGTGCCGACGTTGGCGTCAACGTCTATGTGGACGCCAAGCTGCGCAACTCTCGACGCTTCGATGCCAATGGCATTGTTGCAGAGAATCCTGCGTACCAGGACATGCTCAAGTACTGGACGCCTGATTTATGCTGGAGCCAACCTGAGAAGTTCGACCTAGTCCTTACCCTCGGCGGCGATGGAACCGTTCTCTTCACGTCATGGCTTTTTCAGCGCATCGTGCCCCCCGTCTTGTCCTTCAGTCTGGGCAGTCTCGGCTTCTTAACGAGCTTCGAATTTGAAAAGTACACGCAGCACTTGGACCGGATCATGGGTGACGAGGGCATGCGTGTCAACTTGCGTATGCGCTTCACCTGCACTGTCTACCGTGACGGCACTCTTGGCCAAGAGGCGGAGGAAGGAGAGCAATTCGAGGTTCTCAACGAACTTGTCATCGATCGCGGCCCATCCCCATACGTTTCGAACTTGGAACTCTACGGCGATGACGAGCTCCTCACTGTCGTGCAGGCCGACGGCTGCATTTTCTCCACACCGACAGGATCAACTGCTTATTCTCTTTCGGCCGGAGGTTCCTTGGTACACCCCGACATCCCGGCTATTCTCCTGACACCCATCTGCCCGCATACCCTCTCATTCCGCCCGATGGTTCTCTCTGACACGATGCTCCTCCGCGTGTCGGTGCCGCGTAATTCGCGCGCAACGGCGTACTGCGCCTTTGATGGCAAGGGTCGTGTCGAGTTGAAGCAAGGAGACTACGTCACCATCACTGCCTCACAATACCCATTCCCTACAGTTGTCCGAACACAGACGGAGTGGTTCGACAGCGTTTCCCGCACTCTTCGCTGGAACACGCGCGCCGCAACGCAAAAGGGCTTCGACCCCTCTGCTGGCGGCAGCCTCTGCCCATCTGAGGACGGCAAGGATGAAGATCCGGAGTGGGACATCGACACTGACTCGGCCTGCTACGCTAGTGAGGACGGGAGTATCAGTGCGAGTCCCTTGAGAAGGCAGATGAGTCTGCTGGGCATGTGATTAACGGCCGTTTGTTTATTCGTTAGAGACAGAGCATCATGATTCCCAACTTTCTTCAAAACCACAAAACAGGCATCTCGGCTACGCAAAGCAGCACGCTCTGTTCTGTTCGACTATTCTGCACTACACCTTCGCATTTCTCCCCACTAGCGAGGAGGGTGGGCTAGACTAAGATGCTTTGGCATCTTTTATTTGTTTGTTTCATAGACTTGAGCGATTTCGCAAGGCATAAGAAAGACAGGAACGCATGGGACGCACACTGCTGTGTGTGCGTGAATGGAAAGACTGAGACCTGACATGCTCGAATGAGCAGTGTTGTCCAACGTCACCAGAAGACGAGGGAGATAATACCGGTATTGGCACTGGCACGGTATATACTTGCATGAGGTAGCTGTTGTGTGCGCAGGCCAACGCACCCGCCCTCCTCTCAACTTGAAGGAAGAGAGGGGAAGAGGATGTCGATCCTCTTGCGACCAGCGAATACATAGTCTCAAGAGAGAGAAAGAGAGATAGAAACAAAGAGAGTGAGATAAAAATCTCACCAGCATCTGCGGTTGGTGGTAGATCCGACCCGCAGGTGTGGTCACGTACCAAACAGCTTTTGCCACGAATATGAACCTAGATCCCTTCAGCCCTGTGCCTGACTCGAAGTCACCTCTTTTCATGTATTCCTCCCAAACAAAGAGCGTATGTAATCTTGACATTCTGCAACAGTAAACATGAGGTCTGTTTCTGGATGAGCATGAACATCTGGGTTATCGTATTAGAGCATTGAGAATCCATACCTATCTATGGAGACAACAATAAGATGGCACCTTGGTTTACACCCTTGTTCACACAGCGTCACACAGACACCAATTAACACTACTCGGTGATCCGAAGCCAAAGAGACACATCAGTTATGTTGTTAGTTTTTTTTTTGTGTTTCATTGCTCTTTTAATGACTTGCTTCGTCGTGGCGCCCTACAGGCTTGGCCAGAACATAAACATTGCACATGTATAACCGACTTTGCAGAGCCACATCTACAACCAAATCCCAAGACGCCATTTGCTTGTTATAATTCCAAGCCCCAACACAACACCAACACATGAGGATAAAGACGGTACTCCTTCAACTGATACGCAGTGCGACATTAGAGAGCGAGAGCTGGGTTCCATCATGTCGGTCATGGCTCCTGCAAGAGACGACAGAAGTATAGAACCTTCGCAAGCGATAGATAGGATGACCGGCACATCCATCTCTGAATTTGCCGGGCTTCCAGCCATGCTTACTGTGTCTTCCTGTGTCGCAACTCGCTTGACGATGGGGCCACTGCCCATGTTGTTGGACTTGCATCTGTCCGTTGCTACCACGGAGCCGACTGAGTGTCCACAAGGGGGCACAACATAGACACTCACTTTTTGTGTAGATTACTCCCGACGAGAGTGTGAAGCCGCCAACCTCCACGCCAAGTTTCTATCGCCAGGCACCTTGGCTAAGAGATAACAGACCTGCGATGCAATCCATGTCGCCCTTCTTGCTTGGGCTCACATCGCCGCCGCGCATGAAACTCTCCACCTCGTCTGCGCCCTTTGTTGTAGGCGAGCTTGAGCTCTGCTTATCCTCGAATATGGTGACATATTTTCCGGATCCTCGGCATCCCATAGCGGGCATCGTTCTGGCCCGGCTGCTGCTGAATATAGCAGGCCCGGGATGGTCCTGTAAAGTACGACCTGTTCGTCTCGCATTGTTCTGGCTGTCAACGGTAGCCGGCAAAGGTCTTCGGTCATTAACTGGCGGCAACCGACGCATGTTGCCTTGGTTCTCAGGTGTCCAATTCTCCTTATCAGAATCACCCGATGGAGATATCAGCATGTCCACCTTGACCTTGTCACCCAGGCCTTTCTCTTCACCTGGTTGAGATACGGACTCCTCGCTATCAGTGAATGATGTTTGCATTCTAGCCATGCTGGAAGATGTGCGACAGAGCTTAGGCTTCTTAGCCTGTTGAGGTCGAGAAGCCGGCCTACTTGCAGGACAGTTCCGTTTGGAGCTGTTGTTCTGAAGAACGCCGCTGGTTGAGCGGAGAAGACTGATGGCAGCGACAGCAGAGCCATTGGACTCATCTTCAGCTTGCGTCGTGAGCTCGTCACGAGTATCAGCATCACAGCACAGCTCCCAAGCGTGGGCGTCACGAGATCTGCCTCGTCCTAGTGCCGGTGGCAGCGAGTCAGTGAGGGCTGTTATGGGTGGTAGAGTCACGCTAGGGAGGGCACTGTGACTGCGCTGGAGTGGTCGAGCTATTCTGGGCTGAGGCAAGGCTGCCAAATCCGAGAATAGCTTCGTAGGCTGAAAGCGAGGGGGTGAGTTCTCATTAGAGACAAGCTCAGCTTTGCCTTCGAGCGAAAGCGACAATCGCACCTGCGACTGTTGCGACGATTGCGGAGAGGGCAGGGTTGGTGATCCATGTGCAGGCGGTGAGCAAGACGCAGGTGTATATAGATCGGATCTGCATGATATATTAGCTAAACGACGGTCCACGATGAACTGAACGAGACATACTTGGGGGTTTCGTCAATGCTGCGGTTGAGCGTTGAAGGGGTTGAAAAGGCACTTGCTGCGTTCCAATGAGACGATGTGAAGAACCCAACAGAGTTTGAAAAAGAGGATGACCCTGTTGAGTGAGGCTGAGACGAGGAAGCCGTGACTTGGGATAATGGCGTCTCCAAAACCGTCGTCTCAGGACCGCCACTTAAAATGGACGGTGTTGCGTGTTGAGGCTGTTCATCCGCCTCGTCTCCGCGCACTTGTATAGCCTTGACCGGAGTCTCCGCAGGCACGACAGCGTTGATGGGAGCTGTTTCTGCCACTGGCGATGCTTGTTCTTCCGGCAGGGAAGAGGTGTAGGCAACTGGATCCGAAGAGAGTATCTGCATACCACCGTACCGGAGGGCAGCGATCTCCTGAGCGGAGAGGGGCCGCGACTTGCGCCTGTCATTCTGTCGACGATTTTGGAACCATATCTACACGCTCGCAATCAGCACCAAGCGCGACCGTTGTCGTACCGGCAATGTTATCAAATACCTGGACCTCCTTTTCGTTGAGAGAGACGCGCTTCACTATGTCTAGGCGTGCTGCCTTGTCTGGTTTCGGGTTCGCAACATAGGCAGCCTCAAGTATCGACTTGTCTTTGGCACTACAGTGATCAAACAAGAGTCAGTGGCTGCAGCACAAGAACGCGTAGCAATTGGGGCCAAGAACAATGACATACGCAGTTCTCTTCCTCTTTCCCTTTGGGTGACGCTCAGAGTCGGGATTTGACACCTCGGTCTTGACAGACGAAGAAGGCGCGAAGTCGGGGGTTTCTGTCCCAGTTGCAAGAGGCTGTCTGGTAGGAGTCTGCGCGGGTTGATCTGTCCGGAAGGAGGATTCGCGTGGAGAGGGGGAAGAAGAGGACTGCGGTGCTCCAACCAAGGCTTGAGAGGAGATGTCGGAGACAGACATGGCGGCGGTCGAGGCTATGAGTAGTAAACGACAGTCATGATCTGGGGTCGGTACAACTGAACGAGGAGTCGCGAGCCGGGGGCGATGATAGAGAGCGTGCACTCAAGGAAGATTGGACGAGACACGGGACAGGCGTGACAATAAAGTGAATTGAAGATAATTGTAGGACTGCAGGCAAACCAAAGTTGGGAGGAGAGTAAAGTAAAGAGGAAGAATGACGAAGAGAGGCTTCCAGGAACGGACGAGGTGGGGAAGCGAGAGTGTCGAGACACACGAGGCGCGGTTATTCGTCGCAATTAAGGTCAGGTACGGTCCAGGTGAGTTGTGGTGCCTTCCACTTGGGTTTTGGTGTTGAACACGGCGCGTCTGAGAACCCCAACTAGGGAAAGGCACTTACACGCTAGAGACGTGGATAGTGGAGTTGCAGATACCCGGCCAGGGTACCGTAGGTACTGAGCTTGGTCAGAATACCGGCTCAGTGCAGTGATATAAAAGTCTTTCTGAAATTCATGTTGAGCAAGTATTTATAAAAAAGAGGTGAGATTTCGCTGCAGATTCAAGAAAACTCGTACTGACGCGTAATACTCATCGTATTTGGTCGTGAGTGTGATGTGAAGTATTTGAGTGAGTAGCAAGTGATAATCATCTACCAAGTACAGTATCACTAAGCCTACCAGGTCAGGTACCGCACAACAGCGCGATCGCGGCACGGATCCGCAGACCCACCAAGTCACCTCCACGTCTGTTTTTGTGTGATTTACCACCTTACGAATAGCTCGCAGCAATGTTTGCGCTCGAGCATCAGGCGCGGCATACTTCCATCTACATTTTATAGGCCTCATATTCCATGGCCGGACGAATGCGGCGCAGACAGTCTGTAAGCCAATCCAAGTACACATTCATCTGAATTGAGCAATGTCGTTCGCAAGACATAGCCAATACATGCACGTACTTCAGCACATGGCTTCATGTTCACTGACCCAAAGGTCCGTTGTTCCTTGCTTACTTAAAATCAAGTCTACGCGCTCAATGTAGGTACCTAGCTTCTGCAAATTAGTGTCATAAGGTAAGGTACGAATAGCCTACGCATAAAAGGCTTGGACCAGTCACGTCGCGCGTCTGTTTTCAATTGGGAAATAAAACAAAAACAGTCTACTTTCCATCACCAGGGGCTACATACACCGACAAGATTGAAGACAGACCCTAAAAATACCTAACACCTTAATCATTTGCGGTCCGCATGAAAATTACAAGCACGCATCGAACTCTGCTAGTCTTACCGTTGACGACCTGACCGATGGACATCCCTTAGTCCACTCGCTCTCTCATCTTACCTCCACACCTCTCCTCCTCATTTTCTGGACTTAGCGTGCTTTTGGTCTGGCGCCTCGCCTGATGAACAACGCGCGTATGCATACAAGTCTGCCTCTCGCGCCGTATAAGCTGTTCGTGACATACTGGATAAGAAGCCCATAAGGCCGAATGTGTGAATCGTATCCAAAAAGCGAAGTCGAGATTGGTCATGTGCTGCATTCTGAGATACCACTCTTCGTCATTTTTACATGCCACCACGCGCGTGCAAAACACCCCGGTTCGACCTGAATTCGATACTATGCTTCCGTTAGCGGTAGAACGCGAAGGGCAACTGGTCGTCGCTTGTGCGTGGTATTTGACCCCAGACCATCCCTCCTCCGTGTACCCACCCTGCCGCATCTGACCGAGTCTGCTCGGGGACCATGGAGCCTGGCGCGAATGCGAATTGAGGCATGAAGGCTGGAACAATATACGTACACACTTGATTGAGTACGGAAAACCTTTGTTCTCCGTCATATACCAATTAACGCCCACCTTGCCCTCCCACCTCGAAATACAGCAGACCCAGTGACGCGCGTGGCAGTTGGCACGTAAGCCGCACTCAGCAAAAGAATCTCCATTAGAATCCATGTCCTCCTAAGTCCCGCTAGCAACTCTCGGTTCTTCCGTCAGACACCAAAGTTCCGTACTATCATAGATTAACACCCAGCCACCTCCCCGACAAACAGACAACCAGACGCGTCGCTGGATCCCGAGTATTTAACACACCAGCACTTCTGTCACTGGTCAACCAAAATCGCGTTCAAAGAAGCGAACAGTGGGTATGCACTGACTTTGACAGAGTACACGGTATCGTGTACATCCAGAGGTGGTTGGTGACCATCAGAGACGGCCCCGGACCCTTGAAAACACATACCGGAATCTGGTACAAAAATAGTGCTTGCGGCCACAATACAGACCCATTTGTGCAAATGCTCAGGCTCCTCTCAATTCGAATTTCAGCTGCTAAGTTATTCGGTACAGCTACCTGCCTTGCGATTATGTCTCCAACAACTGAATTGTGTTTGCCGAAAGCTCAACCTACAAGGGCTTCCATAGAAGTTCTTTGTTTCTATACTGCATTCAAGAATACCAACTTTGGAATATATTACACAGGATGAGTAACCGTTCCCACCTCTCACCGACACTCATCGAAAGGCAAAGCAATATTCTGGGGTCTGGGCCCTGGACTTTCCATTTAGGTACTTCATTCGGTCTCACTCGCAACCTGGGTCCGTCACATTATCGTCAAAGGTACTACTTACTTTTGTGCTACTTATGCACCTTTCGAGATATCTGGAACCCACTTATTATCTCTCACTCAGAACATGATGTGACGTAGCGTGGTTGAGTTGCATGATGTGGTCCTGACGAGACTATGTTGTTGACCGTTTCTCTACCTGCCTTTGCGGTCCTTCTTCTCTCTCATTGTCTGTCTGCGTGTCTGTCTGTCTGTCTGTCTCCCCAATCATGCCTAGCTAACCATTGAATTGCTATCTAATTAAGTGCATTGCGCTGTCTGTCGAGGTACGGATACGCATAGTAGAGAAGAGGACGAGCGAACCCGAGACACCTTGGTGGAAATGTAAGGACTCAGTGTTCATCTTGTAAGGCGTCAAACTACTCAAAGTATGCTGGTCGTCTCGCAGCAAGTGTAAAACCCTCCATCCAGCTCCGAGTCTACCATACGAACCGGCCGTGCCGTCTTCTACCATAATGACCGTGACCAGCTATTGCCGGTCTGCGCCAGAGAATTTCGGTTCACGACGTCCTTTCAACCGTTCCACCGCGTTGGGATCATGTCCATGCCGCGTCTCTATCTTTACAAGTCTTCGTCCGAAAGCTCACCGGGCAGAGGCATGTTGGCGGCCTCGTCCATCTCCTTGCGGTACTGCTCGAGGAGCTGGGCGTCGACCTGAGCGGTGGGGGGGGCGAGAGCCGGTGCAGCAACGAATTCCTGTGGAGCAATTAGCATGAAAATTTTGGAGGCAGAGACCGGTGCAGAAGATCGTTCGGGAGCATACCAAAGCGGGGTTGCCGACAAGCTTACGTGCAAGCCAGAGGAAAGGCTTCTCGAAGTTGTAGTTGGACTTGGCAGAGATATCGTAGTACTGAAGGTTCTTCTTGCGGTGGAAGGTAATGGTCTTGGCCTTGACCTTGCGCTCCTTCACGTCGACCTTGTTACCGCAGAGAACGATGGGGATGTTCTCGCAAACACGAACGAGATCGCCTAGATGATCCTTGTTAGTTGGGCTAGTCGTTTAGGGTCAAAGACATAGATTCGAGTCATGCCGATCCAATGGGTGCCACGTACGGTGCCAGTTGGGGACGTTCTTGTATGTGATACGGGAAGTGACATCGAACATGATGATACCGCACTGGCCGTTGATGTAGTAACCATCACGGAGACCACCGAACTTCTCCTGGCCGGCGGTATCCCAAACATCGAACTGAATCTGACCAAAGTTCTGCGCGCGCTGAGTTAGAGACCGGCGACCGATGCTATAGGGGAACCAAGCCGATGGGAGGTACTTACCGTGCTGAAACCCAGAGGGTGGACTTCGACACCAAGAGTGGCCATGTACTTCTTCTCGAACTCACCAGTCAAGTGACGCTTGACGAAAGTGGTCTACAACGTTACACACTGTTAGCAACGCGATAAAATGGAGGGGGGAAGTGGAAGGGAATGCTATCGGCTGAAGTCGAGGGGTCGATGTTGACGAAGAGGGCAAACGATGCTGTCGGGCGCAACCTCGATAAGGGCCATGGGGGACGAGGGAGTATTAGAATCACCTTTCCGGTACCGCCATCACCGACAAGAACGAGCTTGAAGGTAGGAGTCTGCTGAGTTTCGGCCATGTTTGCTATCGGTGAAGGAATCGGATCGGTGCGAGTTAATTGTAAACAAGCGGGGCTGATCGCGAGGTTAGCAGCTGGCGCAAAGCGAAAGAAGGCAAACAAATGGAGAGATTCGTCGACGTGAAGGCGCAAACCAGCGTCGGCAAGGGCGCGGAGTAGATGAATTCGTACCGGAGAGAGGGATGGGTAGTGGGCTGTAAACTTTTCGACGAGCGGAAATCGTCACCGACTGATCGACTTTAGGGGGGGGTTATGTTTTTGAGGATGGCGGGGGAGCTTGCAAGGAAGCCGTACTTCTTAAGCGAAAAATTCAGTCAGGCAGGCCAACGAAGTCGGGTAGGCACGATTGGGCTAGGCAAGGGTCACGTGCGTCGCTGTCTCGTCATAGTGGGGTTCCCTTTCAATGGGCGACGGCAAGTACGTCTCTTTCCATTCGTTCTTTCCTCCGGGCCGCTTCCATTTGGGTGACTGGATATTTCCTTGCCTCCTTCAGCAACAAGTTGGGTTCCATTGCTTCGGGCACTTGAAGATTAAAAACCTTCGCCGGCAGATCGCTCTCATCAAGAACCCCAAGGTAAGAAATTTCACACAGTTTGGCGGCGAATGCATACTTGACGCGCTCGACAACTCTCATGCTCGTATCATGGAAACTACCAAAATAATTTTCGAGGTCCGCTTTTCCGTCACTGCTTACCTTAGGCGTGGGCGGTCAATCCAGACATAGTACCTAGGTACGGCACCTTTGTTAGCCATCCATTGACATTCTTCTTTCTCACCAGAACATGCAATCATTATCTCAAAAGTAAGTAGTGCCAACATCATCCTCCGCCACACATCTCACAAAACCCCTTAAACATTCGACACAGGCAGCTGTCCCATCAGGCCGCGACTTGCTTTGTAATCCAACTACCACTTTGCCTGTTCCTAATCGCTGCCTGTCCAGCCATGGCAATTATCTGCCTAATGGTTCATCTAATGACCGCAGCCGATGGCTTACACCAGGTACCTAGTCATGCTAGTGAATCCAGAAGTATGCCGAGCCACGTGGAGTCGAAGCGGCCTTCCGGCCAGTTAATTCTATCTTTCGGGCACCCAAGGCATTAGTGACTCTCACTGATCGTTCTCAACAGCGCGCAGCCGTGTACTTTTCGGAATGAATCTTCGTGTCTTATGTCAGTGAAGTTGTCGCGAAACATGTCGGCCTACTGTACATACGGCGATATCAGATCCTTGTTTGGTCGCTGCAGCTGAAGCAGTATATTCCTCTCTCACAAAGGTAGGATGTGACAGCCCAGCAAACCTCTGCCACCCCAGTTACGTCTCGGAGTGAGTGTTACGTGCAGCTCCTCCCGCGCCCCTTGGCTGGGTCGAGATATCCTGACTAGAACAGGTCGCTTTGTCTGGTTAATGTCATATCCACACGAGCGTCGGGCAATAGTCAACTTACACCTTCATTCCCTTGCACGCATTCGGCCACCTTCTTGAGATTGTCGTGGTTTGAGCTGTTGACGTAGCCAAATATGCGAATTTGGTCATTCGGCTTTAGGCCAGCTAACTCAGCTGGGCTTCCCGGAACCACAGCGTTGACCTTTGCGAATGGCTCCTCCAGCGGCTGAGATGCTGAATGATCTGCCAGGGTGTTGTTGGCACCCCCGGAGAGCGGAACTTCGGGTTTCTCCTCTTCTTGCAAGCTGGCAAAGTGCTCATGGAGTTGTTTCTCAACCATGGCCATGAGCTCCTTGTAGTCATTGCGGAGGTGGATGATGCGGGCTCTGGTAGTACGCACTATTACAATCAGCAGGGTACTAGATCTCTGCCACCAGAGGAGAAACACCTTGAGCAATATCGAGATCGGCTCTTGGAAAGCCGTCTTGAGTTGTGAGAGGTGTGTTCATGTCAACCCCGTGCTGGCTCACCAATCAGCTGAATACTCGCTTCTCCATGTTCGTCTCCGAACACTGGAGCGGGGGGTCTTGAAATCACAAACAGAGTCGAGGACTGCACCCAAAGCTTTCAATTCAGCCTCCATGTTTTCTTTCTTGTTCTGTAGCTCGGCAAAAGAGAGGCGACCAAGGTCACCGTTCCTCGACGTATTGCTGGCTGGGCCCGAGGGCACGGTTGGAGCGTGTATGTTGTCCATCCTGAGGGGCAATCCCATAGCTGACCGGACGGACCGATAGAAATGCGAGGGGGCTTAAGTGCGATGAAGAGTCGGTTTCTGACTTCTTGCAGCGATGGCAGACGACTTCGTTCATGTGCCCAGTATTTGAGCTGGAATTGATGTTGGTGGACCTCAACTTCACCCCTCTATGTTGGGGTATTGCATCGACATAGAAGACATCCAATTGTGAGCCCCGCGCCCCAAATCCTTGGGCAGCGTCATGGGGACCTGCCTACGTAGCTACCTACCTTAGCCGGGTATCGCAGGTGCTTAGGTACCTGAAGAAGGTGCCTGTCCAGCCTTAGATTCATTGGGCCGTGCCTGCCTTAGGTATCTTGAGTGCTAGGGTAGGTACCCAGCATTGTGACTCCATGCGCTGACTAACTCACAAGACCTGATGGAGCCTAGAATCACTGCTGGTACCTGAGGCACAAGAAGCGGTCTAACTGGAACCCCGACGCGTCCATTCAGCGACCCGATACAGAGCTCTTAGTTCAACCCCAGCCAGCTCCCGATCTCCTGCTAGACTGTCCTTGTATCGACGTCACAGTTCCATTTCTTCTTCCTCCATCCTCTTACCCCGTCCGCTCTCTGCCTCTCCGATCATCATGGCGACCGGCGTCGACGCAAAGCTCCTAAAGTCCACCAAATTCCCTGCGGAATTCAATCAAAAGGTTGACATGCAAAAGGTCAACCTTCAGGTGATGAAAAAGCATGAGCCTCGCCTTCCATTGTCATTCAATTGCTAACTGATCTCTTTCAGGTGGATAGCCAGCAAAATTTCCGACATCCTGGGAAGCGAAGATGACGTTGTTATCGAGCTTTGTTTCAATCTGATCGAAGGGCCCCGATTTGTCAGTATTGTCTGCCTCGGCCGATTCTCGCGATTATCTTCTGACTTTCCTCCAGCCAGACATTAAAGCTTTACAAATACAACTTACGGGCTTCTTGGACAAGGACACGGCGCCATTCTGCAGGGAACTATGGAAATTGTTCTTGAGTGCCCAAACAAGCCCTCAGGGTGTGCCCAAAGAACTTCTAGAGGCCAAGAAGCTAGAGTTGATACAAGAAAAGGTACGTATCAATCTTCATCCACAGCCAAGGACAGTCACTGACATAGACCAGATGGAAGCCGATCGCGCTGCAGACGAGGCACGACGCCGCCGAGGCGATATCGACAGGCGTCAACAAGATGGCCCGGCACCGAGAGATAGGGATCGCAGTGAACGCGGACGCGGCCGCGGCGGCGGTGGAGACATGCGGCGTGGTCGCAACAGTGACAGGGACTACGACCAAAGAGGTAGACACGGAGGACGGTTTGGTAGCAACAGGTCGCGCTCACCGGCTGCGAGGAACCGTGATCAGAGGGACAGAGGCTCGTTCCGTGGGTCCACTAGAGACAGCTATGTCCCAAGGAATCGCGGTCTCGATAGCCGAGTATCTGGCCGTCGTCGCAACGACACGCGCTCTCCGTCTCCGGCATCCGCCACCTCACGGTCGCGCAGCCCCGATCGCAAGCGGGATTTTAGTCGTGGCTCGCCCCCGGCCCCCGCCCGACGAACTCGTCGAGAACGCAGCGTATCCAGCCCCAGGGCTACGAGAAATCGATCGGCGTCGCCGAGAAGAAGCCAGGGGAAGTATCGCGAATCACGAAGGAAAAGGAGATCTTCACGAAGCCCTTCGACGCCCTCAACATCGCCTGATAAACGGGCGGCTGCAAAGCGCCGTAGATACTCCTCTTCACGGAGTCGTTCGCCAGGTCGTGAGAGACGATCCCGCAGTAGAAGCTCGAACTCAGCATCGTCTCGAAGTTCTAGATCACGCAGCCGTAGCTCTACGCGTCGAACCTCTCGGGGACGTGCAAGTCCGAGATCTCGAAGCAGTCCCCGACATCGCCACGATAGTAGCGTCTCTCGCTCTCCGGATCCCAGCGCTCGCAGAGCAACAGCCGATGATATTAACGAGACTGATCGCGAGAGCAGGAGAGGCCAAGGAGAGGGAGAGGGTGAGGCAAAAGGAAGCCGGAGACGCAACTCATAGCCTCGCTCATGGAGATCGGCTGATGACTCTAAGAGGTGACTTCCAAACTTTGCACAACTTTAAACAGGCCGATTCCTGCGTCACAAGACGATAGGTGGGTGGCGATTCTTGGAACGAGATCCGACAACTCAAACAGGTCTGGCTAATCTGATACTGGCACTATGCAGACACAACGTTGCCAGGTCTTCCAGCAGCGTTGGCGAAGGCAGAAGATCACGGGAGAATGATAAAAAACAAGAGACGCTAAGCTCGCATTTCGCCTCATTTACAAACGGCTAAGGCTAATCGTCTAAGAAGTTTTGCTGCATACCTTACACAAACATACGAGCTCGCTGGTCAAGGGGGTTGAGGGCCCAAGGCGAAGCCATTCGCTCAATTTGGTACGTTGACTGTATCTTCTCGAGTCCCATAGACATAAGGCACCTAAGGGATTCTGCCTACCTCTTCCGTGATGGCTGTTTACACAGCTCGGTCTCTACCACCTTGCATTTCTTTTGTCCTACAAAGTACCAAGAATGGCACGATACAGTCATGGTTATAATTCGCTATCCCGTTTTTTACCATCACCGTTGCTGTTTGATCCAAAGTCAAGTACGGCCTTGAAGAGGGGGAAAATTACCAGACTTAAGTCGGCGATGACCACACATTCGTAAGCTAGATAGCCATGATCTTCCCAATTAAACTAGTCCCCAATCTTAAAACAGATTTCCCTCCTACATTCCAGACGTAGGAATTGGATACGATGCATTGGCAACACTAGGTACTAAGTGCCTGTGACATCAGCCTTTCGTTCGTGGTGAGGACGTTGATCTGTAGCCAAGCTAAACGCCAGGTTCACTTCCGATACTCAGTCGTTGACCGTATGCACCGTTTCCCGATGCGCAAGAGCGAATACAGCCGTCACGAACATCATCTACATTAGAAGGTGAAATCTTATGGAAAAACTGGAATTCCGCATCTTGGCAAACTCATATAACTACCTTCGCGGAGGTACCTACTCACGTCAAAATACGGTGGGAGAGCCAAGGTACCTTGAGGCTTGAGCACGATCCGACTGGGTACCTACCTAGGTAGGTAGGTCTCCACTCGTCCATGAACGGCGCCCTGTAGCTCCGTGGCTCCGAGCTAGCATTGGAAACTACCTTAATGCATGGAGGTACAACTCAACATTTAACCACCACTTCAATCCATTTCATCGGCCATTCCAACTTCCTTCCTCTGCGTCCCGTCACGTCGGTCAGCCGCCCATCGCTCTTTCCCAAAATCATGTTACGGGAACTGAACGAGTAGCGGTGGCATTGTTTCTTCTTACCCCCAAGCGTATGTGTCCGCTCACGCCTAACGTTCCTCGTTTGGAGTGATCTCCAGGGAAAGAACTGTGGGTCTGGAGGCTCCTGTGTTCCCGACGTTCATTACTACTCTCAGACTGTATGAGGGCCATCTCAGTATCATATTTCTCTTAATCCCACGAAACCTTGGGTTCTCATAGGTGTGAGGGCCATATTTCCATCCGGCAGGCGGCTTTTGAGTCGGGTCCGAGACGCAACGAATTGACAGTAGATCATTCGTTGTGTGACCTTCAAGCTATCACGATTTTCAGATCTGACAAGTGTACAAGCTCTCCAATCTCTCCCAAGCTCTTTCTACTCTACCTTTCACAGTTGCTATTGGCAATCTAACCCATCACACCTTTCCTGTTCTATCTTGCGTTCTGGCCGAGGTATCTCATCCCTAAGAGAGGCTGCAATGGAGCTTTCCTCGTTGCCTCACAGTCCAACTGAAGACGATGGCAAAACTGCTTCATCTCAGGCTGGTGCACCTTCAGACGATGTGAAGTTCTTCACACCAAGGAACGATTGTCTCTCTAATGTCAATACGTTCGGCCCAGCCGCCATGAGCTTGCAGGGTCAGTCGAGCAGGGACAACAAACGAAAGGCTGCTCAGAGCATTGTGGAAGTCAGTGATACTAGTCAAGACCTAGGCACATCCAAGAGGCTGAAGCTTGAGGCTATGAGGACCAAGTCGCCTCAGTTGCCTGGGGATAGATCACTTCTTCCCTCTGGAATATGGCATCGAGTTTTCGCATTTCTCCCCCCTAGGAGCTTGGGTACCTTGCTACGAGTTAACAAGCTTTTCAACGGGTATCTTGATTCTCACTCCGCTTTCGACAACACTGCTCTTTACCCGGAAAATGCGAGTCTCTTCAAGCCAATGAAACCAGATACAGTCTGGCAGCAGTCAAGGAGATTGCACCATCCCAGAATGCCCTCTCCGCTGGGGAATCGTACTGAACTCGATATGTGGCGGCTATGCTGCACCAAAATCTGTCAATATTGCGGTGTTACAAATTCGATTGATCAACAACAAGAGAATGCTGATCCCTGGCGTCCAGGGCTTGGAGTGTATGGTCTGGCAACTGTATTTGCATTTGGCGTCACCTGTTGCGGTCCCTGTCTTTTGAAACATTCTGTGAAGGTCTGTTTGCTGCTTGAATCTCGTCATCTTTCGTCTACAAACTAAACGTTCCATAGGAGATCGACCTGTTACTTTCTTCCACAACCCCATCATCCCTCATCCCAGCACTCGCCTCTGTCTTCGTCACACCCGAACTGCAGGCCATTCCATCGAGCACCTTGGAAACCAACGTGGGCGATAACAAGCTGGAGACTACAAAATTATACTCAACCTCCAGCATCACTGCCGCCAAGGAACAGCTAAACGTGGTTCAGAGCCTTGGGACAGCAGCTGTCGAAGAGTGGCTCAAGGGACTAGGCGCCCAGGGTAAAGAACACAGAATTGATGCATCACGATGGGAGAAGTGGGCAGCGGCTGGCGGTCTGGCGCAAATGTGCCGGAGCGTGCAAACTATGGGAAACGGGAGTATTGATGAACTGGCGCAAGACCAAGATCACAAACCACGAAAGTCCCCTCAAACTTCTTTAGAGGACCGAGATTCCGAAGGCCGCAGTAGGTCAGATAAGACCCACGAAGAGGCTGCCGCGCGGAAGGCATTACGGCGTGCTGAAATCGAGCGGCGCGCAATGTTACTCGACCCTCCTCTGCCACCCAACGTTGTTGTCCACATGCCTTCTTTTCAAGCAGCCATACAAATCACGGCCGCCTTGGACGAGAATGCGTGGAATACGCTGAAGCCCAAATTGCTGTCTCAACGAGCCGATGCCGAGAGGAATATCAACAGGGGTCTTACTGAATCTCGGAGCTCCAGCATTGAAACGAAGGTCGAGACAACAAGAGAAGTGACAGATCAAGACTGGGACGATATCCAAGGTCCGGTACGAGCGCGAATGTCAAAATATGCCGACGAGATCATCCGCGGTAGCTGGAATAAGGGTCGCAAAGTCAACAAGGAGAATAGCCCACGTTTTGCAGCGGGGGTCCTCCTATCCGTGCGGTCAAGATTCTACGCCGATGTTGCGAAAGACGCTGCGGATGCTATCGCAGCAGGGCGGCAGCCTGTTGTTGATCCCCAAGGTGGCCCCTTTACACAGAAGCTCACTCTGGAGAACATGAAGTGGGTGTTTGATATGAAGATCAAACAGCATACCGAGTCGTATAGGAAAGAGTTGTTTCTTTGCAATGGTTGCGAAAGTCATAGGCTCTACGGATTTGAGGGGGTCATACAACACTATGCCGCAAAGCATACCAAGGCCCTCAGTCTCGGCAACATTGTTGTTCACTGGAGAGCCGAATGGCCAGAGCAGCCCATCTTCAAACCCAACGGCCGATCGACCAAAGGTTCTCAGCAAGCCGCAGGAAAGGGAACCGCCCAAGGTCATGCGGCAACAGGACCCCGGCCACCTCAAGGTCATGATACTCTTAGTCGGAGTGGCAGTCTCCTACCTAGCCCTGTGCACCGTTTTCCTTCTGACCAAGTTCCGCCCCTTTCCTATCACGCACCACAAGCTGCCCCGTACAATCCGTTACCAACATACAGTACGGATACCAGCATACCGCGTGCGCCCTACCTACCGCCGAACTTTGGGCCGTCTGGAGCCCCCCAATTTTATCCTGTGGCATCTCCTAGCTTTGGACCCATACTCTCTGGCCCACAAGAGCAACCTCCGAACATGCTAGGAGCACCATATACTGGCCAACCGCATAGCACTCTTCCACATCAAGGCAATCCTCAGCCACCGTCTGCTACACCTCAAGGAATGCCCTTTGCGTCATCGTACACCACTCAGTTGGAAAACTTGGCTCGGATAGCGAGAGACATTTGGAACTCGCTTAGCACAACCAGGGACTTACCTGGGCCTTTGAGAGTATACATCACTATACACCATGTGGTCAAACGTTTCTGGCACAAATTTGGCGAGCCTCCCTTGTTGCGGATGTTTAACGATGGCTTATCAAACAACAAGGCTATGCGTCCAGTTCGCAATATCAACGGACTGAGGTGCAGATCCTGTACATTGGGTCTAGGGCCACCAGTCAATCCAGAACGCACCATGTTCTCGCTCCCGCAGCTCGTCAATCACTTCGAAAACCAGCATATCGGATTGCAGCAGGTCGGGCACAGGAGTGGGCCAGGCCTCGATTGGACACAAGATATGATCCTTATGCCGGATGTATCAGAAATTCCTGACTTGAAAGCCATTATTGGCGGCAAGGGACACAAGTTCAACATAGTCAATGAAGCAGTCCCCTGGGTCTTCAATAAGCCCAACGGACCCACACAACAATCTGGGGCCGCATGGCCTTTAGGTGGGATGGTACGGCCCAGCGATTCAGATCGAACCACGGATGATACTTGGCACACCTATGCCACGCATGCAGATGCTTCCAGTCATGAACGCAACCCCTGGCATGGTCCTGAAGCCATTCGAGAATCAGCGATCGTGGGTCAAGCGCAACAACGCCGAGACACGCAGCCGTCAACGGAAGATTATAATCGAAGATCCGCAGCGCCCCCGTATAAGCCACTGGTCACTCCTCATGAAGCACACGAACCAGGACGCATCCTTCGGGTCTCAAACATTGACTCTTGCCGACAAAGCTCTTGGGGCGCTTCTCCGACAGAATTTGATCGAGAGGGCCGCACCATTTACTTTGACAGTGGGCATTCTGCAGGTGGCTACAAAACGGATCATTACATGCCGTCAGGCTACTTCCCAAACCGTACTTCAGCATTGCCCGACGAAAATCGCCATGGGTACCGTGAGCAAAGTCGAGCCCCTGATCGAGTCCTGGTCGAACCTCGGTATGGGCATGGTAGTAGATACCCCGAAGGGGAGGAAGAGAGAGTCAATCGTACGTTGGATCAGTCGAGGTTGGTTCGGTCACGCCAATTACTCGACCGAGAGCAACTGTTACCGCAGGACACAAGGCCTGGCCCAGCAAGATATGCCCCGGTAATTCCTCATTCTTCAAGGGCTGCTGAGCTGGATTCTACACGTTCATCAGCGGGGGATCCCGATGACTTTAGCTTGACTGCTGCTCTCGAGTCGCATCTTGCTCAAGATCGCGACGCGCTGGCTCGGGTACCCAAGGCTGGGCTGCTGGAGCGCGAGGTAGTTCGTCAAGAGCGCCGATCCACAGCGCGCGACGGCCTCCCATCGGACTTTCCCAATTACGCTGAACAAGGACACATGGAAGTAGAAGTTTTCGATGACGCTCGCCATGGACACTCCACGCAATACATGGCAGAATCGCATGGATCCCGTCACACCGGACATGCTTCTGAGGTGTCGACGTACTACCACAGCCCAGCGGTCCCTCAAAATTCAGGTCGGAGCAGCGACAATCGCAGCACAACGCGCTACGCGAGCGCGACTCGCCCTCAGTCTGCAGGTTACGAGGAGACTTATGAGATTGTGCACGTACGAGATGCAGAGGGAGAGTACATCGTTCGTCGGCCGATTCTACGAGAGCGAGAAACGCATCGGGTTTTGTACGAGGGTGACACTCATCACCATCAGAACAGAGGCTCATACTCACACCGTAGTCACGATGCTCTGTACGGCTCGATGGACCAGACTCCTATTCCTGGCGAGCGGCGAGATGCTTTCTAAATGCACGAAGCTTGCACTGCAGGAGCCCAATTCATGATTGCTCCATCATCGTTTGCAGAATATGACTCAAACAACCCAGCGTCCATGTCAGATCCCGGCGCTAAAAGACCATCAGAGTACTAGCCAGACAATGTACCTCTTTAATGGGATAGGAATAGCATAACACAGTAGTCAAATGCAGCCGAATAGCACCATGCTCTACTTATTTTCCTCGTACCCAAATCTGTTTTTGTTTCACGAAAACCGAGCATCAAGCCTGACTCCATGTGATTGCAACGGATAAATGGGCAAAGAATGCTTATACAGGAGGCGAATCTCTCAAGGTCGGCATTCACATTCTCTGGGTGCATTATAATATACCCATAGCTGAATATTAGTCTGACTTTATTGAAGTTGAGGATCTTCTATTACACACTTCTTCGACACAAAAAGGTACATGATAGGCACCCAGCAGACTGAGATGAGGTACAGCACAACGATTATGGCATCGTTTCTCAGACATCCAAGAGCCTTTTCCATCGGAAACGCCCCCTAACGAGACCTCGCCTTTTATCCGCCTGACAACCCCGAGAGTGTATATCCGTGTGCGCAACACACACTGAGGTAGGAAGTGGGGAAGAAAGTGAGAGAAAAGGAGGTAGGAAGAGGCAGAGAGATACAGAGAGATAGAGAGGGCGTTAATGCAAACATGTGGCGCCAGTTTCGCCATGTCTGTTTCTTCTTTTCCAACACGTATCTATAACACTTCACCAATGATCTTGGCCGCCTCCCTGTACGTCTGGAGCAGCTTCTCGCACTTCTCACGCTCCTTCTTGACACCGTCATCTTCGTACAGAAGCTCCTCAAACAGCGCCTCCTTGTAAAGCTCGCTGACAAGTCGGTTCTGGACTACATCCTTGCAGTGGTTCACCAACAGGTGCATGACAGCCTTGGGAACTTGATCCGCAATCGACTCGCGCACGATGTTGAAGTAGGAAGAGATAAGTGCTCGGATAAGCTCTGTCTCCATGGCTTCTCGTTCTGTCATGGCTGGCTCGCCACTAGCCGTACCCTGGAGATTGTATTAATAATCATCAATGAGAGAAAAGGAAGAGAGAAACCTACGAAGAGGGAGCCGTAATCTATGGATTGCTGGGGCTTGCCAAATTCCAGCTCGTCCCGGGACGAAGCTTGTGCTGGGGCACGCAAAGCCACTTTGTCTTCAGCTCGCCGGATGCTCTGTGAAAATGTGGGCTCAGAGCTCTGGCTAACGTGCCGAGCGATGGAGGAGTTGGGCGATGATGCTGCTCCAATCGCCGAAGCACCATCCTTGCCGAAGAAGTAGGTCAAGAAAGAGTCGCGCGCGCCGCCCAGGCCCTTATCATTGAATCTTGACGGAGAAGCTGATCTTGCTCCGTTGAGCGCCGCATTCAGACCGGTAGTGCCGTTCTCCCGTACGCCGGGTGACAAGCTGCGCGCGCCCTTAGTTGCCTGCTTCCGAAGAGAATTCGATTCGGCCTTTTCGATGACAGCCGGCTCTTCCTCCTCGCCCTCCGGGCCTTCGGTGCCATTAGCGCCCAACTCCTTGAGACGCCTCTTCTCCCGTCTTTCTCGTTCTTCCTGAATCAAACGCTTTCGCTCCCTCTCCTGTTTATTGCTCACAACGTGACTCATGGCAGCGGCAGCACCCAGGAAGTTGGGATGGTTAGTGTTGATGTACGCTCTTTGGATCGAAATCAAAGACTCGACATAACCGGAGGTCGGCCCTAAGCGTTCTCGCAGCAAGTCTGACACGACCTCAATCAGCTTAGCTTGCAGTCTCGGGTATCGAGACAGTTCAGTTGAGCCGCAGGTGTGACAAATCTTGATGAGCTCCTCGTAAACAAGCTCTACACATCGCTGACTAGGAATTTCGAGAAGCTTGATCTGAGGCTTGACGAGAAGGTCAAAGGCCATTTCGGGTACGAATAGACTGGGACGGGGACCGGTGGAATTGCGAATGGCTGTTCTAATATCAAGGGCCGAAAGATTCGAAGTCGGGTCGATGGATTCTAGGGACATGCCAAAGACGGAGTTGAAGATGTAGTAGATACGAGCGCCGCCGCAGAGCTCCTTAGTCGATATTTCAGTCGACGTACCGTCAATGGATGAGATGAATGATGTGGCAAAGCGTGTCATTTGCTGCAAGATGAGGGATCCACGGTGCTCCTTGCCGCTAAAGTGCATATCGCCATAGCTTGCCAGTTCCTGTTGAGTCTGTCCCATGAGAGTGTTAAGGCGAGCTTTGATATCCGGCATGCGCTCGCGAATGTGAGCCATCAGAGTCGTATTCAGCGTCTTGGCCAGGTATTGAGTGCCGCATCGACTAGCAATGTTCCGGTAGGCGGGGTGGTGCCTGAAGAACTCAGATTCGGCCTTGAGAGCCTCCTCCATGGGTTTGGCGCCCTGAATGTCCTGCTGAGAGCGGTTGACAACACCGATGAACCCAAGTTTCAAAGGGTACACGCGGCCAGATAGGATATCCAATGCGTTCGTACCATGATCCATGAGGTCCACCTTGGTAAGCACGCCAATCGTCCTCCTACCAAGAGGGTCGACATGTCGTGCGAGTTTAAGAGCCTCCGAGTTCACAATATCAACATTGGCAGGAGATACGGCAAGGACGATACTGTTCGGCTTGGCGATGTACTCGGAGATCAGGTTCCGCGTCTGCTTTTCGATGTCTGTAGGTTGATCGCCAATAGGAACCTAAGAGCTTGTGTTAGAGTATGCCAGGCGTTTGACGCTGAGCACTGAAGAAGGCAAGCATGGTGGCATACCTTTGTGAGGCCGGGAAGATCAACAAGTGTCAGGTTGAGCACATGTGGCGAGTAGATCTTGAGGTTAATGGGCTGTCTGTTGATGCCCTTGTTGTTGCCCGCCACTCGTGCTGTTTCGTTCTCGATCTCGCGCTTTACATCCGAAAAGTCGTTGAAGCGGCGGTTTGGGATATGGTGGAACTCGGCCCATTCGGATCGTCTGGCAAGGTCGGGAGACCTGTAGGGGTCGGAGGAAGGGTCGAGGGCACTCTCGTCCTCAGATACGTTGATGAGTTGTAGGATCAGGGGTCGTCGAGTACAAATGCCACTGCCGCGGGGCAGGAAGTCACGACCGACAATGTTTTCGAGGACGGAGGATTTTCCGGCTGACTGCGAACCAACTACGACCTGCTCAAATGTTAGCGATTGGACGTCTAGACAGCTCATGCACCATGACTAGACGACGTACAATTTGGGGGAGATCGAGCGAGTCACTGCCAATAGTATTGAAGACCAGGTCTTGCAATTTGTTGACAGTGCCGAGAAGGTCGTCTCCGAGGGACGCCATGGTGATTGGGTGACGCTAGGAGGTAGAAACTCCCACAAAATCGGGTTGGAAGAGGTGGTGGTGGTGAGGAGTGAAGCACCCGTGGATGTCGAGGAGAGCTTCGAGAGGCGAAATAGTGGAAGCTCCTTCACACGGCGAAAGGCCAGGCCGAACGGGGAGTCTGCAGCGCAGGGCGACGCAAAACAAGGCAGGGCACCTAGTGCAGGTGAAGGGAGCAAGCGCAGGCTCGTCGGGAGTGATCGGCTGCCTCTAGAGGTTGAGGGCGAGGCAGAAGATGAAGAAACTACAAAATTAAGAACGAAGCCCCTTCAGGCGAGATGGAATTTTTGGGCGAAGGGGGGCTTTGCTCGAGCCGATGCGCGTAGATGCTCTCCGGCGTGTCGTTCAATTTCGAGAATTCATGCGCGATCCACCATGTCGCCTACGCAGAAGGCTCCAACAAACGACAAGGCACGTAATGCTTAGCTTGGTACAGTGGAGGAGATGGTTCCTAGTATTAGCTAATACACATCCATGGATCCGCTAGTCCCTGACACCTCAGGCTCGGTTACATCACTATCAGTACCTACCTTACTCTGTATGAGCCAGCATATTCCAAAATAAGCTAATTCAGAGGGTGAGGAAAACAATTATTGCGGTGAGGCTTTTCCCAAGAAGATGAAGAGAAAGATATCTTCCATAACCTTTCCCCCCCTTCTATCGCGAAGAGGCTTTGGGTTTTTTTTGGTCTTTTCTTCCTCCCTGAATTTGTATGCAGGTAGCCGGCGGTTCCATCGGTGCGCGCACTGGCGAGTGTTCAAAAGTAAGAACGGATGCATCAACGAAAGTTTCCTCTCTGCCGGAATCTTCCAGTAGCAACACCAGATGTAAGAGAAGACCTACCTATTGGATTTTGATTCTGTGGTTTGTACCTATTCGTACGCCTTCGCCCCTCAGCTACCTACCGTAGATTGCGTAGCTAGTTAGTTACCTTGGGCGAGGGTTTTTCTTGAGGTACTTAGTGACAGGTGCTCTGGAAAAAGCCATAGCGTCCCGTCGTAGACTCTTGGGTGTCACTGGGTGCCAAGGAGACTTTAAGTTGCTGTTGGTACCTCAGGAACCTCACAGAATCGACCAGTATCATTCCACCCGCCTTTGTCGGACCTCCTTCTACGTAGCTATTGATTCCACTACAGAGCCAGCGCATGTGAGCCTTTCCGCAACTTGAGCAAAAGAGGCAATCGAGAACCGCATACGTGAGGTAGGCGATACAAGCATTCAATACCTGCACAGGTAAGTCAAGCTGCGGCGCCGTTCTGCCCGAGCCCCGGACACTCAGATTTCTCACCCTCAATGCTCAGGCTCAGATAAAGATATCCAGGCACAGCAACTTCTTCACATCAACACAGCAGCAACTTCTCAAGACAACCTATCAGCTAGAACTGTGTTGAATCGTTTGTCGTTATCGAATCTCACCCGCGTCATCTTTACCATGAGTCAACTTGGTGGTCCAGGTTCTCGACAAGCCAATGCCAAGCCTACTCCGTTCGTACCTGGCCCGGCCCTTCTTCACAACAGCCAATGCGATATGTAAGGTGGTGCAGTGCAGGCTAACGTGTGACAACCATTTGTTTTGTTACCCAGTCCTCAACGTGGCAGTTTCCCACTTGATCATGATGGTGAGTTGCGAAATGTGTGCCCCAATCGATTGCGTCTTTGAGGTCCTTGGCCTGCTAATGCGCACCCAATCAGGCGAATGCAAGCATGTTATAGCTACTTATCTCGAGTGCATCAAGAAAGTACGAGGGGTGAACGACGCTGAATGCCGCGACCTTGCTAAATCCTACCTTGCATGTCGGATGGATCGGTAAGTCTGCTTTTCACTATGCGACTGTGGACGAAACGACGGACGACATTCTGACTACTGTTGACTTTGGCCTCAGAAACCTCATGGCCAAGGACGAGTTCAGAAATCTGGGTTTCGACAATGGACCGAAACCAGCAAACGACCCAAACGGTCTGGCTTTAAGCCAAGCTCAAGCCCAGGGAAGTACTGGCAAGGACAAGGACGCAAAGCCCGGCGAATTGCGATGGTAATATCACGGGTCCTTGGAGGCTCTTCAGTCGATTGCTCCTCTACATGTACATTATTCACGGAATTCATACCAAGAGGGCATTTGTTTGCATTGCAACGAATTTGTGGGGGTCGTCAACGACGTGGTTGCTTGACAACGCAGATGTGTGAGAAATTGTCAATATTTGAGCCATTATGCGCGGCAAAGGAAGTCATGCACTCTAACAACGGACCCAGTAGCACTACGCTGGGGGGCGTCGCCCTGTGCATGGTAAAGCCCCAGGCAAGGGACGGCATGTTTGTTTACGCAGAGGCTGCACTTGGTCTAAGGCACTACTTACTTTTGTTACTTTTGACCCAGACCGACGCGCTTGCTTTCGGGACAAACTGGTTAAGACATGCTGAATTGCCCAAGATCTCAATTCTCAGATATTTAAGGTAGGTATGCAGCTATCTGATGGGGCACAATGGCGTATACAACTGCTCCTGAGGGCTGTGTGGAATACAAAACATGAGACGTAAGGTACATTCAGCATGGAAAAGATGTTCACATAGTGGGGCTTAAAAGAGGGAATGTGGTTTCTTTCAAAGAAGTCGACACAGGATCACGGGCATAAGCCATCATCTGTAGGCGTCTGCCACTGTGGAGCTGTCATTGTGGTTGTTTCCCTGAGAAGTGCTGGGAACATGCACGTCGCGAGGGGCTAACCTGGAAGGGCATCAGGTCACACTGCACTGAGGTGACTCCCTCAAGTACCGGGTGTGTTCCCGACGACGGCACAGAGCCCCCTGCGTACCTAGGTAGTGTAGCCGGGCAGGTCAACTTAAGCTCACCCAACCCCGTCGCCCTCGATGTTTCGTTGTCGCAGAAGAGAGAGTCATCGTTGCCCCGACAACATCCCACGCCAAATACCTCCCCTTACCTTAGCTACGGCTGGATGGCTCAAGTATAACTTCATCGCCGTCAATCGGAAAACCCCTCTCTCAGAGTGTCACTAAAAGACTAAGTCTTGCCCTTTCGTTCATAAGTAGACGCATCATCGTCATCTATTCATCTATTCGTACATCCATAGCCAAGCGAATCCACTAAACCTTCACCGCATGTTCCCCAGGCACCGCATCAATCTTCACCCTGTTCCCACTGCCTACTGCCTACCGTCACCACCATTTCCTGTCTCCACTGCTTGATCGACGACGTGCTCGCCGCACGCCAGCTCTCCAGCATGCATCGCAGAAAGAGCACTGAGAAGACGAGAAAGGTGACTCCTCCATCGCCAAGCTACATGAATAACGAACAATTCGGTGAGAAATGCTTCTGAGTGCTTCTCTTTTTCTGCCTGTCGTGAATGCTAATCCCAACTTCTTAGCTGCCTACTTGGCAAACCTCCGATCCAACAGAGTCGCCCGCCCCGGCGGAGCAAGGCCACTGCCGCCTTCCTCTTCAAGCATAAGATCAAAACGCCCTTCAATCGAACATAGCGTTTCCGAACCCCTTCCACGAAGCGAAAGTCCTGCACTCTCCACTCCAAGTTCTATCAATGTACCATCGCAACCGCATCCCCCTTCTGTCAACGCCAGTGTATCATCCCGTCATTCCATTCCGAGCATCCAAGGACGGGAGTATCAACCTTACCGCCCAACATCACCTCTGAAGCCTTCTCAGGTGGTGCCGACTGCCACCTACATGGAAAGAGGACAGCGATGGATGGAAAAGGAAGAGGCCGTGTCACTTCGACATGCCATGGAAGACATGTCCATTAAGAACGGCGAACAACCCGTCGAGGATGAACCCGTGGAGACGCCAGACGACGAAACACGTATCTATAATGCTGCACTCGACGAGGCCTCAGAACTGGTCTGGCGGCATCAGAATGGAGTCCGCCCTCCTGACAAGGACGCACCGTATCGGTACAAGCCTCACCTCAGAAAGAACAGTTATGCTCATGCTCGCACCGCAAGCGTGGGCAAACATGCCGACGGCGCCCATCCATCCGGCCTCGCTAGGGACAAGTCCAGGTCAGTTTCTGGCAGCTCTACCGACAGCGATGGTCACTCTCGGCGAAGTCGACCTTCCTTGGCTTTGTCACGGAATAGCGTTGGGGGGGAGAGTCAGAGTCCCGACCGGCCTTCGATGGACTTGGGAACTTCAGGGCCAGCCGGTGCCAGACCCCTTCCGAAACCCAGGAGCTCAGGGCAGCGTCGCAGCAGTATGAAGCGGAACATCAGCGGCGAAGTTCAAAGGCCATTTTCCGGTGATCAGATTTGGGAAGAGCCAGAAACCAATGCCCGGGAAGACAAGGCCAGGACGAAGCCAGCGTCGGCAGCAGACTTACCTCTGGTTGACAAACCAGAGAACCCCCAGAATCAAGTCCGATTTGCTACAAACTCACAGGCGGACCGCGTTGGACCCTGGAAACCCAGGTGCAATGTCGAGATTCAACGGAACCCACCGTCTCAGTCACGCAACCCACAGTACACCATCAACACTTCGGTTCCGAAGCCTGTGGTGGACGACCATATCCCCAAGAAGAACGGCATGGAGATACGCAGTGAAGATATCCGAGGGGCCACAAGTATGAAGCTGAAGGACCGCAGCGCGAAGTTGCCTACACCCACGGCTGTCAGTGATCGCCCTGGTCGGCCGATTGTAAGCTTCGACTCGAAGTGGAAGGCTCCAGACGAGAGAACTGATGCTAGGCCAGGAGCCGCGAGCCAAAACAACCAGCCGATGGAAATTCCTTCTATCGTGGTGGCGTCGGAGGAGCCTCCGTCGGACAGAACACGCAGCAACCCGATCATTCCGGTCATAAATATTGACGGGACAGATGAGCCACCTGCTTCTAATCCTGGTATTCCTTTCATAGTCACTCCCGACGACGATGAATCTTCGAATCCGAAGCCGCGGCCCTTGCCTGACCCCAAGACAGCATCCAGAGGGCACCCTTTCCGGCGCCCGCAACGTCACTGGTCACCAGCCCCTGCCACTAGCAAACACTCAACCGCTTTGTGTCACGAATGCGCATTCCCCATTGAAGGTAGATTCGTCGCTCTGGGCGGATCCTCAGAGCGCTTCCACCCCCAGTGCTTCAGCTGCTTTGCTTGTGGTACTGGTCTAGAAGCCTTGGAGATTAGCCCAGAGCCAGAAGCTCATCGCCAAGAGCGCCTCGACAGAATTCAACGTCGCGCCCATGGCGAGGTGTTGGAAGAAACGCCAGGCAAGACCATGGCCGAAGACGGTGACGAGCGCCTACGTTTCTTCTGTCATCTTGATTGGCACGAACTTTACGCACCGAGATGCAAACACTGCAAGACACCCATTCTCGGGGAGCACGTTGTCGCTCTGGGAGAGCATTGGCACTACGGACACTTCTTTTGCGCGGAATGCGGCGATCCATTCGAGAAAGGCATGACTCATATCGAAAAGGACGGGTATGCGTGGTGTGTCAACTGTCAGACAAAGAGGACGGAGAGAAGGGCGCCCAAGTGCAAGAAGTGCAAGACTGCTGTCATCGGACAATACATTCGGGCGCTGGGCGGTGAGTGGCATGATGAGTGTTTCCGCTGCGCTTCTTGCCAGGGCGGTTTCGACGACGGCCAAATTTTTCCTAAAGAGGTTGGTGACAGGGTCATGGTACTATGCACAGGATGCCGCATGATAGAACTCAAGGCATAACGATGTAAACGAGCAGACTGCAGAATTGGGCGTTGTTTTGAGTTGTCTAGGATAGGAGTTAGGATCAAGGAATAGGGGAAGCGTTTGCGCTTTTGTTGTCGATTAACATTCTGTATTGTTTTCAGCTTGAGTAATGGCATAGCGTTTGGCTGGATAAGGTACTTTAGGGGGAAAGGTGAAGAACAAAATAAAGTGGTAAAAGTCATAATCGTCATTGACTGTCTTCATATGGCCCTATTAGGAGAATCCGTTGCATCCATGTACGCCATTTGCGACAGCCGAGGCCTTCTCAAGAAGCAAGAAATCCATCGCTCCTTCGACTACTCCCACCATGTATTTTCCCGTTATTCTTGCCTCCTTTTGATTACAGGGAACCGCCGACCTGCTCCTGGTGCACCTCGAGAGTGTCTCCATCCGCCATCTCGAGCTGATAGTGCCACTCGCGTTAGTATCGCATACAATGTCGGAGGCAGCCGCGTCGCCAACGCTTACCGTGTCTGGGGTATCCGTGGGTTGGACACGCTGGCCCTCGAAGAGGAACCGAACAGAGTTCATAGCCTTGCCTTGTCTCTCGCAGAAGGCCGTCATAAGCTTGTCCAGCTTGGTCGAGCGCTTGATCTTGAAGAAGACTTCATTGTTGTTGTCGGTAACCTTGATGTTCAGGTGCTCGACGGCGGGCGGAGCATCTTGACCGCCAGCAGACGGGCTTCCGTTCTCGTGTTCGCCAGACATTTCGTGATTATCGCTGACAGGGTAAAAGTCAGCAACGGCACAAGATTGTCGTGGGTCGTTTGAACTTTGGAGGGGTCAACGGGAGTGGGTTGATAGAGGTCGAAGCAGGGATATATTGCTGATGGATTGGTGTCCACCTACTCTGCGCTGCAGGGCGTATTCGCGATAGTGTGAGAGATCGCACGTGTGTGGCTGTGAAAGCTCGAGAGTTGGGCTTGTGAAGAGCGCGGGAAAACAAACACGCGATATTGTGCAGAAGGTGACTTGTAGAGTTGACGAAAGGCGGAAGGTGGGGAGCGGTAGTAGGAGGCGCAACTGAGTCCGAAAGACAGGCGCTCTAGGTACCTACAGAGGTCGGCAGAGACACTGGGCGGAAGTGGGATGGGAGGCGATTGATTGGACAAAGTGGAGCCAGGATTTTCTAAGGCTTACCTTAAGTAGGTATTACACCTTCTCACCCCAGATGTCGCCTGCCTAAGCCTCAAGGTGATAGTGAAACTTAAGTCAGATACCTTCTTTCCTACCTACACCAACACCTCAATTTAGGTACCTTACCTTACCTTAGTTTTCATCTGAATATTTGCCCCTTCCCAGAGTTTCGTGGAACTCATACACGTAGGTCGGTATTCGAGCATCCTCCTTTTTGTCTCCCGTCATTGCATGGTTCAGGTGCTCTATCATTAATAAGCATATTTGAGAAACAATCACGAGGTTGAGACTCAATGCCCATGCTGGCTCTTTGCTAACATATTCATTGTCCACCAGGACCGGTCGCAACTTCGACGTTTGGCCTTGAGCAACGCTGCCGTTACCGATCGTCATGGTAGACTCTCCGACACCGCGTCGTGTTACGATGTAGCTGCTGACAATCCAATGCAAGGGTCAGAATGAGGACCTGAAGGCGAATCCGCCCTGCCATCCTCGTGCCGTAGGTCCATTATCCAACCCATGAATCAACTTAACAGATCCAGCGCTGACCTAGTTCCGCGCAGTGCGCTATTCAGGGTAGGTCTTGATCATGCAATTCTCCATGGCTTCGTTACGATTCAAATACCAGGTGCAAGGCTGAGTCGGCATTATTGAATCTGACTTGGGCTCGCAGATTGCTTAACCAAAAACGGGTACAAGGAGGAGAAGTGCCAGTCGGTGATTTTGGCTTTGTACGAATGTTGCGAGGCTTTTTACCAGTCAAAAGGAGACAGCGCTACGTCGGCGAGCTGTCCCAAGCCAGATCTGCTTCGACTGAAACTGTCGAGAATACGTGAGGAGTCGCGCGAGGCCGTTTCCCAAAAGTAGCCAAAGGGATGCTGAAATGTACACTCTTCCATAGATATACGTTAACCCGAGTAGAGAAATCTGGCAACATTCAAGAAAGAGGGAATTCTTCTAGGCATTCGTTGAGCGCGCTGAGAGACCCCGTAGGATCTGAACAAGCATTGAGTGCTTATTCCGAGACTCTAATACAAAAGCCTTGACATTGAAGAAGAAAGAGAGAGAAAATTCAAAGAAAATTTCCAACTGTGTGTGTTGATAAAGGCTGCTAAAGCGGGTCCATACTGTGTTTTTACATGTATTTACACAGTCAATCTCTGGTCTGTCCAAGGCATAGGTCTGGAATAGGTATGCACACAGTGTTTACTCCTGCCCAAAGTTTTGACGCGACGCGCGCATCTAGGTACTGCGCGCACGGGCCAGCTAGGCGCTAGCTTGCCTTTCGCCTGGGACGCCTGTCGCTCCTGGCGCCGCAAGGTGAGGTACCTTACCTTAGACGCCTCATTGAGCTGCCAGCTGGTTTGTTTTCATGATTTTTTTCCCGGTAGGATGGGAGGTCTGATCAACTATCCCAATCCCACTATTCGAGTCTGTTCCTCCAGCCTATTTCCTATTTCCTCTATCCTCAGAGTCGATACGTGGGAACTTCTTCAATCTTGTCGAGGGCCTGGGAAAGTTTCTGCGCGCAAGGGCTTCTTAGGTTGCAGCTAGTTACATCTTTGGCGCTGCGAAGCACCTTGCAAAGTCATTTATGCCGCAGCATCCATGACTTGATATCTCCCCGGCCTGGAAACACAGACGCCCACAATCATTGACAGATTGTAAGCAGACGAGTCACTGCATAGTCTCACTTCGTCCGCAAGTTCTGTTTTGGCTAATCACCACCCACTAGGATCGCATCGGGACTCCATATTTACCCTGGTCCCATGCGCAACCTTGCCGACGACCAAAGATCGACCATTCCACATTGAAGTTAACGAGGCGACCGGATACCTTCTGTTCCTTGTGCGCAAACTTCCGATCAGTATTCCCCTAGATTCCGCTCCCTTCGACAACGATTACATTCCCGAAAATGGACGGAATCGGGCCTGAAGTTGAGGTGTTCGCGAACATCCTCGACGATTGCCTGGCAAACCAAGGCACCGATGAGGACAAACGCGCAAGGGTCTTGGGGCTCGTAAACGCATACCACGATTATGCCGCCGAAAAGCTGTCGCAGCTGCGCAAGCCACGCCGTCAGGGCTCAATTGGCGACAATGAGATGGACCTGGACGATGAAGAAGAGGCAGAGGCTGCGGCAGATTCAGAAGAGATTCGAGTATGGGAGCAAGAAAGACAGACATGGGATCTCGTTCGTCGCCTTATCCCGCTGAGATATTCTATTCGATCTTCGACGAACCAGGAAGCTACGTACAATGGAAAAGATTTGTGGAGGGCATTCCTTGCGAACGACCAGTTGGCCACAGAGAGGAAGACCATTCTCGAATGGTTACAACAAGGCGCGAGAGCTGGCCCCGACATCGACGACCTCGTACGAGATCTCCAGCAAAACGCTGACAGAGGAGACATCATCGCTCACGGTTGGATACACACAAGGTCTGCCATCAAGTTGCAGAAGAGTGTGATTGGTTCTTCACGCCCGCTTGATGTGCATTTTCCGGAGGTCGCACGCTCTCTAGTCAACTCAGACAAGGCGCCACTTGTTGCCGAACTAGACCCAGACTCTGTGATCAGACAGGGTCGCAAGTTGGAGCCACAGGATGAGTACTTTGAGAGGGCTATTTGGGTAGGCTGCTTCCAGCTGCTTCGAAGAGGCTGTACTGTGGAGACTACGCGGGAGTGGTGCTTGGAGAGGACGGAGGTCTGGAGGGCTGTATCCATGTCCGCCTTACCTCTTGCAAGTGACCACGGCGAGACCACGCTTGTCGACGACCCTTCAGCGCTTACTCTGTGGAGACGCATGTGTTTTGCTCTTGCTCGCCAAGGAGGTACCGATGATATTGAGAGAGCAGTATATGGGGTGTTGTCCGGAGACATCCCCAGCGTGCAAAGAGTATGCCAGACTTGGGACGACTTCATGTTCATGCACTACAACGCTCTGGTTCGCACGCAGTTCGACACTTTCCTACTCAGCCAATGCTCCCCGGAAGCATCGGCAACCATTCGCTCATCATTCGCTGCTTTTGACGCAGTTCAGTTCCACGGCGATGCCGCCACGTTGGAGCAACGCCTGATCCGCAACCTTGAGACAAGCCCGCACACAAGCAAGGAAGCTCTGGAGCCTATCAAGGCACTACAAGCCGCCATTATCTCCAAAGACCTCCAGCGACATTTCTACGAGCAGGGTGTGGCCATCACACAGAAAGCGAATTCCAAGGAGGCATCTGCGCTCATGCCCGATCACAACTGTCGCAACGTCGACGTAGTGACGGAAAAGTTCGCCGACATCAAAAATCCCGATGGCCTGCGAATTGCTGTTCATGCACTCATCATCTTCGATACGCTTGACAAACTCGGCACTTTGAAAACAAATACCGTAACAATGAGCTCAGATCATGATCGTTGTGAATTGCAAGAGAACACGATTACGCAGTATATCAGCTTGCTCCGACTAGCAGGCTTGGAGGAGTTGATACCACTGTATTGCTCCAGGCTTCACCCATCGAGAGCCTTCCAAGTGTTAAGCACAAACCTACTTCCCATCACCGATAGCGAGGCTCGTCAAGAGCAGCTCACCTTCATTCACAAAGCAGGACTGGACGTGGTGGATTTCGTCAAGGCACAACCACAGTTCTTGTTCCAGACCTTGGACTCCGATACTGCGCAAAACGATGCAATGCGGGAGTTCCAGATCATGGACGATGGCCCGGCGTCCTTGAAGTACGGGCGTTCCATCAAAACAGACTTCTTCGGGGAAGATCCCGAATCCATTGACGCGGTCGACGAGCGCTTGATCCGGTCAGTAGAATGGCTGCTTCTAGTCAGCGAGGCCTGGCCATATGTCTTTTCTATCGGCGTGGCAATTTACAAGCACTTTCTAAGTATGACCCTGCCTTTTCAAGATAGATGACTCCTATCAGCTAACTGGAACCCCATCGAACAGAGACCATGCATTTGAATGCTGCCAGAAGCTTCGCAAATCGTGTGCCATTCGACAGCATTCTGCGCATGCGCTCAAGCGACTTCCCTGAACAAGCAGAAGACGAACTCTGGTGGACACAAGATGGAGAATTCTGGGTCAACCAGCTCGAAGGCGCGGGTGCGATGGACCTCTCGCCCAGTCAAGTAGTATCGGACGCCAAGGTCTTACGGGAACTTGAGTGTCTCGTCAGAGCCTTGGACACAATGGAGACTGTCGCTTCCCTAGCGGAACTGTCAAGAGAGTATGTCAACCTGACCTTTGGCTACAACGTCTTGCTAACCACTTGCAGGGACCCGTCTGTCAAACGAGATTTCTGGGCGAAGGTTGGCAACGAGGTCAAGGCGGCCAAAGAACACGTGCGACCGCTACTGGTTGACTGGCTGGGTGATCAAGGTAATTGCTACTTAACTCACATCTTCCAGATAACTAATCCGTTCGTGACAGAGGATCAAGACTTACAAGCGCTGCGGGAAGCATATCTTCCCGAGACGATCCTCGCTTACATCAGCACGCTCCATTTCGCCGGCACGACGCTGACGAGGGATAACTTTTTGGAGTGTATGGAGCTGGCGGCCACTATTGCGGAGAAGGGCTCCGATGTGGCAGAGTGCTTCGCCAAAGCTAAGCGAATGAAGGAACTGGTCGAGTGTTTTGCTGCCTGCAGCAAAGCTCTGGCCGTTGCATCGGGCGAGAAAAAGGCGGCCAATTCGAGTAGCAAGAAGCTACGGGAAATGGGATGGTCACGGGATCTTTGGTCCGTAAAGCACTGAATTGGGCAGTCTACTGGCGAGTCACAATGTTTGTTAGGAATAAGGAATGGGGATCTGAGGCCTCTACTAGAGATGCGTTACCTCTACATGAGATTCAGCTAGCGCGTGGCTTACCGCTCACGAAGACTTCGGCCGGGCGTGATATGCCTCGAACACACCAAGGTCGTTCAGCTGCCAAGTTGATCAATGCAGGGAGGCGATTAATTACATCGAGACTTGCAGACTCACAAATAAAAGAGTATCACAGCAAAAAGTCTATTGAAAAAACTGCGTATTTCGTACCTCTTGAAGCCATTCTTGTGTTGAGTTCCTATTTACAATTGAGTATTCCGTACAGATATGTGTTTATGGGTATGATATCATAAAACGCAGATGTGAGCTTAACTATACAACATGTACAATTCAGTCACAATTTTAGTTTTGATTGGTTAGTTTCATTCATCCGCTGTGGGGGCACCTGACAAGGTCCTTGCTTAACGTTGTGAACCTCGCACCCCTCTGCCTGATGAACCACAGCCACATTCCGTCTTGTAGAACCACCCCGCCCAACGAACGCTGACATCTCTGTAGTCGGAAGATACCTTGCCTTATACTTTGATCAGCCGACCAAGCGAGTCATTGGCCTGAAGATTTTCCTGGGCCTTGAGAATAAGGATCATCTTGTTGTAGTCTTTAATCGGCTGCGTGTTTATGTCCACATCATGCATGATCCTCCACCACCGGTACTCCCACCCAAGCCGGGTAGCCACGACACAAGTCGTATAGGCACGCCGGTTATGCTCAACTCGCCCCGGCACGGCAACGGTAACGGCACCGGGCCTGATGTGGAGAGTGCAGGTGGGAGCCGTTTGAACCAAGTCTTTCAGCCGGCCGGGCTCGAAATAGCCCGACCTGAGTCTGTGCCTGATCCGGGCGAACATTGGCTTCCCAAGGTGTTGCAAGACAAGGCGTACGTTCCTGGACATGGCAGCGGCATCACCTGCCGTTCGTTGTCTTTCTCCCGGCTGATGATGGTATTAGAAAACATGACCTCGCTGATATAGCGACCAATGTGGACCTGCTTAATGCCCTTGCACATGCACCAAGTACGATTCACCCATCTCTCTCGTCGTCTCATCAGGCCCTTCAAGCGGCCTTGACCGAAAACCTTGAGCTCGCGTCACGGCTTGTGGAACTCGAGGCTCGTCTAGCCCACCAGCGCTCCACGACTCAAGCGCAGCTTCTTTCAACACATGCGCTCGAGCGCCAGTGGCGGCAGAAGCAATCCGATATGGACCACGCGTTAGCACCCTTCTCACCGGCTGCCATGTACCAACGCCTGGGGCAAGGTGTCCATGAGCAGGCCTCGGTATGCCATGTCTTGGAGGAGAGCTTCATCGACGGAGAGGGAGATGGCGCGTATGCGTCGGAGAGAGAGACATTGGACTGGATCAAGAGGTACAGAGACGCCAAGGTACTTTATTATCTTCGTCAGGAGAGGAAGGAGCGGTGGGACGAAGGTCGCGTTGGTGGCTGGAGATGAAATGAGTGCGATTCCAGTACCTGGTTCAGTGGAATGCTAAGTGAAGGTGGGAAAGGAATGAGGCAGTGGAAATCGCAGGAGGTGGTGATCCTCGCGGGTTGGAGCTAACCATACGGCTGTATCGAGAAACGGGAACCAGCACACGAGCACTACATCAATGGCATGCCGGCGGTTCTCTCTACTGTTTTCTACTCTTGCTTCTCCATGGCGGTATTGGCGATGACAACGCAATGCAAAGGACCACGTCTAGCTAGCAGATATCTGAAAGAAACATTCTATGGAATACAAGAAGGAAAGAAAGTACGCAGGAGCAGTAGCCTACAAACTGAATGGTACTCGCAGAAATGGCTAGAAAATCGCTATGACGTGGAGCATACAATTCCTGTCTGTGTCGTTCTGTAGCCCGTCTACGAATGTATGCTACACGCTTTCAGCTACTACTGTCGTTCCCCAGTTTCGCACACACACACACACACACACACACACGACATACCTCCAGGGGACATCACAAACCCCCTGACTGGGATCGTACTCAAAGTCGTTGAGAGTGGAAATGATGTTGGCCCAGAAGCGATCACTATCTTCAGGCGAAGCTGAAGGGACTCTTTTTCATCTCAGGACTGCGAGGGCTCATCGGGAGTGCAAAAAGTTCCTCCTCCTGGTCCTGTTCTTGCTGTCTCGGATGAAGATCAACCCCTGCGAGCATGGCGTCTAACGATGCCGAAGCTCCTAGGGACAGGTTACCAGTAGTCGTCTCCCGAGCAGGGTGCGAGAAGGAGTGAGCGGCTATGTCATTGGGGACGGGCGAGAAAGACACAGGCTGAAGATGCGTGTTCTTGTCTGCGAGTCTCTAGTTAGTTATGCTTGGTTGATATGTTACGCAGGTTATATTTTGTGAGTCATCTCACCAGCCGAACCAGCAATTAAATCTGTTGCAGAAGTCGCGAGCTTCAGCCCCTTCAGCTTCTCTCCCAGTCGGCTACCGGTCAGGGGTTGAGGAGAGATGGGACTCAGTAGAGTTTCTGAGGCAGACATCGTCCGGCCTTCGACGATGTTATTGGGTTTTGGAACAATACCGAAGTGATCGACAACCCGTTGCTGCTCCTGGAGCACCATTTCTAAGCCGACGCTTTCGGTATTTGTCATCTTCTCGGCATCGATCTCTTCTTGAAGTTCACGAAGTCTCTCCTTGGCCCAGATGGTGTGAAGAACCCCGCGTGTTCCAGTATCTAATTCACTGGCAACCAGGCTTGGCGGGAAGATGGCAGGAAGGGGTTTGATGGTGAGGGATGTACCGTCAGGATGAACAATGGAAACGGTGGGAGGAACATTGGCACCTGGTGGAAGTAGGAAGTACGCCCGTTTATGCGTTCCTTTGACATCGTTACTTGCTAGAAGATGGTTTGTCTTGCCATCCCACGAAACCTCCCATGCCTTGGCTGGCGGTGGTGAGAGTTCGGATGCCGGCGAGGAGGAAGAAGGAGATATCGAGGGATCCCATTCTACCATCAAGACTTTGGTGCCCTCATTACCCTTGCCTGCCTCGAACTCGAACCGGGCAAGGGCAAAGGGCGCAGTGTTGGCGGCAGCGTCGGGATTGGTGCTTGTTGTCGGTCCGGGAATATGCACTCCCATCGACGCCACTCGAGGTGGCGATGAAGCCCGAGAACTACCCGGCGTTCCCATCTCTTCGTCTCCTTCCGGTCCTGACCCTATTGTGGTCCGGTGTGAGGTGGGTTTTGCGGACACGACGCGGTGCGGGGCCGGGCGTTTTGCGGCCTGCTCAAGTACCGAGGCGTGTTAAAGACTCAAACTACCCATGCATAGCGTACTTTCCCCGTCAGCACCGGACAGGAAAAGCAGAACGTATTCCCGGCCAGTGGAAACAACCCGACCGAGTCTACCGTGACAATTATTTGCAGCGATTGAGCCGTGGTATGGGTTCTAGGTGATTCACCGACAGTGAAGTCTTGTCTCCGGCAAAGACAAATGATTTGAGACGGAAGAGAAGAATGAGGTGTTTCGTACTGGTGTACTCCGTAGATAAATCGGCACCAACCAATGATTAAGATGAGTTTAAAGGAGGAAGTACCCGGACTTGGTGACGAATGGGATGCGGAAACGGAGATAGAGATGGATGTAATTCGATCAGGTTCGGGCCGTTGTGGCTGAGGAGATTGACGCCACGCGCGCCCAAGAGGATTTTCTTATTACTTGCGAGGATACATATGAAGCATCACTTATTTTCCGAGTATACAATCGAGCGGCCTTCAACTACAGTGTAGGTGTCATGGCGGGAAACGAATTGTGAATCAACGTTGAAGCAGGGCCGTATACGTGCCTAGGGCATTCGGGCGTATCGCGGCATCCCAAGGTCCCTTTCATTGTCAAGGCAATAGTGAATAAGAGAGATACGGGGAGACAGAAAATTACGAAGGGGCCTCTGTCTCCCACATCAGCTACCAAAGTGAACAGCATGTATTGTCACTCGAATGGTACGGTTGGCCTTCAGGGCCGTGTCGCTGAGTCGCGTGTGGCTGTCAAAGGGTGACACAAACCCGCCACGGAGTAGTAGTTTGTCCTGACTCCTGACCCTGGGCTCTGGAGCAGCTCAGAGAGCGGAGGAAACGCAGAGTAATATGGAGGGAATGGGTCTGGAGGTACAAACATTGTGTAAATTTTTCGGTAAAGCTGGAGAAGTTTGAGAGGGGAGTTGCAACCTGTGACCTCGGGCGGGGAGAATCCCACATATCCACGGGGCATTCTCGGCCGATGTCGATGCCATTGCCCGCTAGTGTACGGATACTGGGGGGGCTGGCCTGGCCAAGAAATATGGCTTCATGGTCGACCAACATGACGGGATTCAAGTCTTCATCTCACAAACGCAAATGATGATGGCGCGCCACCACCAGACGCACTCAAGTTACGGGTTCTCTTCTCGCGAGCATGCGGGTTATGTCGCTCAATTTCTGCGAGGCTTACATAAAGAGGTGCGGATAGGAAGTTCTTACCCTTGAGATTGGCTCGGGAACACGGAGAGAAGTCTCACAAACGTAAGTAGATGTACGGATACAGTCCCGTATCTGTAGGGTAATATACGGATGATGCAGTACCAAAAGTGGAGCGAGGTGCCTTCCTCATCCAGTATTCCGTAGCGCTCGTGACCTGATGAATGACCAACCGGAAGAACGTTGTTAAGTGCTAGAACGTCCATCTCTTTTTGCTTCAGGACGGAGTATGCCAGGGAGCCGGTAAAACGTTACTCACTAAGGTAGCCACACACACACACACTCTCTCTCTCTCTCTCTCTCTCTCTCTCTCTCTCTCTCTCTCTCTCTCTCTCTCTCTCTCTCTCTCTCTCACGCAAGGGAAGTAGAGCGGAGCGGATCATGGAGAACGGTACTCAAAGGTAAAGCAATCCACCAACGGCGGCCAGGCGGCCGGAAAACGACGTGAAAGGCTGGGGCCTTTGGGGGGAGATATCAGCTGTGACGAATGCGGAGGGGAGGCAAGGCCGAAGACTAAGAGCCTAAGAAAACAGAAAGGCCGCGGTAGGTCCGAGGGCCGCTCCACCACGCCATCTGGATTTTTTGACGGTACTTACCTTTACAAGCACCTACCTCCGTAACTACCATTTTGCACCACCAATGGCATCGAGGCGCGTACCTCAGTGACTTGCAGTGCTCATGATTGGGCCCAGTCTGACAAGAGGTCGAACTGGTACCGTGGCACCGTAGCATTTACGGTTTACTTTACTCCCCCGGTATTTGTACAATGTCTCCGTCCCCCGCTGCATCGAAGGCAGCTTGTCCATCCGAGACAGCGCCTAGCCACTTGTGTCGGTTCCATCGCTTCAACTTCGGTCACTTCGGGCCAATCTACCGTGTTCCATTTGACCCCATGGGCCACGCTCAAGTTGGCACTGGTAGATGTCGGCTTCGCACGAAGTACACTAAGCTCACGAGGGTCGAGGGGTGCCAAGGTCCATCTCTATTTGCCATCCAAGGTTTAGTGTGCACTATGAACATGCCGATGAGGTGCCAGGAACTACGTAGTATGGAATTGTAGATGCAGTGTGGAACACTGTTGAGTTTTGATCTTCTTTCTCTTACATGCGTACATGCTTTTAGGATACTCAGCCCTCGAGGGAATGGGAGAATGGGCAAAAGCTCAAGTGATGCAAAAGGTGCGCTCACGACGTACAGTTGCAAGATTCCTTGGGTAGGTTTGTACCTTCGACACCTTTCTTACCTGGACGAATCCACCATGCTCTGTACCCCGATGTGATTCACTGCTTGCTTTGTGGCGCCCTGTGAAGCCAAGCCAACCGTGTGCAAATGGCGAAGGCGAGAAAATCAATGAGCCTATACAGTAGATCGGCAGTGTCGGCGATGCCCGCAGCCCGCTGGCCTTCTCATTCCTGCCGGCTGTAAATTTTAACACTGCGAGAATGAAATAAAACGTGAGTCATGATCAATGGAATAGGTAAATGTCAGTACTAACATGCTCAACATGAACATCGTCTGGTTCACACTACTTTCTAGCACGCTATGCGATTGATAGATCCGCCGATAGAGAAATGTTTCCAGACTGCCACTGTCTGGTCTACCTACGGAGTAGTGCCGATAGACGTGTTTCCGTTGAAGCGTCAGGCATGGGACTGTCTCGGGCCTATTTGGTAATCGGTCCTGGATCATCGAAGTCGGTCTAAGTAGCTCTAGGGCGGCTGAGACCATGATCCATCAGCAGTAACTTTGGACAGGTGAAGCATCTATCCGCGATAGCATCGAATCGGGCTTTGCAACACAAATGAGCCAATGGAAACAGAGCGAGAGCATCTAGCCGTAGGAGCTCCGTCTCGATCTATGCCGGGCTTCTCTCCTAGATCGTTTGCACGAACGTGGTCGGTACTTCATCGGTGCATACTGTCTAGGGATACTTCTTTGCGCCCGCTGCGCCCGCTGAACCAAAGGTAGCCATGGGCCATCGCCCACTTGACGCGGGACGATGGCCGAGAAGTGCCTACGCAGTGTGTCCACAGCCAAACTACCAAGCTGCTTCATCGCGTGTAGTTGAAGGCAAAAAAAGCATGGCATACGGCCAATAAATTGGAGCGGCATCGGGCGGGCTCACCCTCAATCCCCCGGGCCCCGGGATCGACATCTAACTCTCGAGTCTTACAATGGCACTGGATAGGAAATGGAGACAGGGAAGCGCCATAGAGTCCGTAAAACAGCCGAGGAATGAAAGTCGACTGTTGAACTGCGAAATAAGAAGATACCAACGAATGGACAATCAGGTATCTGATCTGAATTTGTACGTACCTAGGTAAGGTAAGGTATCTCGCCGATGGAAACACCTGATTAGTCGCAATTGCAGTTGTCGCTCGAGTGAAATGGTTAGAGTACCTCAATCCTCCATACCTGGCCTCCATACGGATACCTGATGGCGAAATGGACGAAGAGACATTTTACGGATAGAGTCAAGATCAAGACCCAATTGTTGATTAATAAAGGAACAAGAAGCGGGAAGAAAGAAAGAAAAAAAGAAAGAGGGAACCTCAAGGCCACACTCACAGTAGGTATGCTCACTAAGGTACCAACTGACCACCATCCGCTCCGTAGAGCAATGGAACTCAACCACTCGTTAAAAAATATCCAATGCGACTTTCACTTGCCTTACGGCTTGCCAGGCTCAGGACTGTGGGGATGAGAAGCTTCGTCCTCGCACTTTTACGGTGCTTTCTTCGGCCGCTTTCTTTCGCTTCCGCCGTCCACGCCCATCGTACTGTGGTGGTGAAGAAATAGATACACGGTAACATACCCACAATTGATAGGTACCTTAGTTAGGTTGAGTGAAGCCCTCCCCCCCCCCTAAAAGACCCTTCTCTGGCCATTCCCTCTCCGAGGACGCAGCCAGTCAGCGCCGTTGCATCACAGTGCCAAACGCCGCTTCGGGATCATCGACCCCCCCCAGGCCAGCAGGTGCCCTTCCTCACTTGGACCTCCACTAATTCGCCGCACATACTGCCGGGCCACCCAGAATTAGCGAACAGCCGATCCCTCTCTCGCTTTCTTGCATCTGCCTCTCTCCTGTTCCTGGCCTCCAGGTCCACCCACTTGCTCTCATTGCCTCTTCTCTATTCGTACCGCATCGTAATACCTACCTAACCTCATCATCACCTCACCTACGTTTGCGCCCATAGACTGAGGTGACCGCCAGTGTCTACCAAGTTATCCAGGCTTGGATACCATACCACCAAACGGATAGCTACGTGCATACCCACGTCGTCGCCCATAGAGAGGTTCTACGCTTTTACCCACTCTCATCCACCCACCAAGGATCCTTGGAACCTGAGCCTGACTGCACCACCACCGCCTTTCTCCCACTACCAGTACCGAACGTGCTGCCTGCCAGCGAGAGTGAGTTACCTGACTTCGGCGGGCCTCTCCAACACCCTCGCGCTCTGCCTGTGCACCCTCCCTCTTCCTCCTCCATTTCTTCCTCGCATCCTCATATTCCAACCAACGTCGACCATCACGTTCGAAACGTCACCACCACGTTCTGCCTCTCTACAACACTATCGGTCGCCTGTCATCTCCTTATCCGACTCAGCTTTGTCACATACGCTCATTCGCCATCTTTCCTCGTCTCTTGCTCTGGTTTGACCCTCTTCGGTCCATCTCATCGGCCGTCGAATATCGATACCCTACATAGCCATTGTCGTTGATCGTCACCTTTCGCCCATCGACTCTCGAAGCCTGCCCTTTCGACGACTGTATCCCAATCGACGCCGGGCGCCAGCCTGTTCGTTCAAATCATCCCCCACGATTCTTCTCGCCTGCGAACCATCACCGATATCTTCAATGTTCAGCCATGTTTGAGCCGCGAATGCACGGCATCTTCGACTTTCCGATCCCCGCCCGTCGTTAACCCTCCCGTTTTCAACATAGCGTACCTCGACCATATGCTGGACTTCCTAGACCTCGTTTTCTCTTACTTCAGGCTGAGCCATTGTCCAGCGCGATAGCATCAACATGGATCCGCCGCATATCACCGAGTTCGCTTCCGAGCGGTACTTCAGCAAACTCAATCAGCTCAATGAGTCCCCTGCGACCCGCGATACCCAGCAGCTTCACCAATTACGCCATCCTCAGACGCCATCCTCTCAACAGTATCCCTCTCCGCCGATATCATCTCAGTCTACCTCTACCTTTACTCTGCCGTTACGAACCTACAAGTCAAATGAAGGCAATACCGAGACTCCCCGACCCTCAGACCAGAAGCGTACCGAGAAGAGCCGACTCTTCAGCCTGCGATCCAAGGTCTCTATCCTCCAAAACAAGTCAACATCGCAGGTAGACCATCGCGAACAGTATACAGCGTTCGCGAAGCCAAAGACGTTAGCCACCCTCCCCTAGAGCCAACGTACGATTGTGTATACCAATTCTAACAAATCACCAGTCAATCTCTCGGTCAATTGTTCCTAGCTCTACCTACTGAGCTTCAGATTCAAGTCATTTCATCGCTGCCATTGACGGACGTCCTAAATCTTCGCAGAGTCTCGAGATCCTGGCACACTATCGTGACATTAAATGAGGCGCCCATCGTTCGCCATCATCTAGAACATCACATCCCGGCATACGCCTTGCGTCTTTATCCATCTAACGACCCCACCGCCGCCAATTTCCATCACCTATGCGGCTTGTGGCATCGTTTGCACGTCGCCGCCAAATTGTCATACCTTATGTGCGAATGGATCACTAAAGAGATCTTCCTGCGAACGACGGAATCGCAGCGTCTCGAGTTCGCCCCTCAGCATGAACGTATGCGTCGTCGCTTGATACCGCTTCTTTTCACCTTATTCCATTTTTTCGAAACCTATCGAAAGCTGCACTTACAGCACATACTCGACCACAACGGTCATGGCTTACTGCACGAGCCATATACACTGAATCCGATCGAGGCTCGAATAATAAGCATGTACGACGACCAGACGCTTTTGCGAGTCCATCAAGTCTTCCCTCTGGTCATCTCGTCATTCTGCCGACGGCTACGCCCGCCATCTTATGCTGGCCGCGTTGAACGATCATTGCGAGGCTACTTGAAGGAAAGACCTCCAGATGAGGTTCACGTTGCCATTCTATGTGTTGGAGGCTTGCGACAAGTGGAGAGGCTTTGGGAGATCAAGGGCTATAACAGCAGGCGGGGAGCCGTTGATGTTTGGTACAATGGTGTCTCAAAGGACTCGATCGACTCTACCCCGAAACAGCGACGGGGTATCATGGGCATGGGCCGAAAGAAGTCCTCGATTTCGGTCAAAGATTCAACCAAGTCGACACAACACGACGGAATATCAACGCGCCGTGCCTCTCGGGCTTCTCTAGATGATCCAGTCGATCCCGATACGAACTTGGTATTCAACACAAGTCTAGCAGCCGGCATGCCCATGGGACCGCTGGAGCGTGAGCATGTCCGACACGTACTGGCTGACCTCCCTAGCTTACAAGAAATCTGGCTCAAAACTGCGGAAGCTTTGATATTGGAGCGGGGCATCGTTGAGCGTACCCAGGATATCAAACGCAATGCACAAGTAATGTTGGAATTAATTCGCGATGATGGCATTGACGAGGAGGATGAGTGGTGGTACGGACGAAGTACACCAGAATCCATTCGTCCTCCGCTCGAAGCGATAGACGAAGATGCTATGGACGGCGCATGAGAACCAGCGTGGCGTTGAGCATTTAAGGGCGTTAAGGTAGGCCTGGAATTTGGCCCAGTGCAACTCAAGCGGAGACTTGTCTTTGGATATCTTGCTTCTTTTTTTTCACATTCTCTTTGTCAGGGCCAGCATGGAGAGGGGTGCAATACCTGGGATCTGGATAAAGATACCAACATCAAACAGTTTTCCATTTAGCTTTGTAGTCTTGTTATAGCCAGGACCGGTTGGGCATCTGTTTGCCCAGTTAGGTCAAACAATTCACGCGTTCAGCAACGTGCTCTTTCCACGCATAGGCCTGTCACTGATGACCGACTATCACATACTGGATCTTGACCGAGGTACGCCGACATGGCTGGGTATCCTTAGTAGAGGATGCTCGGAATCACAGCTGAGACGGCCACCCGCCTACTTGGCCTAACTCTTCCATGGCGCAACTGCGTAGTCAGGGGGTCAGGAATATGTTTTGAGCCCTTGACACCAGTCGGAGCAAGGTGCCAGTCGCACAGTGTACCTACAGGCGGTGCAGTAAGTGGGCGCTTGTTACATCTACGTCTTTATTTACTGACGTCTCGAAGTATGATACATGCGTTCTCTCATTGCAGATTCTGTCATGCCGCCATCAAAAGACGGCTGGCCCAAGTGCGACGAGCCATACGTTGAGTTCATGTTCGGCGATGCACGCTGCATCTCTGCACCATCGACATTGTATTGTGTGGAATTCATCGCCAAGCTTGCTTGATTAGCCGTTGTCAGACTTGCCAGAAATGTCGAATCGGAATAGTCCTGGAAAGACGACATGCCCGTATTCTGTACTGAGTGTTCCTGCCGTGCATGGAATGCAGATGATTGCTGTTGTATCGGCCGTGAGGTCGAAGTCCGGTAGCTATCTCCTCGCGTGCTCGATGATCCGGTCATGTGGGTGCCATACGTAGGGTGCTGAAGGCCCACCAGCCCCTGATAGTCTCCGTCACTTGTCGACTCTGTATAGCTGTCCCCATTCTGCCCTAGTGATGACGGAATCCGGCCGGGTCCCGAGCTGCTTAGGCGGTGCTGACTGTCATTAGATCGGTTCTGTGTAGTTGGCTGATGTTGCTCTTGCTGATGAAAGAGATGTTGTTGCTGTTGCCCCTGAGCCGATCCACCTTGATTGTACATGGCTTGCCTTGATGGCATATTCAAGGAGTAGGATTCCGCTACCTCAGTCCTGTCAACTCCTTGGCCAGCGGATGAAGCTATGAGGCTTTGGCTGTATTGAAGTCGTAGATCAGACTGAGGTTGCTGCGCGTTGAGGGCTTGCTGGAGCGATGGTCGATTTGCCGAGCCGCCCATCTGGTTCCTCGGCTTCTGAAGATTATTATTATTGGCATCTGTGAGGCTGCTGTTGTGAAGGTCTGTCTGCGTTGGCTCTAACAATTGTGGCACGCGCTGCCCGCCTTGTCCAGTCTGACTGTTCTGGCTAGCTTGCGTCATTCCACTGTTTGAGGCAGCATCTTGGCGCTGATGATTCGGTAATTTCTGCCTCTTGGTCACTGGCTGATGGCCATGAGTGTGATCCTGCACTTGTAGTCCTTGAGACCGGGCCATCTGCGGTGACGAAGGGCTCTCACTGGTGATTGCAGTAAGTCTAACATTATTTGGATCTGAAGTCGAGGCATCTGTTAGCGACTCGTTGCCGGCATTACTGTCTCTGTCTTCTTGAGAAGCCTTCCGTTTGCGCTTTGCGACTCTGGAGGTTTTGCTGACTTGTTGCTTCATGGCAGCGGATTCGCTGACAGTCTCCGGTCCGAACTGAGAGGCAACATTTACCGGAATGGCCGGTCGCTGCTCGTATTGTTGTTCTCGGGTAGAGGATGTGGAACCACCAGCAGGCGCCGGCAGAGCTAAATCACCCGCAGCGGCAGGTTGTGGCCCGCTTCGTTGGTCGTTTGCATCCGATTTAGGTGGTGTTTGTTGAGATTGAGAGCCGTGGACATTTGCTGATCCTTTCGGTCGATTCTTGGATCCCTTAGGACGGCCAGGGCCTCCTTTTCGCTTCTTGACAAGCGGCGATCCGAGCTCGTCAAGACCCCCAGTCGTGCTTGAGGATTCGGGAGGGTTAACTGCTGTTGGCTGAATCATCACTGGGGTCCCGGATACACCATTCGTATCCTCATGAGCATCGTTGGCCGAGGGCACCGTATCTTTCGGTCGATTTTTCGAGCCTTTAGGTCTCCCTCTCCGCTTGGGGGCAGGCGTAGTTGTCGAGGTCTGGGCGGAGCCAGATTCCGGCATTCCACCGGAAGCACCTGGACCGGAGACTACCTGACTGAAAGCTGGAGTTTCAACCACCCGCTCGGCGTCCACTTGCAAACGCTCTCTGTCAGTATCTGCAATGGTGTCATCAATGTCAACCCAACTAGCATCCACCGCGTCATCACCTGCACTGTTGTCCGTTGTTGCTTCTGCTGCATGAACTCTTGAAACGAGTCGTTGCCCACTATGGCCAGCTTGTTTTCCCTTCGCATTCCTACTTCCTTTGGGACGACCACGTGGTCGTCTCAGCTTCGTTTGGTGTGCGCTCGGCATTACCCCTTGGTCTAGAGCTGGAAAGATCTCTGCCAGCCAGCCAACAAAGAGGGATCCAGAACCATTCGCCTCAGCGCTGATGGGAAAAGATGCGCCGGGTGATGTGCGCTCATTGGTAATCCCTCCAAAGAATTTCAGACCCTTGCAAAGCTGATCAACAACCAGATCAGGGTCTAGGCTTCGCAACAGAGTCAAGAGTCGAGCTTGTTCGGCTATTGTCTCCACGGTCGTAAGTGTCGAGGCCCTCCTCCGCACCTGCGCCGTGTCTCCAACAGTCTCCCGAATATATGGCGTGTTCAGCTGGGGTCGGTTGAGCTGGGGGGCATTTCGTTGCGGTGTGGTGAGCGGCGTTTTAGGGGGCCACGGTTTATTGAGTAGCGGTGTTGGCTGCGGAGCATTGAGCTGCGGTGTACTAGGTTGCGGTTTATTCAGTTGCGGTTTATCGAGTCCCGATGCGTTTTGCTGCGGTTTGTTGAGTTGTGGTGCGTTCAGCTGCGGTGCGTCCGGCTGCGGTGCGCTGGGATGCGGTGCGTTGAGCTGCGGTGGACTGTTCGAGGCATGGACTTCTGGTCGATAGATAAATTTGCTCCGTCTGATGGGAATGTAACGGTCTGTCTGGGCCAGTCTGGCCGCAAGCTGCGTTCCCTCACTCGTGCGTTTGGCTGCTGCATCACGCTCCCGACTTTCGTTGGTAGTAGTGAGGTCTATGTGCATAACTCCGAAGTTCCCTTTCGTCGCGTCGGTTTTGCCCTTCAGCTTACTAGGCACAGGGTTACGTACACGTCCATCTCTATAAAGGCCCGGAATATCATCCTGTACTGGGGGGCCAGTGTGTTGCAAGACACCGAATCCATTCGCCGCGCCTACAGCTCGAAAGTCAGCAACGCCTTTTCAGTGTTCCTGCCTGGCCATTCAACGAGCAGTAGCATTAAAGACATAAGAATAGCCTACAAACCTCCTTCACTCGTAACGCTCAGTACAGGGGTTTGTACTGCAGAACCGTTGCGAGCGCTACTATCGGTACCAGTGCCAACAGCGGTGCCAGTGCCAGTGCCGGTAGCGGTAGCGATAGAGGCATCAGCAAGCGGTGTAGGTCGTCGCGCAGGGTTTGAAGGTTGAGGAGATACTTTGCAGAAGACGATTAGTCGGGGCGCAAAAAACAAAGTGCATTGTGCTTTTTACTTACTTGCGGTTGTAGCCATGGCTGTGGATGACAGTCGCGTCACAAATTCAGCATCGTCCCTCCAAGAAAGATTGGAGCACAGCGGTGCCTTTCGAGGTTTCTGCCCCGGCGAGGACTGTTGCTAGGTCCTTAATCCGGATGGCAAAAAATACGTATGCTAAAACCCGCGAATGCAAGAGGGCATCACGAAACCCCGGATGGATCACCAAGGCGACTTGACAGTATGTGATGACTTGCCGAGTCAGCTTCTCTTTTTGATAATGCAACGACGCCAGCTGGTCGTCATCGTTGTTAGATTCGGCCAAGGTAACGACTTAGATTGTAGCAAAGCGAAAACCCTTGATCGTTTGGAACTATACAATGAAATAGCGACAGCGAAATCTGGCGATGCGCATTCGCGATGGGCGAAATACTGAAAGGAAAGATAGGGAAGAAACCAAGAACCGCGGAGCGATGTCTGGACAAATCTTACACTTTGCAAATGCGCAGTGGCTGTCGAAGTTGGGGAGGTATGGCGTGAGCAGCGTTGGACAGCATTGGGATGTCGAGTGGAGAGATCAAGCTTGATCTTAGCAGCTTTCCATGTATAGCAGGAAGGTCTTACGGAGTGGGCTGGCACCTCATTAGATGGCAGCAGACCCGCTGGCTACCTCTCAGGCTATCGCCGAGTGAATGACGAACCACCACACAGCTTTGAGGTAACCGGCTACTGCGCCCCGCTAGGTCGCCCGCTTTCCAGGTACCTAACCGCTGATGCCATATCCACGTACCTCTTCCACCTTTGTACACCAAATCTGTACTTGAACACTGGCAAAGTTGTGAGTACCTCGTTCGCGATTCACCGTTGCGCAGGTAGGGGGCTACATGGAGCAGGCCCGTAGGCTGGCCTCAGCTTAGCACCTAAGGTAACCTCTATCTCCTCTACTCCGTACTACTGGGCACTGCTGCATTTCAATCCGCTCCGGCCCTCGATTGACACCATCTCAGCTACCTACTCATGTGCGATTTCTTGACTGGAGTTCGCAAAGTCATTGCTTACTAGCGGTATTGCTCAAAACCCCAGCCTCCAGGTCAGTGACAACCTCTCATCTTCTCTCAATTGCATCGACCGACGCCTAACTAACTCCGCCTACCTTCCGATAGCTCTCTCGACTTCACTTACCGTAACCTTACCTCACCTTACTTTCCTAGACCTTCCGAGGCTCTGACATAGCCGCATGGATAGCTAGCCGGCGTCCGATCCAGTCCAAGAAGCATGTCTACCAAATACGCCCTCGTCTCACTGCCTCTCGGCATCTTTGACTCTGGAGATAAAGACGATGCCCTATCCTCGTTAAGCGCTACCATTTCGCCCGAGAATGGTAGTGTTCGCCCCTTCAACATCCCCGATTTCAAGATCGGCACCCTGGATGCCTTGGTTCAGCAAGCCGATGACCTTGCCAAGCTCGAGTCCACCTGCCAGGCTGTCGTTGCAAAGGTTGCCGACTCATTGAAGTCAATCCTCGATGGTGATGAGGACAAGATCTCCCAGCAGAAGATGGTCAACGATAGTGAGAGATGTCTAGGGCACCGCCTCGTTGCTGCTGCCTGTTCCACAAATCTCTTGTACATATTACTGACGGCGGTTGTACCTCAGAACCCACCGACCAGTACGTCAACTCGTTTTCCTGGAACAAGGTCCGATACCGCGCCGACAAACCTTTGAGCGAACTCGTCGATACACTGCAAAAGGTACGTGGAGTGAGAGGGCGTACTGGAACCAACAGCTTCGCGGCGGGATTTTTCTTTGCTGCATCCGTTTCGCTTTCGACGCGGATCGGGGTCGCCATCCATAGAGTAGGCCCGCAGGAAACTAATGAAGCGCCAGGAACTCATCACTACCGACAACGATGTGAAGAGCAAGTTCAACCAGTATAACTCAGTCAAGACAAACTTTGCCACTCTCCAGCGCAAGCAGACGTACGTATTGTTTCCAAGGCCCATCGTTTTCCCTAGCCCAACGACGACTTGATAGCTGACAGCGGTATTACAGTGGCAACCTTGCGACAAAGTCCCTCACTCCCGTTGTCGATCCCGCCCTCCTCATCCAGGACTCGGAATACCTAGAGACACATCTTATTGTTGTGCCGAACAATGCAAAGAAGGACTTCTTGAAGAGTTACGAAACACTGGCACCGATGGTGGTTCCCCGATCTGCTGTGCAGGTCGCGACGGACGAAGAGTTCACCTTGTACGCCGCTACGTCATTCAAAAAACACAGTGCAGAGTTCCTTGCGAAATGTCGCGAGCAAAAATGGACTCCGCGTCAATACAAGTACGTGGAGGGCGGAAAGGAGGAAGAGCAACGCGAGCTTGACCGGGTGGCTCGTGAAGAGAAGAAGACATGGGGAGAGGCTCTGAGAATCGGCCGGACAGGCTGGAGCGAAAGCGTCATGATCTGGCTGCATGTGCTCGCACTGCGCGTGTTTGTCGAGGCTGTTCTCCGCTACGGACTCCCGCTCGACTATGTCAGTGTTCTTGTCAAGGTTAGCACACATCTCTCTCGCTCAAGTCATTGCTTACGATGCTAACGCGGCGGACAGACGAATTCGAAGCTGGTCAAGAAGGTCAAGACAGCGCTTGACTCTAATTACTCGTATCTAGGAGGCAACGCCTTTGGCAGAGACAAGCGCGGGAAAATTACCAAAGACGACGCAGCACTGTCGTCCGAGATGGCTGCTGTTGGTCTCGGCGGAGGCGAGGGACACGAGTATACAGCTTACGTTTACTACGAGTTTGACTACTCTTAGTTGCGTAGACCTACACAATCGCAGCATGGCGGGCGCATGCAGTCCCGCGCTTCAGACGCGACCTTGCACCGAAAACGCGTAGTATTCTTTTGAGGGGCATTAGACCGTGGTTAGAAAGCTCTGGGCTGTAGCTAGTAGGTAACTCCTAGTTCAAACAAGATGAGAACCGGCCGCCCATGCAATTGTAGGACCATACACATCAGGCCGTTTTACTCGCAGTGATGAGACCCTCCTTGATCAGCCACTCGGCAATTTGTGCCACACATTCCTCGACGCTCGACTTGTCGGTCCTGATAACAATTTCGGGCTTCTCGGGTGCCTCGTAAGGGGCTGAGATGCCGGTGAAATCCTTGATCTCTCCCGCCCGAGCCTTCTTGTACAGACCCTTGGGGTCACGCTGCTCAGCGACCTCGAGAGGCACATCGACAAAGACTTCGATGAATGGAATGGCTTCGTCGCTGCTCTGGCCAGTCTGGCTGTGCAGCTCACGAGCTACTTGACGGTCTGCACGGTACGGCGAGATGAAGGAGGTAATGGCAATGGTCGAAGAATCGGCAAACAGCTTAGCGACCTGCTGCGGCATTAGTCGCGTACTCTCTGACGGTGGTCGTACTTGGGACGGAAGATCAAGCCCAAAGGGTTGAGTAAATGACCATACCTCAGCGATGCGACGGATGTTCTCATTACGGTCTTTCTCGGAGAAACCAAGATCTTTGTTGAGGCCGAAGCGTACATTGTCACCGTCCAAACGATAGGCGGCAACTCCCAGGTGCAAAAGGTGCTGTTCCAGAGCGGTTGCTACGGTGGACTTGCCAGAGGCGGAAAGTCCTGTGAGCCAGAGGGTGAAACCACGCTGCCCGCGCAGCTGGTTACGCTCAGAGCGCGAGAGTGAGGGATGCCATGTAATGTTGCTATGATATCGGAGGACAAAAATCAGCCAATTTGTTCGTTATGCCGCCAGCTGTCGAGTTGCGGACGTGAAGGCGAAGAGTTGCAGAGCATTCGCCGCAGGCAGGTGCGACGACTGCGGGGTCGGTGGGATAGCAGAAGGAAATTCATGGAGGGGCAATTTTGGTCCTGTCATGACGGAAGCCTAGATTTCCAGACTCATACTTACGTAGCCATTGTGAATTCAATTGGGTATCTGGTGGTAAGGACTAAAGGGGAGAATGGTGTTGAAGGAACGAAAGTGTGAACTGAAATCAGGCGCAGCGGCAACAATCACTCATACATATATACACACAGATGCGCTCGCATACACGACTCTCACGACAACGGACCGAGTAGGGAGGGTACTAAGATGCTTTTCACCCCACCTCCTCCCCTCCATTTTTCCCTCTCGTTTTTCACTTCACACGAGCTAAGATCACGGAGAAGTCAGCATCAGGCGATGTACCCAAAACTCCCTAACACTACAAAATGGACAGTGGCCTCATGAGAGAGGTACTTTGTCTGGCTTTGGCCTTCTCCGCACCCGGGTTCAGTGCCTTACGGATACCGCAGGGAATGATCCAATGACCTAGGATACAGCAGAAAAAAAAATCAATAGAATCCGCAACATGATGCAAGTACTTTCTTACCGGAACACTGCGAGTCTGCGCCGAGCGGTGGCGTCAGATCGGCTAGAGGTGGATCATCGCTTGGCGGGACCAGCACGTCAGAGGCCTGTAATCTGGCTGGTTCCTGCCCATTGGGAGGTATTGCCTCCGACTGACCGAGTGCCGACTCCCGCTCCGTTCCCGGATGCCGCGCCGCGCTTCACGTCGGTGCCGAAACCTCCTCCGTCTCACCTAGGGACCGCTCCGGGCCACCTTGAACGGCTATGACATTACAACTGTACTCAACTAGAGTCGCGCATTTCGAAATCTTGACTAAATGTTCTGCTGGACAATATCCCTCTTCACCGGCCGTAATTTTCACTTGCAAGTTATCTATCAGCTCAAGCCAGGTCGCGGGGCTATCTATAGCGTAGTATTCGCCATACGCTACAAGTCGTGAGAGGGAGCTATTCTGCTGCGCCCACCCTCATGAGAGCCATCTATCAATCCATCCAGGAGGGCTCATGGCCTGCATTCAGAATCCGTTCCACAGAGTGTGGAAGGGCTACTGGCTCGAATAGTCTAAGTCGGATCGGGTTGAGCATGCGCTTTCAGCTCAGTGCATCGATCTCTCTCGCAAAACCCTTCTGAATTCGGTGCCGTGTCTTCTCTCTAATCGCCCCATCGCATTCTATCCGACTGTTGAAATTTTCAGTATAGTTAGAATCGAAATGTCGCGCTCTGGTTTGCGTTTGCAAAGGTCTCAAGTCGCATTCAGCTTCGCCATTACCTTTTTTTGGATGTCAGTATTGTGGCTCAATGATCCAAGCAGTAAGAGAAAAAGTCACTTACAGATGCAAATCTGGGGGAGACAAAAAGCGCAGAGGCTTGCGCTAGGACGAGAGGCTCTTCTCCATCCACCGGGAGCGTTTCCAGCTGGCCCTCAACCCATGCCTTGCGCCCTTCTACTCTTGTCGTACGCGCCCGCAAAACAACGTACGTGCCTGCGTGCACTGGTTTTCTATAGTTGATCTCAAGCTTGGCCGTAACGCCCACTTTGTGTGGAAGAGCACCAAAGCAGCATCGCGCCAGACCCTCGTCCAGCATTGTAGCAAGCAATCCACCATGCACAATGCCAGGGTGACCACAAACGTCTGTGCCCAGATGGGAGATTGAAACAAGAGACTTGCCTCCCTTTTCAGTCCAGCATACAGGGGGAACTGTGATTCGACCCGGCCCAAGAAGCGTGCCGCCAGTGAGATTATGCCGCCGCAGCGCATCGGGGAGTCTCATGTGGGGCCGAGATTCAGTCATGTCGGGATTCCGGCGCATCTCGGCCGCAATAGGGTGGTTGTTGACGAAATCATTCACCACTGCGGCCTCGTCGTTTTCGGGTACGTAGGCTTGCAGGGTATCTTCATCAGACCGGGGTCTTGCCGCGTCAAGCAGACCGGGCAGTAGGGGGCTCGCCGCTGCAGCGAAACCCAGGCTCGTAAACAGCAGTCCAAATGCGCTGAAGCTGATGGCTTTGCGAAACCGGGAAGGGCTTTTCGGTTGCGATGATGTGCCTACAATAACTGTGTGAGCTCAATGGCTAATGTTCTTGAAGGGCTTCCCAAAGCAAAGTAACTTACCTGCATTGATGCCTTGGTGATAGCGTCGGAGCCAAACCTGCTGACGACGGGCGAAGGTTTGCAAGATTGGCGCGTTAGGGGAGGCCAATGTTGCAGGCTGCTTAAGAAGTCGCCGAAGCGGAAGAAAGGGTGATGTTGCCATGGATACAGCTGGTCAATCGAGCAACAGGATTGAAGCTTACGATTGATGTGTGAGGCATAGGAGAAGGTCGAGATTGACCTTTGTCGCGGTTTGTCACTCGTATGCCGAGGCTACAGGTAGGGTAGCTTAACTGTTCAGGTGAGGTACCTTGATCCCGGCAATAAGGTAGCACAGCATCATGACACTAAACGAGATTTCATTAAGCGAACAATTGCGGAAGAAATACCTAGCCAAAAATATGTATCAATGGGGGTTTCACCTGGACTTACGAATACGGGTAGGATGGTTTCCACTCCTGGCGCTTGTCTGATGCTTTATTTTAACAGCACACTCCTCCATTCTGAACTTGGAACCATACTTTGCTGCAGATATAACATACATGTAACTTCTGGTGTCGTAGCCTCGCCCGGCCCCCTGTACACTCTACGCAATAGGGTCCTTGAATGTGATTGTATGATCAAGACAAGATCCCGGCCACATGACATCATATCTCTCTCCTTACGTAGTAGAACTATCAGACTCGGGACGGGCAGGACGGAGTCTTCGCCCTTACCTCAGTGGTTGGTTCTCATGCGGCATCGGTCCGTGTGGCTCCAGGGGTCCTGGCCAGACCTCAAAACTTGAATGACAAAGTACGGATGCAGGCGCAAGCAACGTGACGAGCCTGGAGGCCTGGTACAGATGGATACATACCCCTCATCTGACCTTTGGCCTTCTGGTACTTTAATGAGACACCGCCGTCCACGAGGCAGTCGTTCAGTTGGTTCTGGCATTCACTGTCAACCAACTTCATCTCATACTCGTCCCATCTAACAACAAACATCACATAACGGCTGCTAGGAATTCGGCAGAAAGATATAGCAACACACGCAATGGTACTGCCTTTCATTTTCCTCCGCATGCCGAATAAGCAAACGACCTACTGTCATGTTGACACCGGCTAACCTATTGCCGTGCTCCGTCCATTCTAGGCCACGGCAGAAACCGTAGATCTGGGCGCTGTGCACGCGCCTAAGGAAGAGTCCATCAAGGTATTCCAAGAGATCGCGCACGATCTCAAAAAAGAGCTTCTCCACATCCGACGTGAGCATCAAAGTAAGTCACATTCTCCACTGGAAACAAGCCATGGACTGACACTCCATCATCAGAGCACGAGCCCGAGTATTTTCAGGCTGTTGTAAGTCAATCATCATTTTGCCACGCCTTGCCATCGCGTCCGCTCAGACAGATCCTAGCAACACCTCGACGATCACCAACTAGCCGCTTTTGGCCCGGACAACTTTGTGGCCGTAAGAGTTGCCAGTTCGGCTTACGGAATCCACCTCTTTGGCAAGGTCCGAATCCCAGCCCTACCTGAGTCGGGGCCTGCCTACATTCACTTCCGCGCCTTCGTGCCCGGAGCTGAGCCGCCAAAACTTCACAGCATTCACACTGAAGAGACTGAGCATTCGGATGGAGACAAGACGTATAGAGCCATATTCACTAAAGATGACGACCTTGAGTGGTTTGACACATAGGTAGATATGGGATGGGCCGGGAGCGAGTTGATCAGGAGTTCTCATCTCATGGGCTTTTCTAACCCAGACATACAATATGATATCTATTGAGAATTTCTTGGTCCGATTACATGTCCTCCTCCTCTGCCGCCAAGAGTTCGGCATAATCATCTACCGACGCAAACATGGGCAAGTCCTTGAGTTTCCTCCTGGATGATCGGGCGGCGCTCTTGCTCTTCTGGCTAGTTTCCTCGGCGGCTCCAGGTACTGCAGACAGCTCGGGGCCACCCTCATCCTCCATCGCCTCATCGTCGTCTCCTTCCTCGCCATGGAGTTCGCCAGCATCTTCGTCGTCTCCGTCATCTTCGTCGCCATCCGAAAGTTCGGCGTCGGAGCCGTCAGAGAAGATAACGCCACCATCGGACTCGTCATCGCTGTCGTCGAATCCATCCATGTCAAGGTCGTCATCGTCACTCTCGATTGGACCATCGGGATGCGAGGCAGTTAAGGCCTTCCAAATCTCATCCTCTTGTTCGGCGTCATCCTCGGCACTGACCTCATCTAGTCCAGATGACGATTGTTCAGTGATCTTCTTACCACCCTCGACCTTCTTGCCCGCTTGCTTGAAGTATTCGTGGAAGAAGATATCCTCCGCTGCGACCTGGTCTACCTTCTTGTTCCAGAACTTAGGCGTATTAATTGGCGCAGCTGCACCTGAGCCAGTTCTCTTCGCGAGCCAGATACTGCCAGAATCAGGATTGCGGACCGGCTGCATGATAGATGCTCCCCTAGCAGTCTCTGCCGCCTTCGGGCTGCGGTACACAAACTTGTCGAGGAATCTGATCAAGCTATGGCTCTCTAGGTCGGGTTTGGCCATCTGCTTCTCATTTGAGAACAGACTTGCGGCCAGTAGAGACACGGACGGGTGGAAGTGAGTGAGGGGTGGTATCTGCATTCATTAGCAAACGGAGTCTCGTGAACTCAAACACAGGTACAAGCTTACAATTTCCCAGAGACAGCTGTTCTGAGCATTGCTATGTTCTGGGTTTCTTTTGCGGCCATCGTACACACTTCCTCTAGAAACAGATACATTCTGATCCTCTGCCGAGGGCTGGCTAGTCGCCTCTTCTGTGTCGTTATCCTCTGGTTCTTCAAGGAGTGCTCTAAGGTCGGGGAACTGAGTCCGCAGTTGGAACACCACGTATATCAAGCCACAGACGAAAGCAGGCTGGTGCAAGTTGAGAATCTGCAACATTCTCTTCGCAAAGGCCTTAATCCGCCTCGTGTCAACATCGGCCTTGAGAGACTTCAGAATCAGGTTCAAATAAAGGGCTTGTTTAGAGGAGTTGGCAAGTCGCGGATCCAGCAAGGATTCGTACAACGTCCTGTAGAACCTGTCGGAAGCCAGGTGCCTTGACACCGATATTTGCTGAATCAGAATTAGCGCCTGAATACTTGTGTTGAAGTTCGTCGAGTGCGCAATTCGGAAAAGAGTGTCCATTTGGGATTCGAGGCTGCATGCGAGTGTCAGTTACTTCGAAAATTCAGAAGCACAGAAACCATTGAAAAAGCAATACTTACATCGGGTCTTGCTCGGCCACGAACGGCACAGCGCGGTTGATACCTGTCAATACTGCGGTAACCAGCTTATCGGCTGTCTCCGTTGTAACGCCAGTCTCTTTGGAAGCACGATCCTGCTGACTTTCGGCAGATGCTTTGCCAAGTGCGGAACTGTTGAGAAGAGTAACAAAAATCTCAAAATAAATGCGGAGCAGTGCCTCTGCCGTGCCACCTTCGCGGTTGCTCAGTATCGTCTGGTTCAGAGTGTTCGTAGCGTGGTACTTGGCCCTGAAAGTTTGACCTGGTCGGAGTAGAACTTCCTGCTCTATGCCCTTGATCACAACCTGCTTCATTCCGGGGTGGGTGTTCTGAAGCTGAAGAAGAAGGTAGGAAACTCTTGAGGCAATCTTGCGGTCCTTGTCGCCCATTTTGTTAACCAAGAGCCTGAGCAAATTGGTCTCTTGCTCGGGCTTGTCCTTGAGCAGGCCGTAGACAAAGTCGATGGAACGGGTGCGAGAGTATTCAATCTCGTCGTTGCACCAGACCTCAAGGAGCTGGATGATCTTGAAGTATGATATCTTGAGCCAATCCTCGTAAGCCCACTGGATGAGGTGTGCATCCGTTAAGCGACCCGGTAAGACTTGGCTGGAGTTCCAATTCTTGACAGAGGATCGCTGCAGAACTCCAATGAGACCAGGTTGAGTCTGAAAGGCACGCAGTCTCCTATTAGGGGGTAGAACTAGACCCGGACCGAGCAGATCAACCAGAGCGCCAAGAGCGCCAATGGCCTGAGCACGACTCCTTTTGGACGCAAGGCCTAGGAGAGACTCAAAAGCCTTGACATTGTGCAGTGGTGACTCTTGAATTGCCAAGGTGAGAGCAGAGACTTTGTCGGAGAGCGTTCCGGAAGACATGATGGTGGAGAGGAACTTTCGAGAGGATGATGCCAGGACGCTCTTATTGTACGCTGCCGCATCCGCCTCCAGAAGAGCGACTGCATGAGCTTTGAGAGCACTGATGACGCCAAGGAAACCATTCACTTCGGGGGACGTAGGGTCTGGGAGCTGGCTCAGTTCCGCCCCGTGCCAATCAGCACGAGGTTCGAATTTCTGGCGGGCACAGGTCAGCATATGCATGACGGGAACTTGGGTCAGGTGGCTGCTCACGAACTGCTTCTTGAACGTATCTTTGACATCCTTACGGGGAGGTTGTTGCGGTGCATGGACTTCTGCAGCTGCGTCCTCCTGGGCAGACTGGTCGTCGCTTTCACCAACTTCATCTGCCTCGCTCGCTTCGTCCTCCTCTGTCTCCTCCTCCTCCGGGGATTCTTCTGCATCCTGGGCTGTTGCTGCTTCGTGATGTTGCTGGAGGCCGAGCTGGGCTGCGAAAGCAGCAAGCTCACTCTGAAGCTTTCCGTCAATATTGGCCATAGAGTTGGCTTCCTCAGCGGCGTCCTCGTCGTCCGAATCAATGTCTCCGATGAGCTTCAGGTCCTCTTCGTCTCCTCCCAAAGCTCTGATCTCCTCAAGGAGATCCTCGCGGTTGAGGAGCGCGCCTTTCTTGCCCTTCACCTTGGTCGTAATGTCGTCCCGCCCGCTCGTGGACTTGTCGCGACGATGGGCGTGCTTTTTCCGTTGATGCGAGCTCTCCAATGGCTCGTCGGAGACGTGTTTGCGCTTCTTGTTATCGGTTGAGTTATCTTTGACAGCTTTGCCTAGTTTTCCCTCGATCTTGGCTGTGAGATTCGAAAATGATTCCGGGTTCAAGGACACTGGCTGTCGAGCCTTGCCGGCAGATTGCCTCTTTGGCTTGCCCATCATGTATTTCAGGTTACGACCGCAGCCAAAAGAAGAGGGAGAGTCCTGGATAAATGATTGAAGAACACAATAACGAACCGTGTGAAGGTGAGAAAAATCCCCTGTATTACACCAAAATGTACAAGAAGCAGAACCTGCAATGCAGCGAGGAAAGGTTGTCGCAAGAAAAAAAAAAGGCATTGAGAGCCAGGAGTGGGGTCAACTTTCTTATCGATAAGCAGGGACGGCAACGTGACGGGACCTGAGGTGGTCGAAGTCTTGGTCGAGCCTCCCGGTCTAGGTACGGATACCTCCTTAAGTGGAACGGTAAACCCAATTGAATGTTACCAATCTATATTGTCATCTCCAACTTGGAGTACCCAAGGCAACTCGGAGTAAGGTAATAACGCTATAAATTCGGGTCGCGCATCCATCTGGCCCCGTCTACCTAGGTAAGCCAATTTGTCGCTAATAGCCCTCTCATCCAAAGTAATCCAAGATTGTGGTCAAACAAAATTTGACGTAGCCTCCATCACCTGGCCTCTTGTGACCCCAATAAGAGTAGATCTTGTCTTCGCGCCAATCTCACTAATCAATTGTCCATTGCCAGCCTGTGCCATTTGCTGATTCCCGATTGACAATTCCTCAAGCGGCCAGCTCGTTCAAGGGTTGATCAATCACCACTATCATCCCATCTTGGTGGAGGCTTTCAAGGTGAAGATATTGGTCATCGCTACTGAACCAGCAACTCACTTGAGAGTGTTGGTCAGCGAACGTGTTCCAGAGTTACCTCGTCAGCTGGCGTACTTACTTTCGACGGCAACATGTCTTTCAGTCGCGCATGGAGACTCCCTATCTTGTCGACGCCTCATAGCACGAAGGCAAGCCATGGCAACTTACCGTTCAATGGCAGTAGCCAGGTAGGTACACATATGCCTTTGAAGCAATAAACTCATATGACATTGCTTACATGCCATCAGTCATTCAGCCGCGGCTACCGCGCTGGTAGCACCAGGAATCGACTGTCAACTGTTTGGGTCCCTACCGGAGGAATGACACCTGAACGAGGCGAAGGTAGGTCTATCGCATGCTGCCTATCTCGATTGTCAGCATGCTCAATTCAGAAACTCAGGCGCCTATGAAAAGCTTGTTCGTGCCGGATTCTTGCGACAGGTAGGTGATTCGGTGAAGGGGTATTGAGATGGGAGATTTTGCTCATTCCTCATATTTCAGTCACACTCTGGCATTTTCCATCTACTTCCTCTTGGCCAGCGTGTCCAACGGAAACTCGAGGGCGTCATTGACTATTACATGCAAGAACTCGGTAAGTTTTCTCGTACACCTCGGTTGCCGGCCGCTGCCATTTACTGACGTCTGCCACAGGAGCCTCGAGAGTAGCTCTGTCAACCATTACGTCCAAGGACCTCTGGGAGAGGAGTGGCCGTCTTACACAACTAGAGGCTGAGGTCAGTGCATGCTGTCTCAAAAACCTTGATCCTACGGCTGACTGGCAAAGCTCTTCGGCTTCGAGGACCGCAAAGGGTCCAAATACATGCTGTCGCCCACCCACGAAGAAGAGATTACTACTCTAGTGGCGAAGACTGTGAAATCCTACAAAGAACTGCCCCTTCGCCTCTATCAGATCAGTGAGCACAGAAACTTCACAGACCTCGTTTGCAACCCAATAACTCATGTTGAAATCACTAGCGCGCAAATTCCGTGACGAACTTCGTCCGCGCCATGGACTACTAAGAACCCGCGAGTTCACCATGAAGGACCTCTATACTTTTGACGTCTCCGCGAATTCGGCCTTAGAGACCTATAAGAAGGTCCAGTCGGCATACACCGGCGTTTTCAAAGCACTGAAGCTGCCGGTGAAAGTAGCCAAAGCGAGCTCCGGCGACATGGGAGGTGATCTGAGCCATGAGTATCACTTGCCCACCTCAATTGGGGAGGACACTCTGGTCACCTGCAATACTTGTAGCTACGCTGCTAACGCCGAGGTCGCCGAGCCAAGGACAGCGGCCGTCGACAGCACAGGACCATGCGGTCTGACTGAAGCCCCAAGTCCTGCATCTGCTTCAATAAGGGTGTGGCGAGGCATCAGTAAAGACCGCAAGACCTTGGTGAATGCCTGGTATCCAGGCCGAAGCCAGGATGAATCTAACGGAGAGAAAGATCTCAGGATTTCGGCCATCAAGACAATTGTCGCTGATCTGGACGCAAGCACTGAGAATGCCGTATCACTGTGGCGGGCAGCTATTACATCAACGAGTTCTAGCACGGACACTGCGGCCACCCGGCCCCAGATCATTAACGTCATACACTCCACATTGACCAGCAACCTAGAAGAGGTTCTACGAGAAGAAAGTAAATCATCGCCTTTGTCAGGGTTGGATGTTCCCGAAGATGGAGTAGACTCAACCATCATTACCAGAACTCAAGTTGGACAACCAATCCACCTGCTCGCGGCTCGCGATGGTGACAGATGCCCTTGCTGCGACAGTGGCGTTCTCGAGCTGCAGAAGGCTCTGGAGCTTGGGCACACATTCTACCTAGGAACTCGATACTCGGAGCCACTCGATGCAACAGTATCCGTACCAACTCGTGCGAATTCAAGTCAGCACGATGGTCAGCCAGCTTTGGCTGAGGAAAAGACACCTATGCAGATGGGGTGCCATGGAATTGGCGTCTCCCGACTCATAGGGGCCGTAGCTGAGCATCTGACAGACACGAAGGGCCTACAATGGCCGCGCGTGATTGCCCCTTACGAAGTCGTGGTGATTTCCACTCCTACTCTAGCTGAAGATGCTAGTCAAGTGTATGATGAGATCGCCACAGGGGGCATTGACACGGTGCTGGATGATAGGTCGGCGTCCTTCGGTTGGAAGCTGAATGACGCAGACTTGGTAGGTTATCCAGTCCTAGTCATACTGGGTAAAGTATGGAAAGAGACAGGTAATTGTGAGGTCCAATGCCGCAGATTCGGGATCAAAGAAATGGTCCCGCTTAGAGAGCTACGCCAGCGTGTGGCAGAGTTGCTCGAACAGCTCTGAGCAGAATGAAGACCGCTAGGACGTCTCGTTGAGGCGCCCGCGACGCGGCGTGTACAAGGCATTCATGTACCTCCAAATCAGATGTCCTACCATCGTAGAAAATAGGAAATCACCTCCAATAGCTCGTTTTAATGTCACAGCTAAAAGGTATGTCCATTGCTGTCGAAGCATCAGGGACCCGGCAACCTCTCTCTATCTACTGATCTTACCAAACTCGATGTGAGTTGGGTGACATGCGAAGGCGGCCTGCCCAGACATGTCCTGCGCGGTGTGGGGCGGTCACGTGTATAGCCACCCGAGAAGTGCGACAAATGCTGTCAATAATATGGGAAGGAGTGGTGTTAATGAACGACAACCAAGTAGTCAGGCCTTGCTTCAAACCTCAGTCCCCTCCCGAGAGTTTGACACAGCATCGGGTCTCAATCACATCAGCAACCCGAAGTTTATCTTTTTGCCCTTTTGTCCGAAGTGGGCCTTCACCGTCGCCTAGGGTTCGGTACTAAGCAGGGACTCATACTCACTTCAATCATCTATCCCGACGACTTTGTTCGCCCGCAAGCCTGTTTAATCAACCATGGCCGCTCAGGGTTCCGAGAGTAGTGAGTATTTCCGGTTGAGATTCCGCCATCTCCTCATGAAGATCAGGTATACATCGTCGATTTCCGTGCTGACTCGGCTCCACAGTCAATCTGGAGACGCTGGACACACAGCAACTCAGTCAGGTCAAGAAGCAATTGGAAGAAGAACTCGAGCACTTGACAAACTCGTTCGCCCAGCTACACAGCGCACAATCCAGGTTCAAGGAGTGCCTTCGGTGTGTCAAGGCCAGGCCTGGTGCTGGCGATGGTATGCAGGCCCCCAACTGTCCCGTCTTATCAGTAGCCAGCCGAGTTAACATTTCTCCAGGCGACAAATCTGTCCTAGTGCCGCTAACCAACTCCCTCTACGTACGTGGGGAGCTTTCGGATCCAAAGCACGTCATCGTCGACGTAGGCACAGGATTCTACGTCGAGAAGGTATGATCATCAAGCCCGAGGTTCGGTCTGACCTCTGACCATTGTGTGTGTTAACGGTTACGCAGGATACCGAGTCTGCCGAACGTTTCTACGAAGCCAAGGTTCAGAATTTGATGAATAACATTCAGGACCTCGAGGTGATCGTGCAGCGGAAAACGCTAAATGTGCGAAGTGTCGAGGATGGTAAGTTCCACATGTCCCTAGGAAACACAACTGGGCAATGGGCAGCATGGTTAAGAATATACTAACGGATCGTGTGTAACTAATAGTACTAAGGCAGAAGGTTTTACAAAGCCAAATAGCATAAGTAGTAATAGGGTGGTATTATGAAAAATAGAATACTATAACTATTATATAAAAATAGAACCGTAATTATTATTGCGGCACTAGGTACTAAATAATATAGTTATTATTGAGTAAACGTAAGTATAGTTAATAATATTATATAAAGGAACTTTTTTTTTGAAGTGCTACGTACGTTTTATATATAAACTACATTTTTAGGACGTATAGCTCTAACGAGGTATTACGGGATATTTTTATAAAAGAATATAAAAAATAAATATTTATATTAAAATAAAAATATATAAATATAGGGATCCCTTTAGGGTCCGGTCCGCCTTATTAAGGGCTATCTTCGCTTTTGTAAATAAGCTAATTTCCCTTTAGGGTCCGGCCCGCCTTATTAGGGCTAACTTTACCCTTATAAATAAGTTAGTTTACTAAGGTTAATACTAAGTTTTTATTATTTATTTTTTATTTCTACTTTTACTAGCTACTCGGGCGATTCTTAATATTGATTATATAGTATTAATATATAGTATTAATAAATACTCTTATTATTTTAATAAACATTTTTTTTTTTTTCTACTTTTTTAACTTTCCCTTTTATAAAGTTTATAACTACGGATTATTAATAATAATATTAAGTACTTAATACTACTATTTTATAAACTTATTACTATAATAGATTCGGGATGCGGCCGGTAATAGGACGCCGATAACTTAGCGACTAGTATACGGATCTTATTATAAAAGAACTTTTTAAAAAGTAAAGCCCTTATAAAAGACTTTATAAGCTTTAGTCTTATAATATACTTATATTTATATTATAACCTCGCTAGTTAAGTACTTATAGCCTAATTTCTTATAATTCTAAAGCTTTTACTTTTATAGAGTAATTAGTATAAATAATAATAGATTATAAAAACGAACGGAATATTAATAAAACGATGCTTAGTTATTAATAAAGAGCCATTAGTACTAACGAGCTATAGCTATCCGGAGTTAACTACTCGACCCTATTCTATTTAAAAGAATAAGCTTATTATAGGGCGAGTCCTATTTAAATACTAGCGTTTATAGAAGAGCTAAATAAAGAAGATAATTAGAATAGATTACCCTTACGGGCTAGTTACCTTATTAATACCCTAAAGACCCTATCCGTTATAAACGGGGCGTTTATTAGCGACCGATTATTAAATATACGAGGTTAAAGCGCGCATAAAGGCGCGGGTAATACTAAAACGGCTAGTTTAGTAAACCCTATAGGCCTAATAATAACCTACTTCTATAAAACGATAAAAATAATAATTAAAAATCGAAACTAAAAATAGTATTAATATAAAGAGCTTATTTAATAGCTTACCGAGCGGCTGGTAACGCGTCTAAGTTAACGAAAATACGAAAAGCCTCCTTTTTATAACTATAAACTAATTAAAAAAAAGTCTATAAGTACCTAAGTAGTAGACTAAATTATTATTATAGAAATAGGTAATAAGCTTCGCGCAGAAAGTACTATAAAATAGTATATTAAATAGGCCCTATTTAAAATATCCCTATTATTATAAACGTAATAATATAATTATAAAAAGAGCCTCTAAGATCCCCTCTCTTAGGGCGACTTTTTAGCGTTTATTCGTTAATAATACGTAAACCCCGAGACTTAGGAACGGGAATACCGTAAAGAGCTAAGGACGAAAAGGCTAAAAAAGGGCTAGACCCTTACTTAGTTCCTCGCTAAGTAATTAGTAATCTATTATAACCTAGGTATAAAAAATATAGAGAATTCGAAAGTAAAAGTATACTAGTTCTTTTTTAGACTACTATCTTAGCTATAGGACGATTTAATTTATTATAAAGTCTTAATTAAAAGAGTACGTAATATAGCCTACGAGGCTAATAAACTATAGTTATTAAATTAGTAAAAGGGTAGCGACTAGTTATAAAAGGACAGTAAAAAGAGGCTATATTTATTATTAAAGTAACCGTATCGAATATCCTCTTTTTATAAAAAAAAGAGTAGGGAGAGCTCTAAAGGGCTAAGCTCTAGGGACTTATTAAGAGTAATATTATAAAAGCTATATAATAAGAATACTCGTACCGAGCTATTATAAAAGCGTCGTAATAGCGATATTAAGTACTTTATATATAATAAAATAAGCTATATATTTAATAAGTACTAAAAAAATAAGTTAAGAAGTAGGGGTAATAATAAGCCGACGTACCCCTAATTAAAGCTAACGTTAATAACTATTTAACGGGTTATTACCGAGCTAAGAGTTATAGAAGTCGACTTATTAAAAAACGAGTAAGTATAAGTAATATACTTAATACGCTTACGCTAAGTATTAAAAAAGTACTAATAAGAATAACTACGAAGGGTAGGGTAATAGTTCTATAAAATATCGCTAAAAGGCTAGTAAAAGTTAATATAAATATATACTCCGAAATAGATATTATTAGTACTAGGCTCGTAACCTACTTAGGGTTAACCTTAATTACTATTATAGCTCCCTTATTAAGGGACTTTTAGGGTAAAGCCGTAGGCTAGGGAAAAGCTTACTAATTAACGCTCTTTTTTATTAATTACTATAAGTAGCTAAAGAAGATTTAGTAACTATTTACCGTAGTTAATAAGGATAAAAAATAGCAGACCTCCTATTATTATAACTATTAATAAGCTAAGAGGGTCTTCGTATTAATATAGCAACGAATATATAGTCGTACGAGCCTATCTTAATTACTAAACTAAAAATAATAGCTCGTAATATCGTTAAGAATTATAAGAGGGTATATATATTATATATTACTATTATAAAAAGTATCGCGGGGGTAATAGAGACTAAACTACGAGGGGGTCTATTACTAAAACTTTAATTAGAAATAAAGACGTTTAACGAGTAGTTAGTAAAGGGACCGTAGTTATATAATAAAATAAAACACTTTATTAACCTAGTTCTAAGTACTAAACTACTATATAGTCCTATCTATCCGTTAAATAAGAAATAACTTAATAAGCTTCGCACGTATATTACTAAAAACCTAGCGAACGGTCGTATTATACTTTTAGTTAGTAAGGCTAAAGTACTAATCCTCTTCGTATTAAAAAAGGACGGTACGCTACGCCTCTATATAAACTACTGCGGGCTAAATAAAATAACTATAAAAAATCGATACCTACTACTACTTATTAACGAGCTCCTAAATAGGCTTCGTAGAGCAAAATAGATCTTAAAAATAGATATTAGGGATACCTACTACCGTATCTAAATTAAAAAAAAAGATTAATAAAAAATAGCGTTCTAGAGACGATACGGTTACTTCGAATATATTATTATACTTTTCGGGCTAACGAACGTACTTATAACGTTCTAAGTATATATTTACTAAGCGCTCGCCGACTTACTAAATACTTATTATATAGTATATATAAATAATTTAATAATCTACTTAATAATAAAAGAGTAGTATACGGAGGATATTAAAAAGGTCCTCCGACGTTTACGTTTATACGGGCTTTTTATTAAACTATCGAAGTACTCGTTCTATTAAAAGAGGGTCGAGTTCTTAAGTTATATTATTATATTAAAAAGAATCGAAATTAACTCGTTATAAGTACGAACGATCGCTAATTAAAAAGCGCTAGAGTCTATTAGGGATATCTAAGTATTCCTAGGGTTCTATAACTTTTATTAAAAGTTTATTATTAAATACTTAGGTATCGTTATACCGATAATAATATTACTAAAAATAAAAAAGGGGTAAATAAGGGACTTTTAATAGACTAAAGAAGTAAACGAGGCGTTTAATTAGCTAAAAGTCGCTTTTATTTTAGTAACCGTACTTACGTACTAAAACTTATAACGTATTATATAAGTAGAAACCGACGCTTTAGTTAAAGCTATTATAATAATCTTATTATAATAAGCTAATAAAAAATAGCGACCCGTTACTTATTAGTTATAGAAGCTTATAAATACGGAGTAGTAATAGGCTATGGGCTAATAAGAACTACTTACTATAATAAAAAGGCTAAAACACTAAGCTTACTATTTCTAAGGCCATTTATAAAAGTTTATAATCCTAACGGATTACTAAGTACTTAAAAAAGTAATTAGCGCACCGGTACGGGACCTTCGGGGAAGGCTTGCGAAATAAGTATATAAACTATTAATATTTAACTTTAACTTAGAATACTAACTAAGGAAAACGAACCTAGCGGACGGTCTATTTAAAAAGCTAGATTATATAAAAAGGGAAGTGCTTTATAAGGACGTCCTCCCTACGCTAGCTTAGAAGTTACGTTTTATTAATAAACTACTACCTAACGTCTAATAAAAGATAATTAGCTTAAAAAGATAAAATAATATTACTAAAGTATACGTTTAAGTAGTTAAGGCCTCCTTTCGTAATCCTAGCTAGATATTAACTAGCTTTAGGGATAGGGAATCCTCTCCCTTATATTAGTAACGTATTATAGGGCGCACTAATAAAATAGTAATAATTACTATTATAATAACTCGAAATAAAAAAGTAAGAGATTTATTAGTAAACGCTCGTTAACGGTTTAGTAAGGATAAAAAAGAGTCGGATAGAGCTAGGGTTATTATACTAAAATAGTATATCCTATGCCCTATTATAAAAGAGCTTATAAAGGGCGAAATAGTATTTGCTTCTTATCTCTCGTTAGAAACTAAGGAGCTCGTTAAAAAACTATAAGTTAAAAACGAGTTTTATATATTATAATTAATAAGAGTTCGTACTATAACTAGCGAGCTAAGAGTATATTTACTTAATAAATAGGGCACACTATTTTTTAAAAAAAGACTTATTATTCTTTAAGTAAAGTCTTTTTAAATAGAGATCTTTTACTAATATTACGATAACTATAGGGTAAGTTATATAAGAGCTACGAAAACTCTTAAGCTAATTTAAAAAAAGTTCTATTAAGAAAATATCTAACGAAATATTTAAAAATACGTTAAGAACTATAAATATTATTTAAGAGTTATAACCCTAAAAGATAAGCCGTACGGGTAGTTATAATTATTATTATTACCCTTATACCTATTTTAAAAAATATTTATAAACTTTATTACGGGGCTATTACCGAGCGCTCGTAATAATAGCGTAGAGTGCGATAATATTTTAATTATTATTTATTATATAATAAAATTCGTAAAGTTCTTACTTATTATTAAAATACTTAACGTAATATAAATAATAAGTATCCTATACTAAGAGGTTAAATATAAGTTTAGTATACCTAAAAGTATTATTACGGATAAAAATAAGCTCTTTATAAGCGCATTTTAAAAAGAGTTTACTAAGGAACGGGTAATACGTTATTAATTATTTACTGCGTATTACTTATAAATAAACGGCTAAATAGAGCGAACTTATTAAATATTAAAAAAATATCTAAGGATTTATACCGAGGGCTCGCTAAATAAATAAGTAGCGTAATTAGAAAAGGCCGAGTTTATATATAATAATAGTTAATACTTTACTATAAAAATATCCCCGTATATAGTATTATACGGCTACTACCCTAAGTACGTTAAATATATACTTAATTATAAGGCTATAGTCTAGGGGGTTTAAAAAAGAGTTTAGAAAATTAGAAAAATTAGGGCCTAGGCTACGCGAGTATAAGTATAAGCCTCTAAGAGCTAAGTAGCTTATTATAATAAAAAATATACCCTAAAAAAGTTTAATTATAAAGAGGTCGTCGGCTTATTAATAAAGAATATATAATTTAAAAATAATAAACTAGCGCCGAGATATATTAAAGTAATAATAGCTAAAAGGATAAGGAAATAGGCTTACTAAGTATATTTACTAAAGTAATATCGGAAAATATATAATATTTTCCTAGTTTCTTAGCTTAAGCTATAAAGAAATTACTAAACGGTCGTTAACTAAATAGTAAATCTCCTAGAGTTAGAGAACGAGTAAAACGTTTAAAAAGTTAAAAAAATCGTCGTAATATAAGGCAAGAGAAGAAACTTATAATATTTTATTAAATAAGCTAAGTAGCTTACTAAATATAATACGTAAGAGCTTATTAAGTATTTTAAAGGGGTAGCGAAAGTAGTTAATAAATTCGAACGTTATAAAAAAAGGGTATATATAAAATAGGATAATAAACGTTAAGTTCGTAGTAAAAAGTTATTAAAGATAAGTTAATTAATAATATACTATAAAACCCCTTTTATCTAGCCTAGCGCAATCTTTAAAAAAAAGATATAATATTATAACCCTTAGTAATACGTCGCTAAGAAATCGCTAAGATCTAGCTATATAAAGAGAATAACTTAGGTAATACTAATAGTAATAGTAGCGGCTCTAGCGTATACCTCTAAAGCTTAATAATTAGTAATAGTAGTCTGCTTAGTAAATAAGAAGCGGGGAGGCTTTGTACGCGTACTTAGCTAACTACTTAAAATAAGGCCGTTAACTTTATTAATACTATAATAAGTAAGAGGGAGATAGTCGAAGTTGCGCAAAGTATTATATATATTAATAATAATAATTCGTAAAGCGTCCGCTACTTAATTACCGTTAGAGGCTATAATAAGAAGTATAATAAGAGCTATAATAAAAAGCATAATAAAAGCTATAATAAGAGGCGGAGTAAGAGGTAAAGTAGGGGCCGTAATACTATTATCGTTAGTAACGGGTCGGGGACGGGGGACGTTATCCGAGGTAACGCTCTTATAGTCCTAGTTAAGCTAAAGGACCTTAATAATATTAATATTTATAAAGAACTTATTAACGTCGAACTACTTATTATAACCCGCGGCTTTAACTTTAGTATGAGTAATAACCTCGTTAAGCCGTCGTAGAGCCTTTACTTAGAGTAGGAGGAGCGTAATACTAACTTTATTAAAATTTAGAATAATATAACTAAGGGCTAGGGTACCCTCGTTTATATTAAAGAGAGCGTTATAAATAAGAGTTAGTAAGTTATTAATATTAAAGCGGCGGCGCTTATTACGACGCAAAAAAAAAAAATCTCTAAGTTATTACTAAGCTCTTTAAATTCGGTATCCTTACGTTAGAACTTATTAAACTTAAACTTAAAGTCGTCCCGCTCGTCGTTATTATTAAGAATATAGTTAATAATAAGAATACGCTTCTTAATAAAAGTCCGAGTCTTAGGACTACGGGAAATAGGGATAGCGCTATATATAATAATAATATAAATAAGTACCTTATTTACTAAAAACTTAGTAACGCGTTTATAAAAAATAAAAAAAGTAAGAAACTCCTAAATACGTATAATAATAACGCCCTTAGGAGTCTCCTTATAATACTAAGCTAGAGCGTCGAGGTTATTTTATAAAGCGGTCGCACGGCTATTATTATAAAAATAAGCTAATTAAAAGTAATTAAAATAAGAGATAATCTTAGTCTTATTATTAATATTAAGGATACTAGCTTAAAAAGAGAAATCTAAGTTAGTAAAAAGAAAATTCGCTAAACGATTACTAACGACTTATTATAATCGAGATTAATAAGTTTAAATACTCGCGGTTAGTAGCGAGCTCTTAAAGAGTAGTTTATTTAAAGTAGACCTTCTTCGCCTTATTACTTACTAATAGGTTAGTAATATAAGTAATAACTTTCTCTTATACGCTAATAATATAACTAAAAATATAAAAAACGCAGCTATACTTACGGAAGTTAAGGCTACCCTACTCCTTAGTATTATAGAACTCTATAAAAGTATTCTAAATAAACTAAGTAGCGCTATATAGCTCCTTAAGAACCTAAAAAATATCGTTAGCTAATATTTCGGTAACGGATTAGCGGGGACTCGATAACTTATAATAAAACACTTCTTTTTATTAATTTAATAAATAATATACTTAGTAACGTAAGCGCTAGTAATATAAACGAGCTTATTAATATTACGATATAAGCTAGCTAAGTAGTATATATAAGGAGCACCGCTACGAAGACTATAGAAGCCCTTCTTAAGATTATACTCTATATTAAGTATATCCTAAATACGCAAAATAATAAACATTTCGGTAAATACTTAGTAATAATATAGCGAGAGAGTCGTAATTAAAAAACGATGCGGAATTAGAATATCGTAAAAAAAAAAGTATAGTTATATAAGAAAGAATTCGCAGAACGGTTACTAAATAAAAAAAGAAAAAAAAAAGTAAATACGTAACTAATAACAGGGGAAAAATCTTTTACTATACTTAATAGCCTAGTAATAATAATAACTATAAAGTTAAGCAGGCTCTTATATATTATAATAGTTAAAATACTTTACTACGAATATATACTACTAACTTAGTAACTAGTTAGCGCGCTATTACTAAATAATAATAATAAGGCATTCGTTAAATAAAGAGATAGGAGTAATGCCTTATTCTTAAGCAAAAAAGGATATTATTAACGCCTCATAGAATCTATTACGAATAACGACGTTAATAACTTTATTATTAGTATTAAAAGAAGATATTACGTAATAGCTTTAGGGACTAAAGTTATGTAAAAGGGGAGTAATTATAATAAATTCGGGATGCGGCTAGTAATAGGACGCTAATAACTTAGTAACCGGTATATAGATCTTATTATAAAAGAACTTTTTAAGAAGTAGAGCCCTTATAAAGGACTTTATAAGCTTTAGTCTTATAATATACCTATATTTATATTATAGCCTCGCTAGTTAAGTACTTATAGCCTAATCTCTTATAATTACGTACCGAATTAAATTAGCTACTTTTTTAAGTAATAGTAGTTTATAATAATATTTATTTTAATATTCTACCTTTACTAGCTACTCGGGCAATTCTTAAAATCGTTTATATAGTATTAATATATAGTATTAATAGATACTCCCACTATCTCGATAGATTATTTATAATAATATAAAATCGGAAATACCCTCGTTACCGTTATTAAATAATATTAACCTCTATAAGTACGATATTTACTTTAGTATTTTTAACATTACTTATATATTAATTTTTTTATTTTTACTTTTACTAGCTACTTAGGTAATTATTAATATCGGTTATATAATATTAATATATAATATTAATAAATACTCCTACTATCTCGTTAGACTAATTTTTTAAAATATTATTCTACTTTTTTAAACTTTCCCTTTTATAAAGTTTATAATTACGGATTAATAATAATATTAAGTACGATACTATTACTTTATAAGCCGTCTACTTAACTAAGTTTACGGCCTTTACTTATATATATATATATTTATTACCTCGTTTCTTTTATTAAAGTTAAAACACGCTACTTCCCTTACTATTATTATTACTATTACTATTATGATTTAACTATTTATTTTAAATATACTTTATTAAAATACTAAGACGCTAACTCGTCGACCCTTAGGGCTTTTTTAATAACTAGAAATTATTTAATTTTATAAATATTATACTAAATAACCTCGAGCTATAAAGAGACTATTTTAATAAATACTATATTTATAATATTAATTTATAAAAAACGAATAAATATATTATAATAAGCGTCGCCCTTATTAGTGTTTTTTTAATATAATAAAGTAATATAAATAAGCTTAGACTTAATAATATAATTAAGAGCTTAAAAAGAGCGTAATTAAGCATATTGAATAAGAATATTAAAGAGAGGTTATTATTAAATAAAATAAAATAAAAAGTAAGGGGTAGTATTTAGCTATTTAGAGGGTAATTAATATATCATAGCGGGATCGTTAGTATTTAATAATAGCTACGGCCGGTTAGAGTTAATTATAAAGTTTTATTATATAATAAAAATACTTAATATTAACCCTAATAGACTAGCTTGCTTATAAAGGCGAAGATAGCCCCTAATAAGGCGGACCGGACCCTAAAGGGGAATTATTAAGTATATTCTCTAAAGTCTCCTTATAAATCGACGAGTTATAAATATTTTAGTATTTTAATAATATATATTTAAAATAGATAATTTAATAATAATAATAATAATAGCGAGAGTAATAAATAGTAAGGGAAGTATTTCTTAACTTTAATAAAAGGAACGAGGTAATAAATATAGGAATTAATATATAGGCATCGTAAATTAATATATAGGCGTCGCTCTTATACGGGCGTCGCTATTCTACTTTTTAATTAGTTTAAAAAAAATTATTAATATAGTTAAATTTTATTGAATATTTATAAAGTATCCTAAGCCTTTATTCTTTTACTCCCTTTATACTTAAGTTATATTATTAAGCTTTAAAATTTAACTTATAATATTTACTTATAATAGTTTTTATAATTAAAAATAAAAATGTTCCTTAGGGTTACTTTTAAAATAATACTCTTATTAAAAGATTTCCCCCTTTATAAGAGTAATTATTAATTAATCATAGCCTGTTATTATTATTTAAATAATTATTATTATCTTCCTTTTTAAAAAATAACTATCTTAGTATTAGCTAATTTTATAAAATTAATAATTTTAAAAAGTAATATAACCTTATTATTAAGCTCTTAGTTGGTATATTATAAAATATATAACTTCTTATAAATAATTACTTTAATATAGAGCTTATATTATATTCTATTTATTATTATTTTTTAAAAAATAACAAAAACCTAGTAAACTACTTTCTTACGACTTTCTTTAAAATATAACCCCTCTCTTTCCGTGGTTATGAACTTTGCAGGAGGGAAAATTGAGGAAAATCTAAAAAACAGTTTACCGGGATAGTGTGAGTATCCACTGATACCGTGTATTAATACCGTGTAGTCGATATCGAGAACCGCCCGAGCAGCTAGCAAAGGCAGAATATAAAAATAAATAACCCCTCTCTTTTTAATAAATAGTCTTAATAACCTTCTTATTTTATAATAAAGTAGTTTAGTAATACTTTTCAGCTTATTAAATAGGTTATTAAAACTAATTAATAACTAATAATAATACTACTTTAATAATATAAATATACTCGTTAATAATAATAAATATAAGGTCCCTAAGTTAACTTATTACCTTATTTACCCCTATAGCTATCTTTTATTTAAAATATAGCGTTTTTTTAAATTATAACCTCTTATTATATTTTAAATAACCGATCTTTCTCTCCTTTTATAACCTAAATCTTAAACTTATTAATTCTTAGTAATTTAAAATAAACTTATAATACCCTTTTAACTAAGTTAATAACTTTATAAAAACTAATAAATTTAGTATTATAAAATAAAGTAAATATAAAGCTCGAGGCCGAATTATTTAATATATTTTTAATATAATTAATTTAATAAGCCTAGGCTTATATAAAGTACTAGTATTTAATAATATAAGTTTTATAAATATAGTTATAAATAATAAGTTATTACTAAGGCTTAAGAAGAGGATAAGTAGTTATTATATTATTATTTAAACTTTTAATATAATTAATATAATTATAACCTTAGTTTTCAAGCCTCTACGTACTTTTTATATTATAAACTTATTAAAGTAATTAAAGATATTATTAAAACTATAAGCTAACGAGTTAGGATTTAGGCTCGCGATATATATATTATTATTTAAAAATAATTCCTAAAGTCCTTATTTATTTGGCAGATATTTATAATACTAAGGCTCGTATAAACTAAGAAAAACTAGCTAAACACTTGCTAACTATAGCGTTGATTAAGCTATTTAATAAACGAGATATTTTATACGTAGTAAAATAAGTAAATAACGAGCTAAACTATTTTATTAGCTTTATTTAGACCTTTTTTTATTATTTTTTAAATATAAAAGCGATTTCCTAAAGTAATTAGCTTTAATAATACTTATAATACTAATCGTTTTAAACTCCCTCTTTTTTAAATTATTAAGTAAACTTATTTTAAATCTATTTATAATACCGCGTTTAGCCTTATTAATAATAAGAAATTAGAAAGTTTTTAGTTTTTTTTCAATAAGTATTTACTAATTTATAAACTAATACTTAGTCCGTTACTTTATTATTATTATTATAAATTATAATAAGTAAATAAAAGTTATATTAAACGAGTAGTTCTTAGACGTTTAGTAATAACTTTATATCTATTATATTAACTTTAATATTATATTTAGGGCTAAATAAAAGTAGGTTAAGGACCGTAGTTATAATAATAATAGTAGTGGGTTTAATAATAAGGAATATTAGTTATTAATATAAGTAATAACTATACTAAGTAATAAAAATAAGGCCTATATTAATATACTTATTAATAAGCCCCCCCCTTATATATATTATAGGGTCCTTATAATATAAAAGCTTATTATTTTTACTAAAACTAAGTATACTTTTAAAAAAGCCTAGACTAAGCTCTATAAAAAGTTTAATAACTAATACTTAATCCTCTAGTATTTTTATATAATATACTTATTTTTAAGAGCATAATAGGGCTATTATTTTATTTAAAAACATTAGAACTTTAATACTTATATTATTTCTAATATTAAGTTAAGTAATAATAATATTAAAAGTTATTTTTTAAATAGTCTTAGTTACTTATATTAGTTTATTAACGTTATGTAGTGGTTTTTCCCGACTTTATAGGCGCAAAAGATCGACCTTAACGGGATCACGCTTTCAAGGGAAATCACACGATACGGTACACTCGTGTGATTTCCCTTAAAAGCGTAATCCCGTTAAGGTCGATCTTTTGCGCCTATAAAGTCGGAAAAAAACCACTACATAAGCTACTATTATTTAGAAAAGTAGCTAACTTAGCTAGGTACGTAATAAGCTTATAAAGTAGTAGCGTTAGGTACTTAATATCGCCGTTAATAATCCGTAGTTATAAACTTTATAAGAGGGAAAGTTAAGGAAAATTAAAAAAATAGTTTATTAAGATAATAAGAGTATATATTAATACTACATATTAATACTATATAATTAATATTAAGAATCGCCCGAGTAGTTAGTAAAGGTAGAATATAAAAATAAATAATAAATAGTTAGTAACGTATCGCCCGTTCCTTAGTAAACTCTTTTTAAAATACGATTATAAAAAGTTTGTTTCTATCCGTAATAATACTTTTTAATATACTAAACTTATATTTAACTTCTTAATATTAAATACTTATTATTTATATTACGTTAAATATCTTAATAATAAGTAAGAACTTCGTAAACTTTATTATATAATAAATAATAACTAAGATATTATTATATTTAGTGCTATTATTATGAGCGCTTAATAATAGCCCCGGAATAAAGTTTATAAATATTTCTTAACAAGAATATAAAAATAATAATAATCACTATAACTAGTTACTTATATAGCTTATATCTTAGGGTTATAACTCCTAAATAATACTTATAGTTCTTAATATATTTTTAAATATCTTATTAAATATCTTTTTAATAGAACTTTTTTTAAATTAGCTCGAGAGTTTTCGTAGCTCTTATATAACCTACCCTATAATTATTATAATATTAATAAAAGATCTCTATTTAAAAAAACTCTATTTAAAGAATAATAAGTCTTTTTTAAAAATATTATACCTTATTGATTAAGTAAATATACTCTTAGCTCGCTAGCTATAATATAAACTCTTATTAATTATAATATATAAAACTTATTTTTAATTTATAATCCTTCAATAAGTTCTTCAATTCTTAATAAAAAATAAGAAGTAAATACTGTTTTACTTTTTATAAGCTCTTTTATAATAAAACGTAAAATATACTATTTTAATATAATAACCTTAGCTCTATTTAACTCTTTTTTATCCTTATTAAACTATTAATAAGCGTTCGTGAATAACTCTCTTATTTTCTTATTTTAAGTTATTATAGTAATAACTATTATTATTCTATCAATACGCCCTATAGTACGCTATTAATATAAAAAAAAGGATTTTTTATTTTTTAAAACTAGCTAATATTTAACTAAGATTGTAAAAAGAGGCCTTAATTACTTAAATATATACCTTAATAATATTATTTTTTCTTTTTAAACAAATTATCCTTTACTAAACGTTAAGTAATAATTTACTAATAAAACGTAATTTCTAAACTAATATAAAAAGGACGTCTTTATAAAGTACTTTCCCCTCTATATAATCTAGCTTTTTAAATAGACCGTTTACTAAGTTTATTTTCCTTAGTTAGTATTTTAAATTAAAGTTAAATATTAATAATTTATATACCTACTTCGCGAGCCTTTTTTAAAAGTCCTGCGCTAATATACTAATTACTCCCTTAAGTACTTAGTAATTTATTAGAACTATAAACTTTTATAAAAGGCCTTAGAAATAATAAGCTTAATACTCTAGCCCTTTTACTATAATAAGTAGTTCTTATTAACCTATAACTTATTATTACTCTATATTTAAGAGCTTTTATAATTAATAAGTAATAGGTTACTATTCTTTATTAGCTTATTATAATAAAATTATTATAATAACTTTAAGTAAAATATCAGTTTCTATTTATATAATACGTTATAAGTTCTAGTATATAAGTATAATTACTAAAATAAAAACGACCTTTAGCTAATTAAATACCTTATTTATCTTTTCAGTTTATTAAAAATCCTTCATTTACCCCTTTGCTATTTTTAATAATATTATTATTAATATAATAATACCTAAGTATTTAATAATAAACTTTCAATAAAAATTATAAAACCCTAAGAATACTTAAATATCCCTAATAAACTCTAGTACTTTCTAATCAATAATCGTTTATACTTATAACAAGTCGATCTCGATTCTTTTTAATATAATAATATAACTTAAGAACTCGACCCTCTTTTAATAAAATAAGTACTTCAATAATTTAATAAAAAGCCTATATAACCATAAATATTAAAGGACCTTTTAAATATCCTCTATATACTACTCTTTTATTATTAAATAAATTATTAAATTATTTATATATACTATATAATAAGTATTTAGTAAGTTAGCGAGCGCTTAGTAAATATACGCTTAGAACGTTATAAGTACGTTCGTTAGCTTAAAAAGTATAATAATATACTTAAAATAATTATATTAGCTTTAGAATACTATTATTTATCGGTTTTCTTTTTTAATTTAAAAACGGTAATAAGTATCCTTAATATCTATTTTAAAAATCTATTTTACTTTATAAAACCTATTTAGGAGCTTATTAATAAGTAATAATAAGTATTAATTTTTTATAATTACTTTATTTAGCTTATAATAATTTATATATAGGTATAGCGTATTATTCTTTTTTAATATAAAAAAGATCGGTACCCTAGCCTTATTAATTAAAAGTATAATATAACCGTTCACTAGGTTCTTAATAATATATATATAAAGCTTATTAAGTTATTTCTTATTTAATAAATAAATAGGACTATATAGTAGTTTAATACTTAGAACTAAGTTAATTAAATATTTTACCTCGTTATATAACTACGGTCCTTTACTAACTACTCGTTAAACGTCTCTATTTTTAATTAAAGTTTTAATAATAGACCCCCTTATAGTTTAGTCTCTATTATCCCTACGATACTTCTTATTATAATAATATATAATATATAAACCCTTTTATAATTCTTAATAATATTATAAGCTATTACCTCTAGTTTAATAATAAAAATAGGCTTATATAACTATATATTTATTATTATATTAATATAAATACCCTCTTAGCTTATTAATAATTATAATAATAAGAGGTTTATTATTTTTTTATCTTTCTTAGCTATAATAAATAGTTACTAAATCTTCTTTAGCTACTTATAGTAATTAATAAAAAAGAGTATTAATTAATAAGCCTTCCCTTAGCCTACGGCTTTACCCTAAAAATCCTTTAATAAGGGAGCTATAGTAGTAGCTAAGGTTAACCCTAAGTAAGTTAGGAGCCTAGTATTAATAATATTTATTTTAAAATATATATTTATATTAACTTTTATTAGCTTTTTAGTAATACTTATAGAACTATCGCCCTACTTTTTATAATTATTCTTATTAATACCCTCTTAATATTTAATATAAGTATATTAAGTATATTACTTATACTTACTCGTTTTTTAATAAGTTAACCTCTATAACTCTTAGTATAATAATAACTTATTAAATAGTTACTAACGTTAGCTTTATTTAGGGGTATATTAGCTTATTATTACCCCTACTTTTTAACTTATTTTCTTAATACTTATTAAATATATAGCTTATTTTATTATATATAAAGTACTTAATATTATTACTATAACACTTTTATAATAACTTAGTATAAGTACTTTTATTATATAGCTTTTATAATATTACTTTTAATAAGTCTTTAGAACTTAGCCCCTTAGAGCTCTTTTTACTCTTCTTTTTATAAAAAGGGAATATTTAATACGGTTATTTTAATAATAAATATAACCTCTTTTTACTATCTTTTTATAAGTAGTTATTATTTTTTTATTAATTTAATAACTATAGTTTATTAGCTTTATAAACTATATTATATACTCTCTTAATTAAGACCTTATAATAAATTAAATCGTCCTATAACTAAAATAGTTATTTTGAAAAAGAATTAATATACTTTTATTTTTAAATTTTTTAAATTTTTTATACCTAGGTTATAATAAATCGCTAATTACTTAGCGAGGAACTAAGTAGGGATCTAGCCTTTTTTTAGCTTTTTTATCTTTAGTTCTTTATAATATTCCCGTTTTTAAGTCTTAGGATCTACGTATTATTAATGAACGAACGTTAAAAAGTCGTTTTAAAAGAGGGGATTTTAAAAGCTCTTTTTATAATTACGTTATTATATTTATAGTAATAAGGATATTTTAAATAGGGCCTATTTAATATACTATTTTATAATACTTTTTATATAAAGACTATTACTTATTTCTATAATAATAATCTAATTTATTACTTAAGTACTTATAAACTCTTTTTTAATCGGTTTATAGTTATAAAAAGGAGGCTTTTTATATTCTCGTTAATTTAAACGTATTACTAGCTATTTAGTAAACTATTAAACAAGCTCTTCGTATTAATATCGTTTTTAATTTCGATCTTTAATTATTATTTTTATGATTTTATAAAAATAGATTATTATTAAGCTTATAGGGTCTATTAAACTGGCTATTTTAATACTATTTATGCTTTTATATGCGCCTTAACCTCGTATATTTAATAATTAATTATTAATAAACGCCCCGTTTATAATAAATAGGGTCCTCGGGGTATTAATAAAGTAAGTAGTTTATAAAAATAATTTATTCTAATTATCTTTTTTATTTAGCTCTTTTATAAATATTAATATTTAAATAGGACTCGCTTTCTAATAAGCTCGTTCTCTTAAATAAAATAAGATTAAGTAATTAACTCTAAATAGCTATAGCTCGTTAGTATTAATAGCTCTTTATTAATAACTAAGTATTACTTCGTTAACGTTCTATTTATATTTATAATTTATTATTATTTATATTAATTATTTTATAAAAATAAAAGCTTTAGAATTATAGGAGATTTTTTTTTTCTACCTTTACTAACTACTCGGGCGATTCTCGATATTAGCTACATAGTACTAATATATAATATTAGTAAATACTCCTACTATTTTATTAAACTATTTTTCTTTTAGATTTTTTATTTTTTTAAACTTTCCTTTTTATAAAGTTTATAATTACGGATTAATAGTAATATATAATAGATTCGGGATACGGCCGGTAATAGGACGCCGATAACTTAGCGACTAGTATACGGATCTTATTATAAAAAAACTTTTTAAGAAGTAGAGCCTTTATAAAAGACTTTATAAGCTTTAGTTTTATAATATACTTATACCTATATTATAGCCTCGCTAGTTAAGTATTTATAGCCTAATCTTTTATAATTCTAAAGCTTTTATTTTTATAGAATAACTAGTATAAATAATAATGGATTATAAAAACGAACGGAACGTTAATAAAACGATACTTAGCTATTAATAAAAAGCTATTAGCGCTAACGAGTTATAACTATTTAGAATTAACTAATTAACCCTATTCTATTTAGGAGAACGAGCCTATTATAGGGCGAGTCCTACTTAAATATTAGTATTTATAAAAGAGTTAAATAAAAAAAATAATTAGAGTAAATTACCCTTACGAGCTAGTTACCCTATTAATACTCCGAAGACCTTATCTATTATAAACGGGGCGTTAATTAGTAATTAATTGCTAAATATACGAGGTTAAAGTATATATAAAAGCGCGAGTAGTACTAAAATAGCTAGTTTAGTAAACCTTATAGGCCTAATAATAACCTACTTTTATAAAATAATAAAAATAATAATTAAAGATTAAAACTAAGAACGGCGTTGATATAAAAAGCTTATTTAATAGCTTACTACATAGCTAGTAATGTATTTAGGTTAACGAGAATATAAAAAGCCTCCTTTTTATAACTATAAACCGATTAAAAAAAAGTTTACGAGTACCTAGGTAGTAAACTAGATTATTATTATAAAAATAAGTAATAAGCTTTGCGTAGAAAGTATTATAAAATAGTATATTAAATAGGCCCTATTTAAAATATCCCTATTATTATAAACGTAATAGCGTAATTATAAAAAGAGCCTCTAAGATCCCTTCTCTTAGGGCGACTTCTTAGCGTTTATTCGCTAATAGTACGTAGACCCTAAGACTTAGGAACGGGAATATTATAAAGAGCTAAGAATAAAGAGGCTAAAAGAGGGCTAGACCCCTACTTAGTTCCTTACTAAGTAGTTAGCGATTTATTATAACTTAAGTATAGAAAATATAGAGAATTTAAAAGTAGAGGTATATTAGTTCTTTTTTAGACTACTATCTTAGCTATAAGACGATCTAATTTGTTATAAAGTCTTAATTAAAAGAGCACGCGATATAGCTTACGAAGTTAATAAATTATAGTTATTAAATTAATAAAAGGGTAGTAACTAGTTATAAAAGGACGGTAAAAAGAGGCTATATCTATTATTAAAATAACCGCGTTAAATATTCCCCTTTTATAAAAAAAAGAGTAAAGAGAGCTCTAAGGGGCTAAGCTCTAAGGACTCGCTAAGAGTAATATTATAAAAACCGTATAATAAAAGTGCTCGCGCCGAGCTATTATAAAAACGTCGTAATAGTAATATTAAGTATTTTACGTATAATAAAATAGGCTATATATTTAATAAGTACTAAAAAAATAAGTCGGGAAGTAGGGGTAATAACAAACCGACGTACTCCTAATCGAAGCTAACGTTAATAACTATCTAACGGGTTATTATTAAGCTAAGAGTTATAAAAGTTAACTTATTAAAAAACGAGTAAATATAGGTAATATACTTAATACGCTTATATTAAGTATTAAGAGGGTACCGATAAGAATAATTACGAAGGGAAGGGCGATAGTTTTATAAAGTATTACTAAAAGGCTAATAGAAGTTAATATAAATATATACTCCGAGATAGATATTATTAGTACTAAGCTCGTAACTTACTTAGGGTTAACCCTAGTTACTATTATAGCTCCCTCGTTAAGAGATTTTTAGGGTAAAGCCGTAGGCTAGGGGAAAGCTTATTAATTAACGCTCTTTTTTATTAATTATTATAAGTAGCTAAGGAAGATTTAGTAACTATTTACTTTAGTTAATAGGGATAAAAGAATAATAGACCTCTTATTATCGTAATTATTAATAAGCTAAAAAGGTATTTATATTAATATAATAACGAATATATAGTTATATAAGCTTATTTTAGTTACTAAACTAGAGGTAATAGCTCGTAATATCGTTAAGAATCATAAGAGGGTATATATATTATATATTACTATTATAAGAAGTATTGCGGGGGTAACGGAGACTAAACTATAAAGGGGTCTATTACTAAAACTTTAATTAAAAATAAAGACGTTTAACGAGTAATTAATAAAGGGACCGTAGTTATATAGCGGGGTAAAATACTTTATTAACCTAATTCCGGGTACTAAACTATTATATAGTCCTATTTATCTATTAAGTAAGAAAGAACTCGATAAGCTTTATGTATATATTATTAAGAACTTAGCGAACGGTTATATTATACTTTTAATTAGTAAGGCTAGGGTACCGATCCTTTTTATAGTAAAAAAGGATAGTACGCTACGCTTTTATATAGATTACTACGGGCTAAATAAAGTAACTATAAAGAATTAATACTTACTACTACTTATTAATAAGCTCTTAAATAGGCTGCGCGGAGTAAAATAGATTTTAAAAATAAATATTAGGGATACTTACTACCGTATTTAAATTAAAAAAGAAGACTAATAAAAAATAGCGTTCCGGAGCTAATACGGTTACTTTAAGTATATTATTATACTTTTCGGGCTAACGAACGTATCCGTAATATTCTAGGTATATATTTATTAAGCGCTCGCCGACTTACTAAATACTTATTATATAGTATATATAAACGATTTAATAATTTATTTAATAATAAAAGAGTAGTATATAGAGGATATTAAAAAGGTCCTCTAACGTCTACGTTTATATAGGCTTTTTACTAAACTATTAAAATACTCGTTCTATTAAAAGAGGGTCGAGTTCTTAAGTTATATTATTATATTAAAAAGAATCGAAATTAACTCGTTATAAGTACGAACGATCGCTAATTAAAAAGCGCTAGAGTCTATTAGGGATATCTAAGTATTCCTAGGGTTCTATAACTTTTATTAAAAGTTTATTATTGAATACTTAGGTATCGTTATACCGATAATAATATTACTAAAAATAAAAAAGGGGTAAATAAGGGATTTTTAGTAAACTAAGGAAATAGACGAAGTATTTAATTAGCTAAAAGTCGCTTTTATTTTAATAACCGTACTTACGTATTAGAACTTATAACGTATTATATAAATAAAAACCGACGTTTTAGTTAAAGCTATTATAATAATCTTATCGTAATAAGCTAATAAAAAATAGCGACCTGTTATTTATTAGTTACGGAAGCTTATAAATACGGAGTAGTAATAGGCTACGGGTTAATAAGAACTATTTGCTATAATAAAAGGGCTAGAGTACTAGGCTTATTATTTCTAAGGCCTTTTATAAAAGTTTATAGTCCTAATAAATTACTAAATACTTAAGGGAGTAATTAGCGCACTAATACGGGACCTTTAAAAAAGGCTCGTAAAATAGGTATATAAACTATTAGTATTTAACTTTAACTTAAAATACTAGCTAGAGAAAACGAACCCGGTAGATAGTCTATTTAAAAAGCTAAATTATATAAAGAGGGAAGTACTTTATAAAAATATCCTCCCTACGCTAGCTTAGAAGCTACGTCTTATTAATAAACTACTACTTAACGTCTAATAAAAAATAATTAGCCTAAAAAGATAAAATAATATTACTAAGGTATACGTTTAAATAGTTAAGGACTCTTTTTATAATCCCGGCTAAATATTAGCTAGCTCTAGGGACGGGGAATCCTCTTTTTTATATTAATAGCGTATTATAGGGCGTACTAATAAAATAGTAATAGTTATTATTATAATAACTTAAGGTAAAAAAGTAAAAGAGTTATTAATAAACGCTCGTTAATAGTCTAGTAAAGATAAAGAGGAGTTAAATAGAGCTAGGGTTATTATATTAGAATAGTATATCTTATGCCTTATTATAAAAGAGCTTATAAAGAGCGAAACGGTATTTACTTCCCGTTTCTTATTAAAGATTAAGGAGCTTATTAAAGGATTATACGTTAAAAACGAGTTTTATATATTATAATTAATAAGAGTTCGTACTACGGCTAGCGAGCTAAGAGTATATTTACTTAATAAATAGGGTATACTATTTTTTAAAAAAAGACTCGTTATTCCTTAAGTAAAGTCTTTTTAAATAAAGATCTTTTATTAATATTACGACGATTATAGGGTAAGTTATATAAGAGCTACGAAAACTCTCGAGCTAATTTAAAAGAAGTTTTATTAAAAAAATATTTAACGAGATATTTAGGAATACGTTAAGAACTATAAGTATTATTTAAGAGTTATAATCCTAAGATATAAGCCGTACGAGTAGTTATAGTTATTACTACTACCCTTATACCTATTTTAAAAAATATTTATAGACTTTATTACGGGGCTATTACTAAGCGCTCGTAGTAATAGCATAGAGTACGATAGTATTTTAATTATTATTTATTATATAATAAAGTTCGTAAAGTTCTTACCTATTATTAAGATACTTAACGTAATATAAATAGTAAATATCTTATACTAAGAGGTCGAATATAAGTTCGGTACGCTTAAAAGTATTATTATAAATAAAAATAAGCTTTTTATAAATATATTTTAAAAAGAGTTTACTAAAAAACGGGTAATACGTTACTAACTATTTACTATATATTACTTATAAATAGATAACTAAACGGAGCGAACCTATTAAATATAAAAAAAATATTTAAGGATCTATACTAAAGGCTCGCTAAATAGGTAAGTAGCGTAGCTAAAGGAGGCCGAGTTTATATATAATAATAACTAATACTTTATTATAAAAATATCTTTATATATAGTACTATATAGCTACTACTTTAAATATATTAAATATATACTTAATTATAAGGCTATAGTCTAGGGGGTTTGGGAAAGGGTTTAGAAAATTAGGGAGATTAGGGCCTAGGCTATGCGAGCATAGGCATAAGCCTTTAAGAACTAAGTAGCTTATTATAATAAAAAATATACCCTAAAGGAGTTTAATTATAAAAAGGTCGTTAGCTTATTAACAAAAAATATACGATTTAAAAATAATAAACTAATACCGAGATATATTAAAATAATAATAGCTAAAAGGGTAGGGAAATAGGCTTACTAAGTATATTTACTAAAGTAGTATTAAAAAATATATAATATTTTCTTAGTTTTTTAACTTAAGCTATAGGGAAATTACTAAACGGTTAGTAATTAAATAGTAAATCTCCTAGAGTTAGAGAACGAGTAAAACGTTTAAAAAGTTAAAAAAATCGTTATAATATAAAGCGAGGGAGGAAACTTATAATATTTCGTTAAATAAGCTAGGTAGTTTACTAAGTATAATACGTAGGAGCTTATTAAGTATTTTAAAGGGGTAATAGAAGTAGTTGATTAAATTCGAACGCTATAAGAAAAGGGTATATATAAAATAGGATAATAAACGTTAAGTTCGTAGTAAAAGGTTACTAAAAATAAGTTAATTAATAATATATTATAGAACCCTTTTTATTTAGCTTAGCGCAATCTTTAAAAAAAAAACATAGTATTATAACCCTCGGCGATACGTTACTAAGAGATTGTTAAGATCTAGCTACGTAAGGGGAGTAACTTACGTAATACTAGTAGTAGTAGTAGCGGCTCTAGCGTGTGTTTCTAAAGCTTAATAATTAGTAAGTTATTAACGTTAAGGTAGCGGCGCTTATTATAACGCTAAAAAAGAGAATTCTCTAAGTTATTACTAAGCTCCTTAGATTTAGTATCCTCGCACTAAGACTTATTAAACTTAAACTTAAAATCGTCCCGCTCGTTATTATTATTAAGAATATAGTTAGTAATAAGAGCACGCTTTTTAATAAGAGTCCGAGTTTTAGGACTATAGGAAATAGGGATAGCGCTATATATAATAATAGTATAAGTAAGTACTTTATTTACTAAGAACTTAGCGCCGCGTTTATAAAAAATAAAGAAAGTAAGAAACTCCTAGATATATATAATAGTAACGCCCTTAGGAGTCTTTTTATAGTACTAAGCTAGAGCGTTAAGGTTATTTTATAGAGCGGTCGTACGGCTATTATTATAAAAATAAGCTAGTTAAAAATAACTAAGGTAAAAGATAATCTTAGTCTTATTATTAATATTAAGGATACTAGCTTAAAAAAGAAATCTAAGTTAATAAAAAGAAAGTTCGCTAAATAATCGCTAACGACTTACCGTAATTAAGATTAATAAGTTTAGATACTCGTAGTTAGTAATAAGCTCTTAAAAAGTAGCCTATTTAAAATAGACCTTCTTTACTTTACTACTTATTAATAAGTTAACGATATAAATAATAACCTTCTCTTATATATTAATAATATAGCTAAAAATATAAAGAACGTAGCCGTGCTTATAGGAGTTAAGGCTACCCTATTTTTTAATATTATAAAACTTTATAAGGGTATTCTAAGTAAACTAAGCGGCGCTATATAGCTCCTTAAGAACCTAAAAAATATTATTAGCTAATATTTTAGTAACGGATTAGCGAGGACTCGACGACTTATAGTAAAATACTTTTTCTTATTAATTTAATAAATAATATACTTAGCGACGTAAGCGCTAGTAATATAAACGAGCTCGTTAATATTATAATATAGGCTAGTTAAGTAGCGTATATAAGGAGTACTACTACGGAGACTATAAAAGCCCTTTTTAAAATTATACTTTATATTAAGTATATTTTAAATATACAAAATAGTAAACATTTTAATAAATACTTAGCGATAGTATAATAGGAGAGTTATAATTAGGAAACGATATAGAATTAGAATATCGTAAGAAAAAAAGTATAGTTATATAAAAAAGAATTTGTAAAACGGTTACTAAATAAAAAGAGGGAAGAAAAAATAAATACGTAATTAGTAACGGGGGAAAAATCTTTTATTATACTTAATAGCTTAGTAATAATAATAACCGCGAGGTTAGGCAAGCTCTTATATATTACGATAGTTAGAATACTTTATTATAAATATATACTACTAACTTAGTAACTAGTCGGCGCGCTATTACTAAATAATAATAATAAAGTATCCGTTAAATAAAAAAATAGGAGTAATGCCTTATTCCTAAGTAAAAAAGGATATTATTAACGCCTTACGGAATCTATTATAAATAACGACGTTAATAGCTTTATTATTAGTATTAAAAGAAGATATTACGTAATAACTTTAGGGACTAAAGTTACGTAAGGGGGGAGTAATTATAATAAATTCGGGATATAGCTAGCAATAGGACGCTAATAACTTAGTAATTAGTATATAGATCTTATTATAAAAGAACTTTCTAATAAGCAGAGCCTTTACGAAGGACTCTATAAGCTTTAGTCTTATAATATACCTATACTTATATTATAGCCTCGCTAGTTAAGTACTCATAGCCTCATCTCTTATATAATATTAGGCGTAATACTACTATTTTATAAGCCTACGTTTACTTAGCTAAGTTTGCGGCCCTTTAAGTAATAGTAGTTTATAACGGTAGTATCGGAGATATTATTATTACCGTTATTAAGAATAGCTAGTACCGACTTTTATAAGCACGTCTACCCTATTTTAACTTTACTTGCGCATATATATATATTTATTACCTCGTTTTTTTTATTAAAATTAAAAAACGCTTCCCTCGCTATTTATTATTATTACGCTATCGCTATTACTATTACTATTACTATTACTATTACTATTACTATTACTATTACTATTACTATTACTATTACTATTACTATTACTATTACTATTACCATTACTATTACTATTACTATTACTATTACTATTACTATTACTATTACCATTACTATTACTATTACCATTACTATTACTATTACTATTACTATTACTATTACTATCGAATTATCTACCTCAAATATATACTATTAAAATACCGAAATATTAATAACTCGTCGACTTATAAAAATACTTTAGGGGATATACTTAGTAGTTCGATCTTACTAATATTATATTAAAAGACCCCGAATTATAATAAGGTCGTTTTAAAAAATATAGATTAGATATTATTAACTTAAAGATCCGAAATACGTATATTAATATAAGTATTATTTTTATTAATACCTAATTAATATGATATAGCCTTAACGAAATACTTAATTAATTATAAAATATAATTAATATCTTAGTATTATAATAATAGAATAAGAGGTTTAAAAAGATTAAAAAGGATATTTTAAAGTTATTAAATAAGTTGGAAATTGGAAGTAGGTTTTAGCTATTTAAAGAGTAATTAACATATTATAATAGGATCGTTAGTATTTAGTAATAACTACGGCCGACTATAGTTAGTTCTAAAGTCTTATTAAAGTACGTAATAAAAACTTAAAATTAACTTTAATAAACTACCTTGCTTATAAAGGCAAAGATAGCCCCTAATGAGGCAGACCGGACCCTAAAGGGTTATAGGAGATTATATTATAAATATTTAATTAATAAGGCTATAATATAAGTATAAGTAAATTATAAAATTAAAGCTTATAAAGTCCTTTATATAAGCTTTGCTTTTTAAAAAGTTCTTTTATAATACGATCTATATATGAATTACTAAGTTATTAATATCCTATTACTAGCCGCATCCTAAATCTATTATAATTTTAATTAAAAATTCCCTAATAAAACTAATACTCTCTAGCTTTTTATTATTTTTTAATTTTTATTAATACGTAGTCTTTTTTTTTGATAAATAGTTTAAACGGCTTATCCTCTATTTTATATATTACTTTTTTCAAAGGGATATAAACTATTTGATATATTACTCCTTTTTAAATATTAATAAAGCTTAGTCCTTTTTTTTTTAATAAATCTTAATAACCTACTTAACTTATTGTAAAATAATTTAATAATATTCTTTAGCTCTTTATATAAGTTATTAGAACTAATAATAAATTAATAATTAGCCTTATTTAATAATATAAATAAAGCCGTTTATAATAGAAAACGTAGGGTTTTTAAATAAATTTATAACCCTATTTATTTTTATAATAAAACCCTTTTTTAAATCTATTATTTTCTTGAATTATAACTTCTTATTATATTTTAAATAATAAATACTCCTCCCCTTTTTTAAATAAAACCCTAAACTTATTAATTCCTAGCGGCCTAGAGTGAATAATAAATACTTTTTTCGATTGAGTTAATACTTTTATTAAAGCTAATAACTTTAGTATTATAAAATATTATAAGTAAAAGTAAAATAGGAAAAATATTTAATATTTGTTTTTTATTTCTACTTTTACTAGCTACTCGGGCGGTTCCCGATATCAATTATGTAGTATTAATATACGGTATTAGTAAATACTTATACTATTTTAATAAACTATTTTTTTAGATTTTCTACCTTTTTATAATAGATTCGGGATGCGGCTGGCAATAGGACGCCGATAACTTAGCAACCGGTGCATAGATCTTATTATAAAAGAACTTTTTAAGAAGTAGAGCCCTTACGAAGGACTCTATAAGCTTTAGTCTTATAATATACTTATATTTATATTATAGCCTCGTTAGTTAAGTACTTATAGCCTAATCTCTTATAATTCTAAAGCTTTTATTTCTATAGAATAACTAGTATAAGTAATAATAAATTACGAAAACGAACGGAACGTTAATAAAACGACGCCTAGCCGTTAGTAAAGAGCTATTAGCGCCGACGAGCTATAACTATTTAGAGTCGACTACTCGACCCTATTCTATTTAGGAGAACGAGCTTATTATAAGGCGAGTCCTACTTAAATACTAATATTTACGGAAGAGCTAAATAAAAAAGATAATCGGGGTAAATTACCCTCACGGGCTAGTTACCCCGTTAACACCCTAAAGACCCTATTTATTATAAACGGGGCGTTTATTAATAACTAATCGCTAAATATACGAAGTTAAAGCGCGTATAAAGGCGCGAGTAGTATTAAAATAGCTAGTTTAGTAAACCCCATAGGCCTAATAATAACCTACTTTTATAAAATAATAGAAATAATAATTAAAGATCGAAACTAAGAACGGCGTCGATACGAGGAGCTCGTTTAATAGCTTACTGAGTAACTAATAACGCGTCTAGGTCAATAAAAATATAAAAAGCCTCTTTTCTATAACTATAAACTGATTAGAGAAGAGTCTACGAGTGCCTAGGTAGTAAATTAGATTATTATTATAAAAGTAAATAACAAGCTTCGCACAAAAAGTACTATAGAATAATATATCGAATAGGCCCTATTTAAGATATCCCTATTGTTATAAACGTAATAGTATAATTACGAGAAGAGCCTCTAGGATCCCCTTTCCTAGGGCGACTTCTTAGCGTTTATTCGCTAATAATACGTAGACCCTAAGACTTAGGAACGGGAATACTATAAAGAGCTAAGGATAAAGAGGCTAAAAAAGGGCTAGACCTCTACCTAGTTCCTTACTAAGTAATTAGCGATCTATTATAACCTAGGTATAAAAGATATAAAAAATTCGAAAGTAGAGGTATACTAGTTCTTTTTTAGACTACTATCTTAGCTATAGGACGATTTAATTCGTTATAAAGTCTTAATTAAAAGAGCACGCAATATAGCCTATGAGGCTAATAAACTATAGTCGTTAAATTAGTAAAAGGGCGGCAATTAGTTATAAAAAGATAGTAAAAAGAGGCTATATCCGTTATTAGAGTAACCGCGTTAAATATCCCCCTTTTATAAAAAAAAGAGCAGGGAGAGCTCTAAGGGGCTAGGCTCTAGGGACTCGCTAGGAGTAATATTATAAAAGCTATATAATAAGAGTACTCGTACCGAGCTATTATAGAAGCGTCGTAATAGTAATATTAAGTACTTTATATATAATAAGATAGGCTATATATTTAGTAAGTACTAGAAGAATAAGTTAGGAGGTAGGGGCGATAATAAGCCGACGTACTCCCGATCGAAGCTAACGTTAGTAACTATTTAATAAGTTACTACCGAGCCGAGAGTTATAGAGGTCGACTCGTTAGAAAATAAGTAAATATAGGTAATATACCCAATACGCTTATACTAAGTATTAAGAGGGTACCGATAAAAATAATTACGAAGGGTAGGGTAATAGTTTTACGAGGTATTGCTAAAAGGCTAATAAAAGTTAATATAGATATATACTCCGAAATAAATATTATTAGTACTAGGCTCGTAACTTACTTAAGGTTAACCCCGGCTATTATTATAGCTCCCTCGTTAAGGGACTTCTAGGGTAAAGCCGTAAGCTAGGGGAAAGCCTATTAGTTAACGCTCTTTCTTATTAACTACTATAAGTAGCTAAAGAAAATTCGGCGACTATTCGCTATAATTAATAAGAATAAAAGAATAGTAAACCTCTTACTATCATAACTATTAATAGGCTAAGAGGGTATTCGTATTAATATAGCGACGAATATATAGTTATACGAGCCTATCTCGGTTACTAAACTAGAAGTAATAGCTCGTAATATCGTTAAGAATCGCGAGAGGGCGTATATATTATATATCGCTACTATAAAAAGCATCGCGGGGGTAATAAAGACTAAACTACGAGGGGGTCTATTACTAAAACTTTAATTAAAAGTAGAGACGTTTAATAAGTAGTTAGCAAAAGGACCGTAATTATATAATAAAATAGAACACTCTATCGACCTAGTTCCGGGTATTAAACTACTATATAGTCCTATCTATCCGTTAAGTAAAAAATAACTTAATAAGCTTCGTATGTATATCGCTAAGAACCTAGCGAACGGTCGTATTATACTTTTAGTTAGTAAGGCTAGGGTACCGATCCTCTTTATATTAAAAAAGGACGGTACGCTATACCTCTATATAAACTACTATGGGCTAAATAGGGTAACTATAAAAAATCGATACTTATTACTACTTATCGGCGAGCTCTTAAATAGGCTTCGCAGAGCGAAATAGATTTTAAAAATAAATATTAAAGATACCTACTACCGTATCCGAATTAAAAAAAAAGACTAATAGAAAATAGCGTTCTGGAGCCGATACGGTTACTTCGAGTATATTATTATACCTTTCGGGCTAACGAACGTACTTACGACGTTCTAAGTATATATTTACCGAGCGCTCGCTAACTTATTAAATACTTATTATATAGTATATATAAACGATTTAATAATCTACTTAATAATAAAAGAGTAGTATACGGAGGATATTAAAAAGGTCCTTTAACGTCTACGTTTATATAGGCTTTTTACTAAACTATTAAAGTACTCGTTCTATTAAAAGAGGGTCGAGTTCCTAGGTTATATTATTATATTAGAAAGAATCGAGATTAACTCGTTGCGAGTATAAACGATCGCTAACTAAAAGGCGCTAGAGTTTATTAAGGATATCTAAGTATTCTTAAGGTTCTATAACTTCTATTAGAAGTTTATTACTAAATACTCGGGTATTATTATACCGATAATAGTATTACTAAAAATAGAAAAAGGGTAAATAAGGGACTTCTAGTAGACTAAAGAAGTAAACGAGGCGTTTAATTAGTTAAAGGTCGCTTTTACCTTAGTAACCGTACTTACGTACTAAAACCTATAATATATTATATAAGTAAAAACCGACGCTTCGGTTAAAGCTATTATAATAATCTTATCGTAATAAGCTAATAAAGAATAGCGACCTATTACTTATTAATCGCAAAAGCTTACGGATATAAAGTAATAATAGGCTACGGGCTAATAAGAACTACTCGCTATAATAAAAGGGCTAGAGCACTAGGCTTATTACCTCTAGGGCCTTTTATAAAAGTTTATAGTCCTAACGGACTACTAAGTACTTAAGGGAATAATCGGCGCACCGGTACGGGACCTTTAAAAAAGGCTCGTAAGGTAGGTATATAAACTATTAATATTTAACTTTAACTTAGAACACTAGCTAGGGAAAACGAACCTAGCGGACGGTCTATTTAAAAAGCTAGACTATATAAAGGGGGAAGTACCTTATAAAGACGTCCTCCCTACGCTAGCCTAAAAGCTACGTCTTATTAGCGAACTACTACCCGACGTCTAGTAAAAGATAATTAGCCTAAAAAGATAAAATAATATTATTAAAGTATATATTTAAGTAGTTAAAGCTTCCTTTCGTAATCCTAGCTAGATATCGGCTAGTTCTAAGGACGGGGAATCCTCTCCCCTATATTAGTAGCGTATTATAGAGCGTACTAATAAAATAGTAATAGTTACTATTATAACGACTTAAAGTAAAAAAGTAAGAGAGTTATTAGTAAACGCTCGTCGACGGTTCGGTAAGGATAAAAAGGAGTCGGATAGAGCTAGGGTTATTATATTAAAATAGTATATCCTACGCCCTATTATAAAAGAGCTTATAAAGGGCGAAATAGTATTCGCTTCCCGTCTCTTATTAAAGACTAAGGAGCTCGTTAGAGGACTATAGGCTAAAAATAAGTTCTATATATTATAATTAGTAAGAGTTCGCGCTACGGCTAGCGAGCTAAGAATATATTTGCTTAACGAATAGGGTATACTATTTTTTAAAAAAAGACTCGTTATTCCTTAAGTAAAGTCTTTTTAAATAGAGATCCTTTATTAATATTACGACGACTATAGGGTAGGTTATATAGGAGCTACGAAAACTCTCGAGCTAATCTAGAGGAAGTTCTATTAAAAAGATATCTAATGAGATATCTAGGAATACGTTAAGAACTATAAGTATTGTTTAGGAATTATAACCCTAAGATATAAGCCGTACGGGTAGCTATAATTACTACTATTACTTTTATACCTATTCTAAAAAATATTTATAAACTTTATTACGGGGCTATTACTGAGCGCTCGTAGTAACGGCGCAGAGTATAATAGTATCGTAGTTATTATTTATTATATAATAAAGTTCGTAAAGTTCCTACCTACTATTAAAATACTTAATATAATATAAATAGTAAGTATCCTATACTAAGAGGTCGAATATAAGTTCGGTACGCCTAAAGGTATTATTACGGATAGAGATAAGCTCTTTATAAGTATATTTTAAAAAAAGTTCGCTAAGGAACGGGTAATACGTCGCTAACTATTTACTGCGTATTACTTATAAACGGACGGCTAAACGGAGCGAACTTATTAAATATTAAAAAAGTATTTAAAGATCTATGCCGAGGGCTCGCTAAATAGGTAAGTAGCGTAGCTAGAGGAGGCCGAGTTTATATATAATAATAATTAATACTTTATTATAAAAGTATCCCTATATATAGTACTATACAGCTACTACCCTAGGTACGTTAAATATATACTTAATTATAAGGCTATAGTCTAGGGGGTTTAGGAAAGGGTTTAGAAAATTAAGGAGATTAGGGCCTAGGCTACGCGAGCGTAAGTATAAGCTTTTAAAAGCTAAGTAGCTTATTATAATAAAAGATATACCCTAAAAGAGTTTAATTATAAAGAGGTCGTTAGCTTATTAATAAAGAACATACGATTTAAAAATAATAAACTAATACCGAGATATATTAAAGTAGTAATAGCTAAAAAGGTAGGGAAATAAGCTTACTAAGTATATTTACTAAAGTAGTATTAGAGAATATATAATATTTTCCTAGTTTCTTAGTTTAAGCTATAGGGAAATTACTAAATAGTTAGCGACTAGATAGCAAATCTCTTAGAGTTAGAGGACGAATAAGACGTTTAAAAAGTTAAAAAAATCGTCGCAATATAAGGCGAGGGAGGAAACTTATAATATCTCGTTAAATAAGCTAAGTAACTTACTAAGTATAATACGTAAGAGCCTATTAAGTATTTTAAAAGGGTAGTAGAAGTAGTTAATAAATTCGAACGCTATAAAAAAAGGGTATATATAAAATAGGATAATAAACGTTAAGTTCGTAGTAAAAGGTCGCCGAAGATAAGTTAATTAATAATATACTATAAAACCCTTTTTATTTAGCCTATCGCAATCCTTAAGAAAAAGATATAATATTATAACCCTTAGTAATACGTTACTAAGAGATTACTAAGATCTAGCTACGTAGGGGGAGTAACTTACGTAATATTAGTAATAATAATAGCGGCTCTAGTATATACCTCTAAAGTTTAATAGTTAGTAATAATAGTCCGCTTAATAAGCGAAAAGCGGGGAGGCTTTGTGCGCGTACTTAGCTAACTACTTAGAATAAGGCCGTTAACCTTATTAATACTATAACGGGTAAGAGAGAGGCGGTCGAAGTTACGCAAAGTATTATATATATTAATAATAGCGGTTCGTAGAGCGTTCGCTGCCTAGTCGCTATTAGAGGCTATAATAAGAGGTATAACGGGAGCTATAATAAGAGGCATAACGGGAGCTATAATAAGAAGCGGAGTAAGAAGTAAAGTAAGGGCCGTAACGCTATTATTATTAGTAACGGGTCGGAGATAGGGGACGTTATTTAAAGTAACGCTCTCGTAGTCTTAATCGAGCTAAGGGACTTTAGTAATATTAATATTCGTAAGGAACTTAGTAACGTCGAACTACTTATTATAACCTGCGGCTTTAACTTTAGTATAAGTAATAGCCTCGTCGAGCCGTTATAGAGCCTTTGCTTAGAGCGGGAAGAGCGTAATACTAGCCTTATTAAAATCTAAAGTAATATAACTAAGGGCTAGGGTACCCTTATTTATATTAAAAAGAGCGTCGTAAGTAAGGGTCGGTAAGTTATTAATATTAAAATAGCGGCGCTTATTACGACGTTAAAAAAGAAAATTCTCTAAGTTACTACCGAGCTCTTTAAATTCGGTATCCTCGTACTAGGACTTATTAAACTTAAACCTAAAGTCGTCCCGCTCGTTATTACTATTAGGAACATAGTTAGTAATAAGAGCACGCTTCTTAATAAGAGTCCGAGTCTCGGGACCGCGGGAAATAGGGGTAGCGCTATATATAGTAATAGTATAAATAAGTACTTTATTTACTAAGAACTTAGTAACGTATTTACGAAAAATAGGGAAAGTAAGAAACTCTTAAATACGCATAATAATAACGCCCTTAGGAGTCTCTTTATAGTACTAAGCTAGAGCGTCGAGGTTATTTTATAGAGCGGTTATATAGCTATTGTTATAAAAATAAGCTAGCTAGAGGTAACTAAGGCGGGAGACAATCTTAGTCTTATTATTAATATTAAAAATACTAGCCTAAGAAAAGAAATCTAAGTTAGTAAAAAGAAAATTCGCTAAACAATCGCTAACGACTTACTATAATCGAGATTAATAAGTTTAGATACTTATAGTTAATAATAAGCTCCTAGAGAGTAGCCTATTTAAAATAGACCTTTTTTACTTTACTACCCGCTAATAAGTTAGCGATATAAGTAGCTACCTTCTCTTATATATTAGTAATATAGCTAAAAATATAAAGAACGCGGCCGCGCTTATAGGAGTTAAGGCTACCCTACTCCTCGGTATCGTAGAACTTTATAAGGGTATTCTAAATAAACTAAGTAGCGCTATATAGCTCCTCGGGAACCTAAGAAATATCGTTAGCTAATATTTCGGTAACGGATTAGTAAGGACTTAATAACTTACGGTAGAACACTTCTTTTTATTAATCTAATAAATAATATACTTAGTAACGTGAGCGCCGGCGATATAGATAAGCTCGTTAATATCGTAATATAGACTAGCTAAGTAGCGTATATAAAGAGCACCGCTACGGAGACCGCGGAAGCCCTTTTTAGGATTATACTCTATATTAAGTATATCCTAAATACGCAAAATAATAAATATTTCGGTAGATACTTAGTAATAGTATAGCAAAAGAGTCGTAATTAAGAAACAATACGGAATTAGAATATCGTAAAAAGAAAAGTATAGTTATATAAAAAAGAATTCGTAGAACGGTCGCCGAATAAAAAGAGAAAAGAAAAAGTAAATACGTAACTAGTAACGGATAAAAAATCTTTTATTATAATTAATAGCCTAGTAATAATAACAACCGCGAGGTTAGGTAGGCTCTTATATATTACGATAATTAGAATACTTTATTACGAATATATACTACTAACTTAGTAACTAGTCGGCGCGCTATTGCCGAATAATAATAATAAGGTATCCGTTAAATAAAGAGATAGGAGTAATACTTTGTTCCTAGGTAAGAAAGGATATTATTAACGCCTTACGGAATCTATTATAAATAACGACGTTAATAGCTTTATTATTAGCGTTAAAAGAAGATATTACGTAATAACTTTAGGGACTAAAGTTACGTAAAGGGGGAGTAATTATAATAGATTCGGGATGCGGCCGGTAATAGGACGCTAATAACTTAATAACCGGTATACGGATCTTATTATAAAAGAACTTTTTAAGAAGTAGAGCCCTTACGAAGGACTTTATAAGCTTTAGTTTTATAATATACCTATACTTATATTATAGCCTCGCTAGTTAAGTGCTCATAGCCTAATCTCTTATATTTTTTAACTTTCCCTCTTATAAAGTTTATAACTACGGATTATTAACGGCGATATTAGGCACCTAACGCTACTACTTTATAAGCTTTACGGCTTACTAAGTAATAATAGGTTATAATAGTAGTATCGGAGATGCCCTCGTCGCTATTATCAAATAATATCGACCTTACGATATCTACCTTAATACTTTTAACTTTAACTCGTATATATACATATATATATATTTATTATTTCCTCCCTAATAGAGCAATCCGCCGGGGCCGTATTATGTATTACGTATTAGGGAAAACTAGGTATATTACGCTCTATACCTAATTACTAATTAAAGCTCCCAATCTTCCCCTGTTTCTAGCTATTTAAAGGGTAAGCTATACTTATTTTAATATATATAAGACCTCTCAATACTAGCCTACGTAAGTAGCTAGATCTTATATTATATACTCCTTTTTATTAAGGATTAAGGGGCCCCTTATATATTCCTTTATATTTATAATATAGCCCGTATTAAAAGGATTTCTAGCTCTATAAAGTATAATTTCTAAACTAGTATTAATATACCGGATTTGAATATCTATATTAACCTAGCTATTTATAATATTTATATTATTACTTAGCCGAATTCTATATTATTAAAAAGTACTTCGCTAATCCTTAGGTATACTTATATTAGTTATAATAGCTATAGTATTAAGCTAGCTAAAGAGGGCGCCTAGCCTAAGAGGGGTAGACTTATTAACGGGCATTTTTAAAGAGTTCTAACCTATTAATTACTAACTATATACTAAGAGAGTAGGTTCTCGTCGAGGTAGTATTTTAACTAGCTAACTTCTTAACTAGTTATTTAACCAGCTATCTAAGTAGTAGTTTATATATTAATAAGTTTATTTAGTAAATTTATTTAGTAAATTTATTTAATAAATTTATTTAGTTTAAATAGAGAGTAGTTTTAAGCAATATTAAAAGCGATAAGGATAAAAAGAATCTTTATAAGCTCTAAAGAGTAGGAGATATTAGCTTATTTAGCCTTTTTTTAAAAAACCTCTATATTACTATTAAAGTTTAGAACCTCTGTGGTTAAGGAAGGCTACTTCTGACTATTATAGTTAATTATTATAGCTAACTATTACGGCTAACCTTTATTATTAACCGTTCCGGCCGGCGCTACTACGTAACGAAGAGGGTAGCTTACTTATCCCGAATTATATAGCGGTTTTTGTATCGAAATTATTATATTACGTTAAGCGCGTACTTAGGGTATACTACGCGTATTATATAATTAAAAAGAGTACCGTATTATATAATTTCTTTTAAAAGCGTAATCCCGTTAAAGTCGATCTTTTACGCCTATAAAGCTAGAAGAAAAACCACTATATATTTATTATTTCGTTTTTTTTATTAAAATTAAAAATACTACTTCCCTTACCGTTATTATCGCTATTACTATTACTATTTAACCGTTTACCTTAACTATTTGTTTTACTATTCTACCTTTACTAGCTACTCGGGCAATTCTTAATATTAGTTATATAGTATTAATATATAGTATTAGTATAATCCGTGGTTGTGAACTTTGCAAGAGGGAAAGTTGAAAAGTTAGAAAATCTAAAAAAAGGTAGTCTATTAAGATAGTGGGAGTATCTATTAATACTGTGTATTAATACTATGTAGTCGATATTAAGAGCCGCCCGAGCAACTAGTAAAGGCAGAATAAAAAAAAAACAAATATAGTATTAGTATATACTCTTACTATTTTAAAAAAAACTATTCTTTTTTTTAAATTTTCTACCCTTCTAACTTTCCCTCTTATAAAGTTTAAGATTATTAATAGTAATACTAAGCACCCGACGCTACTACTTTATAAGCTTATTATATACTTAGCTAAGTTTATTACCTCTCTAAGTAATAATAGCGTATAATAGTATAGTATTAGAGATACTCTCGTTACCGTTATTATGAATAATACTAACCTTATTACTAATGTTTTTAACTTTACTCGTATATATATATATATTCGTTACCTCGTTTCTTTTATTAAAATCGAAAAACGCTTCCCTTACTATTTATTATTATTACCTTATTACTATTACCCTATTACTATTACCTTATTATTATTATTATTATTATTACCGAACTATTTACTTTAGAAACATTTAGAATACTAAAACGCTAACTTATTAACTTATAAGGATACCTTAGGGGCTAGTAGTTCGATCTTATTAATATTATACTTAATAATCCCGATTTATAAAAGGATTATTTCCCTCTAACGGAGCAATCCGCTAGGGCCGTACTATATATTACGTATTAAGGAAAACTAAGTATATTACGCTCTATACCTAATTACTAATTAAAATAGCTCCTAACCTTCCCCCGCTTTTAGCTATTTAGAGGGCGAGCTATACTTACTTTAATATATATAAGACCTCTTAATACTAACCTACGTAAGTAATTAAATTTTATATTATATACTCCTTTTTATTAAAAGTTAAGGGGCCCCTTATATATTCTTTTATATTTATAATATAACCTATATTAAAAGGATTTCTAGTTCTATAAAGTATAATTTCTAAGCTAGTATTAATATATTAAATCTTAATATTCGTATTAACCTAGTTATTTATAGTATTCGTATTATTACCTAGCCGAATTCCGTATTATTAAAAAGTACTTTATTAATCCTTGGGCGTATTTATATTAATTATAATAGCTATAGCGTCGAGCTAGCCGAGGGTGCCTAGCCTAAGAGGGGTAGACTTATTAATAAGCATCTTTAGGTAAGCCCACTAATTATTAACTATATATTAAGAGAGTAGGTTCTTATCGAGGTAGTAGTTTATATCAATAGGTTTGTTTAGTAAATGTATTTAGTAAATTTATTTAGTTTAAATAGAGCTTTAGGTAATATTAGAAATAATAAGAATAGAAAGAATCTTTATAAGCTCTAAAAAGTAGTAAATATTAGCCTATTTAGTCCTTTTTTTAAAAACCTCTACGTCGCTATTAAAGTTTAGAACCTCTATAGTTAAAAAAGGCCGCCTTTAACTATTATAGCCAACTATTATAACTAACTATTACGGCCGACCTCTATTATTAACCTTTTTAACTAGCGCTACTACGTAAGTATATTACTCAGCCTATTATTAATAAGTAGCTAAAGAGGGTAGCTTATTTATTCTAAATTATATAGTGGTTTTTATATTAAAATTACTATATTATACTAAGCGCGTACTAAGGGTATATTATACGTATTATATAGTTAAAAAGTATACCGTATCGTATAATTTCCTTTAAGAGCGTAATCCCGTTAAGGTCGATCTTTTACGCCTGTAAAGCCGGAAAAAAACCACTATATAAAAGGATTATTTAAAGGAGTATAAACTAGCTATTATTAACTTAAAGATCCGAAAAGACGTATATATTTTCATAAGTATTATCATTATTAATACCTAGCTTATATAATAAAATAATGACTTTAAAATACCTAACTAACTCCTAAGTATTATTAATATTTTAATATTACTATAATAAAATAAGAAATTCGGAAAGATTAAAAAGGAAAATCTAAAGCTATTAGAAAAAGTAGAAAGTAAGGGGTATTTTTAAACTATTTAGAGGGTAATTAATATATTATAGCGGGGTTATTAGTATTTAGTAACGGCTATGGCCGGCTATAGTTAGTTATAAGGTTTTATTAAAGTACGTAATAAAGATATTTAATATTAACCTTAATAAACTAGCTTGCTTATAAAGGTAAAGATGGCCCCTAATAAGGCGGACCGGACCCTAAAGGGATAGTAATTATTATAATAATATAAAAATCCTAAATATAGCTAATATAACTATAGGCCTAGTTTTAAAATATTTTTATACCCTTTTTATTATAAGCTTACTTAGCTAGTTAAGGATATTAATAAAATTATAAACTAACGGGTTAGGATTTAGGTATATAACGTACGTATTATTATTTAAGAGTAGTTCTTAAAATCTTTATTTACTTAGTAAGATATTTATAACGCTAAGGCTTATATAAATTAAGAAAAACTAATAAATACTTATTAATAATAACGTTAATTAAACTATTTAATAAGTAAAATATCTTATATATAGTAAAATAAGTAAATAACGAGCTAAACCGCCTTACTAGCCTTATTTAGACCTTTTCTTATTATTTCTAAATATAAAAGCGATTCCTTAAGGTAATTAGCTTTAATAATACTTATAATACTAATCGTTTTAAGCTCCCTCTTTTTAAAATTATTAAATAGACTTATTTTAGATCTATTTATAATACTACATTCGGCCTTATTAATAATAAAGAACTAGAGGGTTTCCGGTTTTTCTTAGTAAGTATTTATTAATTTATAAATTAATATTTAATCTATTACCTTACTATTATTATTATTTGCTTTTTATTTCTGCCTTTGCTGGCTGCTCGGGCGATTCTCAATATCGATTACACGGTAGTAATACACAGTATCAATGGATACTCCCACTGTCTCGATAGACTATTTTCTTTTAGATTTTCTACCTTTTCAACTTTCCCTCCTGCAAAGTTCACAACCACGGATCATTGACGGCGATACTATTATTATCATAAACTACGATAAGTAAATGAAAGCTATACTAAACGAGTACTTCCTAGACGTTTAATAATAACTCTATATTTATTATATTAATTTTAATATTATACTTAAGGCTCAGTAAAAATAGGTTAAAAATTATAATTATAATAATAATAATCCCTTTAGGGTCCGGCCCGCCTCATTAGGGGCCATCTTCGCCTTTATAAATAAGCTAGTCTATTAGGGTTAATATCGAGTTTCTATTACGTACTTTAATAAGACTTTATATTAACTAATAATAGCCGGCTATAGCTAACTATAGCTAGTATAGTTATTATCGACTATTAATACTAACTAAACTTAAAATATTAATAACCTTACTACTATAGTATATTAATCGCCCTCCGAATAGCTAAAAACTACCCCTTATTTTCCGCCCTATTTAATAACTCTAAAATACCCCTTTAGTCCTTCTTACTCTACTCTTATACTACGTTTTTAAAATATTAATAATACTTTAGAATTAGTTAAGTATTTTAAGGGTACTATATTATATAAGCTAGGTACTAATTAAAATAATAACTATATTAATATACCTCTTTTTAATCTTTAAGTTGATAATATTTAATCCGTATTCTTTTAAATAATCGTACTATAGTTCGGGGTCTTTTAATATAATATTTATAAGATTAAACTTCTAATTATTAAGGAAGTCCTAAGGGTCAATAATAACTAAGCGTCTTAGTATTTTAATAGTATATATTTAAAAATAGGTAGATAATTTAATAGTAATATTAATAAGGTAATAATAATAAATAGTAAAGGAAGCGTTTTTTAATTTTAATAAAAGAAACGAGGTAACGAATATATATACGTATATAAGTTAAAGTTAAGAGTACTAGGGTAGATATCGTAAGGTTGATATTATTTTTAACAATAGTAACGAGGGTATTTTTAATATTACTATTATAAGCTATAGTTACTTAGAAGGGTAGGGAACTTAGCTAAGTACGTAGTAAGCTTATAAGGTAGTAGCGTCGGGTGCCTAATATTGCCGTTAATCTATAATTATAAACTTTATAAAAAGGAAAGTTTAAAAAAGTAAAAAATCTAAAAAAAAATAGTCTAACGAGATAGGAGGAGTATTTACTAATACTATATATTAATATTATATAGCTAATATCGAGAATCGCCCGAGTAGCTAGTAAAAGTAGAAATAAAAACAAATAATAATAATAATAGTAGATTTAATAATAAGGGATATTAGTTATTAATATAAGTAATAGCTATACTAGATAATAAAAATAAGGCTTAAATTAAGATATTTATTAATAAGCCCCCTTTTTATATATATTATAAGGTTTTTATAATATAAAAGCTTATTACTTTTACTAAGATTAAGTAGACTTTTAAAAAAGCCTAGAATAAGCTCTATAAAGAGTTTAATAATTAATACCTAATCTTTTAGTACCTCTATATAATATACTTACTTTTAAAAATATAATAGGCCCGTTATTTTATTTAAAAGTATTAGAACTTTAATACTCATATTACTTCTAATACTAAGTTAAATAATAATAATATTTAGGGTTATTTTTTAAATAGTTTTAGTTATTTATATTAGCTTATTAACGTTATATAAGATATAATTAATAATTAAGAGCTATATTTTTACTAAGCTTTTTTAAAAAACGAGGTATTTATAAGCTGGGAGTATATAAGTACTCGCTTTAAATACCTAAATAAACTTTAAATAATACTTTTTTTAAAGTATTTTATTTTAATTAAGATATAAGGCCGGCTTATAAAAAGAATAATACTATTTAATAAAAGGCTATTCCTAGACCCCCTTAGATCTTATAATTTAAATTATTTATTTTTTATTTCTACCTTTACTAGCTACTCGGGCGATTCTTAATATCGGTTATATAATATTAATATATAGTATTAATAAATACTCCTACTATTTTATTAGACTATTTTTTAAATTTTCTATCTTTTTAAACTTTCCTTCTTATAAAGTTTATAATTACGGATGAACGGTAATATTAAGCGCAATACTACTCCTTTATAAACCTACGTCTACTTAGCTAAGTTTATAGCCTTTTAAATAATAATAACTTATAATAATAGTATTAGAAATACTATCGTTACTATTATTAAAAATAGCTAGTGCTAACCTTACGTTTACCCTATTTTAACTTTACTTATATATATATATATATATATATCCCCCCGACAGAGCAATCCGCCGGGGCCGTACTATATATTACGTATTAAGGAAAACTGGGTATAATGCGCTCTATACTTAACTACTAACTAAAATAGCTCCTAACCTTTTGCTACCTACCTATAGAGCGAGCTTTACCTATTCTAACGCACATAAGACCTCTTAGTACTAGCCCGCATAAGTAGCTAGGTCTAGTATAATCTATTTTCTTATATAGGTATTATTATTACCCAGGGGGTCTTATAAGAGCTATTTAAAGCGCTAGCTTATTACCTTAACTTTATATACCTCTAGCTTATTTATTATAATTATCATAATTAAGTTAGTATTAATATATTAGATCTTAACGTCTATATTAGTCCGGTTATTTACGGCGTTTATATTATTACTTAGCTAAATTCCGTACTATTAAAAGGTACTTTACTAATCCTTAGGCATATTTACGTTAGTTATAATAGCTATAACGTTAAGCTAGCCGAGGGTACCTAGCCCGAGAGGGGTAAACTTATTAATAAGTATCTTTAAGTTCTTATTAAAATAGTATTTTAACTAGCTAACCTCTTAACTAGTTATCTAATTAGCTATCTAAGTAGTAGTTTATATATTAATGAGTTTATTTAATAAATTTATTTAGTAGATTTATTTAGTAGATTTGTTTAGTTTAAATAGAGAGTAGCTTTAGGTAATATTAGAAGCGATAAGGATAAAAAGAATTTTTATAAGCTTTAGTATAAAGAGTAGTAAATATTAGCCTATTTAGTCCTTTCTTTAAAACCTCTACGTTGCTATTAAAATTTAGAACTTTTATAATTAAGGGCCGCTTCTAACTATTACGGCCGACTATTATAGCTAATTATTATAGCCAACCTCTACTATCGACCTTTCTAGCCGGCGCTACTGCGGCAGCTTACCTATCCCGAATTAAATAGCGGTTTTTATATCGAGATTATTGTATTACGTTAAGCGCGTACTTAGGATATATTATGCGTATTATAAAGTTAAAAAGTATACTATATTATATAATTTCCTTTAAAAGCGTGATCCCGTTAAGGTCGATCTTTTGTACCTATAAAGTTAGAAAAAAACCACTATATATATATATATATATATATATATATATTTATTTCGTTTCCTTTATTAAAATTAAAAAACGCTACTTCCCTCGCTATTTATTATTATTACGCTATTATTATTACTATTATTATTAAATTATTTATTTTAAATATTTGTTTTGGTATTCTGCCTTTGCTGGCTGCTCGGGCGGTTCTCGATATCGATTACACGGTATTAATACACGGTATTAGTGGATACTCACACTGTCTCGATAGACTTTATTTTAAATATGTATTTTTAAAATACTAAGATACTAACTTATCGATTTATAGGGATACCTTAAGGGCTAGAAGTTAGATCTTATAAGTATTATACTAAAGGACCTTAAACTATAATAAGGTCGTCTTAAAGAATACGGATTAAATACTATTAAATTAAAAATCAGAAATACGTATATTAATACAAGTATTACTTTTATTGATATTAAATTAATATAATACAGCCTTAATAAATTACTTCATTGAATATATAGTATAATTAATACTTTAGTATTTTCTTTTTATTCTACCTTTACTAGTTACTTAGGCAGTTCTCAATATCGATTATATAGTATTAATATATAGTATTAATAAATACTCCTACTATTTTAATAAACTAATTTTTTTAAATTTTTTAACTTTTTAACTTTCCCTCTTATAAAGGTTATAATTACGGATTATTAATAGCGATATTAAGTACTCGACGCTACTACTTTATAAGCTACTTACTTAGCTAAGTCTACTGCTCTTTAAGTAATAATAGCTTATAATAATATAGTATTAGAGATACCTTTATTACCGTCGTTAAGAGTAATACCGACCTTATTAATATATATTTTTAACTTTAATTCGTATATATATATATATATTTATTACCTTGTTTCCTTTATTAAAATAAAAAAACGCTTCCCTCGCTATTTATTACTATTACTCTATTACTATCGCCCTATTACTATTACCCTATTACTATTGCCCTATTACTATTGCCCTGTTACTATTACCCTATTATTATTATTATTACTATTACTATCGAATTATCTTAAATATATATTATTAAAATACTAAGATGCGTAGTTATTATTAACCCCTAGGGCTTTTTTAATAACTAAAAGTTTAACTTTATAAGTATTATACTAAAAGACCCCGAACTATAATACGGCCGTTTTAAGGAATACGAATTAAATACTATTAACTTGAAACATTAAAGAAATATATATTAATATAGTCATTATCTTAATAAGCGCCTAGCTTATATAATATAATAGCTTTAAAATACTTAACTACTTTTAAAGTATTATTAATATTTTAAAAACGTAATATAAGAGTAGGTTAAGAAAGATTAAAAAGGATATTTTAAAGTTATTAAATAAGGTAGAAAATAGGGAGTAGTTTTTAGCTATTTAGAGGGTAATTAATATATTACGGCGGGATCGTTCTACTCGGTAACGGCTATAGCTAGCTATTATTAGTTATAAAGTTTATTATGTAATAAAAATACTTAATATTAACCCTAATAAACTAGCTTACCTATAAAGGCGAAGATGGCCCTTAATAAGGCGGACCGGACCCCAAAGGGCTTTTTAATTATATAATATACGTAATGTGCCCTAGTTACGCACTTAATATAATATAATAATTTTAATATAAAAACCGCTATATAATTCAGAATAAGTAAGCTACCCTACTACTTATTAATAATAGGCTAAGCAATATACTTACATAGTAGCACCGGCTAAAAAGGTTAATAATAAAAGTTAGCTATAATAATTAGCTATAATAGTTAGTAATAATAATTAGAGGCGGCCCTTAACCGTAGAGGTTCTAAACTTTAATAATAATATAGAGGTTTTTAAAAAAAGAGCTAAATAGGCTAATATTTACTACTCAGAGCTTATAAAAATTCTTTTTATCCTTATCGCTTTTAATATTACTTAAAGCTCTATTTAAACTAAATAGATTTACTAAATAAATCTACTAAACAAATCTACTAAACAAATCTACTAAATAAACCTATTAATATATTAACTACTACTTAAATAGTTAGTTAAGTAATTAGTTAAGAAGTTAACTAGTTAAAATATTACTTGAATAAGAACTTAAAAATACTTATTAATAAGTCTACCCCTCTTAGGCTAAGTACCCTTAGCTAGCTTAATACTATAGCTATTATAATTAATATAAAGACGCCCGAGGATTAATAAAGTACTTTTTAGTAATACGGAATTCGGCTAAGTAAGAATACGAATATTATAAATAGCTAGGCTAATATAAATATTTAAATCCGGTATATTAACGCTACTTTAAAAATTATATTTTATAAAGTTAAAAATCTCTTTAATACGGGCTATATTATAAATATAAAGCAATATATAAGGGGCCCCCTAACTTTTAATAAAAAAGAGTATATAATATAGTATTTAGCTATTTATACGGGCTAGTATTAAGAGGTTTTATATATATTAAAATAGGTATAGCTCGCCCTTTAAATAGCTAGAACTTAGAGGACTATAGGGGAAGATCGGGAGTTTTAATTAGTAATTAAGTATAGAGCATAATATACCTAGTTTTTTCTAATACGTAATATACGGTACGGCCCCGGCGGATTGCTCCGTCGGGGGGGTAGTAGTTTATATATTAATAAGTCCGTTTAATAAGTTTAGTAAATTTACTTAGTTTAAATAGAGCTTTGAGTAATACTAAAAATAATAAAAATAAAGGAAATCTTTATAAGCTCTAATATAAGTAGCTAGATATTAGCCTTTTTAGCCCTTTTTTTAAAAACCTCTATATTATTATTAAAGTTTAGAACCTTTATAATTAAAAAAGGCTATTTGTAACTTTTATAGCTAACTTTTACTATTAACCTTTCCGGCCGGCGCTATTATATGAAAAGTAGCTTACTTATTCCGAATTATATAGCGGTTTTTATATTAAAATTACTATATTACGTTAAGTGCGTACTTAGGGTATATTATATATACTATATAATTAAAAAGTATACTGTATTATATAATTTCTTTTAAAAATGTAATCCCGTTAAGGTCGATCTTTTATACTTATAAAGCCGGAAATAAACTACTATATAAAAGTAAAAATAGCCCTTAATAAGGCAGACCGGACCCCAAAGTGGCTTACTCAATAAAAAACTAAATAAATATTGGAAAGCGAGATTATAAATAAACTCTTAAGTAAAAACGATCGAATTAAGTGACTAATTATCTTGATAAAACCGAAGATTCTAATAATAAATTAGGCACGTTTTATTACAAAAGACGCCTTTTATATTGAATAAACTATATTCAAAACGATCTCTTATTTTTTTCAAAAAAAAAAGATCGTACAAATTAATGAATTACTAAATCTCCTTTATAATTTTTTTTATTTGTTTTTTTTTATTTAACCTTTGCTAGCTGCTCGGGCGGTTCTCATCATTATTTTTATAATATTAATACACGGTATTTTTCAATACTCCTACTGTCTTAATAAACTATTTTTTAGATTTTCTTTAACTTTCCCTCTTATAAAGTTTATAAATACGGATTATTAATAGCTATATCTCCTTTATAATTACTTAAGAAATCTTAGATAATATGTAAAAAGAGCTTATTAGTGTTTTTCAATCACTCCCTTTGCGCCGTAATCCGGGTTCTTAAATAAAAACACGTACTAAATAACTCTGATTTATTTAAAACTATAAAAAAAGAATTGAATATAGTTATAAATAGGGCGAACTTTAGTATTAACTTATTAACTTGAATTGAAGATCTTTTCCCAGCTTATTATTAAGTAATATAGCTTAAACTACTTAAAGTCTTAGGTACCCTTATTTTAAAACCCTTTTTTATATAACTATTTGATTTTATGTTCTGCCTTTGCTAGCTACTCGGGCGGTTCTCGATATCGATTACATAGTATTAGTACATAGTATTAACAAATACTCCTACTATCTCGATAGACTTACCTTGATATTATAATAATAGAACAAGAGGTTTAAAAAGACTAAAAAAGATATTCTAAAGTTATTAAATAAATTAGAAAATAGGAAGTAAGTCTTAGTTATTTCAAAGGCTATTGATATATTAGATTATTAATAATAAGATAAGCTATATTAGTAACTACGGCCGGCTATTATTAGTTATAAAGCCCCCTAACGGAGCAATCCGCCGGGGCCGTACTATATATTACGTATCAAAAAAAACAAAGTATAATACGCTCTATACCTAACTACTAACTAAAATAGCTCTTAACCTTCTACTACCTACCTATAGGGCGAGCTTTACTTACTTTAATATATATAAGACCTCTTAGTACTAGCCTATATAAGTAGCTAGATATAGTATAATCTCTTTATTTATATAAGTATTTTTATTACTTAGGGGGTTTTATAAGAGCTATTTAAAATACTAGCTTATTATCCTAACCTTATATACCTCTAGCCCGTTTATTATAATTATTATAACTAGGTTGATATTAATATATGAGATTTTAATATTCGTATTAGCCTAACTATTTATAATATTTATAATATTACTTAGCTAAATTCCGTACTATTAAAAGTTGTTTTATTACTTCTTAAGTATATTTATATTAGTTATAATAACTATAGTATTAAGCTAGCTAAAGAGGGTGCCTAGCCTAAGAGGGATAGACTTATTAATAAGTATCTTTAAAATAAGTTCTTATTAAAATAGTATTTTAACTAGCTAACCTCTTAACTAGTTATTTAACTAACTATCTAAGTAGTAGTTTATATATTGATAAGTTTATTTACTAAATTTATTTAGTAGATTTATTTAATAAATTTATTTAGTTTAAATAAAGAGTAGCTTTAAGTAATATTAAAAATAATAAAGATAAAAAGAATCCTTATAAGCTCCAGATAATAAATATTAGCCTATTAAGCCCTTTCTCTAGAAACCTCTACGTCGTTATTAAAATTTCAAACCTTTATAATTAAAAAAGGCTATTTCTAACTATTATAGCTAACTATTACGGCTAATTATTATAACCGACCTTTATTATCGACTTTTCTAATTAGTACTACTATAGGGTAGCTTACTTATCCTAAATTAAATAATGGTTTTTATATCGAAATTACTATATTATATTAAGTGCGTATTTAGGATATATTATACGTATTATATAGTTAAAAAGTATATTATATTATATAATTTCTTTTAAAAGCGTGATCCCGTTAAGGTCGATCTTTTATACTTATTTGTTTTAGTATTCTACCTTTACCAGCTACTCGGGCGGTTCTCAATATCGATTATACAGTATTAATACACGGTATTAGTAGATACTTATACTATCTCAATAGACTATATCAGTTATAAAGTTTATTATATAATAAAAACTCGGTATTAACTTTAGTAGACTAGCTTACTCATAAGCGCAAAGTTAGCCCCTAATAAGGCGGGCCGGACTTTAAAGGGGTATTATAAAGTATTTTTTATTTATTTCAACCTTTACTAGCTACTTAGGCGATTCTCAATATCGGTTATATAATATTAATATATAATATTAGTAGGCCGTCAATAATCCGTAGTTATGAACTTTATAAGAGGGAAAGTTGAAAAGGTAGAAAATTTTAAAAAAAATAGTCTATTAAGATAGTGGGAGTATTTATTAATACTATATATTAATACCGTATAATTAATATTGAGAATCGCCCGAGCAGCTAGTAAAGGTAGAAATAAAAAAAACAAATATATATATATATATATATTCGTTACTTTATTTCTTTTATTAAAATTTAAAAATACTATTTCCCTTGCTATCTATTATTATTACGCTATTATTATCGTTATGAATCTTTTTTTTTAAATATATACTATTAAAATACCAAGACGCTAAAAATTCATTAATTTATATAGATACTTTAGGGGATATACTTAGTAATTTGCCGTTAATAATCCGTAGTTATGAACTCTATAAGAAAGAAAGTTAAAAAGTTAAAAAATCTAAAAAAATAGTCTATTAAGATAGTGGGAGTATCTATTAATACTATATATTAATATCATGTAAACGATATCGAGAACTGCCCGAGTAGCTAGTAAAGGCAGAATATTAAAATAAATACTTAGTAATTTAATCTTATTAATTTTATATTAAAAAATCCCGAATTATAATAAGGTCGTTTTTAAAAATACGGATTAGATATTATTAATTTAAAGATCTTAAATATATATATTAATATAGGTATTACTATTATTAATACTTAATTAATATAATATAGCTTTAATAAAATACCCAATTAAGTATAGAGTATAATTAATACTTTAATATTATAATAATAAAATAAGAGGCTTAGAGAGACTAAAAAGAATATTTTAAAGTTATTAAATAAGTTAAAAAATAAGAAGTAGGTTTCAGCTATTTAGAGGGCGATTAATATATTACGGCGAGATCGTTTTAGTAATAGCTACGGCCGGCTATAATTAGTTATAAAGTTTTATTAAAGTACGTAATAAAGATACTTAATATTAACCTTAATAAACTAGCTTATTTATAAAGGCGAAGATAGCCCCTAATAAAGCGGACCGGACCCTAAAGGGGAAAGAGTTTTATATATTATAATTAATAAAAGTTCGTATAATAACTAGCGAGCTAAGAGTATATTTCCTTAATAAATAAAATATATTACTTTTTAAAAAAAAAAGACTTTAAATAAGATATTTTAAAATACGTTAAGAACTATAAATATTATTTTAAAATTATAATTTTAAAATATCCCCCCGACGGAGCAATCCGCCGGGGCCGTACTATATATTATATATTCAAAAAGACTAAGTATAATACGCTCTATACCTAATTATTAACTAAAATAATTAACTAACTTAACTATTATCTCCCTTTTATTAATAACTCTTAACCTTTTATTATTTATTTATAAAGCGAGCTTTACTTATTTTAATATATATAGGACCTCTTAGTATTAGCTTATATAAATAGCTAGGTCTAATATAATCTCTTTTTTTATATAAGTATTATTATTACTTAGGGGGTCTTATAAAAGCTATTTAAAGTACTAGTTTATTATTTTAATTTTATATATTTTTAGCCCGTTTATTATAACTATTATAACTAGGTTAGTGTTAATATATTAGATCTTAATATCTATACTTACCTATTTATTTATAAGATTTATAATATTACCTAACCGAATTCCGTACTATGAAAAAGTACTTTACTACTCGTCGGGCGTACTTACTTATTTCTTATTTTTACTTTTACTAACTACTCGGGCAATTCTCAATATTAATTACACAGTATTAATATATAGTATTAATAAATACTTATACTATCTCATTAGATTATTTTTTTAGATTTTCTACTTTTTTAAACTTTCCCTCTTATAAAGTTTATAATTACGGATTATTAACGGCGATGTTAAGCGCCCAACGCTACTACCTTATGAGCCTATTTACGGCCCGCTAGGTAATAGTAACTTATAACGGTAGCATCGGAGATACCCTCTATATTATCTATAAATAATACTTTATTAATTATTATTCTAATTATTACGGGGTCGTTAATTTATTTAGGAAGTACGTTAAGGTTAATATTAGTATTTACGTCCCGAGTCAGGTTCTTATTTACGTTTTTTTTATATAAAGCTAGTTATTAAGCTTAATAGCGAGCTCGCTATACTAAAAAAAGTTATTGAGTTTATTAAGCTAGATTAGCTCGTCCTTAACTTCGTCCTTTAGTCCTTGATAAAATATAAATATCTTAATATCGTTTATAAGGTCTAGTTAAACGCTAAGGTATCTAAATTTAGTAAAGTATTTTTTTATTAACTTAGTATATTATAACTATACTAAGTCGTATTTAGCTTATCGTTTTTTATTAAGATCTTAGGATAAGGATCTAAGGGTTTTTTTAAATTTATTAAACGTATAATAAACATTACGTACTTCGGTAAAGTATTTATTAAATATCAGTCTATCGAGACAGTGGGAGTATCCATTCATACTATGTATTTATACCGTGTAAACGACATCGAGAACCGCCCGAGCAGCCAGCAAAGGCAGAATATCAAAATAAATTTATTAAATATCTCTTTATTAAAATATTTTTTTTAGATTAGTTTAAACTATTTAAGGGCTCGTCCCCTAAGGAAACTAACAATATATATAACTTTTTTAATTTTATTAATAAAATCCCTATAGTAAAGGTTTTAGTAGTTCTTAACTTAGATTAGAAATCCTTTAAGTATTTTTAGGCTACCGTTATAAATAATAAGTATATTAAGCTTAAGCTTTTATCGTCTTTTTAAAAAAGGGGTAATAACGATATTAATAGCTTTTTAAAATATATTAACTTATTAAGTTAAGTATTCGGCCTCCTTAATTTTAGTTTTTAAATAGCTTATAGTTTCGTTAAGTATAGCTTATATTTAGATAATATTTTCGTCGTTCTTTTTAAAATATTTTTATATAGTAGCGTAGATCTCTAGGGTAAAATCGAGCTCTTTTTTAGAGTTTTTAGCGTTCTTTATCTTTTTATTTAGGGTTTTAAAAGGAATAGGTCCCTTCCCCTTAGGGCTAGCTAAGGAGGTAGATAAGGTTACTTTAAAAAATATCGTTCGTACTATTTAGTTAGTTTTTATAAAATAAACTTACTAAATAAAAGTAATTAAAATATTATAATTAGCTAGTTATAGTAAGTATTTATTTTGATATTCTGCCTTTACTAGCTACTCGGGCAATTCTTAATATCGATTATATAGTATTAATATATAGTATTAATAGATACTCCCACTGTCTCGATAGACTATTATAATAAGTATATCAATAAAGATTAAAGCTATAAGTACTAAATAAATAGTATCGTAATTATAAATAGCTTCCCTAAAGCTATATTTATAAGTTATAAAGTAAATAAGAAAGAATCTTTGCGAGCTCTAGTACGGCAAAAGAGCAGTAGATATTAGCCCATTTAGCCCTTTCTCCAGAAACCTCTACGTCGCTATCAAAGTTCAGAACCTCTATAGTTAAGGGCCGCCTCTAACCATTACGGCTGATTATTACGGCTAATTATTATGGCCGACCTCTATTATTAACCTTTCCGGCCAGCGCCGCTGCGTAAAGGGCAGCTTACTTATCCCGAATTATATAGTAGTTTTCGTATTAAAATTACTATATTGCGTTGAGCGCGTACTTAGGGCATATTATGTATATTATATAGTTAAAAAGTATACCGTATTGTATAATTTCTTTTAAAAGCGTAATCCCGTTAAGGTCGATCTTTTATGCCTATAAAGCCGGAAAAAAACCACTATATAAAGTAAATAAGGCTTTAGTAATTAATCATAGTTTTATTAAAAGCGGTTTTCAATAAAAATAGCTAAAAGTAATCGTAAGATTTAATACTAAGTTAATTATTAAAAAAGCTATAAAAAGTCTATTCTTAAGCCCGGCTTAAGTTTATATTATATATAAGTCTATTTATAAATATATTCTTTATTAATAATTACTCTTATTTATTAAGTAATTGCTAAGTAAATATTAATAAGTAATTACTTAGAGTAATTATAATAATTACTTTATTACGTAATTACTACTTCTTATTTATATATAACTTATTTATAGTTCTTCTATTTTATAAGAGTTATTTTACGTTCTTATTCCTTTATATATAGTATATTATAGCTACTATAGGCCTGCGAGGCGGGCCCTGGTATTAGTTATATATATTAAGTCGTAATATTAACTTATTAATAAGTATTATAGTAAAAGGGAGATATTCTACTTCAATATTCCCTTTTTCTACTTCCTATTAAGTATAATAATAATATAGGGTAGTATACTTAGTCCTTTAATAGTATTTAGAATTATAAATAAGAGATAATACCCTATTATTATCGGTCTTAATAATAATAGGTTTAAGTTAATAACCTATTTCCAATAATAAATTCTAAAGCCAAATAGCTTCCTAAATAGCTTTTTAAAGTCTATTAAATTCAGCCTCTATTAATAAAGTACTATAGTAAACTATTTTTTTAGATTTCTAGCTAATTAGACCTCTATTTAGTATAAATAAGTACTTAGAAGTTAATTTTCTAGTACTTTTATACCCGGCTTAGTCAGAATTAGTATAGCTTACTAATTTTATATGCCTAATATTACTATTATAAGTAATATTATAGTTAATAGTGCCACTAAGGTATTTATAAATACCTTTTATTACTTCAAATAGGTAAATAGTAGGCTTATAGAGGTATTAGAAAACGAAAGAGACTAAAAAGGCTAAATTAGCCCTAGTTATAACTATAGCGTATATTAAAAATCTTACTAAGTACTAGTAGGTCTTTAATAGCTCTTTTGGAAGTAAATAGTCGTCTTTTTCGTTCTCTAAATTATTATTTAATATACCCGGATTTATAGGTATATTAGTAATTTTAGCTTCTAAAAAATCATTATTATTAAGAATTTCCTTAATATAGTAACTTTAAGAGAGAGAAATAGTCTTATTAGACTAACCTTTAGTACTTTTAATACCTAGGAAATTCGAGGCTTTGCCTAGGTCTTTAATATCGATATATTTCAATATTTTACCCTTAACTTCCTTTATATTTGTTTATTTTTTATTGTTGCCTTTGCTAGCTGCTCGGGCGATTCTCAATATTGTTTATATAGTATTAATATACGGTATTAGTATATACTTACACTATCTCGCTAGATTATTTTTTTAGATTTTCTTTAACTTTCCCTCTTATAAAGTTTATAATTATAGATTATTAATAGCGATGTTAGGCGCCTAACGCTACTACCTTATGAGCTTTGCGGCTCTCTAGGCATAGTAGCTTATAACGGTAGTATCGGAGATGCCCTCGTTACTATTATTAAATAATACCGACTTTTATAAGTACGATATCTACCCTAGTACTTTTAACTTTACTTATATACATATATACTCGTTACCTCGTTTCTTTTATTAAAATTAAAAAACGCTTCTCTCGCTATTTATTATTATTATGCTATTACTATTACTATCTAACCGTTTACCTCAAGCATATTTTATTAAAATACTAAGACGCTAACTCGTCGACCCTTAGGGCTTCTTTAATAAATAGAAGTTTGATCTTATAAATATTATACTAAATAACCCCGAGCTATAAAAAGACTACCTTAATAAATATTATATTAGTAATATTAACTTATAAAAAATAGATAAATATATTATAATAAGCGTCGCCCTTATTAATACCTTTTTAATATAATAAAATGATATAAATAAGCTTAAATTTAATAATATAATTAAGAGTTTAAAAAGAGCGTAGGCGAGCGTATTAAATAGGAATATTAGTAAAGAGAGGTTATTATTAAATAAACTAAAAAGAGAAAGTAAAGGGTAGTATTCGGTTATTAAGAAGGTGATTAATATGCTATAGTAGCGGGGTTATTTTAGTTAGTAACGGCTACGGCTAGCTATAGTTAATTATAAAGTCTTATTAAGTACGTAATAAAAACTTAATATTAACCCTAATAGACTAGCTTGCCCGTAAAGGCGAAGATGGCCCCTAATAAGGCAGACCGGACCCCAAAGGGAACTTCCTTTATATATTTAATATTTTTATTAAATATAAAGAAATCGTCGACGTGGGTAATAATAAAAGTAGGATTTTTGAAATTCTAGTTAAAATAAGTAGCCTCGTCGGATTTTAGAGGTAAAAAGCCTATTTTATTAAAAATAAACTTTAGCTTTACTTACTATTATCTAGGGCTTTATTTAAGCCTATATAAGGCTTTTAAAAACTATAATAACTAATTCTTTAATTTATCCTAATTTATAATATTTAAATTAGGGTATTTTTTAAAAAGTTTAGTTAAAGGTATATAGAAAGGGTCTATATATACCTCTTTTAATAAATACCTATTTAAAAAAGTACTAATAACGTTAATTTAGTATATATATTAAAAACGTATAGAGTATAAGGGACTCTCATAATATAATACTTTAGAAGAACTACTAATACTTATAAAATAATATAAAATACCTCTTTTAATTAGGTTAATACGGTCTTAATTAACGGAGCTATAACTAAGGGAAAAAGGATAGTATTAACTAAATTAGAAAGGTAAACTTCTTGATCGTTTTATATTATTATATTTAAAAATAAATTATTAAAAAAGCTCTAGTTCGATTTTAAAAAGTATATATATAATTAAAATAAAAATCCGCGCTACTAAGCTCCTATTTTTAATCGGGGCCTTTTTTTATATATTTTATTTTAATTAGCTCTTTTTTAGATCCTTATACTTAATTAGTTTTAAAAAGGATTACTAAGACTAATTACCCTACCCTATTCTAATTATCCCTTAATTTCTTTTTTTTCTAATTTTTTATAAAAAGAAATTATCTTAAATTAGTCCTAATTATTATATATAGTTAATCGTATTAAGCCCTTTACTTACCCTTCCTCTTTATAATTACTTTTTTTATTTCTTCTACCTTTTTTACTTAGTTCTTATCCTATTCTTTCTTAATAATCTCCCGATTTTAACTTTTATTACCTTAATTCTCCCTAACTTTTTTTATTAATAGTAGTATTTAAAGAGTATAAGTTAGAGTTATATATATAGCTTTTATAATTAGGTCGTTATACTAATCAACTTATTACTCCCTCGTACTCTTATTAATATTAGCTTTATTTATATATGTACTATAACGCTATAAAATATCTTAATAAAATTTAACTAGCCCTTAAAATTAGCATTTACTATTTTTTTATATAATTTAATTATAGTTAAAGAGGGTATATTGAATAGCTTCTTATTTTAACTAAACCCTTAGTATTTTAATTAAAGTTTTTATAATAGGGCTATTCTTATCCCTAACTAAAGTACTTAAAGAACTACTCCCCTAATTATTTAAATTAGTTTTATTAAGAACTAAGCTAAGGTATAATAGCGACTTAAGTAGTAATATATTTTATAAAGACTACGTAACTCGACAGGTCTTAGGGGTATTAATTAAGTATATGAGTTAATTATTAATAATAGTATTTAAATACTAATTAGTAACTTTCGTTAATTTAATTACTTACGGAGTCCGATTAGGGTTATTACTTATTATAAATCCTTAGGTATTTTTTAGTATTTTTAAGGATTAAAATAGTAGGATTAACTTTTTAAAAATAGTAAGTTCTTAATTAAGGCTCTTAGTTATATTTTTTATTTTTTTTAAAATACGTAAAATCTATAAAAATATAATAACCGTAATTACGTAAGCTATAGATTCTTAAATCCTATTTAGTAAATTTAAAGCTAAGTAAGTAAGAACCGGATTCTTAAAGAGTCGGTACTTTATAAGCATTAGTTATAACGTAATTAGAGTTATTTAAGTTAATATAGGGCTTATTTTTGAAGTCCCGATTATATATTATATTTTAAAGGACCTTTTTAAAAGAGGTCTTATTATATTAAAAAAGTAATAACCGTTATATTAAAACTTTTAGCTAATTTATTAAATCTAAGTTACGTAGAGCTTATTATCAAATAGTTTAAAATATTTATAGGTTATTTAATATATATTATAAATTAAGTTAAGCTAGTTATATCGGACCGTGTTACGAAACTACTTAAATATATATAGACCGTATTTTTATTTACCTAGTTATTATATTATAAGGATTATGTAAGCGCTTATATTAATTAGTTACTAAATATAAAAAACCGTATTAATCTAATTATAAAAAGCTTTTAATACTTAAATATTATTAACGAATATCCTCTCTAAACGCCTAAGATCCTATTTAAAATCGTACTAATAAACTATACTATCTTACTAATTAATAATTATTTTTATAAAATAGCTTAGATTATTAGTATAAAAAAAGAAGATTACTAAGTATACTAAAGTCTTAATTTTTTATATAGTTTTTTAAATTTAAAGGATTAGAATAGGGGTCTTATTTAGTTTATAAATACTCTCTTATTCCTCTTTAATTATAATTATATTATATACTAAAATAAGGTCTCGTATTATAACCTCTATTATAAATCCGATCTCGTATCTTCGAATCTAGTCTTTATATAATAAGTATTTTTAAAAAGTATAATAATTAGTTAAGACCTTTATTACTTTATAATAGCTCTATTTTATTTAAGCCTTTTCGTTTTTTAGACTTTTAAAAGCCTCAAAGTACTAATTAAGGAAAGGAAGTACGTCCCTTATGCCGAGCTAATTAAAAAAGTCGAATTTACGAGGGGTTAGAATTACTTAAGGGAAACTAGTTTGTTTAGGTACTAAGCTTAGGTAATAATTAGTATACGTTGTATATTAATAGTTCATATTAAAATTAATAAACTAAGAGTTCTTGGTATTTATCATAGTCCTAGGGTTAGTCTTATTAAAAATAATATATTTATTTAAATTTTATTTTTTTAGTTAATATTTAGTATCGTTTTCGAGGTTCTTTATCGTAATTAGACCCTAAATTCGTATTACGTCCTTTTTATTATTTAACTTAGAAAGAGAGATAGGGGGGAGAAGAGGCTATTATAAATAGCTAAGTTAGTATTTATATAGTAAATTAAAAAGTAAAAATTAAAAGAGGTTTGATTAATAGTAGTTATAAGAAAGTAATAACCTAGGTTTAAAAATATAAGGGAAGGCTAAAAGATATTTAAGTTAAAAACGGCTACTTAATAGTAGTAATAGTAATTAAAGAGAGAGAAAAAAAAGTTAAGTAACTAAGTAAAAAGCTACCCTTTTATACTAATCGCGAGGCGGCCTCTATCAATTAAAAAAAAAAGTACTGAATTATAAATAATAAAAAGGCCCTAATTTTATACTTTACTCCTTCCTCTCTTTATATAATAGTTATAATTTAGCGTTAATTAATTAAGAGGCTTATAATACTTTTTTTTTTAATACCCCGGATCTAAAAGAGGTATATAAAGACCTTCCCCCGATCCCTCTAATCCCTTTTTATTTTTTATTTTTAATAATAGCTTCTTAATTATTTGTTTTTATTTCTACCTTTGCTGGCTGCTCGGGCGATTCTCGATATTAGCTACACAGTATTAACACATAGTATCAGTGGATACTCCCACTGTCTCGTTAGACTATTTTTTTTTTAGATTTTCTACCTTTTTAAACTTTCCCTCCTACAAAGTTTATAATCACGGATTAACGGCAGCTTCTTAATTATAATTATCCTTTTTTACTTAGTCTCTCTTCTTCTTTTAGTAATATAATTTATTTACTTATTATATCTAATACTTCGGCTATTAATAACGTATATCGGATTATTAAAACTACTTATTATAATATCTAGCCTTAGTAATATTCCTCTTTTATTTTTAAAAAGGTTAATTCTCTAAAAATTTAGAACTATAAGTTTTAAAAAAGTTAGTAAAAAGTAAATTATAATAAGTATTACTCTATTCGATCCTTTTAATTCCTATCCTAATTTAACGTTTTTCTTTTTTAAATCTTTAAAACTACTAATTAATTAACTCTTTTTAAATTAGCTAAGGAGTTTTATACCGAATTTTATATTATAAATCCTTAAATTAATAAGTATACTAAAGGATAAATAGCTTAAAGGTTTTAGTAATTAACTACGAATTAGGACGTTATTAAAAAGCACGTTTATAAACGGGGTATTATAAGCGGATCGTTTTTATAGAGCCGTTAAGTTTTTATTAATTATAATTATACTTATCTTTTTAACCCTTTATCTTAGTAATTAAGTAAACGAACCCCTATTATTAATTCTTCACTTATCTAGGCTTATAGCGTTTAGAATATTATACCTTATAACTATTATACGTAGTGTTTTTAAAAGTATATCGGTTTTAATATTAATAAGCTAGTTAGAAAAATAGTCCCCTATTTTAAATATATTTCTTTACTAAATTACTTCAATAATTAATATAGTAATTATATATATTTTAAAGGCGAGAAATACTATTTCGAAAAGAGCTATAATTAGTAAGATATTAAATAGTCCGGGGCCGACCTTATATAAGGCTATTATTATTATTATATAATAAGTAGTAATAGGGTAATATTTTCAATCCCAATTAATATTAAGAGAGTTAAAATTTCGGGTTATATAGTTTCTAATTATATTAATAACGCTAAGGCTAAAAAAGATAAGTACGATTCTATTTTTAAAAACGCCCCTTTAACGTACCCTACTAAAAACTACGTATTCGTAATTTATAAGGGTTATTAATATATTAAAATAAAATAAGTAGAGTAAGAGGCTATATAAGCTAAGCTAAATACTAAGCGGGCTTAATTAAATAAGGAACTAGGCTTGTATACTTAAAAAGAGGGATAGGGATTTTTAATATAATTATATAATTAATAAATAAGGTCGTTAAGTTTTTGATTATTTATTTTTTTATTTCTACCTTTACTAGCTACTCGGGCGATTCTCAATATCGATTATATAATATTAATATATAGTATTAATAGATACTCCTACTATCTTAATAGACTATTTTTTAAAAATTTCTACTTTTTTAACTTTCCCTCTTATAAAGTTCATAACTACGGATTATTAACGATAATATTAGGTACCCGACGCTACTACTTTATAAGCTACTTACTTAGCTAAGTTTATAGCCCGCTAAGTAATAGTAGCTTATAACGGTAGTATCGGAGATACCCTCGTTATTATTATTAAAAATAATACTAATTTTATAATATCTACCCTAATATTTTTAACTTTAACTCGTATATATATATATATTTATTACCTTATTTCTTTTATTAAAGTTAAAAAACGCTTTTCTTACTATCCGTTATTATTATATTATCATTATTACTATCTAACTATTTATTTATTCTTAAATATACTTTATTAAAATACCGAGATACTTAATACTTATCGACCCTTAGGGCTTCCTTAATAACTAGAAGTTTAATCCTATAAGTATTATACTAAACGACCCTAAGCCATAAAAAAAACTACCTTAATAAATATTATATTTATAATATTAACTTATAAAAAACCGATAGATATATTATTATAAGTATTACCCTTATTAATACTTTTTTAATATAATAGAGTATAAATAAGCCTAGATTTAATAATATAATTAAAAGTTTAGAAAGAGCGTAAGTAAGCGTATTAAATAAGAATATTAATAAAGAGAGGTTATTATTAAATAAGATAAAGGGAGAAAGTAAGGGGTAGTATTCGGCTATTAAAAAAGCGATTAATATACTATAGCGGTAGGGTTATTAGTATCTTCAGTTTAGTTAGTATCGATAGTCGGTAACGGCTATGGCTAGCTATAGTTAGTTATAAAGTTTTATTAAAGTACGTAATAAAAATACTTAATATTAACCCTAATAGACCAGCTTACCCGTAAAGGCGAAAATGGCCCCTAATGAGGCAGACCGGACCCCAAAGGGAAGTTTCTAATTAAAATAATTAAAAAATAATTCTTCTCTTTTTATCGTCCCTTTATATTTTTAATTTAAATTTAAGTAAAGAGATAATTAAAAAATCAGTAAAATTCGGTAATATCCTTATAAAATAAATATTTAATAAATAAAACTCGTAATTTATACTAAGGATTTAGCCCTTTAGGGTCCGGTCCGCCTTATTAGGGGCCATCTTTACCTTCACAAATAAGCTAGTTTATTAAGGTTAATATTAAGTTTTTATTACGTACTTTAATAAGATTTTATAATTAATTATAACTAGCTATAGCCGTTACTAAATACTAACGATCCTACTATAATATATTAATTACTCTCTAAATAGGTAAAACTTACTTCTTATTTTCTAACTTATTTTCTAACTTTAGAATATCCTTTTTAATCTCTCTAAACCTCTTATTCTATTACTATAATATTAAAGTATTAATTATACTCTATAATTAATTAAGTATTTTATTAAAGCTATGTTATATTAATTAAGTATTAATCAGGGTAATACTTATATTAATATATATATTTCGGATTCTTAAGTTAATAGTATTTAATCCGTATTCCTTAAGACGACTTTACTATAGTTCGGGGTTTTTTAGTATAATACTAATAGGATTAAACTACTAGGTATATCCCCTAAGGTATCCCTATAGGTCGACGAGTTATTAGCGTCTCGGTATTTTAATAGTATATGTTTAAGGTAGACGATTTAATAATAATAGCGATAGCAATAGCGATAGCGATAGTAATAGCGTAATAATAATAAATAGCGAGGGAAGCGTTCTTTAATTTTAATAAAAGAAACGAGGTAATAAATATATATATATACGTAAGTAAAGTTAAAAGTATTAGGGTAAACGTAAGGTTAGCGCTAGCTATTCTTAATAACGGTAATAATAGTATTTTTAATACTACTATTATAAGCTATTATTACTTAGAGGGCCGTAAACTTAGCTAAGTAAACGGCTTATAAAGTAGTAGTATTATGCTTAATATCGCCGTTAATCTATAATTATAAACTTTATAAGAGGGAAAGTTTAAAAAAGTAGAAAATCTAAAAAAAAATAGTTTAACGAGATAGTAGGAGTATTTACTAATATTATGTATTAATACTATATAGTTAATATTGAGAATCGCCCGAGCAGCTAGTAAAGGTAAAAAATAAAAAACAAATACTAAGGATTTAGTAATAATAAAAAGTAATTTACTCCTCTTAAAAGGCTTTTATTTATAATCGGGTTTATTTAGTAAGTAGTTAAGTATCCTCGTCCTTAGAGTTTATTATATTATTATTATAATTAAAAAGTAGGATCGTAGTTTTAATTATATTATCCTATAAAAATAAAAAGTTAGTTAAATTAAAAGTAAAGTTATTATAAAGATTAGACTTATTAAGTAATAAATAAAGGCTTTTTAAAGACTTTAAGAACTTCTTAAGCTAATTATTAGTATAAGTAGCTTTTATAATTAAGTTATTAATAAGTATTTCTAGCTAATATAATAATCCGTTTAGAGTAACTAAGTAAATATAAAGAGGTCCTTATTAATAATAATCGAGCTTTTTAAAAGTTAATATATCGATCTTCTATTAAATATTAAAAATAAGAACTAAATCGCTAGGCTATAACTTTATTAATTAAAAAAAGTACGAAGAGTTAAACTAGTTACGGGTTTAGGCTTAATATTAAGTAACTTTATTAACTATAACTTCTTAGTTATTTATTAAAAAAGTAAAAGCTCGTAATTAGGCCTAGACCTTTTAATCCGTTATATATATATTTTCTTAATTAAGTACTCTCTAAGTCGCTGTTCTCTTTTTAATTAGGGTTATTATATAATAACTATAAATAAAATAAAACGGTATATAACTTAATAATACTTTAATAATTATCTTATTTATAAAAAGGGCCGTAGTAAGTATAAGTCTAATGTTTTTTTTTCTTTAATCTAACTAAATACGAAGTATATATATAATAAGTTAATAACCCTTTTTAAAGAGCCCGTTAGTACGAGGGTTATAAACTAATATAACTTTTTATTAAGTATTATATTATTAATTAAGCTAAGTAATAGTGCCTATATACTCTCGTTCCCTGTTAATAATTAGAGCGCCGTAAATCCTATAGTAATAAATAATATTTTTCTAAATAAACTTCGTGATATTTTTTAATATAGTATTCGTTATAATCCGTATTTCTAAGTACTTTATAAACTTATAACGCGCCTTAACGACTTCTTATTTATTTATATATTATATATCTAAATAGACTTCAAAAAACGGTTCGTAAATTAGGACTATAAATATATAAGGGTCGTTAAAGCGTCGTAATCTAGCTTTTTAATAAGCCTCGTAAGTCGTAATTAGCTCCTAGGCTTAAGTATATATTTCTCATTAATAATATTATTTTATAAAATAGAAATAAATAGCCTCTCGTCCTCTATACCCGGATTTATTATATACTTTATTAATTAAGTCTATTTAGTAGCGCTTATTATTAATTACTTAAGTAAGTTAGGGAAGAGTCTTCGTGCCTTATTAAGATAAAAGTTTATTTTATATAATAAATTACGTTACTATTTACTTAAAACGTCTAAACTAATTAAAAAGTATACCCGCTAGCCTTTTTAGAATGAAAAAAATAAGCAATTTATTTCGAAAGATCTAACTATTATTTATCTAGTACTAGTATATTAATTAGAATATTTATTTCTTATATCTAATTAATACTAGCGTTACTATAGCTATACGTTATAAAGAAAAAGTTCTTTATAACGCGTATTTATAAAACTCGTACGTTAATAAAGTCCTTAATATCTTTATTAAGCTCTATTTTAACTAAGTTAAATTAGCTAGGTTTTTTTTAAAAAAATCTATTTATTATAATATTCTTTTTCTCGTTAATATACTTAATTTTAAAATTAAAAAGTCTAATCTAAGAGAGCTAGCGCGTTATTATTATTAATAATAAGTTATTTATTACGTTATTAATTTAAGTAATTAGGACCTAGGCGTTAGTTTTTAATAAAAAGTTAATCTTAAATAAATAATTATAAAAACGCTTTAAGCTTATTAAAACGCCTCGTATTTCGAGCTTATTAAAGTCATAATTAAGTTCTAGCCCGCACTATATCTTATTTTTATATTAAATAATAATATATTTATTATTAATAATCCAACTAAACGTACTACCCTATTCTTTAATACTAGCGTTTATTATAAAAATAATCTACTTAGCCTCGGCGCTATAGTTTAGTAAAACTAAAATAAGGGTTATAATAATCGCCTCTTTAAATATTTTTATAACTTCGATCTATAGTAGTCCCTATTTAAAAAATTAGTTCTTACTAAGTAAGGAATATAACGGGGCTGTTATAGAAAAAATATTTAATTTAATAATAATAAAAGGTAATAATACTAAGAAATGATCTAATTTTTAAGATGTTTAAGTATTTTATTTATTTAAAGATCTGAAGGACTTTAGCCTAATTAGGCCGTCTCCTTTTTATACTATAAAAATAGCTTATAATAACTACGGATAATTAGTATTATTATAACTTCGCTCTAAAAATAATATAACTAGCTAGCTCGATATTAATTAAAACTTAATTAATATTTTAAAAGTACTTATAAATAAATTACTAAATCCCGGGATAGTTAGTTGAATATTTATTATTATAATAAGATCGCGGGCCTTTAATTACGATATTATTAATAAAAGCGCTATAGTATTTCGGAATTAAGTTATAAAAAATACGGGTTATAATCTAATAGAACTAGGCTACCGAATCTATTACTCCTTATAAAAGGATATAATATTTATATAGCCTAAATAGAGTTAAAACAGTTATTAAATCGTAGCTCTTTTTATTTAAAGAGATCTAATTATAATTAAAAAAGAAATCTAAAAAAAAAAAAACTAATTTATAATAAATTCCTTTAAGAACTTATTAATATTAAGTAGTTATTAAGCGTTTTAAAAAGTAATAGTATTAACTTTAATTACTAAGTTAATTAGCTATAAACCGCTATCTTTTTTTATTATTAAGAACTAGGGGTTTTAATATATAGTATAGCTTTTTTTAATAATACCTTAGGTAATATATTCTCGGATTATTTTAAAAGCTTTTAGTAATGAAGTTTTTAGGATAAGGATACCCTTTACTTACTAAACCTCATAAAATATAATTTTAATTAAAGTCTATCGAGATAGTAGGAGTATCTATTGATACTATATATTAATACTATATAATCGATATTAAGAACCGCCCGAGCAACTAGCAAAGGCAGAATTAAAAAAAACAAATAATTTTAATTAATTATAGTAGTACGATTATAAAGTTAAAACGGCTATATTTAGGGAAGTTCAATACTAGCGCTTTTTCTTAATTAAGGAGTATTTACTTAAAGAGATCTTATTTATAAAATAAGAAATAGTTATAATTTTTAAAAATAACTTAGAGTTAATCGTTCGTTAATTTAAAGCCTAGTTCTATATCTAAGAACTTAGGTATCATAATATCTTTATAAAAGCCCAATTAGTCTCGTAGCTTATTTTTAACCTCCTTAAGCTTTTTAAACTTTTAATAAAAATCGTTATTAAGTATCGATTTATTAAAGGGCGTATTATTAATTAACTAAACTTTTTAATTTTTCTTTTTATATATCATATTAGCTTTAGTAATATAGGGAATTTTATAAAAAGCTTTTTTAGCCGCTTTATATAACTTTAATACTTCTTATCTCAGTTTCTTAATCTATTATTTAATATATAACTCCTCTCGTTAAGAAATAAATATTCTTATTAAAAAACGTAAATCGTTTTAATTAGCTAATCCGTTTAGCTTATTTTTAGCTTTATTATAAGTAGTTATTATTATTTCCTTAATTTATATAATCTAAAGCTAGATTATATAAAGTATAACCGTAATTATAATTTAATTAGCTTAGTTTTAGTTTAAAATTACTATAATACGCTCGTCTTCTTTTAGTTCAGATTCCGAATAGGGGTTATTAAAACTAATAATACTCCTAATTATATTATTAGTATTTAATTTTTTAATTTAAAAACTTCTTTTATATATTACTTAAACTAAGGTAAAATATCTTTTACGTTTTAAAACCCGTTCGTTCTAATTATCCTTATTAAAATCCTTAGCCTCGCGTTTTTAATATAAATTAGAGCGGTAATCATTAACTTATTATATTTAAAAAATAGCTTAGTATGTTATATAAATAAAAAACTTAATAATAACGGATTAGAGGTCTTTTACTTATCCTTAATAAAAAAATAAGTAATTATTTTAAACTTACTAATCTATACATTCATAAAATAAAAACTATTGAAAGTTATTTAACTAACTGAATCGTACTTAAACGTCTATATTTAAAGTTTTATTATTATATAAAAAATACCGGCTTTTTTAATATATTATTTTGAAAAAATATTAACTTACGCCCTAATATTTAAAATCGTAACGATTATCGAACCCTTATTATCTTAATTTATACTAAATATTTAAATTTCCAACTATAAATAAGCGTTTAAAATTATAAAAATTAAAAACTTAAAAATCGGGTTAGTATTTCTAACTTTACTAATTTTAGTTATATAGCTCGGCCTTAAGAAGAGGTTCTCGTTATACTTATTAAAAAGATCCTTAATATCCTTTTATTATTATTTATTTTTTATTAAGTTAGTTGAAGATTTTAGAGCTTTTAATAAGATTTTATTAGTATTAAAATACTTTTAATTATATATTAAAGTTATTATTATTATAATATATTTCAATATAATTTTTTATAAAAAGTTTATAAAAAGCGAAATTAGGGCCTTAAGCGTCTTTTTTATTAATTTTTAACCTCGACCTTAAGGTTAAAATTACGGGGCTAATTTATAATTATTATTTTTTAAGTTTTATAAAAAAGAAGTTCTTAAGTTCTTTAAGTACTAATATTAGGGGTACTAATCGAGGCTTTAATAAGCTAGGGCTTAGAAATAAATCTAAGAGTTATATTCTCTATTATTTTAAGACCTTCGTTATTATCGTCGATCTTTATAATTTCTTTTTTTTAATTAAAAAAACCGTTTTTTTTTTCAAATTATAAAAGCTAGCTTAGGTTATTAATACTATACGTTTTTTTAAAGTGCGGTTTAGTTATTAAGGTACAATTCTTAGGGGGTCTTTTTTTATAAATAGTATAAACGTTTATTTAGTTATAATAGCCTAGATTAAGTCGTATTACGTAAATATATCCAACTATACTCGTAAGAGTAGTAAAAAAGAATATAAGTATAATTTATTATAGTAGTCCGATTTAATAGTTTAGAATTTACTTAACTAAAAGCTTAGTATTTTCCTTAATTAATATATTTATTATATAAAAAAGGAGGATAATATAATTAGTAATCGCGCGCTTTCTTCCGTTTTTAATTATAATAAAAGGGATATCGTTTATAAGCTTATATTTATTACGCTTTTTGTAATACTAAGCTCCTTAAGCTAAAATAATAAAATAAGTATCCTTATTAAGAGTATATTAATTATAATCCCTAATAATTTAGTAATATTGATTTTAGTAATATTAATAGCGATCCCTAGGTCTTATAATTAGGGGCTAATTAAAACGTATAGCGCTTATATTGAATATATAAATAGGGCCTCGAGAATAAACCCTACTTTAATGAATCTTTAGCTTACTTATCCCGTTAACTAAGTTAAAATTAATAATATTATTAATAACTACCTAAGTAACCTAGACTTTTATTATTAGCTAATAATATTATTAATAGTTCGGATACTAATACTAAGTATTATTACGTATTTAAAAAGTAGGGGGTCGTAATAAAGGTTCGGGTTAATTTTAATCGTTTATAAAAAGTAAGCTATATTCTTTTTTATATATAATCGTATTAAAAAGTCCTATTTTAAACTTAATATACTTCGTTAATCTAATAAAGCTATTTATAATAACCCCGACTTCTTTTACTACTTTTTTTATAATATTAATATAAAACTACTTATATACGGCCTTAATTAAGCTCTTATTAATTATAATATAAAGGTCTTATTACTTAGTAAGGGTAATTACGTTATTAATCTTAATAAATAATACTTAAGTAAAGTTCAAGTTAAAAAATGAAAATAAATAGCCCCTTAATAACTCTTTTAATTTACTCTTTTTTATTTAAAAAGCGGTTAATATCTTATTTTCCGTACTTTTATAAAAAAAAATCCTTAGCTTAGGCCTAGGGTAGTCCTCTAATCGTATTTTTAATTAGAGTTTAATAATCTCTTTTTATAGTATACGTAATAAGCTTATTCCTAAATTAATTTAGGACCCTATTAATCTTATACTAATCCTCGAACTTTTTTAAAAAGTTTATAATATTATTATTTTTAAAGATTATAATCCCTTTTTAACTAGGGAACGGTTTTTTATAAAAACTTATATTTTTTATTAAATTAAGCTAAAGAATTATAAAAATCTTAGTTTGAAGCGTAATAGTTTAAATCTAGGTAGTAATAGTACTTAAAAAGGTATTAATTAAAATATTTATCTTAACTTAACCTACAATTAGCTTTTTTTAATTAGATTAGTAAGTAGATTTATTAAAAGGGGTAGTTCTTTTATTATTAAACAACTCTATAGCCTACGGGTCTTAATAAACTATAAAAGCTAGTTTAATAAATAATTTATTTAAAATAAAAGGGTTAGGTTTATATAATTAAACGTCCTAAGGGGCGTTAATAATAAAAAAAATAACGTGTTAATTATTTATATTTATAGTCCGAAATTATTAAAAGTATAATTTATTAATTCTATTTATAATTTTAATAATATTATATTAGTTTATTTATTTTAAATAGAGTTTAGAGAGAAAAGAGAAGAGCCGTTTTAATAACTAAAATATAAGCGTTATCCTAATTAACGTAATTTAGGCCGTTTTTTTTAGTCCTTATTATATATATAACTAAAGTTTTAATTAGATATTATATTAGGCTTATAGTAATACTAATTAAAATTATTAATAAGTCTAGTTAAAAGCTAGTTTTATAAGCGCCCTTAGCCCGACGTATCCGCACTTTTAAATAAGTTTATTATTAAGTTTTTAAGCTATATTAATTAGTAAGGAGTAGTTTAATTAAATAATTAATTATACTTATTAAGGTATTTTATTAGTTCTAATCCTGACTTATTATTCGATTTATTATACTATTATAGCATTTTATACTTAGGCCTAATCCGGTCCTAAGTATTTACGTTTTTTTTTTACTTATTTATCTTATTTACTTCTCGGGGTTTATTATATCTCCCGTTTTATTAAATAAAAAGCCCTTTTTTATATATCTTTGTTTTTATATTTTAGTTATTTAGTTACTTTTTTTGAAATTAGAGTCCTACTACTTATATTCGTTTTAATTATTATACCGTTTTCCTTAATTAATTATTTAAAATATTTTTAATTAAGTTAGGCTTTTTATTTTTTATTTTTTTATTTAATAAAGAAGGGATTTTTAAAAGGGGAGATTATTAAAAACGTATAGGGTATAAGGGGCTCTCGTAGTATAGTACTTTAACAAAACTATTAATACTTATAAAAATAATATAAAATACCTTTTTTAATTAGGTTAATACGGTTTTAATTAACGGAGCTATAACTAAAGAAAAAAGGATAGTATTAACCGGATTAAAAAGGTAGACTTTTTAATCGTCTTATATTATTACGTTTAAAAATAAATTATTAAAAAGGCTCTAGTTCAATTTTAAAAAGTATATATATAATTAAAATAAAAACCCGCGTTACTAAGCTCTTATCTCTAATCGGGGCCCTTTTTTTTATATCTTATTCCGATTAGCTCTTCCTTAGATCCCTATACTTAATTAGCTTTAAAAAGGACCGCTAGGACTAATCGCCCTACCCCATTCTAATACTAATTTAAAAGGGTAGATAGGGCTATAAGTACCCTATAAGTAGTAAGATTATTTCTAGAAGCAAAAGTTTAGAAATAATTAACTCTATATTATTATTTAAAGCCTTTAATTACTAATCGGGCCTTATATTTATGAATATTACCTATATAGTGGTTTTCTTTTAGCTTTATAAGTATAAAAGATCGACCTTAACGGAATTACGTTTTTAAGGGAAATTATATAATATAGTATACTTTTTAATTATATAATACGCATAATATATCCTAAGTACGCGCTTAACGTAATATAGTAATTTCGATATAAAAACTGCTATTTAATTTAGGATAGGTAAGCTACCGTCTTCGTTACGTAATAGCACCGGCTAGAAAGGTTAATAGTAGAGGTCGGCCGTAATAGTTAGCTATAATAATTAGCTATAATAATTAGCTATAATAGTCGGAGGCGGCCTTTTTTAACTATAGAAGTTCTAAACTTTGATAATAACGTAGAGGTTTCTAGAGAAAGGGCTAAATAGGGTAATATTTATAGAGCTTATAAAGAATTTATTTTTATTTTTATTACTTCTAATATTACCTAAAACTACTCTCTATTTGAACTAAATAAATCTACTAAATAAATCTACTGAATAAATCTACTAAAGAAATCTATTAAATAAATCTACTAAATAAACTTATTAATATATAAACTACTATTTAAATAGCTAATTAAATAACTAGTTAAGAAGTTAGCTAGTTAAAATACTACTTTAATAAGAACCTAAAAATACCCGTTAATAAGTCTACCCCTCTTAAGCTAAGTACCCTTAGCTAGCTTAATATTATAGCTATTATAACTAATATAAGTACGCCCGACGACAGCGACAGGGCGACAGCGACAGGGCGACAGCGACAGACGGCGAGGGAAGCAGCGTTTTTCGATTTCGACAAAGGAAACGAGGTAACGAATGTGTGTGTGTGTGTGCGAGTCGAAGTTAAAAGCGTTGAGGTCGGCATTATTCTTAACGACGGCGACGAGGGCATCTCTAATACTATACCATTATAAGCTCCTGTTACCTAGAGGGTAGCAAACTTAGCTAAGTAGGCGGCTCATGAGGTAGTAGCGTCGGGCGCTTGATATTACTATTAATAATCTATAGTTATAAACTTTATAAGAGGGAAAGTTAAAAAGTAAGAAAATCTAAAAAAAATAGTTTATTAAGATAATAGGAGTATTTATTAATACTATATATTAATATTATATAATCAATATTAAAAACCGCCCGAGTAATTAGTAAAGGTAAAAAAAAAAAAATTTACTATATAATCGATATTAAGAACTGCCCGAGCAACTAGCAAAGGCAGAACAAAAAAACAAATAAGTACGCCCGAGGATTAGTAAAGTACTTTTTAATAATACAAAATTTAGCTAGGTAATATAATAAGTATTATAAATAGCTAGGCCGGTATAAATACTAAGATCTAGTATATTAATACTAGCCTAGTTATAATAATCATATAATAAATAGGCTAGAGGTATATAGGGTTAAGATAATAAGCTAGTACTTTAAATAGCTCTTTTAAGACCCCCTAAGTAATAATAATACTTATATAAAAAAATAGATTATACTAAACTTAGTTACTTATATAGGCTAGTATTAAGAGGTCTTATATATATTAAAGTAAGTAAAGCTCGCCCTATAAGTAGGTAGTAGAAAGTTAAGAACTATTAATAAAAGGGAGATAATAGTTAAGTTAGTTAACTATTTTAGTTAGTAATTAAGTATAGAGCGCATTATACTTAGTTTTTTTTAATACGTAATATATAGTACGGCCCCGGCGGATTGCTCCGTTGGGGGGATTAATATTACTTATATTAATATTACTTTTTTCGTTTAAAAACTTATCTAGTAAATAGTGGATTTTTATTAGCTTTATAGACCTTATTTAGGTCTATAGCTAATAAAGTACCCTTTTTAATAATAACCTCTAGTTTAGAATATATAGCTTTAAACTATTCTAATTTTTCTAAGCTATTTAGAGCTTATTTTTAGTATATTAAGCTTTAGAGGAAGGGTAATATTCTAAGTCAAATCTTTATATTTATATTTTTCTTTCTTAGATAATTTAGGAATTAATACCTCTATTTTAGAAGGTATTTCCTAAATATCTTCGATTTTATTAAAAGTTTTAAAATATAAAAGAGGATTTACGCTTTTTACTCCCTCTATTCTATTATTTTAAATAAATCGAATATACGAAGTCCGTAATAATTAAGATTAAAAAGGACTAGAAGGGCAATATATAATATATACATTATTACCTTCCCCTTTGGGGTCCGGTCCGCCTCATTAGGGGCCATCTTCGCCTTTATAAATAAGCTAGTTTATTAAGGTTAATATTAAGTTTTTATTACGTACTTTAATAAGACTTTATAACTAACTATAGCTAGCTATAGCTATTACTAATTATTAATACTAACTAAACTTAAGATATTAATAACCCCGCTACCGTAGTATATCAATCGCTTTTTTAATAGCTAAATACTACCCCTTATTTTTTTTTATCTTATTTAATAATAACCTCTCCTTATTAATATTCTTATTTAATATACTTACTTATGCTCTTTTTAAGCTCTTAATTATATTATTAAGTTTAGGCTTATTTATATTACTTTATTATATTAAAAGAGCGCCGATAAGGGTAATACTTATTAAAATATATTTATCCGTTTTTTATAAGTTAATATTATAAATATAGTATTTATTAAGGCGGTATTTTTATAGCTCGGGGTCGTTTAGTATAATATTTATAAGATCGAACTTCTAGCTATTAAAGAAGCCCTAAGGGTTAACGAGTTAGTATCTGGGTATTTTAATAAAGTATATTGAAAGTAGACGGTTAAATAGTAATAATAATAGTAATAATAACGGCAAGAGAAGCGTTTTTTAATTTTAATAAAAGAAACGAGGTAATAAATGTATATATATATATAAGTTAAAGTTAAAAGTATTAAGGTAGACATCGTACTTATAGAGGTCGGTATGATTCTTAATAATAATAACGCGGGTATCTCTAATACTATACTATTATAAGCTACTATTACTTAGAAGGGTAGCTAACTTAGCTAAGTACGCGGGCTTATAAAGTAGTAGCATTAGGCGCTTAATATTACCGTTAATAATCCGTAGTTATAAACTTTATAAAAGGGAAAATTAAGGAAAATCTAAAAAAATAGTCTACAGAGATAATATAAGTATTTATTAATACCGTATATTAATACCGTGTAGTCGATATTAAGAACCGCCCGAGTAGCTAGTAAAGGTAGAATATAAAACTAAACATTATTACTTTCTTTTTTTAAATATATACTATTTTAAGTCCCTTTAGGGTCCGGTCCGCCTTATTAAGGGCTATCTTTGCCTTTATAAGCAAGCTAGTTTATTAGGGTTAATATTAAGTATTTTTATTACGAACTTTAATAAAACTTTATAAGTAACTATAGCTAGCTATAGCCGTTACTAAATACTAATAACCCCGCTATAATATATTGATTGCCCTCTAAATAGCTAAAAACTACCCCCTACTTTCTACCTTTTTAATAACTTTAGATTTTATTTTTAATCTCTCCGAATTTCTTATTTTATTATAATAAGATTAAAATATTAATAATACTCGGGAGTTAGTTAAGTATTTTAAAATTATACTATTATATTATATAAGCTAAGCGCTAATCATAATAATACTTATAAAGGTATATACGTCTTTTTAAAATTTTAAATTAATAGTAACTAGTTTATACTCCTTTAAATAATCTTTTTATAAATTAAGATTATTAAGTACAATATTAATAAGATCGAATTACTAGCCCCTAAAGTATCTTTATAAGTTAACGAGTTAGCGTTTTAATATTCTAAATATTCTTAAAGTAAACGGTTTAGTAATAATAATAATAGTAATAAGATAATAATGATAAAGTAATAGTAATAAATAATAAGGGAAGTAGTGTTTTTTAATTTAATAAAAGAAGTAAAATAATAAATATATATATATATATAAATAAACTTAAAAATATTAATAATAAAAAGGTCAGTATTATTTATAATAATAATAACGAGGGTATTTCCGATGCCATAATATTATAAGTTACTATTACTTAGAAGGATAATAAACTTAGCTAAGTATATAAGCTTATGAAGTAGTAGTATTAGGTACTTAGTATTATTATTAATAATCTTAAACTTTATAAAAAGGAAAGTTAAAAAAGTAAAAAATCTAAAAAAGAATAGTTTACTAAAATAGTAAGAGTATATATTAATATTATATATTAAAACCGTATAAACAATACTAAGAATCGCCCGAGTAGCTAGTAAAGGCAAAATAAAAAAATAAATAAAGAAATAAAAAATAAATAAAAAAATAAATAAATACTATTTTAAGTATAAGTATATATTTTATTTAAAGTAACTCACTTTTAAATAGGGTAGTAAATAAGTACCCTAGAGCCGGTTTTTCTTAAATTAGATAAATCTAGCTTATTATTTCTTTTTAAAAAGAAATAATCGAGAAAAGCCTCTATAAGGGTCTTTTCGAGGCGTATATTAGCGGTGAAATTAACTAGTTTAGTTAATTATTTTAAAATTCTATTCTATAAATATAGGGGTAATCTTTCTATTAATAAAATAGTTCTAGCCTTTTTAATAAGGGCCCTATTAGTCCTTTCCGTTATACTATTTTGCTCGGGCGTATAGGGCGTCAAAGGCTCTAAAATAATATCTTTTTAATTAATATAAGGTAATAATTCCCCTATATTAAATTCCGTACTATTATCTAACCGTATATACTTAGGGTAAGAATTAAACTAATTAAAATAAAATTCTAGTTTGTTTTTGAAAATATTAATTATATTCTCTTTGGTTTTTAAGAATTTAATATCTCGAAAACTAATGAAATCATCCGTAAACGGAATAACGTAGTTATTTCTACTAATAATAATAGGAGTAATTTTAACTATATTAATATAGACCCTTTCTAATAGAAATAATGCCCGATTATAGTTAATTTTAGGCTATTACTTAGTCAACTTAGCTATAGTATAGCTTAGGTAATTTAGGTTCTTTTCCTTTAATTTATTTAAAGGAATTCCCTTAGTTATTTTTGCGGTTTTTAATAAATAAGGGTAAGAATGATAACCTCATTTTTCGTGCTATTCCTAGGTGATTAAATAGGCCTAATTATCTAAATGTTTAGATAAATAATTAGTATTTTTCTCTATATTACTATTATTAATAATAATATTATAAAGAGAATCGTGGTTATGAACTTTATAAGAGGGAAAGTTGAAAAGTTAGAAAATTTAAAAAAAATAACCTATTAAGATAGTAGGAGTATTTATTGATACTATGTATTAATACTGTATAATCGATATTAAGAACCGCCTGAGCAATTAGTAAAGGCAGAATAAAAATAAAAATAAAAAAACAAATTATAAAGAGAATTTTAAATAGATTCTAAAATATTTTTTAGATCTAAATACTAATTTTTAGGGTCCAAATTGTTTTATTAGTACCCTATAGTAGGCCTTTGACTTTTCTAAGTAATATCAAGGAAAGATCTATACTTTTTAAAATCTAAAATAAGTAAATATATTACCCTTAGAATCCACTAGATAATTCCTTTTAATATATTTACTATTTTTATAATATAACATACTTAAAAAGATTTGGTTTTTTTTTCTACCTTTACTAGCTACTCGGGCGATTCTTAATATTAATTATAAAGTATTAATATATAGTATTAATAGATACTCCTACTATTTTAATAAACTATTTGTTTTAGATTTTTTACTTTTTTAACTTTCCTTTTTATAAAGTTTATAACTACGGATTATTAACAGCGATAATAGGCGCTACTACTTTATAAGCCCGCGTACTTAGCTAAGTTAGTTACCTTTTTAGGTATGATAGTTTATAATAATAATATTAGAGATGCCCTCGTTACTATTATTAAATAATACTAACTTTATAATATTTACTATATTTTTAACTTTAACTTATATATATATATATATTTATTACCTCTTTTCTTTTATTAAAGTTAAAAAACGCTACTTAAGTATATTTTATTAAAATACCGAGACGCTAATAGCTCGTTAACCCTTAAGGCTTCCTTAATAATTAGAAGTTCGATCCTATAAGTATTATACTAAATAACCCCGAGTTATAAAAAGACTACCTTAATCAATATTATATTAATAATATTAACTTATAGAAAATAGATAAATATATTATTATAAGTATTACCCTTATTAATACTTTTTTAATATAATAGAGTATAAATAAGCCTAGATTCAATAATATAATTAAAAGTTTAGAAAGAGCGTAAGTAAGCGTATTAAATAGGAATATTAAGGAGAGGTTATTATTAAATAAAAGAAAAAGAAAAAGTAAGGGTTAGTATTTGGCTATTTAGAGGGCGATTAATATGTTATAGCGGGATCGTTAATATCTATTTAGTAATAGCTACGGCCGGCTATAGTTAGTTATAAAGTCTTATTAAGTACGTAATAGAAACTTAATATTAACCCTAATAAACTAGCTTACCTATAAAGGCAAAGATAGCCCCTAATGAGGCGGACCGGACCCCGCAGGGATACCTAAAAAGATATTAAGTAGGAATTCTAGAATATATAAGGTATTTTTTAACCTTATAGGTATAATTTTACCCCGTAAATAAATAAGTAAAATTAAGTCCCTAATACCTTATAAGTATACTAGGCTAGCTCCGGTTCGAATAGGGGGTAAATTGTCCTCATTATCATAATTTTCGAATAAATCTATACTATTAGTAATATAGACTATTAAGCCCGTATTATATAACTATCTTTTAGTTATATTTATACTTATATTAACCGAATCATTAGTATTTTCTCCTAAAAGGCCTAAATTATTATTCAGAGTCGAGTTAGGTAATATATAAGGGAGAAAAGGTTAATAACTTTTATTAAGTAGGTCTATAGTATAATAGTCGGGATTATTAATTATATAATTCCTTAATTATAAGGGCTAAGGGTTGAAATCTCTATATAAGCGTTAGTTTTTTATAGAAAAGTTAGGCTAGTTAGGCTGGTTTTGGGGCTAGTTTTGGGATTAGTTTAGTTTAGGTTATATAAGGGCTTAATTAAGTAATTTAGGTTGGTATTTAGGTTAGTATTTAAGTTAGTATTTTGTTTATAATAAGTCTTAGACTTATTATACTTATTTCGAGAGTATTAATTACTCTTAATAATATTATTAAATATAAGAATATCGGTTTCTCTCCTATTTTCGTTTAATATATCTATAATAAGAACCTCTAGAATAGGGGGCTCTTTAAGTTTTAAATTAGACCTTTAATAATTAGCCTAAATCGGAAAGATATTAGTTAGGGCTAATATAAAAATCGTTTTTTAGTTTATATCCTTAATAATAGCTCCTACGCTTTTTAATTTAGAAATATAGCTTTTAAATAAGCTAATAAACATATTTAAGCTATTAAAATACTTTAATTTAATAGCGTGGAATTCGAGGTATAATTATTAACGTAAACTAGTCCTATACCCTTATGAAATACTTTGAAAGTATTAAGAGCCTTTTTTAGATTAATTTAATTGAAAATAAGTAAAAGAAGCTCTAGTTAAATATTTTACCTTATTAATAATAAGGATTAGGTTTTTTGCTCTTTAGTAATATTTTTATATTCATTTTTAACTTCGAAATAGGTATTTAATTTCAAAACTCGAAAATAAATATAAAGAGTAAAAAGCTAAGTAGTCCAATTTTAACTACCTTTTAGGCGTTAATTTTCAAGTATAAGGCAGCCTATAATTACTTTAATAATATTCGCTATTATCTATATTTTAGAATATATATAATATAAATATCCCTTTAGGGTCCGGTCTACCTTATTAGGGGCTATCTTTGCCTTTATAAGTAAGCTAGTTTATTAAGGTTAATATCGAGTATCTTTATTACGTATTTTAATAAAACTTTATAACTAACTATAGCTAGCTGTAGCTATTAATACTAACTAAACTTAAGATATTAATAACCCCGCCGCTATAGTATATTAATTGCCTTTTTAATAACTAAATACTACCCCTTATTTTCTCCTTTTATCTTATTTAATAATAACCTCCCTTTAATATTACTATTTAATATACTTAACTACGCTCTTTCTAAGCTCTTAATTATATTATTAAGTCTAGGCTTATTTATACTCTATTATATTAAAAAGGTTTTAATAAAAATAACGCTTATAATAATATATTTATTTATTTTTTATAAATTAATATCATTAATATAGTATTTATTAAAGCGGTCTTTTTATAGCTTAGGGTTATTTAGTATAATATTCATAAGATCGAACTTCTAGCTATCGAAAAAGCCCTAAGGGTCGACGAGCTATCAGTGTTTTAGTATTTTAATAAAGTATACTTAGGGTAGATAGTTAAATAGTAATAGTAATAGTAATAGTAATAGTAGGAAAAGTAGCGTTTTTTAACTTTAATAAAGGAAACGAGGTAATAAATATATATATATATAAATAAAGTTAAAAGTACTAGGGTAAATATCGTAAGGTTAATATTATTTAATAATAATAACGAGGGCATCTCCGATTCTATACTATTATAAGCTTTTATTACTTAAAAAGGTAGCTAACTTAGCTAGGTATATAGTAAGCTTATAAAGTAGTAGCGTCGGGCGCTTAATATTACTATTAATAATCCGTAGTTATGAATGTTATAAAAGGGAAAGATAAAAAGGAAGAAAGAAATTTAAAAACAAATTAGTTTACTAAGATAGTATAAGTATTTACTAATACTATATATTCATACTGTATAATTAATATCGAGAACTGCCCGAGTAGCTAGTAAAAGCAGAATATAAAAACAAATATAATATAAATATATACTACCCCCGGATAGAGCAATCCGCCGGGGCCGTACTATGTATTACGTATTAGGGTAAGATCTTTAGTAACCTTATAGTCCTTATATTCTATAATCGCCTTACTAACCTATTATAAATCTAGGAAAACTAAGTATATTGCGCTCTATACCTAATTACTAATTAAAATAGCTCCTAACCTTCCCCTATATAAAGTCCTCTAAGTTCTAGCTATCTAAAGGACGAGCTATACTTATTTTAACGTATATAAAACCTCCTAGTACTAGCCTACGTAAGTAGCTAGATCTTATATTATATACTCCTTTTTATTAAAAGTTAGGGGGCCCCTTATATATTCTTTTATATTTATAATATAGCTTATATTAAAGGGATTCTTAGCTTTATAAAATATAATTTCTAAGTTAGTATTAATATAGTAAATCTTAACGTTTATATTAGCCTAGCTATTTATAACGTTCGTATTATTATTAGGTAAATTTTATATTATTAAAAAGTACTTTATTAATTTTTAAGTATATTTATATTAACTATTTATTTTCATATTCTGCCTTTGCTGGCTGCTCGGGCGATTCTCGATGTCGTTTATACAGTATTAATACATAGTATCAGTAGATACTCACACTGTCTCGCTGGACTATTTCTTTTAGATTTTCCTGAACTTTCCCTCCTGTAAAGTTCATAACCACGGATCATTAACGGCTTATATTAACTATAATAACCATAATATTAAGCTAGCCGAGGGCGCCTAGCCCGAGAGGGATAAATTTATTAATAAGTATCTTTAAGTTCTTATTAAAGTAGTATTTTAACTAGCTAACTTCTTTACTAATTATCTAACTAGCTATTTAAATAGTAGTTTATATATTAATAAATTTATTTAGTAAATTCATTCAATAGATTTATGTAGTAGATTTATTTAGTAGATTTATTTAGTTTAAATAGAGAGTAGCTTTAAGTAATATTAAAAGTAATAAGGATAAAAAGAATCTTTATAAGCTCTAATATAATAAAAGAGTAGTAAATATTAGCCTATTTAGCCCTTTTTTAAAAAACCTCTATATTATTATTAAAGTTTAAAACCTTTATAGTTAAGGGCCGCCTTTAACTATTATAGCCGACTATTATAGTTAATTATTATAACTAACCTCTACTATTACCCTTTTTCACCGGCGCTACTACGTAAGTATATTACTTAGCTTATTATTAATAAGTAGTAAGGCAGCTTACTTATCCCGAATTATATAGTAATTCTCGTATTAAAATTATTATATTATATTAAGCGCGTACTTAGGATATATTATGCGTATTATATAATTAAAAAGTATACTATATTATATAATTTCTTTTAAAAGCGTAATCCTGTGAAGGTCGAATTTTTATATTTATAAAGCTAGAAAAAAACCACTATATAAATATATAGTAATATTATTCTTAGTATAAATAAGCTTACTTTAAGATTAGAATTTAAGTTTATTTTTAAGTTTAAAAATAGACTTATTTTAAGTTTAAAAATATATATAAAAAAAGTCTATTTTGTTTTCTTCTTCTTATAAATAAATATTTAATAAAATTAAGTATATAGTATAAAAAGGTCTTATACTTCGTCTACTTTTTTATATATATAAATCCTTTATTCCCTTTAGGGTCCGGTCCGCCTTATTAGGGGCTATCTTCGCCTTCACGGGCAAGCTAGTCTATTAGGGTTAATATTAAATATCTTTATTACGTATTTTAATAAAACTTTATAACTAACTATAGCCGGCCGTAACTATTACTAACTATTAATACTAACTAAACTTAAAATATTAATAACCCCGCTACTATAATATATTAATTACCTTCTTAATAGCTAAATACTACCCCTTACTTTTTCTTTTTCTTTTATTTAATAATAACCTCTCCTTATTAATATTCCTATTTAATACGCTTACTTATGCTCTTTTTAAGCTCTTAATCATATTATTAAATCTAGGCTTATTTATATTATTTTATTATATTAAAAGGGCGCTAATAAGGGTAATACTTATTATAATATATCTATCTATTTTTATAAGTTAATATTATTAATATAATATTTATTAAAGCGGTCTCTTTATAGCTCGGGGTCGTCTAGTATAATACTTATAAGATTAAACTTCTAACTATTAAAGAAGCCCCAAGGGTCGACGAGTTATTAATAACGTCTTAGTATTTTAATAAAGTATACTTAAGGTAGATAGTTAAATAGTAATAATAATAGGAATAATGACGGCAAGGGAAGTAACGTCCTCGACTTTAATAAAAGAAACGAAGTAACGAATATATATATATATATAAATTAAAGTTAAAAGTATTAGGGTAAATATTATAAGGTCGGTATTATTCTTAATAATAGCGACGAGGGCATCTCTAATACTATACTATTATAAGCTACTATTACTTAAAAAGGTAATTAACTTAGCTAAGTGCGTAGGCTCATAAGGTAGTAGCGTTGGGTACTTAATATTACTATTAATAATCCGTAATTATAAACTTTATAAGAGGGAAAATTAAGGAAAATCTAAAAACATAGTCTACTAAGACAGTATAAGTATCTACTCATACCGTATATTAATACTATATAGTTAATATTAAGAACTGCCCGAGTAGCTAGTAAAGGTAAAATACAAAAATAAATAAATCCTTTATTAAGTATAAAAGTCGATTTCGAATTTTCGAATTCGAAAATAGAATTTTTAAGCGGAGTAAAGAATCTCGATATATAAATATATATATATTAAATAAAGGTATATACCTAAATAATCATAAGTATAATATAGGCGAATAAAAATAGAAGAGCTCGGATAAATAAATAATATTTACTTAAGTAAATAAAACCTTAGTTATGTAATAACTAGGCTTATAAACTCTAGTAGGTATAGCTTTAACAAGGTAATACGGGATATTTTTATAAAGAATATAAAAAGTAAATATTTATATAAAAATAAGAATATATAAATATAAGGAACCCTTTGGGGTCCGGTCCGCCTTATTAGGGGCTATTTTCGTTCTTATAAGCAAGCTAGTTTATTAAAGTTAATATTAAATATCTTTATTACGTACTTTAATAAAACTTTATAACTAATTATAGCCGGCCGTAGCCATTACTAATTATTAATACTAACTAAACTTAAGATACTAACGATCTTATTATAATATATTAATTACCCTTTAAATAGCTAAAACCTACTTCTTATTTTTTAACTTATTTAATAACTTCAAAATATACTTTTTAATCTTTTTAAACCTCTTATTTTATTATTATAATATTAAAATATGAATTATATTCTATAGTTAATTAAGTATTTTATTAAGGCTATATTATATTAATTAAGTATTAATAAAGATTATACTTATATTAATATATATATTTCGGATTTTTAAGTTAATAGTATTTAATCCGTATTCTTTAAAATAACCTTATTGTAATTCGGGGTCCTTTAGTATAATACTTATAGGATCGAACTTCTAGCCCTTAAGGTATCCTTATAGATTAATAAGTTAGTATCTCGGTATTTTAATAGTATATATTTAAAAATAAGTAAATAATTTAATAATAACAATAATAATAATAATAGCGTAATAATAATAAACGGCGAGGAAAGCGTTTTTTAATTTTAATAAAAAAAAACAAGGTAATAAATATATATATATATATATAAATAAAGTTAAAATAGGGTAAATATAAGGTTAGTACTAGCTATTCTTAATAACGGTAATAATAGTATTTCTAATACTACTATTATAAGCTACTATTACCTAAAGGGCCGTAAACTTAGCTAAGTAAATAGCTTATAAAATAGCAATATTACGCTTAATATTACTATTAATCTATAATTATAAACTTTATAAAAGGGAAAGTTTAAAAAAATAGAAAATTTTAAAAAATAGTCTAATAAGATAGTAGGAGTATTTACTAATACTATGTGTTAATACTATGTAACTGATATCGAGAATCGTCCGAGTAGCTAGCAAAAGTAGAAATAAAAAGCAAATAGTTAAATTACTATATAAGTAGTTACTTACTTAATAAAAGGTCTAAGTAGGTAAATGAACGCCTATATATAAGTATAAAAACCTCTTGTTAGAATATTCTATTACTTATTATTTATAATATAATTAATAAGCGCATACGTAAGTAAATACGTAATTTTAATACGTAATTTCGTATCAAGAGAATTCTAGCTTATTTAGTTACTTTCTAATACTTTTTATTACTTACGTAATCTCATATAAGCAGTATTACTTGTATAATTAATACCTATAATAATTTATAGAAATTGTAGATTAATATAGTATTTAATAGTTTTTTTCTAGCTGTATAAGTATAAAAGATCGACCTTAACGGGATTACGCTTTTAGAAAAATTATATAATACGGTATACTTTTTAACTATATAATATATATAATATACCCTAAGTAAGCGCTTAACGTAATATAATAATTTTAATATAAAAATTATTATATAATTTAGGATAAGTAAGCTACCCTATAGTAGCGCTAGTTAAAAGATTTAATAAAAAAAGTTAGTTATAAAAGTTAAAAGCGGCCTTCTTTAATTATAAAGGTTCTAAACTTTAATAATAACGTAAAGGTTTTTTGAAAAAGGGCTAAAAGGGCTAATATTTAATATATCAGAGCTTATAAAGATTGTTTTTATTCTTATTATTTTTAATATTACCTAAAGTTACTCTCTATTTAAACTAAATAAATTTATTAAATAAACTTATTAAACGAACCTATTAATATATAAACTATTACTTATTAAGAACTTAAAATGCCCCTTAATAAGTCCCCCCCTTTAGGGCTTAATAAATTCTTAAGCCCCCTCGACGCCCTAACTATCGTAATTAATATAAAAATACTTAAAAAGTAAGTCTATTGAGATAGTGAGAGTATCCATTAATACTGTATATTAATACTGTATAATCGATATTAAGAACCGCCCGAGCAACTAGTAAAGGCAGAATAAAAATAAATAAATAAATATTAAGATTTAGTATATTAATATTAGCTTAGAAATTATATTTTATAAAACTAAAAATACTTTTAATATAAGCTATGTAGTGGTTTTTTTCTAGCTTTATAAGCGCAAAAAATCGACTTTAATAAGATTACGCTTTTAAAAAGAAATTATATAATACGGTATACTTTTTAATTATATAATACGCATAATATACCCTAAGTACGCGCTTAATATAATATAGTAATTTTGATATAAAAACCGCTATATAATTTGGGATAAGTAAGCTACCCTTTTTAATAGCGGCGCTAGCTAAAAAGGTTAATAATAGAGGTCGGTTATAATAATTAGCTATAATAATTAGCTATAATAGTTAGAGGCGGCCCTTAACTATAGAGGCTCTAAACTTTAATAGTAATATAGAGGTTTTTAAAAAAAGGGCTAAATAAGTTAATATTTACGTACTAGAGCTCGTAAAGATTCTTTTTATTTTTATTGCTTTTAATATTACCTAAAGTTACTCTCTATTTAAACTAAATAAATTTACTAAATAAATCTACTAAATAAACTTATTAATATATAAACTACTACTTAGATAGCTAGTTAAATAACTAGTTAAGAGGTTAGTTAGTTAAAATACTACCTTAATAAGAACCTAAAAATATTTATTAATAAGTTTACCCCTCTTAAGCTAGGCGCCCTCTTTAGCTAGCTTAACGCTATAGCTATTATAACTAATATAGGTATACTTAAGGATTAGTAAAGTACTTTTTAGTAGTACGGAATTTAGTTAGGTAATAGTACGAATACTATAAATAGCCGGGCTAATACGGATATTAAGATTTAATATATTAATACTAGCTTAAAAATTATATTTTACGGAGCTAAAAATCCCTTTAAGACGGGCTATATTATTTATTTTTATATTCTACCTTTGCTAGCTGCTCGGGCGGTTCTCAATATCGCTTATACGGTATTAATATACGGTATTAGTAGATACTTATACTATCTCGCTAGACTATTCTTTTTAGATTTTCCTTAACTTTCCCTCCTATAAAGTTCATAACCACGGATCATTAACGGCGATGTTGGGCGCCCGACGCTACTACGGGCTATATTATAAATATAAAGGAATATATAAGGGGCCCCTTAACTTTTAATAAAAAGGAGTATATAATACAGGATTTAGCTATTTATACGGGTTAGTACTAGGAGGTTTTATATATATTAGAGTGGGTATAGCTCGCCCTTTAGATAGCTAGAACTTAGAGGACTATAGTAAAAAGTCGGGAGCTATTAATAAAAAGAAGATAACGGTTGAGTTAGTTAATTACTATTTTAATTAATAATTAGGTATAGAGCGTAATATACCTAGTTTTCCTTAATACGTAATATATAGTACGGCCCCGGCGGATTACTCCGTTAGGGGGATTTAATATAAGCTATATATTACCGCTAGCTAGTTATAATAAGTATATTAATAGAAGTTAAGGCTACGAGTACTAAATAAGTGGTATTATAATTATAAACAGCTTCTCTAAAGCTATATTTATAAGTTATAAAATAAGTAAGGCTTTAGTAATTAATTATAATTTTATTAAAAAAGGTTCTTAGTAAAAATGGCTAAAAGCGATCGTAAGATCTAGTATTAAGTTAATTATTAAAAAAGCTATAAAAATCTATTCTTAAGCCCGGCTTAAGTTTATACTATATATAAATCTCGTTTTTAAATATATTTTTTATATTATCCTTATTATTATTATTTAATAGTTTACTAAATAGTCGTCCGTTTTACTTATTTATAATCGTTCGTTCTATTTATTTATGAATATCCGTTCTTTATTTTATTATATAATCGTAGTTACGTAACTTATTTATAGTTCTTCTACTCTAAAAAAAGTTATTTTAAATCCGTACTTCTATATATATAATATAATAGCCGCTATAGGTCCTATAGGGCAAGGCCCTAACTTTATTATATATATTAAGTTATAATATTAGCTTTTCTTTTTAAAAGTCTAATCCTCTAGGCTTATAAATAAGTTATCTATTCCTAAGTTAGGGAATTGTTAAGTGTTTTTTTTTTAAATATACTAATATAATACCCTTTAGGGTCCGGTCCGCCTTATTAGGGGCTATCTTCGCCTTTACGGGCAAGCTAGTTTATTAGGGTTAATATTGAGTTTCTATTACGTACTTTAATAAGACTTTATAATTGACTATAGCTAGCCGCAGCCGTTACTAAGTAGCTATTAATACTAACTAAACTTAAAATATTAATAACCCTACTACTATAATATATTAATTACCTTCTTAATAATTAATTATTACCCCTTACTTTCTCTTTTTATCTTATTTAATAATAACCTCCCCTTACTAATATTCTTATTTAATATACTTACTTATACTCTTTTTAAGCTCTTAATTATATTATTAAATCTAAGCTTATTTATATTATTTTATTATATTAAAAAAGTATTAATAAGGGCGACGCTTATTATAATATATCTATCCGTCTTTTATAAATTAATATTATAAATATAATATTTATTAAAGCGGTCTCTTTATAGCTCGGGGTCGTTTAATATAATATTTATAAGATCGAACTTCTAATTATTAAAAAAGCCCTAAGGGTCGACGAGTTAATATCTCAGTATTTTAATAAAATATATTTAAAATAAATAGTTAAATAGTAATAATAATAGCGATAGTAATAGTAAAAAAAGTAACGTTTTTTAACTTTAATAAAAAAAACGAAATAATAAATATATATATATATACGAGTTAAAAGTAAAAATATCAGGGTAAATATTTTAAAATTAGTATTATTCTTAACGGTAGTAACGAGGGTATCTCTAATACTATACTATTATAAGCTATTATTACCTAAAAAAATAGCTAACTTAGCTAAGTACGTAATAAGCTTATAAAGTAGTAGCGTTAAGTACTTAATATTACCGTTGATAATCTATAGTTATAAACTTTATAAGAGGGAAAATTAAAGAAAATATAAAAAAATAGTCTACCGAGATAGTATAAGTATTTATTAATATTATATATTAATACCGTATAGTTAATTTCAAGAACCGCCCGAGTAATTAGTAAAGGCAGAATATAAAAACATAAATACTAATATAATATTAAGTTAAATTAGAAAATCAAAATCTCTAATAGCTACGTCTTATTATAAATTATTATATATCATTTACCTTTTAAATAAAGGTATAAAAATAATACTTTATTTAAATTATTACTTATAAGGGGTCCGTTATTTAGTTCTTTTTAATTCCGAGGTCTACGGAATATATTATTATTTAAGTATTTTATATAATACGTTTACTAATACTATCTATACTTATAAGTATTATATTTTTATTTATTAAGTCTTAGCTAACTAAGTATAATTAGTTAGTTAGTAACGGAGTTTAATCGTTTTAATTATAAAAAAAAAGTAAAAAAGTCGTAGTTTTAAAAAAAGGGCTACGGAGTTATAAAAAAAGGCTAAGGCTTATTAATAAGCTTAGGCTAAGTTAAATAAGTCGTTATTTGAGTTAAAACGTTTTTGTTCTTAAACGCGAATAGTATTTAAAAAGAGTTAAGTTATATTAAAAGAGTTTTTTAAAAATTATAAAAATACTTCCTTAGCGGCCCGTAAGGTATAGGTTAATAATATTTTTAAAATTATTAATTAAGACGCCGTAATAACTAAGAGTTCTAGATTTAATTTTAATTTTAATACTTTTTAAAAAGTTATTAAAAAATTTAGAAGTTTATAATAAGTTCTTATATATTTTTTTTATATCCGTAGTTCTTTTATTTAATAAGGAATTTTCGTATTTTATTTCTAATTGTATAATTAATAATTCGTTTAACTTCGTACTCTAGTTAGTTTAGTTCGATAATAATATAATCTTTTATATATAAACTTCTTAATATAAGTTTAAATAATAAGATATAAAAAGCGGGATTGTATTATATTATATTTAATAATCTTAAACCGTAATTAATTAATAAGACTTTCTTAATAATTTTAAAAAGTCTAAGTTTTTCATAATTTAACTTATTATTTAGTCGTTTTATTTTAATATTATAATAAAAGAAATAAGTACTATCCTCTTTTTCTAAAAATAGTCCTCTAATCCTTAATCTATCCGCGTTTTTCTTTATATATTATTATACGAACTTAAGGTTTAGTAAGGCTTATTTATAAATTTCCTTAAGTTTATTTATATTTACTATAGCTTTTATAGCTTATAGTCCTTATTATACTTCTTTATACATTATTAACTAGAATCCGTAATTAAAATAAAACAGAGATTCTCTTATACCTTTACTAATTATATTATTATATACGAACTAAGTTATTAATAAAAGTACTACCTAATTATCCTAGTCGTAGTTTATATAATAATAAAAGTATATCTCGAGGATCTAATTAATCCTTTCTATTTATTTATTAGTTTATAAATAAAATAATATTAATCGTTTATAGTTTATACTAAGTTATAAAATTAGATATTTTCAAAACTTCGAAATAAATAGCTTATTTTTATTAAAAATATTTTTTTTTTAGTAAACTATAGTTTAAGAGTATAACCTTAGTAAATATATATACTAAGTCTTTTATAATACTAAATTCTTTATGAAGAATAAAATAAGCAAACTTAGTAAGTTAGTTGACTATAACTAAGATATTACTGTACTATACTTTAGTAAATAGTTTTCTAAGATTTAGTAATTTAATAATAAAGTCCTATATAATTAATTATTATACTTCTATTAGTAATTATAATAATTATAGCTTATTATAAAGCTTATATAGGCTATTTTTACTTTTTTTATAAGTTGCGTAGTCCTTAATTACTTCTATAATTTTAGTATATATAGTAGATTTATTATAATACTAGCGAATCCGTTTTTACGTGTTAGTAATTCCTTAGTAGCTATATATTAGTATACTATAAATTTCTATAATAAGCTTAAGGGTTATTTTTTTAATCGAGCTAATATTAATCTTTTTAGCTATTATAAAGAGTTTCGTAATTAATATAAGGCTACCGTCTTTTTCTTATTTAAAAATAACTTATATTTCTTTAAGGACTGCGACTTCGTAATTAGGTTTTTTATTAAGAGCGTTTATTTTACTATTTTCTAAACCTTTTCAATAAATAATTTAGAAATTATACTTAAATAAGAATTCGCTCTATTTAACTTATTATTTATTTAGGTTCTTATTTATTATAAAGTTTATAAGATTGTTATAATCTATTTATTTTTATATTTTGCTTTTATTAGCTACTCGGGTAGTGCTTAATATTAACTATATAGTATTAATATATAGTATTAGTAAATACTTATACTATCTCGGTAAATTATTTTTTTAAATTTTCCTTAATTTTCTTTTTTATAAAGTTTATAACTACGGATTATTAACGGCGATATTAAGTACCTAACGCTATTACTTTATAAGCCTATTACGTACTTAGCTAAGTTAATTACTTTTCTAAATAATAATAGCTTATAATAATATAGTATTAGAAATACCCTCGTTATTACTATTAAGAATAATACTAACCTTACGATATTTACCCTAATACTTTTAACTTCAATTTATATATATATATATATTCGTTACCTCGTTTTTTTTATTAAAGTTAAAAAACGCTACTTCCCTCGCTATTATTATTACTATTACTATTACTATTTAATTATCTATTTTAAATATATTTTATTCAAATACTAAGATACTAACTCGTTAACCCTTAGGGCTTTTTTAATAACTAGAAGTTCGATTTTATAAATATTATACTAAATGACCCCGAGCTATAAAGAAACTACCTTAATAAATACTATATTTATAATATTAACTTATAAAAAACGGATAAATATATTACAATAAGCGTTACTTTTATTAGTACTTTTTTTAATATAATAGAGTAATATAAATAAGCTTAGACTTAATAATATAATTAAGAGCTTAAAAAGAATATAAATAAGCGTATTAAATAAGAATATTAGTAAAGAGAGGTTATTATTAAATAAAATAAAAAGAGAAAGTAAGGGGTAATATTCGGTTATTAAGAAGGTAATTAATATACTTTAATAGCGGGGTTATTAATATCTTAAGTTTAGTTAGTATCAATAGTTAGTAACGGCTACGGCCGGCTATAGTTAGTTATAAAGTCTTATTAAAATACGTAATAGAAACTTAATATTAACCCTAATAGACCAGCCTGCCCGTAAAGGTAAAGATGGCCCCTAATAAGGCGGACCGGACCCCAAAGGGTTTTATAATTTATATAGACTATAACTTCGTACTTAGTTCTAAATAACTATAGTCTCTATTTTTAAAATACTTTAATAATTATTATTAGTTCTTTATTATAAATTTACTAATTTAATTCTACTCTATAAAATACTTTAGAATAGAAGTAGTATAAGTAAAGCTTTTTTTATTTATCTTATTATTTTAAACCCGCTCTTATAGTAAAGTTTAAAATATTAGTCTCGATTTCAAAAGGCTTTTAGGGGTCTAGGATTATAATAATTAGTTTAGAAACGACTATATTCTTAACTTTAATAAATACTTTTTTATACTTAAGATCCTAAATAAGTAGGGTATTTTTTTATATTAAGTTATTAAGAAATCTAACTATACTAATATAGCTTTTAAAAAATCCTTAATAAAAATTAACGAATCTTAAAAATCTCTATACGTCTTTAACGTTTTATAGTATAAGCTAGTCCCTAATTATTTTTACTTTCGATACTTATTTGTTTTTTTTATTTCTGCCTTTACTAGCTACTCGGGTGATTCTCGATATCGATTATACGGTATTAATACACAGTATCAATAGATACTCCTATTATCTCGATAGACTATCTTTCGATACTTATATGTAGATTTATCTTAGTATAATAGTATATTTAAAAAAGTCTACTTTTTATATATAAAATTCGTATTTAGAGGGTTCGGTGTATAGTTTAGTATTTTAAAGTTTTTAAAATACTATATAAATATACTTTTTATATATTTCGAAGTTAGGGGAGAAAATAAGAATATTATTAATATAAATAATAATAAAAATATTAACGTACTCCTAAAGTACGTAGTTAATTATTATTTAAAAAGTTATTAAAGTATTAATAAGTTTAAAAAGTATAACGAGGTACTTAAAAAGTCCTCTACGAGTTTAGAATACCGTTTTTTATTCGTTTCCTTTTTTAATTTAAATCTAATTAAATACTTCTTTAAAGTTTATAATAATAAACTAGTTAGCTTTATAAAATAAATCTCTAAGCTTAGTAATAAGTAGTAAAGAATAGTAATTCTTTTTTATAATTTCGTTAAGTTTTTTATAATTAATTATAAGTCTTAATTTTCCTCCCTTTTTTAATATAAAAAATAAAGGGAACCTAGTAAGAGAATTCAATAGTTAAATATACCTCTTTTTAAGTTTTTTATCGATACATTTATTAAAATACTCTTATTCTTCTTAATTTATTAAGCATATTAAATAAAACCCGGGTTATATCCCTTTTTTAAGTTCGATTTTTATATCCTAATTATTATATCTTAATAATCCTATTTCTTTAGGTTTTATAAATAGTTTTATATATATTTAGTACTCTTTAGGTATAATTTAAAGTTATTATAATCCCTAATTATTAGTACTAATTATAAACTTTTTAAAGCTTTTTATTATTTTAATAAAAACTATATATTATATTTATTTTCGTTTTTTAAGAGTTTGTAAAAATCTATTTAAACCCCTTTTTTTTTAAGTCGTTTAGTAACTAAATTTTCTTAGAGGACCTAGCTAGTAATCTAATTTATTTATAAGTTATATTTTCGTAATTACGAAAATTCTAAAATAATATTAATATTTCCGATCTTTATAATATTATATTATAATTATTTTTATTAATTATTAATATATATTAAGAAGTATACGGTTTTTTAATTAATATATCCATAGTTATAATTAACTTATTCTCTTTTTACTATTTATAATTAGTATAGTTTATTCTTATATACTTATAATAAGTTAAGTTTATTTACTATTCTTAATAAGATATAGGTTTTTTATATACTGCTATTAATAATAATATCTAATCTTTATTTATAAATATCAAGGTTAATTCGTAAATATACGTCGTTACGTTATATAATTATATATAAGGACTTCTCTTTTATTTTTACTTCTTGTTATTTTTTTATAATTAGCTTTTTTAGTTTTTTATTATTTATTTCTTTAGACGGGTTTTTTATTTATATTTCTCTTAATACTCTCTCTAAGCCTTAGTCTTTTTAATATAATAAATTCAGTATTAATTATATTTATAATCTTCTTATTTTATATATTCGCTATTAAGGTACTTTATAGGGAAGTTAGGGTTTAAACTAAATATAGCTCTATTACTATTATTAAAGCTTAGTAATATTTAGCTAAGTAGTTAATCTTTAATATAAATATCTTTAATAATTTTATTATTACGTCTTTATGAGTAAAAACGACTATTTTACTTAAATATAAAATACTAAAGGTATTTATTATTTAGGTATTTTACTTAAAATAACTCCTTATAAAAGGGGTCCTTAAGGTTAAGTAAAGAGTAATTTTTATTTATATGGGAGGTTATCGTAACCTTTTTACGTTCTCTAGTTTTATAAAACTAAATAACTTAGTTATTTTTAAATAAATAAATATATTTATACTATAGTTTATCGTTGTCCTTTTTAAAACTAATATTATTAACGCTAAGTAATATTTTATAATTAATCTCTATTTAAATACGTCGTTAAGTAGTATTATAAAGTTTATTTAAATTATAAAGTAATTTTATTTCGTTAAAATAAAAAGAATTAGTTCTTATTTTAATATTTTTATTTTTAATTTTCAAGTTAATTCTTTTTTTATTAGTAATTCTAAAGTTAAGGATTAGTTTTTTAAATACTTTGATCTTATCTTTGCGTACGAGGTTTTTAAGCTATTCTTTAACTTTATAAATAAATTTTTTATTAGCGTTTATTTATTATATTATATAAATAGACTTAGTTAGTATTTTATCTAAATTAAGTTCTTTTTAAAACGTAATAAGTTATTTCTAATTTATATTATTTTATTATATTATATAAACGAGGTTATTTATAATTCTTTTTTATATTAGATCCTCTTTTTTTAAGCTTAAGGAGCTACTCTTTTATATTAGCTAGGAGTTTTTACTTAATTCGTTCTTTAAAAAGGTTCAGTATTTGTTTTTTATTTCTGCCTTTGCTGGCTGCTCGGGCGATTCTCGATATCGATTATACGGTATTAATACACAGTATTAATGGATACTCCCACTGTCTCGATAGACTATTAAAGGTTAAGTATATTCTTTATAATAAGGTCCGTTTTGCCCTTTTTTTTATATTTTTATAAATTTAAAAGAATATAATAAGGTATTTAATATTATTCTTTTCAAAAATACAAGGTTAATAATTAAGTATCTCTTTTTTTTTTTTTTTTTTACTAGGGTTTTAATAAGTAATAAGGTAGATTATTTATTATTTTTAAGTTATTTAGGGTACTATCTTATTTATTCTTTACTATTTTAATAAGTAAAGTAGCCGTTATTATAATAGGCTATTTATAAGAGTTATTTATAGGGAACTTCCTTATTTATAATATTAGCCCGCTTTTTTAAAATAAATTAGTATTAAATACGCTTAGGTTATTAATAGTCTTTAGCTATATATCCTAGTTTATCGTAGTTATAGTATTTAAAGTCCTTTTTTTATTATATTTCTTTATGTTTAGTAACGCTAAGGTTTATAAGTCCTTTATATTATCTATAAAACGTGCTTTATTATTATTAGTTTTTTAAGTTATTTTAGTAGTTATTTAGTAATTTATTATAGTTTTAGTATTTTTTATTAAAAGTAGCTTAAGGGCGTTATACCTCCCCCTTTTCTTTATATTATTTATATAATTATTTATTAATTTTAATAACGAGTTTAACGTATTATAAGAAATTTACAAAAATTTCTCCCTTACTAAGTTCGTCCTTAATTTTATTTTTTAGTCCTTAATAAAACAAAAAGATACGGGTCTCTTTAGTAAAATTAAGTTATATTACGAGTTTTCTAAACTTAGTAATATAGTACGAAGCGGACTTAGTTTATTAAAAGTTAGCTAGGTCTTTTTTAGCTTATTATTTTTTATTAAGGTCCTAAAATAGGGATTCGAGGGCGCTCTAAAATCCTACTATATTAATAAAAATATTTATAGTTTTATTTATATAGTATAGTAAATAACCGTTATTAGTAAGGAATTCTTTTTAAAAAGGTTCGAATCATTCTAAAGCTCGCTCTTTAAAAAAGGTTATTATATAAATAACTCGTTTAGTTTTATTTTAGAAGTTAGTAACATAAAACGTTTAATAAGTTCTAATTTAAATTAAGAACCCCTTAAGACGTTTAGTAATTTTATCAAAAATAGTAAGTATATTAAGCTTAAGTTTCTTTTATTTATTTATTTATTTAGTTTTATATTCTGTTTTTACTAACTGCTCGGGCGATTCTCGATATTGTTTATATAGTATTAATATATCTAGCACGTATAGCTTTAACGAGGTAATGCGGGATATTCTTATAAAGAATATAAAAAGTGAATATTCATATAGAAGCAAGAATATATAAATATAGGGGAAATAAGCGTATATAAAAGAGGTTTTTGTAGTAAAGAGAGTAATATAGTTGAATTACTATATGAGAAGTTGCTTGCTTAACGAAAGGTCTAGGTAGGCAAATACACGCCTACATATAGGCATAAAAACCTCCTACTAGAATATTCCATTGCTTATTAATTATGATATAATTAATAAGCGTATACGTAAGTGAATGCGTAATCGTAGTACGTAATTCCGCCTCGAGTAAATTCCAGATTATTCAGTTACCTTCCAGTACTTTTCATTGCTCACGTAAGCTTATATAAGCAGTATTGCTTACATAATCAATACCTATAATAATCTACAGAAATCGTAGATTAATATGGTATATAGTTTGCTTACGTAATATTGATAATAAGGCGAATAATAAGGTAAACAAAGTTACCTTCGTAACAATATATAATATTAGTAGATACTTATAATATCTTATTAAACTATTTTTTTTAGATTCTCTTTAACTTTCCCTCTTATAAAGTTCATAACTACGGATTATTAACGGCGATAATAGGCGCTATTACCTTATAAGCCCGCGCACCTAACTAAGTTAGCTACCCTTTTAAATAATAATAGCTTATAATAGTAGTATTAGAAATACCCTCGTTACTATTATTAAATAATATCGACCTCACGATATCTACCCTAATACTTTTAACTTTAACTCGTATATATATATATATATTTATTACCTTATTTCCTTTATTAAAGTTAAAAACGCTACTTCCCTTACTATCCGTCGCTATTATACTATTACTATTACTATTTAACTATCTATTTTAAATATACTTTATTAAAATACCGAGACGCTATTAATAACTCGTTAATCCTTAGGGCTTTTTTAATAACTAAAAGTTCGATCTTATAAGTATTATACTAAATAACCCCGAGCTATAGAGAGACTATTTCAATAAATATTATATTAATAATATCAACTTATAGAAGATAGATAAATATATTATAATAAATATTACCCTTATTAGCGCCTTTTAAATATAACAGAGTAATATAAATAAGCCTAGATTTAATAATATAATTAAGAGCTTAAAAAGAGTATAGTTAAGTATATTAAATAGGAATATTAGGGAGAGGTTATTATTAAATAAGATAAAAAGAGAAAGTAAGGGGTAGTATTTAGCTATTTAGAAAGCGATTGATATGCTACGGCAGCGGGGTTATTAGTATTTTGAGTTTATTTAGTATTAATAGCTACGGCCGGCTGTTATTAGTTATGAAGTTTATTACGTAATAAAAACTCGGTATTAACCTTAGTAGACTAGCTTGCCCGTGAAGGCGAAGATGGCCCCTAATGAGGCGGACCGGACCCCAAAGGGTTTATTTATTCATAAAAGTCTTAATAATACTAATAATAGCTCGGAGGGTTCTAATTTCTTACTTTAGGTCGTTTACTTCTCTTTTTTTAATTCCTAGGTTAGTTATAGCTTTATTAACTATATTTTAGAAAGTAGTAATATTTTTATTATTCTTAGTTAGAGTTATAGCTATTTAAGCGGAGTTACTATTAAAGAGCTCCGTAAGTTCTTTATTTTACTTACTACTTTTTTTAACGATATATTATATTTCTTTATAATCTACCTTTTTAAAAACTATATTACTATCGGAGTTATAAATAATATCTAGTATCTTATTATCTTTAACCTTAACTAGCTTATTAATTAAGTTAATAGGTCGCTTATAATTAAATAAAGGGGTACTTAGGGTCTTAAAAAATATCGTCGTTCGTTTTATTACTTAGTAAGTTTCGTAAGGTTAATTTATTAAATAGGAGTAATTAAAGTATTATAGCTAGCTAGTCGTAATAAGTATATTAATAAAAGTTAAGGCTATGAGTACTAAGTAAGTAGTATTATAATTATAAATAGCTTTTTCAAAGCTATATTTATAAGTTATAAAATAAGTAAGGCTTTAGTAATTAATTATAGTCTTGTTAAAAAAGGTTCTTAGTAAAGATAGTTAAAAATAATTATAAGATCTAATACTAAGTTAATTATTAAAAAAGCTATAGAAGTCTATTCTTAAGGTTAACTTAAGTTTATACTATATATAAATCTCGTTTTTAAATATATTCTTTATAATATCCTTATTTATTATTTTCTAATAGTTTATTAAATAGTTATCCGTCCTACTTATTTATAATCGTTCGTTCTATTTATTTATAAATATCCATTCTTTATTTTATTATATAATCGTAGTTACCCCTTTGGGGTCCGGTCCGCCTCATTAGGGGCCATCTTCGCCTTTATGGGCAAGCTAGTCTATTAGGGTTAATATTAAGTTTTTATTACGTAATAAGCTTTATAACTAATAACAGCCGGCCGCAAATACTAACAATCCCGCCGTAATATATTAATTACCCTCCGAATAGCTAAATACCACCCCTTACTTTCTCCCTTTACCTTATCTAATAATAACCTCTCCTTAATATTCTTATTTAATACGCTCGCTTATACTCTTTCTAAGCTCCTAATTATATTATTAAGTCTAGGCTTATTTATACTTTATTATATTAAAAGGGCGCTAATAAGGGCAATGCCTATAATAATATATCTATTTATTTTCTATAAATCGATATTATAAATATAATATCTATTAAGGCGGTCTTTTTATAGCTCGGGGTCGTTTAGTATAATACTTATAGGATCGAACTTCTAGTTATTAAGGAAGCCCTAAGGGTCGACGAGCTATTAGCGTCTCGGTATTTTAATAAAGTATACTTAAGCATTTTTTAACTTCGATAAAGGAAAGGAGGTAACGAATATATATATATATATATAAGTTAAAGTTAAAAGTATAATAAATATTATAAGGTCGGTATTATTTAATAATAGTAACGAGGGCATCTCTAATACTATTATTATAAGCTATTATACTTAGAAAAGTAGCTAACTTAGCTAGGTGTGCGGGCTTATAAAGTAGTAGCGTTAAGTACTTAATATTATTATCCGTTAATAATCTATAGTTATAAACTTTATAAAAAAGAAAGTTATTAAGTTAGAAAATCTAAAAAAAAAAATTATTAAGATAGTAGGAGTATCTATTAATATTATATATTAATACTATATAAACGATATTAAGAATCGCCCGAGTAGCTAGTAAAAGTAGAATATTAAAATAAATAATCGTAGTTACGTAATTTATTTATAGTTCTTCCGCTCCGAGAGGAGTTACTCTAAATCCGTACTTTTATATATACAGTATAGTAGCCGCCGTAGGTCCTATAGGGCGAGGCCCTAACCTTGTTATACGTATTAAGTCGTAATACTATATTATAAATATAAAGAAATATATAAAGGGTCCCTTAACTTTTAATAAAAAGGAGTATATAATACGGGATCTAACTACTTACGTAAGTTAATATTAAGAAGTCTTATATATATTAAAATAAGTATAGCTTACTCTCTAAATAGTTGGAACTTAGACAACTATAATAAAAAGTCGGGAGTTATTTTAATTAGTAATTAAGTATAGAGCGTAATATACTTAGTTTTTTTTAATACGTAATATATAGTCCGGCCCCGGTAAATTGCTTTATTAGGGGGATTTTAATAAACTATATATATAGGAATTAATATATTAATATCGTAAATTAATATACCGGCGTCGCTCTTATACTAGCGTCGCTATTTTACTTTTTAAATAGTTTAAAAAAAAATTTTAATATAGTTAGATTTTACTAAATACTTATAAAATATCCTAAGCCTTTATTCTTTTACTCTCTTTATACTTGAGTTATATTATTAAACCTCGAAATTTAATTTATAGTATTTATTTATAATAATTTTTATAATTAGAATTAAAGACGTTCTTTAAAGCTAATATTAAAATAATACCCTTATTAAGAGACTTCCCCCTTCATAAAAATAACTATTAATTAATTGCGGCTTTTTATTATTATCTAATTAATTACTATTATCTCCTTTTTTAAAAAGTAGCTACCTTAGTATTAGTTAATTTATTAAATTAGTAGTCTTAAAGAGTAGCATAACTTTATTATTAAGCTCCTAGTTAATATATTATAAAATATATAACTTTTTATAAATAATTATTTTAGGGAATTAATATACGGGCGTTATAAATTAATATACGGGCGTCGCTTTTATACGGGCGTCGCTATTCTATTTTTTAATTAGTCTAAAAAAAGATTATTAATATAATTAAATTCTATTAAATACTTATAAAGTATCCTAAGCCTTTATTCTTTTACTCCTTTTACGCTTAGGTTATATTATTAAGCCTCGAAGTTTAATTTATAATATTTATTTATAATAGCTTTTATAATTAGAGTTAGAAACGTTTTTTAAAACTAATTTTAAAATAATACCCCTATTAAAAGTCTTCCCCCTCTATAAGAATAATTATTAATTAATTACGGCCTCTTATTATTATTTAACTAATTACTATTATCTCCCTTTTTAAAAAGTAGCTACTTTAGCGTTAGCTAATTATATAAAATTAGTAATTTTAAAAAGTAGCGCAACCTTATTACTGAGCTCCTAGTTAATATATTATAAAATATATAACCTTTTATAAATAATTACCTTAATATAGAGCTTATATTATATTTTATTTACTATTTCCCTAAGGAAATAATAAAAACCTAGTAAACTACCCTCTTATAACTTTCTTTAAAATATAACCCTTTTCTCCTAAATAAATAGTCCTAATAACCTTCTTATTTTATAATAAAGTAGTTTAATAATACTCTTTAGCTTATTAAATAGGTTGTTAAGACTAATTAATAACTAATAATAGTATTATTTTAATAATAAGAATATATTTATTAATAATAATAAATATAAGGTCCCTAAGTTAACTTACTACCCTATTTACCCCTATAACTATTCTTTACTTAAAACGAAACGTTTTTTTAAACTATAGCCTTTTATTATACTCTAAATAACTAATCTTCTTCTCCTCTTATAACCTAAATCCTAAACCTACCGATTCTTAATAATTTAAAATAAACTTATAATACCCTCTTTAACTAAGTTAATAACTTTATAAAAGCTAATAAATTTAGTATTATAAAATAAAATAAGTATAAAGCTCGAGGCTAAATTATTTAATATACTTTTTAATATAATTAATTTAGTAAGCCTAGGCTTATAAAAAGCGTTAGTATTTAATAATATTAGTTTTAAAAATACGGTTATAAATAATAAGTTATTACCGAGGCTTAAAAAGAGAATAAATAATTATTATATTATTATTTAAACCCTTAGTATAAATAGTATAATTATAACCCTAACTTTAAAGCCTCTATATACTTTTTATATTATAAGCTTATTAAAATAATTAAAGATATTATTAAAACTATAAACTAATAAGTTAGGATTCGGGCTCGGGATATATATATTATTATTTAAAAGTAGTTCCTAGAGTCCTTATTTACTTAGCGAGATATTTATAATACTAGGGTTTATATAAACTAAAAAAAACTAGCTAAATATTTATTAATTATAATATTAATTAAGCTATTTAATAAGTAGAATATTCTATATATAGTAAAATAAGTAAATAACGAGCTAAACCGCTTTATTAGCCTTATCTAGACCTTTTTTTATTATTTCTAAATATAAAAGCGATTTTTTAAAATAATTAGCTTTAATAATACTTATAATACTAATCGCTTTAAGCTCCCTCTTTTTTAAGTTACTAAGTAGACCTACTTTAGATCTATTTATAACGCTACGTTTAGCCTTATTAATAATAAGAAATTAGAGAGTTTTTAGTTTTTTTTTAATGAGTATTTACTAACTTATAAACTAATACTTAGTTTATTACCCTATTATTATTATTATAAATTACAATAAATAAATAAAAGCTATACTAAATAAGTAGTTCCTAAACGTTTAATAATAACTCTATATTTATTATATTAATTTTAATATTATACTTAGGGCTAAATAAAAGTAGGTTAAGGACCGTAGTTATAATAATAATAGTAGTGGGTTTAATAATAAGGGATATTAGTTATATAAGGATAAGGCCTATATTAATATGCTTATTAATAAGCCCCCCCCTTATACGTATCGTAGGGTTTTTATAATATAAAAGCTTATTATTTTCGCTAAAACTAACTATATTTTTAAAAAAGCCTAGACTAAGCTCTATAAAAAGTTTAATAACTAATACCTAATCTTCTAGTACTTTTACGTAATATACTTACTTTTAAGAGCATAATAAGCTTATTATTTTATTTAAAAATATTAAAACTTTAGTACTTATATTACTTTTAATACTAAGTTAAGTAATAATAATATCAAGAGTTATTTTTTAAATAGTCTTAGTTACTTATATCGGCTTATTAACGTTATATAAAATATAATTAGTAACTAAGAGCTACGCTTTTATTAAGCTTATGTAAAAAATAAAGTATTTATAAACTAAGAGTATATAAGTACTTATTTTAAATACTTAAATAAACTTTAAATAATACTTTTTTTAAAATATCTTATTTTAATTAGGACGTAAGGCCGGCTTATAAAGAAAGTAATACTATTTAATAAGAAGTTATTTTTAAACCCCCTCGGATCTTATAATTTAAATGATATTATTTAAATTAAGCTAAGTATTTTATATTATTATAAAGTCTATTTTAAAATATTAAATTTAACTACTTTTAATAAATAAAAAATATACCCTTAGTAACGTTTTTAAAAAACATTTTTTTAAATTTATATTACCGGATTTTTAACCTTAAAATTATTTTATCCCTTTATAATAAGTTAAAAAATATAATATAACTTATTTTATTATAACTAGTTTTATTTAAAAAAGGCTAGTTAGCTAGTTAAGCTCGTATTATTTATAATAACTAAAGTATTAATAATAAAAAGCGAGGCTATTTATTTAAAAATAAAAATAAGTTAATACTAGCTAAGCTTATAAAAGAAATAAGTTAATTAAGTTAAAACTAAATATCGAGCTTATTTTAATAATAAATAAAGAGCTAGTTTAGCGTTTTTAATAAAGAGAGGATAATAAGGAATTATATAAGTAAGTAATTAATATAACTTAGTATTTAAAAAAAACGGAGTTAATAAAAAGGACTTCATAATAATAATAAATTATTATAACTACGTTAAAAGAAGTAGTTAAATAGACGTTATTATAATTTTTTTTTTATATATTTTAAATATATAATAAGAAAAAGCCTTACTTATTTAAGATTTATAAAAGCTTATATTATTAATTAATTTAAGATTTATAAATTTTAAATAAGTAATATATTAGTTCTAAATAAGTACGTAAGTTATAATAATATTCTTATTTTTAAAAATTTTAAACTAGAGCTTAAGTTAGAGAGAATAAAAAGAATAGCTATATTAATATAATTACCCTTATTATTTTTATAGGGAGGTACTATTTTTTTTAAACTAATTAAAAAATAAAATAATAACGCTAATATAAGAGCGACGCCGGTATATTAATTTACGACGCTAGTATATTAATTCCTATATATATATATATATATATATATATATATATTATATATAATAAATATTAATAATAAAAAGGTTAGTATTATTCTAAATAATAATAACGAGGGCATTTCTAATACTATACTATTATAAGCTATTATTAATTAGAAAGGTAGCTAACTTAGCTAGTTACGTAAGTATATTAATTAAGCTTATAAAGTAGTAATATTAGGCGCCTAATATTATTATTAATAATATATCTAGCTATAGTTATAAACTTTATAAAAAGGAAAGTTCCCTTTAGGGTCCGGTCCGCCTCATTAGGGGCCATCTTTGCCTTTATAAGTAAGCTAGTCTATTAAAGTTAATATCGAGTATTTTCTTTTACGTAACAAACTTTATAACTAATAATAGCCGGCCGTAGTCGTTACTAAGTAAATATTAATAATCCCGTTATAATATATTAATCGCTCTTTAAATAATTAAAAACTACCCCCTACTTTTTACCTTATTTAATAACTCTAGAATATCCCTCTTAATTTTTCCTAACCTACTTCTATACTACGTTTTTAAAATATTAATAATACTCTAAAATTAGTTAGGTATTTCGAAGCTATTATATTATATAAGCTAGGTACTTATTAAAATAATAACTATATTATTATATATCTTTTTAATTTTCAAATTAATAATATTTAATCCGTATTCCTTAAGATAGCCGTACTATAGTTCGGGGTCCTCTAGTATAATACTTATAAAATCGAACTTTTAACTATTAAAGAAGCCCTAGGGGTCGATAATAACTACGCGTCTTAGTATTTTAATAATATATATTTAAAAATAAGTAAACGATTTAATAACGATAGTAATAGTAATAGTAATAAAGTAATAGTAATAAAATAATAGTAATAAGGTAATAATAATAAACGGCGAGGGAAGTAGCGTTTTTTAATTTTAATAAAAGAAACGAGGTAACGAATATATATATATATATATATAAATTAAAATTAAAAGCGTATAAATATTAATAATAAGAAGGTCGGTATTATTCTTAATAATAGTAACGAGGGCATCTCTAATACTATACTATTATAAATTATTATTACCTAGAGGGTAATAAACTTAACTAAATAAGTAGCTTATAAAGTAATAGTATTAGGCGCCTAATATTACTATTAATAATCTATAATTATAAACTTTATAAAAAGGAAAGTTAAAAAGTTAGAAAATTTTAAAGAAATAGTTTATTAAACTAGTAGGAGTATCTATTAATACTATATATTAATACTATATAATCGATATTAAGAACTACCTAAGTAACTAGTAAAAGTAAAATAAATACATAGATAAAAAGGAAAATTAAAAAGATAGAAAATATAAAAAAATAGTTTATTAAGATAATAGGAGTATTTATTAATCTTATATATTAATCTTATATATTAATATTATATAATCAATATTAAACACTACTTAAGTAATTAGTAAAGGTAGAATATAATAATAAATTTCCCTTTAGGGTCCGGTCCGCCTTATTAGGGGCTATTTTCGTTTTTATAAATAAGCTAGTTTTATTTTAGTATTCTACCTTTACTAACTACTCGGACGGTTCTCAATATCGATTATATAGTATTAATATATAATATTAATAGATACTTATACTATCTTAATAGACTATTCTTTTTAAATTTTCTACTTTTTTAACTTTCCCTCTTATAAAGTTTATAACTACGGATTATTAACGGACGGTAATATTAAGTACCCGACGCTACTACTTTATAAGCTTACTATATACCTAGTTAAATTAGCTACCCTTTTAAGTATAATAGTTTATAATAGTAATATTGGAGATGCCCTCGTTGCCGTTATTAAATAATACCGACCTTACGATATTTACAATATATATATATAAATATATTTATTACTTCGTTTTTTTTATTAAAGTTAAAAACGCTTCTCTCGCTATTTATTACTATCGCGCTATTACTATTACTATTTAACTATCTACTTTAAGTATACTTTATTAAAATACTAAGACGTTATTAATAACTCGTCGACCCTTAGGGCTTCTTTAATAGCTAAAAGTTATTTAATTTTACGAGTATTATACTAGATAACCCCGAGCTATAAAAAGACTACTTTACTAAATATTATATTAGTAATATCGATTTATAAAAAACGAATAAATATATTATAATAAGCGTCGCCCTTATTAGTACTTTTTTAATATAATAAAGTAGTATAAATAAGCCTAGACTTAATAATATAATTAAGAGCTTAAAAAGAGCGTAAATAAGTATATTAAATAAGAATATTAATAAAGAGAGGTTATTATTAAATAAAATAAAAAGAAAAAATAAGGGGTAGTATTTAGTTATTAAAAAGGTAATTAATATATTATAGTAGCGGGGTTATTAATATTTTAAGTTTAGTTAGTATTAATAACTAGTTAGTAACGGCTACGGCTAGCTATAGTTAATTATAAAGTCTTATTAAGTACGTAATAAAAACTTAATATTAACTTTAATAAACTAGCTTGCTTATAAAGGCGAAGATGGCCCCTAATGAGGCGGACCGGACCCTAAAGGGAAAAGTAAGCTAGTTTATTAGGGTTAATATTAAGTATTTTATTACGTACTTTAACAAAACTTTATAACTAATTATAGCCGGCCGTAACTATTACTCAATACTAACGATCCCGCTATAATATATTAATTACCCTCCCTTTAGGGTCCGGTCTGCCTTATTAAGGGCTATTTTCGCCTTTATGGGTAAGCTAGTTTATTAGGGTTAATATTAAGTGTTTTTATTACGTACTTTAATAAAACTTTATAACTAATTATAGCTAGCCGTAGCTATTATTAACTATTAATACTAACTAAACTTAAAATATTAATAACCCCGCTACCGTAGTATATTAATTACTTTTTTAATAACTAAATACTACCCCTTACTTTCTCCTTTTATTTTATTTAATAATAACCTCTCCCTAATATTCCTATTTAATACGCTTAACTATGCTCTTTCTAAGCTCCTAATTATATTATTAAGTTTAGGCTTATTTATACTACTTCATTATATTAAAAGGGCGCTAATATTAGCGCCCTTTTAATATAATAATTTATTTATTTTTCATAAATTAATATTATTAATATAGTATTTATTAAAGCGGTCTTTTTATAGCTCGGGGTTATTTAGTATAATACTTATTGGATTAAACTTTTAATTATTAAGGAAGCCCTAAGGGTTAACGAGCTATTAGCGTCTTAGTATTTTAATAAAGTATACTTAAGATAGATAGTTAAATCGTAATAATAATAGCGATAGTAATAGTAAAAGAAGCGTTTTTAACTTTAATAAAGAAAACGAGGTAACGAATATATATATATACGAGTTAAAGTTAAAAATATTAGGGTAAATATCGTAAGGTTAGTATTATTTTTAACGGTAGCGACGAGGGTATCTTTAATACTACTATTATAAGCTACTATACTTAAAAGGGTAGTTAACTTAACTAGGTACGTAGTAAGCTTATAAAGTAGTAGCGTTAATACCTAATATTACTATTAATAATCCGTAGTTATAAACTTTATAAAATAGTTTTTTTCCGGCTTTATAAGCACAAAAGATCGACCTTAACGGGATTATATTTTTAAGGGAAATTATATAATACGGTATACTTTTTAACTATATAATACGCATAATATACCCTAAGTACGCGCTTAATATAATATAATAATTTCGATATAAAAACTACTATATAATTCGGGATAGGTAAGCTGCCCTCTTCAGCTACTTATTAATAATAAGCTAAGCGATATACTTATATAATAGCGCCGGTTAGAAAGGTTAACGGTAGAGGTTAATTATAATAATTAGCCGTAATAATTAGCTATAATAGTTAGAGGTAGCCCTTAACTATAAAGGTTCTAAACTTTAATAATAATATAGAGGTTTCTAAAAAAAGGGCTAAATAGGTTAATATCTATTACTTATACTAGAGCTTATAACGATTCTTTTTATCCTTATTATTTCTAATATTACCTAAAGCTACTCTCTATTTAAACTAAACAAATCTACTAAATAAATTTACTAAATAAACTTATTAATATATAAATTACTACTCTATTCTTAGTATATAGTTAATAATTAGTAAGTTAGAACTAAAAATACCCGTTAATAAGTCTACCCCTCTTAGGCTAGGCGCCCTCTTTAGCTAGCTCGATATTATAGTTATCGTAGCTAATATAAGTACGCCCGAGGATTAGTAAAGTACTTTTTAATAATATAGAATTTAGCTAAGTAATAATATAAACGCCGTAAATAGCTAGGTTAATATAGATATTAAGATCTAATATATTAATATTAATTTAAAAATTATATTTTATAAAGTTAAAAATCCCTTTAATATGGGCTATGTTATAAATATAAGGGAATATATAAGGGGCCTCCTAACCCTTAATAAAAAAGAGTATATAACATAGGATCTAGCTATTTATATAAGCTAGTATTAAGGGGTCTTATATACGTTAGAATAAGTATAGCTTACCCTCTAAATAGCTAGAACTTAGAGGACTTTATATGGGGGAAGGTCGGGAGCTATTTTCATTAGTAATTAAGTATAGAGCGTAATATACTTAGTTTTCTTTAATACGTAATATACGGTACGGCCCCGGCGGATTGCTCTATCGGGGGGGTTATAAACTTTATAAGAGGGAAAGTTAAAAAGTTAAAAAATTTAAAAAAATTAATCTAGCGAGATAGTATAAGTATTTATTAATACCGTATATTAATATTATATAATTAATATTAAGAATCGCCCGAGTAGCTAGTAAAAGTAGAATATTAAAATAAATATTAATTACCCTTTAAATAGCTAAATACTACTCCTTACTTTCTCTTTTTATTTTATTTAATAATAACCTCTCCCTACTATTATTCTTATTTAATACGCTCGCTTACGCTCTTTCTAAGCTCTTAATTATATTATTAAATCTAGGCTTATTTATATTATTTTATTATATTAAAAAGGCGCTAATAAAGGTAATACTTATAATAATATATCTATCTATCTTCCGTAAGTCGATATTATTAATATAATATTTATTAAAATAGTCTTTTTATAGCTCGGGGTCGTTTAGTATAATATTTATAAGATCGAACTTCTAGCTATTAAAGAAGCCCTAAGGGTTAATAAGCTATTAACGTCTCGGTATTTTAATAAAATATATTTAAAGTAAACGATTAAATAGTAATAATAATAATATAATAATAATAAATAATAAGGGAAGTAGCGTTTTTAATTTTAACAAAAAAAACGAGGTAATAAATATATATATATATATATATAAGTCAAAGTTAAAAGTATTAGGGTAGATATCGTAAGGTTAATATTATTTTTAATAGTAATAACGAGGGAATTTTTAATACTACTATTATAAGCTATTATTACTTAGCGGGCCGCAAACTTAGCTAAGTAGGTAGCTTATAAAATAATAGCGTTAAGTGCTTAATATCGCTATTAATAATCTATAATTATAAACTTTATAAAAAAAAAGTTAAAAAGATAAAAAATTTAAAAAAATAGTCCATTAAAATAATAAGAGTATTTATTAATACTATATATTAATACGGTATAATTAATATCAAGAATTGCCCGAGTAGTTAGTAAAAGTAAAAATAAAAAAATTAATAATAACAAATTTATAAAATTAACTTTTACTTAATTCTTTTAAAATAGGGTTTCTTTTTTAAAAAAATATTTAGGTCTTATTAAAGCTTTATAGAGTGGGCACAGGCTAGCGTAGATACGAGTTAGACGAGTTTATATAGTTCCTCTATTAAAACCCCAAAGTAGGTTATAAGTAAGGATCTCGGCGAGGACTCCCGTAGCGGCTAATCGCGCCTCAGTGCGGGAAATAACGGCACATTAGCTAGGGGAAGGCAATGAACCATCTATCCAAGAACGTTGGGGGTTGCCGCTGTTAGAAGAGAAAGGGTCTTTCATTCAGGCATGCAACGTCGGCCACACGCCGCTTTAGTAGCACTAGGATAATGCCGTTAGTCAACCAAACGATGGGCTCGTAGTCCTTGAGCTAGTCACTTAGATCCTGGCAATTTCTCCCTGCCGCTTTACGTTACTCTACCGTCACGTTGACCGTGCACATTTCTCAACGCGAAAACCCCGGAGATGAGATGCTCCAAGCGAAAGCGGCGATTGATTCTGCTCCACCCTGGTGTGGCCCAGAAGTACCTGTCAGCCACGAAAAAAATCGTAATGGCCGAGAGCTCCAATTCAATCCGAAGCTTGCACAGCCGTGGCCCGTCCAAACTCATTCGCCCATCCACCCGTCGACCCTCACTTGCCGTGAATCGCCGCTCATTAACAGCCCGGCGCATTCCATCCCTCTCCATCATCACCGTCATCCTCCTCTCGTCACCACATCCGAGCATCCATCGGAATAGGCCACTATGCTCTCCAGTCGATTGATACCGCGCGCTGCAGCCAAGTCGGCTTTCAGAAAACCCTCGTAAAGGACCCTGATAGCAGAGCCTCATTCTTTCCAAGCTGACAGCTGTTTGTAGACTCCCCGCCGTCGCACCCCAGCTCTCCAGATGGAGCCGTGCCTACGCCTCGTCCTCTGGTACGTTGCTTATACCCCGAATATACTGCTTGTGACGCCACTGACCCTGTTATCAGAGGAGAACGATCTCGTTGTCATTGGCGGTGGCGTTGCCGGCTATGTCGCTGCGATCAAAGCTGGTCAAGAGGGCCTGAAGGTTGCCTGCATCGAAAAGCGAGGTACCCTAGGTGGAACATGCCTCAATGTTGGCTGTATTCCCTCGAAGGCACTCCTCAACAATTCTCACCTTTACCACACCATCAAACATGATACCAAGAACCGCGGAATCGATGTCTCAGACGTAAAGGTCAACCTGGAGCAGTTCATGAAGGCTAAGGACACCGCCGTCGGCGGCCTGACTAAGGGTGTCGAATTCCTCTTCAAGAAGAATGGTGTCGAATACATCAAGGGTGCCGGCACCTTCGTCAACGAGAACGAGATCAAAGTCTCTCTCAATGACGGTGGCGAGACCTCTGTGAAGGGCAAGAACATCCTGATCGCGACTGGCAGCGAGGCTACTCCCTTCCCTGGTCTCGAGATTGACGAGAAGCGCGTCGTCACCAGCACTGGTGCGCTCTCTCTCGACAAGATTCCGGAATCCCTCGTTGTCATTGGTGGCGGCATCATTGGTCTGGAGATGGCCTCCGTCTGGTCCCGTCTCGGCTCCAAGGTGACTGTTGTGGAGTTCCTCGGCCAGATTGGCGGCCCCGGAATGGACGCCGAGATTGCCAAGAGCTCTCAGAAGATTCTTAAGAAACAGGGTATTACCTTCAAGACGGGCACCAAGGTTCTGAGCGGCGACAAGAGTGGCGATAAGGTCAAGTTGGAGGTCGACTCTGCCAAGGGTGGCAAGCCGGAGACGGTAAGACTTGGCCAAAAACCGGTTTGGTAGAAGATGCTGACCTGTTTATTAGCTCGATGCCGACGTCGTCCTTGTCGCGATTGGTCGTAGACCTTACACGGGCGGACTGGGCCTTGAGAACATTGGTCTCGACCTCGACGAGAGAGGCCGTGTCATTATCGATTCCGAGTACCGCACTAAGATCCCTCACATCCGTTGCGTTGGTGATGTCACCTTTGGACCTATGCTGGCGCACAAGGCCGAGGAGGAGGCTGTTGCTGTTGTCGAGTATATCAAGAAGGGCCATGGTCACGTCAACTACGGCGTCATCCCGTCTGTCATGTACACCCATCCCGAGGTTGCTTGGGTTGGCCAGAGTGAACAGGACCTCAAGTCTCAAGACATCCCCTACCGAGTCGGCTCATTCCCCTTCAGCGCCAACTCCCGCGCCAAGACGAACCTGGATACTGAGGGCATGGTCAAGATGCTTGCTGACCCTGAAACGGACAGAATCTTGGGAGTCCACATCATTGGTCCCAATGCTGGCGAAATGATTGCGGAGGCCACTCTTGCTCTCGAATATGGAGCATCCAGCGAAGACATCGCCAGAACTTGCCATGCTCACCCCACCCTGGCTGAGGCCTTCAAGGAGGCAGCTATGGCCACCTACTCCAAGCCGATCCACATGTAAGGCCAGTCACAGCGATGCAATGGTGCGAGTGGTGGAAAGCTTTGGCGTCCTGAAACAACGACATTCGAAGCATGTAATTTGTATCACCTGAGGGACAGCGGATAGAAGTTCGAAAAGGTAGTTTGTAGCATAAGCATACGTTTTTACGCCAGCTAGAGGGTTATTATCCAGGAAAGGGACTCGTCATTACATCGAACGCTCTAGGCATACCACACTGTGACCGGGGTCCTCCGAACGGGTATGTACGGGCATGGATAGATGGCTCCCTGCTTAGGCATGCTGTCTGATTTATTTACACTGCGCGTTGCCGGCTGTGAGATACGGTCAGCAGTAGTGGAGATACCTTATCCGAAGTCGGTCTTGGCATTTCCATCTGTCTATGATACTTTCTGTACCGTGATTAGTAAAACAGAAGACCCGAAATAAAGTGGTTGTAGCTGGCAGGGCTGGAGACCTTGTATTGGCCTGCGGCTGTCTTCAGTGTCTTTGAGAGATTTCAGATCGTAATCACGGGGCTACTTGGACGCAGGCACGAGCGAACCGATGTTTTGTCATGTTGTAAATTTCCCCGTTCATGTTCAAGCTGTTGGATTTACGCATCTTCGCCCATGTCTGGCTTTTCTAGCAACGCCTCTGCCATCTTACACGCCTCCTTGACTTTTCTAGTCTCTTTCTTGCCGCCAACAAGGTCTGTAGCCCGGACCTTTTTGCGCAAGAAATAGCCTACGCTCCTCGCGAGGGCTGGCGTCAACCCACTGCCGAAGCATACTCCAAGGGCTTGCTCCAGGCTCTTGCCCTTCACGTGACTGCACTCTTGAAGCACAGTGATGAGCATTACCTCGACGAACAAGCTGGTCTTCTCCCTGACGTAAGCCAGATTGAGTGGTTTGAGAATCCCAAGACTGACAGAGCCGTCAGCAACTAAGCTTCCCATCATCTTAGCAGTGTTGATGAGACGTCGGTCGTCTACCCCCTCCTCGTCTTCCTCCTCGGCCTCCTCTCCAAACAGAGGCTCACCAAGTCTGCGGAATAGCGTCCACAAGCTATCCTGAAATGCATGCTTGATCCGTGAATCGGTGCAGAACTTTTTGGATACCAATGTGTAGAAAGGATTGTAGTGTTGCTGTGCTCCTGAGCACTGGAGAAGGACATTTGGCACCTCGCGTCTGTTGTATTTGTTGAGTCGTAGCTTGAGAATACGCATGTACGCGTCCCGATAGTCGGCAGCCGCAACTAGCGCGATAAAGATGGCTCGTCGAACATCAGTGTTCATTCCTTGCTCTCGTGCCAATTGCGTGTAATCGTGAGTCGCCAGATCGTCAGCATCTGCAACCACCATATCGTCAACATCTCCTGCGATCGCGCTTCTCTCCTTATCCTTATTTGCCGCTCGTGTATCCTGGCCTGCCCAGCTGGCTCCCACCAGCCACCATTTGCCCGTCTTGTCTGCGTTCTCGATATCCTTCAGACCGATGCGAAGGGGCTCTGATGCCTTGAGCTTTTGCGCGTCAAGAGAACCCAGAACCTTTCTCATGCGCGTGACATGCTCACCAAGAATGGCCAGATCCTGTGCGCCAGCCTTGACCTTATTATTCTTGAGGTCACTGATGGTCTCGACCATAAACCTGGTGCGAACCGTCAGGTTGCTCTCCCCAATTTTGGCTACCGCAGGACGAATCAAACTGACGATATCTTTCAGCGCCAACGGATCGTCCTTTCGTAGTTGAGGGCCTGATACGCGAACAATCCGCAGTAAGAGCTCGGCATTCAGTTCCGATAAATCCTCGAGAAGGAGGCGCACAAAGTCGAATATCAGGTTGCTGCCGACGACACGGAACATGTACATCTCCGCAAGCACGGTGAGGAGATTAGATGTCTCCTTCGTCGGTATGCGGTCTTCGTTGACCGCTACTATTGCTTTGTCCCTCTCATCCTGGAAACGCTCCACAGCCGTGGTAAGGAAATGCGCGGCGAAATCGATACCAATGACTTTGTAGAGAGCAGCAACGAAGCCGGCTGACAGGACGAGTAGCGTATCGGGCTTGCTTGTAGGATCGCAAATTTGAGCCATCAGCAAGCCTGTCAAGATATTGTTGGTGTGGCCCCTTGGATTGTCCTGATATATCCTGTCGATCTCACCAACAATGGATACCAAGTTTGCTTCAGTGACCCTGTTGACAGGACCCTGCAGCTTCCTTCGGATCTGAGCCTCAAGATCTGCATCGCCGCCTGATCGTGCTCGCAACGACGGAGGGATATACTTGGGAAGCTGCGTGCCAGCTGAGACTGGTGGGAGATATGGGTTCTCTCTGATAGGTTTGGATTCCTGGACAGGCTCCTCATCTTCGGAGTCGAAATCTCCCAGTGAGCCCTGGTCATCAGAGTCGCCCTGATCTTCCATGAAAATTCCATCTTCGTCCTCGTCGTCTTCGTCATTTTCTTCATCTGATACCCCTTCGTCTGTAAACCCCGGCTCATCATCGTCGTCGTCGCTTCCCGTTATAGACCTGATTTTTGCTTGGACCTGGATCGCTTTCCTTCGTTTTGCCGCAAGCCATGCATCGGCCTCGCTCTTGACTCTGTGGCTTCCTTCGTCCGATTCGTTGCCGTCGTTGAGATCGCCAAGCAAATCATCGAGTCCGTCGTCCTTGAAAGCCTTGGGGATGGACTTCCGACCCTTCTTCAATCCTAATTTACGCTCAAGCTGCTCGATTTCGGCGTCATCTTTGGCCAGCCTTTCTTGCACGGCGCGAGACGGGTGATTCAATACTAAAGGCTTCTCGGAGTCATCGTTGTCGTCTTCGTCTTGGTATTTGCTGATTTGCTCCCGCTTGCGCTTTTTCGGGGCTGGGCTGCGTGGCTCCTCTGGTTCGTCGAGAGGACGTTTGCCATCATTGCCCTTTCCGTGGTTACTGATAGGACCTTGGATCTGTACAATGTGGTCCCGCGATGTTGTTGTTCTTGTTGTCTGCCGCTGCTTTTTGGACTGCCTGTCGGCTTTCCGTCGATCTTTTCTGTTCTGTCCCTGGCTCTTCCAACGAGGATTAGATCTTGAGGTGGCAGATTGATCCGGCGCACCGATCTGTTTCAGGAGCTGTGTGGGTAAGGCGAGCGGCTTTGGAGGCATATCGTCGGATGGTGAGGTGTAGAAACACGTTCTCAGACTTTGCAATAGCAACGGAACCAGGTCTTGTCGAGAAACTCTTGCGCGAATGCCGACTTCGAGAAACTTTTTAGTGGGGTAAAAGCTCGAAAACGGGTACCTGAGCACCGATTCGCCGACTCACCGATGCGCGGTCACGCCACACCCCTCCGTTTCTTTTAGTGAACTAAGAAGGTAAAGTACTTATATCTTTTGAAATTATCTCACGGTTCTCGACATAGTGTGATGATATCAGCTTAGCATAGCTTATAATATATATAATTAATATATTATAATATGCTATAACTGTACGCTGTAATGGATTCGGGATGCGCCCGGCGACAGGACGCCGATGACTCAGCGACTAGTGCACGGATCGCATCACGAAAGAACTTTCCAGTAGGCAGAGCCCATACGAAGGACTCTACAGGCTTTAGTCTTACAATACACCCATACCTACATTATAGCCTCGCTGGTTAAGTGCTCATAGCCTAATCTCTAGCACGTATAGCTTTAACGAGGTAATGCGGGATATTCTTATAAAGAATATAAAAAGTGAGTATTCATATAGAAGCAAGAATATATAAATATAGGGGAAATAAGCGTATATAAAAGAGGTTTTTGTAGTAAAGAGAGTAATATAGTTGAATTACTATATGAGAAGTTACTTGCTTAACGAAAGGTCTAGGTAGGTAAATACACGCCTACATATAGGCATAAAAACCTCCTACTAGAATATTCCATTGCTTATTAATTATGATATAATTAATAAGCGTATACGTAAGTGAATGCGTAATTGTAGTACGTAATTCCGCCTCGAGTAAATTCCAGATTATTTAGTTACCTTCTAGTACTTTCCATTGCTCACGTAAGCTTATATAAGCAGTATTGCTTACATAATCAATACCTATAATAATCTACAGAAATCGTAGATTAATATGGTATATAGTTTGCTTACGTAATATTGATAATAAGGCGAATAATAAGGTAAACAAAGTTACCTTCGTAACATAATCTCTTACATACGTAATTACTTTTTAATTACTTTTTTAATTATATATTAATTTCAAGGTCTATCGAGATAGTAAGAGTATTTATTAATACTATATATTAATACCGTATAATTAATATTAAAAACTGCCCTAGCAGCTAGCAAAGGCAGAATAAATAAATAAATAAGTATTGATTTCAAGGTAATTTATTATAATACAAATATATATATTTCAATTTCCACTCTATTTCTTTTAAGAACTATATTGTATATTTGCTTAGTAAATAGAAAACTGTTGCAACTGCTTTTCACTGCTCATGGTCCCAAGTAGGTATGTCACCTTGCATACTGGGTAAGGTAGCTCCAAGTAAACCCCACTGTCCGGGGGGCCCATACACCCTTGCTCACTATCATAGCCTTGCTGCGGGGAATGGCCAAACCCGCACATGAGCACCTAGCAGCCCGTTTCACCAAACTGGTTGCTTTTGTATACCGACATCTCATCATTTCCGGCGTCTCTGATGGAATAACACACCGTGCAGCTGCATTATTCTACTATCGTAGTGCTTCATCTGGTTGCGCGCGACGCTAGACGCTTCGGTGATAATGTCAGCCCACCTCAGTCACGAAGAGGTATACTTTTTCCTACTTCGCCCCTATCGCATCCGATGTGTCCTTGTATAAGTTAATGGTCTTGCTAACAACTCGACCGTAGTTCTTCGGCAAGTTGGCAGAGCTTTTCGAACAACGCAAGAGCAAGGGACGTGGCTCCATATTCCTCGTCCAGAAAAGATGTATGTCCACTACTTCGCGGCCGCACCCGAGATACCCAGAGACTCATCGTCTTCTCTAGTAACCTACGGCCAAGATACGGCCTCGACACCACCAGCCGGCGATGATTCCTTCTCCGACCTCCACCCCGCAAATCCACTCCCTGTGATTGTGCGCGCGACAAACGGCAAGTCGAAGAAACATAGAGACGACAAGATCAAGCTGTCCACAATCGTTCAGCCCGATGCTTTGGAATCCTTCTTCGCCAGCTACGCCAACATCTGCAAGGGGGGTATGTCCGCACTCAAGCCCCGGGATCGGAGTAAGAAGAAGGCCAAGTCCAGAAAGAAGAAGGGAGGTGCAGTCACGGCCGTCGCTGCGGCGTGAGGGAAGGACGGCTTGAGTTGAACTTCCGTTGCGCCACCAATATAGCCAGGTTATATACCGCCATTGTTTGTCCCCCGAAAAGGCAGTGCATCCCTTGTGATGGGGTGAAGGAGATGGAAATCAGATATCACGCACACGTCGTCGACGCTTCTGGCACAGTACCTGGTATCCATGGTCCTGAGCCCGAGAGCACAAGTAGGCGCTTTCCCATCGTACCGCCCAAGCATCGTCGGTCCCTGTCAGAGGGCTTAAGATGACAATCCGGGGCTGTATAGAAAGAGTCACAGGTGGATTACATGCCCTCAGTACCTAGTAACTTATTAAGGCTGAGTAGTAACTAGCTCTGCGTCTTCAAATGTTACATGAACCTCACCACCACCGCTATCTTGTCTCTTGTGTTGTGCTCAACAATCGAGACGGGAGTTTTGTATGAAAAATAAGCCTTCGCTGAACCCCTCGACGGTCTCCATCACACATGCGCACTTCTCGCACTCCTCTCGTCTGGGCCTTTTCGGGTTTCCGACGTACATGCAAAGGCTCTCTGGGCACTTGGACGCCTGCTCTCTGCCCTCGCAACTCGCTAGTCTCTTGCGTTTCTGCCATCTCGTCCGGCACCTTGGGCACCAGTAAAGATGGAGTTCGCACATGTTTATAGCATTCGTGTGTGGTGAATACAGGCAAGAGTCAAGGTGGTTCTCGGTTTCAAGTAGGGCTTTTTAAATCAACCGGGAGAAGAAGGGTTGGTTGGAGATGTCTGCTCTATTCATAACGTTACCCAGCGGTTCGGCATCGTTTTATGAGAATTGGATTGCAAGTTAGGGGGAAGATACTCTGACTGGAACGGGAGAGACTTCTTCGCGTTTCGGTTTGCACTGAGGTGCAAACTCAGGGTCACTAGCCACAGTTTTCATATTGTACAACTTGTGGTTTGCTGAGACATCTTGCTTTGTGGAATACTCAACGCGGGTATGACAAACCTTCGCCAGTGGGTGAAGCCCATCACCTTCAATGCATCAGACCTTCACACTGGGCCGTATAGATGAATGAAATGTTTACAACACGAGTATTGCATCCCTCTTACCTTTGCGACCGATGGTCTAGCATGCTGAAGTCTCAGGCGCCGCTCATGCGATTCTTGTTGGATTGTATACTGCTTGGATCGCCATGTCACCATCTTCCAGTCTCTGATGGATGGGAACTTCCGCCATCTTTGAATTTGAGTTCTATTCGAAATTCATTCCAGGTTGAGGAGCTTGATTCACCTCCTACCTCGCTAGCTGGCCTCGGAAAAGACGAGGAAGATACATGCATCCCCATCCAAGGATAACTTTTTTCTCGCAAGCCCACTTTGAGCAGACGCTGCCGGAGTGCTTGTCCGCGATGACTGTACGACTGAGGCAGAAAGAACCCTCATAGGTAAATGATAACAACGACATTGCGTGATGAGGAGTCGATTCAGAATGGTCGACGAGTCGTACCCTGCAGCCAATCATGGCTGAGTTCATCCCGCCTTGCATACCCGAAATGCAACTCGAAAAGGAAAGGAGATTTTGCCATTTTGAAAGTGAATGAGACTGTGAAGGAAATGCGTGACGAGTACAATAACAATTTTGCAGGCCGTTCAGTGACAGCTTACCACGTCCAATGACCGCGCTACATCGTGGGTGAAAGGACGAGGCTAGAGTCCAGGCCTTTGGATACCATGTTGCTGGGGCATCGCATCACTTGAACCCTTTACATGATCTGATCCTGCGTCAAGCCTGCATGGACATCGGTGTCCATGCTATCACCACCACCTTGAGCGTTGAGGTATCTCACGAAGCTCAGTCCCAATGGCCGGCCACCATATTGGTACCCCTGGAACTTGGCGATTGCAGTCTCCGCGGTTTCTGCAGAATCGAAACGGACTACACCAGTCCCACGAGAGCGACCGCTCGGCTCGTACTGAATCTCGGCCTGCTCAACCTTTCCGATAGTGGTGAATAGCTCAACGAGATCCTCGTTGCTCGTGGACCAGGGAAGCTACCCAGTGTCAGTGTGGGTTTGCGGGGAACTGCGCAAGTGAACCTACGTTTCGTGTGTAAATGACCTCGCTGCGATCGGTTCCAGCGGTTGCGTAGTCAGTGAATGGGTTAGGAGGCACCGAAGGAGCGTTGCCAGCGTCAAAGCCACCTGGGCCACCGGGACCGCCGGGACCGCCGGGGCCGGGGCCACCGCCGCCGAAACCTCCACGACCGTAGCCGCCACCACCAAAGCCACCACGGCCGCCGCCAAATCCGCCTCGACCGTATCCGCCGCCGAAACCGCCTCGCATGCCACCGCCGAAGCCGCCTCGGCCTCCGAAGCCCATGGGCCCTCCTGCGCCAGCGAATCTGTCTTCACGGACTTCAAGAAGACGCCCCTGCCAGTCATAACCGTTGAACTGCTGAATGGCGTTGCGAGCGTCGTCGGGGTTCTCGAATACGACAATTCCCGATCCCTTGGGACGGCCGTCAGGTCCTAGATGAACATCTGCGCGGATGACGACTCCGTTGCGAGCTAGCACATTTGATAATAAGTCTCCAAGTTTCATCGCGAGGGACACCAATGGGTCTGATTGGCGAAGAGGCTTTGGGTGTTCTACTTACCAGCCTGTCGGAACAGGTCCTTGAGGTCTTGCCAGCCCACAGTGTAGGGAAGCTGTGAGCAGTTGCAGTCAGTATCGGGAAGCGTTAGAATCCTACGCCAAGACTAGGGGGAACAAACGTTGGCAACATAAATCTGTCGGCTGCCCCCTCCGGGATTGTAGCCGCCGCCACCGCCGCCGCCGCCGACGAAACCACCGGGGTTCATCCCACCGCCACCACCACCAAAGCCGCCGCGGTTGGCAGTGGCGCCGATGAAACGGGGTTCAGCTTCGCGATCCTATAAATCCATAGTTAGACAGCATTCGACGAACCACAAGGTACTATTCAGAACGTACCTCTCGAACGTAGACAAGTCGACCCATGAGGTTCTGGTTGCTGAGAGTGGCCACAGCGTTCTGGGCTTGGTCCCGCGTCGCATATTCCACAATTCTGTAATTTCGCCGTCAACATCTATCGCGGTTGAATCCGAGATGGCATGTGAACTTACCCGCATCCCTACATACACCCACGGACACAAGTCCCAACCCGTCAACCCAACGATTCCATCAATAGCCAGAGGGAAGAGTCCACAAAAGAAAAAACCAGCCATAGACTACGTGTAGAAGCCCACCTTCGACATTCCATTTGGAAGTAATAACACGTCGGCGAAGAGAACCTCTCCAGCTATATCATCCCAGCTAGTCAGCTTGCGCAACCTGGGCCGAAGTGCCAATGACTGCACTTACCCTGTCGCATGAAGTCCTTGAGATGATGCCACTTCACATCGTAGGAAAGGTTGCCGACGTAGACGCGGCGATCCTGTTGAGACGTTTCCCTAATGTTGCTCATCATTTGTTCGCGGGCGGCTGCGCGCTCCTCATACGATCGGTGTGGTGGTGCCCCTCCGTAGCCAGTGCTAGATCCTCCAGACGGAGCGCCGGTTCCAGTCATGGGGGAACGGTCTCTCCTTCCGCGGTATTCGTCTCTACTACGGGATCGGCTCCGAGGAGAGAAAGAACGGCGTCTTGATGCGCGGTTGGGACTGCGCGAACGTCCACGTCGAGGCGATCGAGATCTCTCCCTCTGTTGCAGATTAGCGATGAACGTCGCCATTGGCCGAAGCGTATATGCCCAGAGGACTGTGTTGGTGTTTCGCAAGTCACTTGACGTTGGTGAGAAGTGGTTGGCAGCAAGCGTGGTTTGATGGCATCAGGTTGGGTGAGGGGGTGAAATTTGGAGGCAGGGAGATGAACAAGGTAGGTAGATAGGTAGGTCTGTCTGCGAAGCACAGAAGGTACACCCGGAAGGCCAGCCGAACCAGGTCAGGCAGGCGCTGCACCACCTCCGACACTTTCCTCATCCCGAATGGCCAGACGGAAACAAGCAAGCGTCGGATGAGTCGCATAGCCACTGCAACTCGAGAAATGAAGGTGCAGTCGTGATGAAGTGCCTCCTAAGCTATGCCATCTTCTTTGAGACGGCGCGGCACAACTTGCGAGCAAGAGGCTGGTGGGAAGGGAGACCGCGGCGGAGGCACAGACACCGGCTCGGGCGGAGAGGAACGGGGGGAATACAGGGACAGGTACCGGCTCGACAATGATTCCGGACGGACGCTTTGAGTTTGGGACAACAGAAGGAACTGGGGTGATCTTACACTCACAGGTCGATAGGTGTCGCCGGAGTCAGCTACAAGAGATTGAGTTAGTTGGAACTGCCGGAAAGCTAGGAGATTCCCAGAGTATATGGGACAAAAAAGCAAGAGTAACACGAGAAGATGGCTAGGGAGATAGGGAGGAGAGGGAGAGAGGAGGAGAAGAAGCAAGAGAAGGAGGGTGCCGGCGAGGATATTTGGATACCTTACTCGAAAGGTGGGCAGCAGCGAAGAGGGACGAGGGGGGTACGAGGCCAGTCGGTGGAGAAGGAGTAGGAAGGAAATGCAGCTGGCGGACAATACGCAAGGAAGAAATGGTATTCGCTCCGTCTTTCCTGCTCTCTCTTTCTCTTTCTCTCTGTAGAGGAGGGGGTGGGAAAGCGAGGGGGAGGCAGAAGGGAGGGGTGGGTGGGAGAAGGAGGATGTGGCGGGGAGGGGGGAACCATCAAGCCTATGTAAGGCAAGAGAGATATGGGCTGGGCTGAGGCAGGCCGGCGTTCTTCTCACACATGTATGTAAGGCCTGGCATGAATTGATGGATCAACGGATGGGGGGGATTGGGATTGAACGGTTGGGTGGATGGAGGGATGTCCGCGTGTGTCCCAAGTCAGGCATGCGCGTGTACGAAGGGTGTACAAAAGGCAGACAGGCATGAGCGAGCGTACGTATATGTAGGGTAAGGCTGGACAATACTCCGTACTGTCCTGTCCTTACTTGTCCAGGACAGCGGCAGGAGGGAACGTGTGAGGCGAGCGTAAGGTAAGGTAAGGTAAGGTAGGGGAGGTGACAGGAGCTGCTTGGAAGATGCTAGCTGCAGGACCTAGGGGGGTAGAGGGGGGTAGGAAAGTGTTCATGACAGCAATGGACGTGGTTTCCAAGCTGGAGAGGTGTTGCGTCGTTTCGGACCAACATGAGAGATGGAGTCGGCCTGGGCTCCTACTCCCGGACGAGTATGGAGACAAGAATAGAGCTCCAGCTTCAACCCTGTGCCAGAACGGGTCAAGTGAACATGATGGTGTACATCCGGATCGAGAGAGGGCCCATGTAACAAGGTAAAACGCGAATGGGTAATCATATAGGAGGAGGGGAAGGAAGCAAGTGAAGCCAATGCCATTTGAGCTCAGGGAGGGAAGGTACTTGAGGGCAATGAAGACGCGGTGAAGTTGCAGTCCGGTAGAGGATCAATGCTGGAAGGGAGAGCAGAACGCAGAGTAGGGAGAGTGACCATTCAAGGATAGATGGCAAGCCGCAAGCTACGAGCCGCACGACGACAAGCTGGTGATGAAGGTGGTGGTGCTGGGGGGCAACGAAGGGTAGGCAACAAATTGACGAGAAAATGAGAGATTCGATCACGACTTACCCATGGTGACGGACGACTCGGGCGATGCGGAGAGAGAGAGGGGGTGAGAGTGGTAAAGATTGGTTGACGACTCGATACAGCGTATGTTGTGCCGTGTTGCGACGTGAGGCGTCGTTGGTTCGTTGCTGCTGCTGTGTTGCTTGCCGTGATGCGATACGTTGTGAAGTGATGTGACGCGCGCGCGTTACTGTCCTGAAGAGATACTTGAGGTCGGGTCAGGCAAGGTTAGGTATGCGTAGATGGAGAAGGGTGTTGAGGTAATGTGGGCGGCAGGCGCAAGGCGACCAAGGTCAGGTAAGGTAAGGTCAGGTCAGGTCCTGGCAGGGGAAAGGATGGATAGCGCAGAAATAAAGGACAACGGGCCCAGTCTCCCCGTGTGCGTGTGTGTGTTTGCGTGTGGTGTGCGAGGTACGCGCGTGTGTGAGAGGTGAGAGAGGTGAGGTGAGGGAGAGAGAGAGAGGAAGAGGTTGGGTGGGTAAGTGGTAAGGCACTGAGTGAGTGAGTGAGTGACTGACTGACTGACTGACTGACTGCGCGTGTCGGGTGTAGTGTAAAGGTGTGTGAGTGGACAGTGAGGTGGGCGGCGAAAGCAAAACGGAACGGAGTGATTCGACACGAGCTGGGTCGGAAGAACCTCAACGACGCGGCTTCGGAAACTGTGGCGCTCGCGTGGGGGCGGCGTCACTAGTCCCTTGGATGCTTGGATCCAGACGATATTGTTGGCGACTGGAGCTGAGGAAAGGTAGATTGCTTACCTGAGGTGAGCTACCTGGCCGTGAGCTAAGGTAAGGTCGGTGAGGTATGCTGGCTGCCTAGGTAGAGCAAGGTAGACCTCGGTCAGTATTCGGGCTCCAAGGTAAGGTGGTTTATCCAATGCTGAAGATGGTAACTGACAGAGGTGAAGTGGGTTTGCTGAGGAAGGCGTGATGATGCCAATGGAAGGACGACAGTGCCCAACTGTATTGAGCACTGGATCGATGGTTGGGGAACTTTTTGGCGAGGGAAGGTAAGGTAAGGTAAGGAAGGTAAAGAGGCACGGAGGATGTTGTGCCTTTCCGGTCTGCTAAGGAAAAAAGAAAAAAAGAAAAAAAGGGCGAAATGCACGGCAGGCACGGTACCTACCTAAGGTAGGTACGAGTACTGAGGTACGGAGTGATATGGGCAACAAGCCTGGGCGAGGCCACCTCTCAGCGCGAATGCAGCCAATTAGAAGCTCGGGAGCTGAAGAGGGAAGGCAGGCTCGAAGAGCGCCAGGCACCATCAGGCACCCATCATTGTTTGGTGGTCAAGCTTGACACCTTTCCTTGCCATAATTACTACATAGTACGTACATGCAAAGACCTACCTAAGGTATCCAAGGGCAAGGTGCCTACCTACCTCACCTACGCCGTAAAAGATGATACAAGCAAAGCAGGTGAAGTGTGAGAATACGGCGTTGGCGACTACCTAAGCACCTCAGGTATCGGATCTCATGATATTCACCTGTCCCGCCTACCTGTACCTAGTTACGGATACACCACGCATTGCTTACCTCGTTAGGTGCTCAGGTACGTTAGTGTAAGATTCACTACGCAGTACCTACCTTAGTGTCGCGTCGTCAAGAAGGGATAATCAAGGTACCTAAACTTCTTGGACTTTCTCTACAGTAGGTACTCACTCTGGATTCGACGTTGCGCCCGTAGCTCCCATCCTGATCCGTGCATAACCCGACGACTCTCCTGCGGTACGAGCTTTTTCACGTTCATTGGCCATTGGTGAGCTGTGCCTGTGGAGACGAGCTGCAGGTAATCATGTAATTAATGTGAACGCTGAACAGGCACAGCAGATGGCGGAGCTCCAGCACCCTCAGATGGCGAATCATGTTGGTAGAGAGAATCATCCAATTCATAAAAGTACGAATACTGCCTAGCATCGTGCTCTTCACTCTGGCAGCTTGCTGCAGCTACCTACCATCTACGGAGTACCTACCCGGGTACGGCAAGGTAACATCGACTGATACACTACAGAGCACACAGCAACTGAGCCAACACCCCCCCCCCCCCAACCTTTTCACCCCTCCATGAGTACCTGCTATTGCACAGTAGTAGTGAGGTCTGACGGTCCCGAATGGTGGCAGAAATGGATATTTCCCGACACTCGACGCCAAATCTACCATTGTCAAGTTACCATACTACTAGCATCTATCTACGGATGCCAATAAAGCACCACCAGCCACAGACCATGCAGATGGAAGGCATTTGACAGCCGTTTCACTTCGTTTGCTTTATCCCCAGAGTAAATCTCAGCCAGCCCTACAGGCTGCCTCGCGCGTAAGGTAGGTAAGTACATGAATTGCCAAAGAGTCGAAAAACTCGACAGCATCGCGGTTTGAGGCATGGCACGGCCAAAGGACCTTGATGTTAATGGAAGATACCTACGCTAAGTGCCTGCTTGCCTACCTCAAGGTACTTCCCCACTCTGTCTACCAAGGTGTCACGTCTCCAGGACTATCCTCCCTGTCCAGTCGCAACCTTGAGGGCCATCGCGGTGGCTCTGCAGCCTCTGCTGAGAGTCGGTATCCAGTCTTCCATAACGGGTTGAATCATGACACCATGTAACAAGCACGGTCCGTTGGGTGTTTTTGACAAAGCCGGCAGGAGAGCCTTGGCCCGAATGTGGATCGCAAAGCACGTCTAACTGTGCAGCACTGCAGCTCCTAGCCACTGATGGACATTCCATCAGCTCGCCGGCGACTACCTTAGTACCTCAACCGTTCCGCTCTGTTTCCCACCCTAAGACGACCTTACCTATCAGTATCAATGCATTTCCTCGGCCCGTTGATGTGGTGGACTAGGTGTTACTTATTCGTGCCTATACGTTTTTCGGTGTTGGCTGCGACATATGGTTCACCAAGACGCAAACACAGCCTGCTGATACCGTGCACATAAGGTAAGTAGATCGGGCCATTTACAACTTGAAGGGGCGTGTTATATAGTGTTCAAATGATCACATTGACGTGGGTGCGTAAATGTGACCTGAATCTCAGCATCTGGAAACCAATCCAATCAGTCCAGTTGCTTGAATGGACCACCATATTGGCGCAGATGCTGTGTTACCATGGTGAGAAAAATGAGGCGTACCGCAGTTACTACTAGGTAAGGTAGGTTGCCGCTTAGTTGTCCGTACTGAGAGCAACCCAAGTGTGGTTTTCTTACCTATTCGACTACTTCCACAATTAGGCACCGATAGAGAGGCTTCAATATGTATTCTTCCCAGCCTTCCATGTTCTTCGATGATACTTACTGCTCTGGATTCATAGACTATGTTTTGTTAATCTTTTAGCTTGGTGTTGGTGAATGATTAATTATCGTCATTGAAGTATGCCGACTCAAAGGCATAGGGTGAGGTACAGGGGGGGCTTAGCTTAATCCCTGGAGCAATTGGCCGATCCGAAGAGCCAGTGCGTGCAGGTATGTCGCCCGGGCGGGTTCACCCGAACAGTTCGGGATGGCTGAGCCAAGGAGAGGGACGGGCAAAAAAAAAAAAAAAAAAAAAAAAAAGGAAGCCAGTCTAGAATCAGCCAACTTTCGTAGAAACCACAGGCTTGCAATACCCGTATGTCAAAGAGCCCGCCTCCTCCTCCCCCGTCGTCATGTCCGTTCCTTGCCGTCCGACTGCCAGGTTGGCCTTCCGCTCCCTGTGCCAATGTCCGAGAGCTTCCGCAGTCGCGCCTCGGACGACTCGTGCCTACCATTCCTACGACCACCCGGATCCGACAACAACCTTCCACCCCCACGAATCGACGATCCTCTCCGCCGCGTATAAGCATGTCCCAGAGTATGGCTTCTCACAAAAGGCCCTCGCCCTCGGCGCCAGGGATACTGGATACCTTGACATCAGCACCAGCGTGCTGCCGGACGGTCCTTTCAGCTTGATTCGATACCACCTCGTCACAAAACGTGAAGGCCTGGCCAACAAGGAGAAGGAGGTGTTCGGAGAGAGCTCGCAAGTTGGTATCAGTGAAAAAGTAGAACTCCTCACCTGGGAGCGGCTTTTAGAGAATAAGACCGTCATCGACCGTTGGCAAGAGGTGAGTACAACCCCTTTCTAGAGTCTGCTTGGGAGACTGTTCTGGCTTGATACTTATGATGGATGCAATAGGCCCTGGCGGTTATGGCACAACCGAGCTATGTGCCTGCTTCCCTCAAGGAACTCGCCAAGTTGGTCGATGAGATCTGGTTCCTTTCCGGCGACACTGCCGTCGACCCCTCTTGGTATACCAAGCGCGCCAGCCTGTCCATGATCTACGCGTCGAGCGAGCTGTTCATGACCAACGACAAGTCGGCCGGTTTCAAAGACACCAGAGCCTTCCTGCGGCGGCGACTGATTGAGGTCAAGGAAGCTGGTGGTGTTATGGGTTCTCTCGGACAGTGGGTTGGTTTCACAGCTAGCGTGGGTGTCAATGTTCTGAGGAGCAAGGGGATTCGAATCTAGGCCTCCTCAGCGGCAACGACATGTGTATAACAGGAAATACCGAGGCCCAGGTCTCGCTATGTATGCTATTGTATATTATTGTTTCTAGTACGCGGACTTTGTTGCTCGCTGATGATGTCCCTGACGCCCTTCCAGCCAGCCATCTCACTCAATGCTGAGCCGACACGTCCTAACTTAGGTAGATGAGCCCATGTCCATGACTATGAGGGGGGGTATGTTGCCCAAACGCCTGTCACTGCCAAGAAATCACTTGTCCCTTCACCCGCGCTTTTTGATAAACGAAAACTGATTAAGTTGAACGCCGTTGCTCATGGAATTGTGAACGAAATTAGCCAGCCGTGGCATCAAACCAACGTCCGCTGCCGGGGATCGGTTAAACTGTTACATGTGTTAGCCGCAATTCAAAGAGGAGCAAAGCGAGGGTTGTCCTCCAATGTAGAACAACGCACCGGATGATCTTGACGTCCTTGTCAAGCGTGGCTCGTCCTTCAATCGCATTTGGTGTAATCATGATGTACTGACGGGATACGGAGCGTCTAGCAGCGGTGATCTGAAAAGAAAGGGGTTCTTGTTAGCATAGTAGATACAATTATACGAAAATTACACGACTGGAAATCAGACTTACAAGCATGTTTGTGCTGATGGTACGGTTGACATTATCCATGAACACGTCAAATTCGTCCAGACATCGCAGGGGTGAGCCCATTGCCTCCCAAATGGCCAGCAGCATGCATATAGATGAGAATGATTTTTCACCACCTGACAACGTCTTTGTGCTCCGGCCAGCAGTGCCCTTGCGGGTTTCATCTGGTTCCACGAAAAGTTGCAGCCGGCGCTGCGGGTGGTCTATGGCAAGCTTGCCCCTGAAACCTCGCTCGCTCAACAAGTACTGGAAGCAGATGCGAGCACGTGCCGAGATATGTCGCTGGAACAGTCGCCACCTGTTCAGTCGATCTTCCAGATTGAGCTTGCCTGCCGCCTGCTCTTCCTGCTGGCCCTTATAAAGTTGCTGTGAAGCTTCATATGCAGCCTCAGCCCTAGCCGCACGTTCCTTGATCTCCTCGTCCGACGCCCCCAATCTTTGAGCCCTCTTCTCCAGCTGTTGGTGAATAACGGCGTACTTGCTCTCGATACTCCTATGAGTTTCGCCTTCCTCGATGTACACTCGCTGCGGCGCCTTGTCCATGGCTTGTTGAGTGAAGTTGGCGACCACTTCGGCTTGTTCGTCACGCCTCGTTTCTGCTCGTTCTCTCTTAAGCACCGCATCATCACGGTCCTGGAACGCGCGATTCTTTTCGAGAACTGCCATTTTGCGCAGGTCTTCCGCTTTCTGGACTGCGAGTTGCAACTTCGTGATTCGAGCCTGAAAATCTTTCATTCTCCCCTTCTCATCGGCAAGCGTCCTCTTGCACTCTTCGCATTTCTTATTGAGTTCATCTTGTCGCAGTCGCATTTCGCCATATTGGGTTCCGTGATGCTCTCGTTCAGCCTTAATCTTCTCCAACTCTTCCCGGAGAGAGATAAGGCGACCATCCGCTCCTTCGTATTGGTCCAGTTCAGCAGAGATATTCTCAATTCTGGCCTGGACCCGCAACAACTTCCGCTCCAGCGATTGCCCCTGTTGTTGCTGGTTATTGAGAGCGGCGTTGCATTTTGCGACTGTCTGGTCGAGCTCCCGCCGCTTCAGCTCTATCGAGCGTAAGTCCCCACGTAGATGAGCCAACGATTCCTTTGCCAGACTGATTTGTGTTTGGTCGTCAGACTTCATCCTAGGCGCCCGGGGGAAGGGGTTGATGGTTCCTGTGTTATATCCTGCACCGCTTGACCGGGCCATGCGAAGGCCAAAACCTCTCTTACCAGCGCCATCATGGAGAGAAATACAAGCTTGGACGTTTGGAGGAGGTGAATCGCTCATCATGACATCTTCTGCCTTCGTCCTCTCTCTTATCAGAACGATTTTGTCGATAGTGTGTGCCACAATGAGCTGACTGCGGACCCATTCATTGTCGAAATTGAGTACCCGGAGAACAGTGTCAAAGGCTGCGTCCGGCTCCCTGAGTTTGGTGTTGAGTGGCAGCCGTTTGCTGATGATGATTGGGGGAAAGCGCTGCAAGTTGACTTGTTGCATGAGTTTTGTCAGTCGTTGTTGGTCAGACTTGTTGGATACAAGGAAGCCATCCAGCGTTGCGCCAAAGACCGTCTCCAAAATTGGGGACCACTCAGGTTGAGTGAGCTGAACATGGGCTCCAATGGGCCCAACGGGCTTTTCGTGGAACCCGTTTTCTCGCTCGATCGCTTGAAGAAGGAGAGGTATCTTCTTATCATAAGCAGCCCAAACAGAGCCTCTGTTCTGCTCCAGGCTGCGCAAACGTCCCTCGGCTGAGGTAATTTCCGCCCTCTTCCTATCGACATCGGCCTTGCCCCCTTGTAAGGCGCTCTGGGCATGATTGAGTTCTGCCCTGAGTTGCGGCACTGTGTCATTCTCGTCGGCGATTTTTTGTTTAATTGTAGACTCTTCTGTTCTTGCTTCATTCAGAAGACTCTCTTGTTCCTGGCGGGCGCTCCCAGCTCCAGCGCCCAGTCGCTGCTCCTCGGCTTCAATCTTGGTCTCAAACTCAGCCACCCCTTGTCCGGCGCTTTTGAGCCGTTGTTGAACATCTCTGAGTTGATGGTGTATGTCGGTGACTGATTGCTTGGCCTCTTGGTACGCTTCGTCGGCGAGGGCGATACTTTCCTGAATAGTACCGGCTTCCTGTGATTCCGTCTCGACTGCACCTTGAGCACGCTCAAGGTGCTCATCGCGCTGACTTAAAGCCTGTGTTGTGCGCTCAATGAGCACAGTAGCGCGTTGGATTTCCCCGTCCAGAGCAGCGACCTCATCGTTGTACTTGACGAGCACATCTTCTTGCTCAGCTACCTGTGACCAGTAAAGCTGGTTACGGAGACGGCGATATGTCTTTCTCATTTCTTCGTTCTTCTGAGCAATGTCCTTGAGCTTCTGCGCCTCCGAATGCTCTCTCTTCGCACGACGGACATGTTCCTCTAGGCTCGGTAGCTTTGCTTCGTGACTCTCGAGAATTTCCGTTAGGAGTTTGTAGTCGTTGTCAAGCTGTTCGAGCTGGACACCTCGAACAAAAAACTTGTACTTCATAGAGGGTGACGAAGAATTCAGAAATTGTCGGGCATTGTCCTGCGATAGAACGTTGAGTGGATTGTCGACCTGCAAAGCCCAATACTCGGAGATCTCATCAACGTCGGCCTTCTTTGTAGAAATTGTTTTCCCAGTCACGCTCTTCAGCTTGAAGCCACTGGCGCCAGCCCTGGAGAAATGGCGTTCGACTCTGATGGTTTCGCCGTACAGATCGGGTTGGTAGGCGTCAATGCCCTGGTTCTTGATCCTCACAATGATGACAGAATTGTCCCTCCCTTCCTTGATGAAGCTCTTGAGACTTCCGCCTCTGTTGGTGGAGCTAGCCTTGCCACCAAGACACAAGGTTAGGGCTGTGAGGACTGCACTCTTGCCACTTCCATTCTCGCCGACGATGAAATTGATCAGGGGACCGAGCTCGACAAAGAGGCGCTCGTGGCACATGAAGTTGATGCACTCGACACTCTCAATAATGCCGTTCTCGGCAGCATGGTTGTCGCCGATGCGCTGCGGCCGGCTTTTGATTTTCTGCGTAGCACGTTGATCGTCTTGATCCTCGTACTGCAAGTGCCTGAAACCATCGTCCCGGGCGATTTCGTATTGGGTTCGGGGAGGCGATTCACGGCCGGCTCGTCCGTCTTCCTCTTCTTCGTCCGCACCGTCTTCGCTTCCGGAGCTTGGGGATTCATCCCTTGGGGGTACCGACTTGGTCGGCTGAGCAGTGTTTGATAGTCGAACCCGCTTTGACTGCAGAATTCCAGAAGTGTCAGTTGATCTCATAGGTAATATTCTGAACTCACATTCTTGGAGAAACCTACGGGTGCGTCCTGAGCGAGGTTGGACCTTTTTTGCCGCACCTCAACCAGCTCCTCCTCCTCGTCTCCGCTGCCTGCTTCCGAGACGGCGTGGGATCTCTTAGCGGGGGCCATGACGAGTAGCCCAGAAGATGCGCCTGCGTTGAGATTTTGCGACGTCGGGCAGTAGAAATTCAGTGCGCCTATCGCACTTGGTGTTAACAAAGGTGGACGCAGATTTTGGGGACCTGTCGTTGGATAACTTGGGCTGTAGCCTTCCAGATTGAATGACCACGAAAGCTTCGTGCGACGCGTCGGATGACGGAACGCGACTGTGTGGTTATCCGCGGTGGGGGCTGAGGTAAGGTAAGGTAAGTTAACCTGGAAGGTATGTCTGCCTGCACCTTCCATTAATCGAGCACTTAACGCGTACAGTGCTCCGGGCAGACATTTATCAAAGTCACTGTGCTAAGGCACCTGAGGGTAAGGTAGGTGACCGGGGCTTTGGTGGGGCGCTCTTCTGAGCGACTACGACTCTCTTTGCCGTAGGCAGGTGTTCCAGCACCAATAGTCTTGAAGGTCTGGGATGCAGTTACCATCGAAAGAGCTCTATCAGATAGATAGATCGAGGTGAACAATACAGGCAAGGCAAGCCTGCACACTCCAGACTAAGGGCCTACTTATGTGCAATTACGAATTTAATGCGAAGGTCCTCAAGAATTCTTGAGCATTTTTCGAAATCGCTTGGCTTCCATTGAAAGAAGTCATCCAACCTCCACTCAAAATACCAGCCCTGCCTGCGACTGAGTAAATCACGAGCTAAACCCCACGGCTCTGCCACAACAGAACAACAGTAACAACAATTTTTTCCGCTCTCTGCGCGTTTACAACTTCATCTGGCCAGCCAAGGTATCTCGAAGCTATTTGTCATGGCTGATCCACAACGAGGAGCTGGAGAAGCAGGGGGCCGCCACGAACAGAATGCTCCCGACCTGCGAGAAAATTGCGTCGAGTATAGCATTTTTCTTGTTGACGCCAACGCCTCAAATGATCCCCTGAAGCAACTTTCCAGACTCGACGATCTACGAAAAACTGCTCTGCAACTTGCAAACTCCCTGACCGCAGACTATATTTGGCAAAAGGGCCTCTTCACTCTCGATGTGGTTACAGAGCAAGGTTCGTCCCCCCCCCCCCCCCCCCCCCAGAATGATTCAATCTTTTGATTTAAGTGCTAAGACTCCGACAGGCAACTCGTTTCTCCGAGGAATCACTGACTACGGAGATTCGATCGAGGACGAATGGCTGATTGTCTATATCCTCAGAGAGTTTTCCAAAGTTCAACCCACTGCATGGATCCGTGTCTATGACGCTGATGGGGAGTTTCTCCTCATAGAGGCAGCCAACGTTCTTCCCAAATGGCTGAGTCCTGAGACAGACCAGAACCGTGTTTGGATTAACAATGGCCGTCTACGAATCATCCCTCACACAACCGAAGACGGCACTAAAACCCGGCTGTTGGCATTATCGGACGCTTTGCGCGTTATAAAATCCACCTCCGACTCTCTCTTGCACTCAGAGTTCATAGAGGCTGAGGCTTTCTATCGCCTTGAAAAGTACCCTGGCCATATTCACAAGTCCATACACCACTCGCTCGTGACAATTCCTCGAAGACTTGTCCATGTCCTACGCCAAACTCCCAAGGCTGTTGCACCAGCTGTGGAGTCCTTCTACCTCCGCGATGCGCTAGATCTGAACACTCTTCTGTCCAGCAAGAAAAGTCATACTTTTCCCCCGGTCGATCTTGTCACGGTGAGCGTCAAATTTACCAGGGTGTTGTTCGCCCAACTCAGATCGCAAAGGTTCGAGCCGCCTGCCCCTTGGGCTGGTATTATTCAACGAGTCAAGGGGGTCGAGCACACACATTTGGAGATGGGCATGAAACTCACATGTGGATTCGAAATAATGCTCAACAATGTTGACAAGGCCGATAGTCGTGAAGCCAGGGCGGCTAGTATTATTGTACAGGACCTTGAGGAGGATGGAGATTCAGTGCTCCCTACAGACGAACAAATCCGCAGCTGGAGGGACGCCGGTCGCGATGATGACGAGTCCTGGATGGACATCAACTACGAAGACTTTGAAAGAGAGCTTTCAGGACGCCAAGGCGGGACAGAATCTCAACCGAACCCGAGCTTTGGAGATGCCACAACACAAGCAGACCTGCGCAAAATCGTCTCCCGGTTCGAGGCCTTTCTCAACGATGAGAATGCAGGACTAGACGGTGCCGAGATCGATGAAATGGACATTGATGACGACGACGACGACGGATCCGAGGGCATGGAGACAGACGAAGATGACGAAGACGAAGACAAGGCGGTCAGCTTTGACGAAGCGGAATTTTCTCGCATGATGAGAGAAATGATGGGACTAGCACCCATAGAGCTCGACGTTCATGATGTTCCAAGCAAATCGCCTGCGGCAAGAGAGAATACTAAAGCTATTGGGAGAGACGAGGAACCTGACGGCGATGACCTTCGGAAGCTTACCGCTGAGTTGGAAGCTGAGCTCAATGAACACGGTGCTCTAAAGTTGGACCAACCTCGAGACAGAGCCCTAACTCAGAAAGGGAAGCGGAAAGGCAGTGGGCCTGAATCAAGCAATGATGATGAAGAGGCAGACGGCGAAGTTGACATTG